>NC_089227.1:101812170-102443790 GCF_963924675.1 Phocoena phocoena
TAGCTTGAGGTCTCTGAAAGACCTGTTTTGTTCTGAACCTCTGAACTTTCTTGGCTCAAAATTGGAATGACAGCCTTTAACACATGATTATAATTTTATAGCAATGTATGCACTTAGAATTCTGACTTACGATTCACCCAGTTATCCGAATTAAAATATTTTCCTTGCCTTCACTGTTGGGCTTTGAAGTACCGCCGTAAACCCACCTACCCCTTTCCCCAGAGTCTGGGGTAGGTGCTTCAATACGCCCCCATAGCACCATAAGATCCCCCCACCATAATGCCCATTATAAGATACTGTACCTTCCAGTTTATGCGTCTGCTTCTACCCAGCGGTGATCTCAGGGATTTTCTGCTTGGAGGAGAAATTATTTCTTATTCATCTTTTATCCCAGGGCTTATTACAGTGGCATTCAAGGGTCAGTCAATAAATACTTACTGAATGACTAAACAAACAGGGTGAATGCCTGAGGAGAATCCGTCACCCCCCCGTCTGCCCTATCTCACCACAACTACATTGATACATTGATTAATAATTTGTCTGGAAATAAGCTCCTTTATGATGGTGTGGATGATAGTAAAAGTAATATTTTCATTGTGTTATGAAGTGCAGCGTTGTTCAACCTGTTTGCTTACCTGCCAACATACGGTCCAGGGCAGAGATCACGTCAGCTTTGCTGTAGTGTCTATAGCAGTTTGGAGAGTTATCGGCACATGGTAGTGGCTTACTTTCCTGGGTGAATAAATACCTTTTTACGATGATTATATAATACATGTACAGTTCTGTAAACATTATATATATTATTCATGCTTTATATGTACATACATAAATTTAAACTTATCCATCTTTTTCTTCATTGATCGTGATTTTTGTCACTTGTTTAATAATTGCTTCTTTTCTCCAAGGCATTGTCCTTATTTTTTGGTACGATTTGGGGGTCTGATTTTTATATATTGATAGTTAATTCATTAAATTTTTTTTCTTTTTGTGGTGTGAGGTAGGTATCAGATTTTTTATGTATGCGTAAACAATTTTCCCAGCTCTATTTATTGAATAGCTTAGCTTTTCTTCTTTGATTTGCAATGTCATTTATCAATGTTCTATAATTAATAGGCATTCTTTTCTATTATATATGTTGGCATTGATATCATAGTGTTTTCATTACTACAGTTTTGTAAGTCTTGATAACTAGTAAGAAAGTTTTTGTTCCTTTTCTTCTCTCTTCTTGATCTTTCTTCTTAGAGGTTTTTAAAAAGCAAATTTTTCTTTTGTTGAAGCTCATTTATTTTTTTCTTTTCCCATTTTGTTGATTTCCTACCTATTATGTCTGCCCTATTTTTAAAAGCTTATTCTAAGCTTTTAAGTTCTTCAGACATTTACTTTTAATCTTTTTCTTTTATTAATGCACATATTTCCCTTTTTCATGGTCCTACTATAGATGACTATGATGTAGTACACTTTTTGTTATTCAATTCTAAATATGTCTTAGTTTCCTATGTGAATAACTTATTATCTTGAGTAATTTGAGTCCATTTAAGTCTGTGCTTGTTGCTGATTTCTAATTACTTGAAGTTTTGCTCTGAGAATCTGATCTGAATGTGTATCACTTACACTCTAGCAGGAAACAGATGCTGTACTCAAGTGGGTAATTGAGGAAGGTTTAATGAAGAGGCTGCTCATAAATATGTAAGCAGGGTTACAGGAAACCAAGAGCGATGGTTGAAATGCTCTAAACTAGCAAGATGGAGGAGCCATTACTACCCTCAGGACTGAAGGTTAAGGAGAGGAAAAGTTGGCCAGAACCCAGAGATAGTAGCTGTTGTTGTAGCAGAGTGTTTCCTGACAGGGGCTGTGGTCTTGGTAGAGAAACTTACTTCAACATATAACGACCCACCACAGAGGAAACCAGGAAATAAGTACCCTGATTTCACTCTGTTCTCCAGTCCAGTCTCCGCCAGTGCTTCCCATTTATGCGAAACAACCAGAAGCCAGATGGCAAAGGGAGCCATGGGCGAAGTCCAGCCAGTTCAGCCTCCCAGGGTAGAGGCAGATGGAAGAAAGGCAGAGGGTGGGTTTGGATGGTATAATGAAAGTGTCCAGTACTGTTCATTCTTTCTGTCCCCTCCAAACCTTCACTCACCTGTTTGGCATTCGAGTAAAATAAATGTGTTCTCAATGCCGGGGACAACAAAGTTCCATGAACTGCCGTATAGATTGAGTGATGTCAATACCTGAAAGATAAAATGTTAGCCACCCCAAGCTGCCCACCATCAACTGAATGTTTTTTCCTGATATTCCAAATCATAAGATTGGATATTAACAGTAATATTAAATTATCCCTTGGAAATGGCATATATCAGAACAGGCACAATTGCACAGGTAGCTGGGTCATTTACTCACCTGGAAACTGGGCCTATTTCTGTGTCTACTGCTTTGCCCTCAACACACACCTGTGGCCTCATGAGGGTTCCCTATGAAAAGTTAACAAAAAGGGTAGGTCTGGTTTGCAGATGGATTTGCATAGTACACACATAGATAACCAAATATATTACAGCTCCACACAGGGATGGTGGGAAAAAACAGTGATGATGGGCAATCACTTGGGGGTCAAGCACTAAGTTTCCACCAGGGTCAATAGGAGGCCAGGAACTGCTTACCAACTTGAGGCTAGTTACTGGCAGAAGACGGCATGGCTTCATTCCCAAACCCAAGGGACCATGCAGTGATTCTTTCTTTGGGATTTTTCAGTTGCTGTAAAATATATTATCTGCCTCATGCACAGGAAATACCATTGCATATCTTGACACACAGCATAAGTGACAAGACAGCTTGAACTACTTCCTGGACATGATACGGAAGTCTAAGCAGTAGACCTTCTTGTTCTTTACTCTTTCCACCTGCTCCCCCCCGCGAAGTGGCCATCTTAAGCATTACTCAATAATCATGTTACAAGATCATGCTTACATATCCTATATGTAGCCTTCAAAAAGCAAAAAGTCCATCAACAGTTATGTCTGTTTCTTCGAAATGGGTGTTACAAAGTGTCACAGTATATTTTCACTTTAGAGTGGATATTCTGACATGTCTCAGCTACTGCAACTCTAGAAACTTTATCAGTATGGTAGGTCTCCAAACTCTTGTGGGCCTTATCTCTTACCCTCTCACCCTTGCTACTTCCTCTCATCAGCTCCAGTTAGCAAAACGTCATCAACGTGATGTGCCTGATGTGATATTAAGACATTCAATTCCCTCTGGTCTGTCTTAGGACCAACGCAGGAGAGATGGATGATGTAGGGGCGCTGATGCTCCTACCACAAGAGAACGAGTTGTTTCTGATCATCTTTACCGATAGAAATGGGGAACATTATCCAGGTCAACGGCCGTGTACTCGGTGGTAGAGCAATGTTGATTTGCTTCAGTAAAGAATACCACACGTGGAACTACAGTTATGGTGGACATGAGCACCTGATTAAGTGTGCGATAACCCACAGTCATCCTCCAAGACTCATCTGGGTTTTGCACCATTCAAACGGGTAAGGCAGAGGGACTTCCCTGGTGGTCCAGTGGTTAAGACTCCGCCTTCCAATGCATGGGGTGCAGGTTCAATCCCTGGCTGGGGAGCTAAGATCCCACAAGCCTTAGAGCCAAAAAAACAAAACATAAAACAGAAGCTATATTGTAACAAATAAAGACTCCTGTTTTCCTCCTGTTTGTACAATGTTTTTTCAAAAATCCCTGTGACAGAGTTCTCCTGTTGTGAACCGCATGGGTTATGGCTTCAATAGCAACCATAAGTGACAGTTCCTAGGTCCTCATTGGAAGCTTCCTCCTACATGGGGGAAAGAGGGCTGGAAGGCCTGAACCCTGAGTGGGAGGAGGGCGCTGCAGCATCACCGGTGCAGGTGAGGGTCATGGCAAGGATGCTGGCTGCCAGAGCCACACTCGGTCTCAGTTATGCTCACCTTTATTTGCTGAAGAACAGGGGGAAGCCTGTCCCCTTTCCCTCTCCGAATCGATCCAGAGAAGGTGGCCCTGGCCGGCTTGCCACTCTGTAGAGCCTCGAGTTGGCCACCAGGAGGCAGTGCTGTCTCTTCTCAGACGCAAGGGTAGAAGGTCCCGCCTGGATCGGAGGGGTGACCTGTGGGAGGTGTGAAGACAGAGAAAGGTGGAGACAAAGAGGGCTTTTCTCTCCCACTCCGATGTAGGGAGGAGCCTGTCTCCACCCTGGGATGTTGTGATCGCAAGCATTTAAGCGGAGCCTAGAGGATCCCCACCCCCGCCCCCGGTCAGGCAGGTGGGGATTGAAGTTTCCCTCCAGAAGGTATTTGCCTGGTTCACCAGAAAACACCTGACGTCCAATGCTTTAGTCCAATCAGTTCTCTGAAGGCAGGGCTACTGCCTCTTCATCTCTCTCCTAGCATCCGGCGTGTGTTTAACTGACAAGTCATCCAGTGAGTGATTTAATACATAAAGCATCTGACCTTTGCTAAGACGCTGCTTTCGGAGGCAAGGAGCCAGGTTTTCATCTCGGCCCTCCTACCGGTCTGTCGCTGAGAAATAACTTCTGTCTGAGCCTCCACTCCCCGTGTGTAACTCACTCGCAGATGTAAAGTCGAACTCTGCTGAATGCAGGGACACAGTTACGGATGCATGTTTTTGAAAGGAAAAAATGGTTGTGAATGTGAAATCCACATTTCTTCCTTGACTGTTTTAGATCTTATAGGGTAGAGTAAATTTCTTATGTGAAGGCACCTAGAGATTTGCCTCATGGCCCTCAAGGCATGATTACCAGGGGGTAAGGGGGAGACGAAGAAATTGGGAGATTGAGATTGACATATACACACTACTATACATAAAATAGATAACTAATAACCTCCTGCACAGCACAGGGAACTCTGCTCAATACTCTGTAACGGCCTATATGGGAAAAGGATCTTAAAAAAAGAGTGGAGGGGGCTTCCCTGGTGGCGCAGTGGTTGAGAGTCTGCCTGCCGATGCAGGGGACACGGGTTCGTGCCCCGGTCCGGGAAGATCCCACATGCCGCGGAGCGGCTGGGCCCGTGAGCCATGGCCGCTGAGCCTGCGCGTCCGGAGCCTGTGCTCCTCCTCCACGGGAGAGGCCACAACAGTGAGAGGCCCGCGTACCGCAAAAAAAAAAAAAAAAAAAAAAAAAGAGTGGAGGTATGTATATGTATAACAGATTCACTTTGCTGTACACCTGAAATTAACACAACATTGTAAGTCAACAATACTCCAACAAAAAGTTTAAAGAATAGTAACACATTGTCTGAGCTGAGAGCGCAAAATGGGTGGAGAGCCGTCCACTCGATTTACGACCTGGACAGCGGCCTGCATCGTGGATGAGGAGGCTTGTCTGTGGACGCTTCAGGGATGTGGCCTGGTTAGTTTCACGTTGACCCTCCCCAGTTATCCCTGACCACCCCCGTCAGGGGGCGCTAGATAGTAAGGTTCTCGGGAGTAAGAACTATGCTTCATTCATCCAGTAACTCTTTCAATATCCCCTACAAACTCCTCGTCCACTTGCCTTCTTGGGTCCTCCAGACCTGTGTCCTCTGGGTATGTGTGTCCCCATGGTAACCTCTCCATACTCAATAAAAGCCATAGGTTTGCACCACCAAACACGAACCTTAGGTCTGCGTGTTTCTTTCACCTCAGTTACACCTTTTCTTATATTACCCGGGATCAGCCACTATCCAACGCGTCATCCCATCCAAGCCAGAAACACCCCCAAATACAACTGGTACTTTTCCACTCCACTCCACTTCCTATTCTATCGTCCATTCCACCACCTTCATGATGTCATATCTTCACGTTTTGGCGTCGCCAATGTTGGAATAGCTTGTAACTTACCATCTTACCACCTTCTTTCCTTCCTGTCCAGCTCCTTCAACATTCTGTGAGCTCACCCACGGCAGGGAGGATGTTGCATTCCCAGTATCTTCCGCTGGTGTTGGCCATGTGGAGCCCTGAAATCAAAGTTTGTGAAATGATCAGATAAAAGAATGGCCCATACGTTCTGAGTCGTGAAAACTCTCTCAGTCAGGGATGTTTACTGCTTTGCTGGGAGATGCATGCAAATTCCCACTTTAGGGAAAGTAGGGGTTTTCATAGGCATATTGAATCATCTCTTAAATGATAGAAAATTTTAATATATATAACCTCAGCCTGGTGATGCGGGCAGAGCAAATATTGCTTTTCTGAGGTTTAAGTTGTAAGAGGAAGAAATGGAGCCTCAGAGGTGTAAAGTGATTGCCAAGGTCATGACTGTGTCTGGCAAGAAATAGGATCTCCCCGCCCTGACCGCAGTGCCCTTTCTTCATTGCATCTCTTCCCTCATGACCTGTGGAGTGAATGATGGATGGGTATCTGCTCATGGATGCTTACAATGGGTATCTCAGACCTCTCCAATAATTGATGGGGCAGAATCCTTTGAGTTTAGGCTTAGGGAAGACAGACACTAACTCGGGTAAAATTAAGTGGTTTAAAATGCATTTTGAGATACTTCACCTGAAGACGTGCTACTGACAGGTAAATAAAATGAATATGGAGAAACCTCTTCCCTGCCAATGAATAACACATAGCTTTCAGGCAAGTAGGTAAATTCAAGGAGATTGTCTTTCTTAGCTACGCTTAAAAAGTTCAGTACATGAATAATTGAACAACTTCCTGGCACACTCAATATTTATTTGTAAGCCTGCTCCAGGCAGAAAAAGAGAAAAAGCATTTTGAAAACAAGTTTCGCGTTAGCTAGGAGTTTATTTGTTTGCCGGAAGATTCCCTAATTACATTTGCAGAGGAACATATTGTTGTGTCTTGTTATTTCTCATTGACCTATTGATGTGAAATATATTAGACAAATTAGAAGGGAGATGGGTAAAAATCTGAACCATGTGTGCACGTGTGCGCTGTAGGAGACCAGAATAGAACTTGCAGAAATTTGCACATGGATTACGATCCTTATTACAGTCTTACAATCCTATGGACTAAGAATTGCTTTTGCACTTGGCTTTTCTCTCCAGTTAGGCCAGTGGCCAGTCCAGGAGGGCCACAGAGCTTCACCAGAAGTGGATGCTCAAAAACTGTTGAATAAATGTTTTGTTGGTTTGCAAACTGGTCCCCATATATGGAGGGCAAAGAGAGACCGAAGAAAGAGGCAGACACTCCAGATTGGCAGGTGGCAGTTTTAATAAGCAAGGGGACTTACTTATGAGGCTTGTCTTGGGGGCCACAGATGATTAGATGTCCACACTAGGTGGTCTCAGCACCAGCTCGCTCTCTCAAGGCTGCGTCCTTGGAACGGCTCTCGCTGTGGACTGGTGGGCAGATGCACCTTCAAATGTGGGGATGGGATGAGGAACCTCCACTGCCTGGGTCCGCCTTGAGGGTCAGCTGGTGGTCACGTCCTCTCGATGACCTCCTCCAACATGTTTCCTATTCCAAAAAGTTCGCAATGTCTTCTTTATGAACTCTAAGTTATGAACGTGTAAACAAGCAGAGGCTCTTCCATCGTCCTCCGTCTAGTGGGGGTAGGAAGTCCCATCCAGAGAAAGCCTGACTGCCTGATTCTGTTGGTTCTTCACATGCTTATTGGGTCTAATGAGGAGGAGAGGCTGCTGGTGACATGGACCAAAAGATGGGATTCTGGGGAGTCAGCACCAGGGGTCTGGGAAATGGACCCTGCATCTAATCTACCGTAACACATGTTATAGACAGTGTGTCTCCTTTAGACCTGGAGGGCTCACTAATCATGCATTCACTTCTTCATTCACTGAATGAATAGATTTTGAACACCTTTTATGTGCTGGACGCCGTTCTTGGTGTGGGTAACAGTGGGGAGTGAAAGAGACAGACATCTCTGCCCTAGGGGGGCTCACATTCTATGGGGGAAGACGGCCAATAAAACCACACAGGGCTGTGTGATCCAGTGTGATTGGAGACTCCGTAGAGATTCACCGTGAGATGCAGCTCACATCCCGTTGACTGAATATTTGTGATCCAGCATCAGGCAGTTACCTCTCTGGGGCAGCAAGTGAACTTCAGCCTCCCAGGACTGTACTCCTCCCAGGGGAAACCATCAAGATTGCTGCACTTATTTAAACATTGGTTAGAAAAAATTAACCTGCTTCATTTAAATAGCTTTAACCAAATGCAAATTAGTTTTTCCTCATGGGAGGGTGTTAAAATACAGGTCTGCTGCTAATTCAGGGCTTTGCCAAGTAAACTACAGCACCGAGGTTCAGATCTGAGAAAACTGTTGGTTATACTCTACTGGCCATCACAGACTCCTCTCTTTGTCTCATTTCCTCTCTCTCTCTCTCTCTCTCCCCCTCTCTCCCACACACACACACACACACACACCTTGCATATTTGATGTTGTCTTGTAGGTTTCCATTGAAAAAAATCAATGCTTGGCTCTGATTATGTTCTTGGTACAGGTGTGAACTCTGATTAGGTAACTGCTGTTGCGTTTGACTTTTTCCTTTGATCTGAATTGAGGTGATAAGTGTGGCAGACAGAATAGGAGGGAGATTAGCAGCCTTTCCTACCAATATACTTTCTAAAAAAATAAAATATTCATGCTGGTTATTCTTCATCCCTGCCTTTCCCCCCCCCTCCCCCTCCCCCTCCTTCTTCTTCTTCCTTCTTGGTCTTCTCCGCATGCCTCTTGGGGATGTATTTGTTTGCCCTGAGGCTGTACCCCCTGCTTCAGCCAGAGGCGTAGCCGGGGAGAGGGCGGGGATTAACTCTCCGGGATTTACGCCCACTTTTGGCTTCTGTCCCAGTAGCAGCTCATCTCTCGGAGAAGCTCAGCTCTGCTGGGCGCCTGCACCCCACCCCCTCCGCCTCCCACACAGCTCAAGCCCTCACCAGGGTGCTATGTTTCTTCCTCTTGACCCTTGGGGTCTGGGAATGCCAACCCCTCCCCATGACTGCTACTTCTGGGTGCGCCGACCTTCTCAGATGATGTGCTTAACCTGCAGCCCCTCATAAGTCCCTATAGGCAGCTCTGTCCAGAATCCCATAGCAACATGCCTTCTCTTTCCAGGTGGGCCCCTGACTGATATTGTAATCTATTTAAGTAACTAAGCACCGGATATAAAACATCACTGTTTTGAGAAAAAAGATAATTATTTAAAGGGAAAACAAAGCACAGAGGTGTGCTTTAGGTATCCCGGTTTTCCTTAATCACCTTAAATTATTGCCTAAACTAACCCTGTTTTTCTTCCAGCTTCAAGGGATCACTTCTTTAAAATCACTCTCAATTTTTGATTTTAGATCAGAAACCCTCCCCAAAGGATACATTTGACTCTGGAGCATCTCAGCTTCCGAGACATTTGAAATCTTAAATTCTTTTCCATTCTGGCTGAGAGCTAAAACTGAGTTCTCTGTTTCCCGTAACTGCAGGAAAGGAGTCCGCTGAGGACACAGACACGCAAGCAAACACCTGTAGTAGAAAGTGGAAAGTGTGACCTTCACCTGGGGAAACTTGGAGAAGAAGCTGGCAACTGTGGTGGGACCTACAGGATGAGTGGGCACGAGTGTGTCGTCTGCTGGTAATGACCTTCACCCTCTGTATCTGGAGAAGAGGCACCAGCAGCTGGAGTATCTGGGGAGCCTTGAGTCATGGAGAAACGGAGCAGGGTGGGAGTGGGGGAAGGCAGCCCCAGGAAAGCTGAGGTCACCCCTGTTGCCTGAACTCCCAGCCTGCTATTAAGATAATTTCCAGAGGCTTTATTTCCCTCATCAAGAATGCCCTTTACTCCCTCTTCCACTTACTGAATGGAGCAGAAAATGTCCTCTACCTACCCGTGGAAAGCCTGTTATTAGGAAAGAGTGATTATTTTCACTTCTCTGATTAAAAAAAGCATGAAGGTACAAATTAGCTATCTACTATTCTAAATCTACAATTCAGAAAAGAGAAGCCTTGACATTTTCTTGTTTTAATTCTTTGCTTTTTAAAATGTAGAGTTTGGGTTACTCCTACGATTTAAACGATTATCCCACTAACTCTGACATGTTGCCTCTTTCAGCCTGAGCTCCTACTTGAATTCCAAAGTTAAGTTCCAATGCACCTGTTTGATTTTAGAGGGTGAGGAGAGAATTTATGAATATTTGAAAGCTTGAACTTGAGGTCATGGCACAGACTTCCTCTCCTCCAGCCTCACCTTTTGGTCTCGTTTCCCCCTTCCTGTCCCTGCTTTCTTCCCTTCCCTTCCATTTCTTTCCCATAGAGCTTCGCTCTTCTTCACGCCTTATCCCCACCTGGGGCGCCAGTCCCACTGGCCCCATGAAGGGAAATCATTTCAGCCCTCCTGTGCGAGCCCCCCAGAGGGGTCTGCATGGCTTCCTAGTGGCTCTGGAGATGGGAAAGTTTGCCGTGAAGGAGAAGAGACCAGGTGACATGGCTGAGCGCTGAATGAAAGGTTGAGAGAGATTCCAAGTGGACTTTGAGCTGTTAAACCTCAGGGTGGAGGTGGGGGTCAGAAGGAGGGTGGTAAGAAGGATGAGGGCAGGAAGGCCATGTTACCAAACCAAACTTGGGTCCACTCACCCGTGCGTAGTAAAGCCAGTCTACTGTCGCCAGGTTGTGGTGAAGGGAAGTTCAGCGTTTATTGCCAGTGCCAAGAAAGAAGAATGGGCAGCTCATGTGCAAAAGACCTGAAGTACCTGCCGGCTTTCAGAGAAGGGGTTTTAAAGGCAGTGGGAGGGAGGGGTCTGCAGGGTGCGTTATCAGCTTATGCACAATTCCTTGGTTGGTTGGCATCAAGGTGAAGTTCAAGCATCATCAACTTTTTGGTTTCAACCAATCTAGGGTCTGTGTTCTTGTGGTCACAATTTTCATCTGGTTCTGCTTCCTGCAGAAACAACTTAGGGATGTGAGTCAGGCATTTATCTACATCTTTCAGGGAACTGGGACTTCAGGTGATTCTACTATGTGGCGGATTTATAGTCTAAATTGTTACAAGTTTCCTGGCCCAACAGCTAATCTTTGTTTCTACATCTTCACATTCCTAATCAGTAACTCTTGAACCAGCCTTTTGAGACCCTGAGGAGGCCTGGGAGACTAAAGGAAAAACCTTTTACTTCAAAGGACAGGGGCCCCGGGGCTTGTGTATGGTTTCAGTTGTTTGGGGGCCACATGGTCACTTCAAATTTAGAAACAGTAGTTTTAGCCAATCCCTGGATTCCAGGTAAAATAGACTTTCTCTGATCTATCTCCCCACCAGCCTCCAGTTGGCCTGAAATTCTGTCTTCACCACACGTCTAGGAATCTTGGGTTAAAGTAAATACCCTCATGGAGGATGGCGTGATAGCATATGTCATGTTTATGTTAGCATCCAGCAGGGCTCTGTGGGAACGAGGTTGAAGAGGAGAGGAAAGATCCGGGCTGACCCCCGGATCCTAGGGGAGCCGGATGGGGTGGGGTGGGGCTGACCTCAAAGTTCCCATCCCCATGGGACAGAGAACTGTAGGGAATTATTGAGCATCTACTTTATCCCAGAAATTATCCTAGAAAACTGAAGTGCACTTACACTCTTATGATAATACTAAGTGAATTATATTCTGAGTCCCATTTTGCAGAAGAGAAAAACCCAAGGGTCCTAAGTAACTTCCCCAGAGTCACAAGGCTTAGCAGGTATCAAGCTAGAATGTAAATCCTGAGCTAGCAAATCTGGCTGATTCTCAAGTTCCAGCTGCTTTCAGAACCTCTGGGAGGGCCCCAGGCAGGCAGGACACCCTGGCAGGTGGGAGGGAGGCTTTGTCACATCAGGCCTCCTGCCCCTCTTCCCCCCCTTCCCCCCACCCCTGGATTTGGAACCGCCTACGGGGTGACTTGTGATGGCCTGGTGACTCCTGTGGACAAGGTGGGGTAGCCATGAGGACACCATGGGACACCTTTCTTAGTGCCATCACGGGGATGGGGCTCAAGGATGTATGCTTTCCTTTTTCTGGTTCTTTCCAGGTGAAGGCCTCAGCGCTGCCCATAGTAGCGGGGGGGGGGGGTCCATCCAGGTGTGGTCCATGGGACTCTAAGCTCCAGCCAGGGGATGGGGGCAAAATAACATTGCCTGATTCCTTAGGAAACAACTAAAACTAGAGCCACCCTTGGTGGTTGGACGGGAAGTGGAGATCAAAGAGCTTCAGCTGCAGTGGGGGCTCTGTCCCGAGCTTCTTCACAGAAAATGTCACACGCTTTGGGTTTGGAAAGGCTTTTCTCATCTATTTCCCTTTTAGGAAGTAAGTGGTATCTTTTCCCCCATTTGACAAATGTGGAAACAGAGGCAGAATTATTACATGATTTTTATGAGAAAGAGTAAAACTGAAACCAGATCTCAGGTCTCCGAGTTCTTAGCCTGCCTCTGTGTAGTATCAGAAGCTTAAAGGCAGAAGAGAAATCTCTCCGGGGAGGAGTATCGCCCTGTACTTGGCAAACGGCCTCTTCTCTCTCAGAAAGGGCCACCCAGGGGAGCTGAGGGGAAGGTTCAAGGAGGAGACACGTGGCCTCAGGGCTGGCAAGTCCTGCTGCTGGAATTCACTCCCCCAGCAGAGGTGATTGGTGAGCACCCACCTCGGCTGCTCGTGGGGACGGGGCCATCAGCAGTGGAGCCCTTGCCCTCTGGGAACTTATCTGTTAGGGGGAAGGTTTCAAAATAAACACAATAAACAGACCAGAAAATCTAAGGCGCTGGCAAATGTCCTGGAGAAAACAGGTTGCAGTGACAGGCTCTGGAGGTGGGCGGTTGGCTTCGCAGGGTAGTCGGTAAGACTTCTGAGGATGGGACATTTGAACTGAGACCTCTGTGATGTCTGGGGCCCGAGGATGGATAGGTCTGGGGGAAGGGGTTCCTCACGGGGGCGCAGGTGCCAGGCTTGGTGGGAAGATGGGCTGGCGGGGCCCAGGGACAAGGCCGCTATGGCTGGAGCCTAGGAGATAGATGCGGCTGCACAAAGCAGGGTGCAGGTGCAGGGAGAGGACAGGGGTGCACAGCTGGAGGCGTCCCACTAACAGGATTCCAGGGCCCTCCTGCACTGACCCTTGCTACCTGCTCTGACCGCCTAGCTCCTAACCGCAGTGGGTTCTGCTTTCTTCATAGAGAGAGGATGAAGCAAGGTGCTCTGTGCTATCATTCGGAATGATCTTTACAGCACACTATGCCTCTGCCATGGGCTTTCCTCCTTTCCCTTCCCAAGTTCACGGCAGGCTCTTGACCCAGGAGCAGACGTGTCATAAGCATCTGTGCGTGTGTGCGTGTGTGTGTGTGACTGACCTTGGACAGAGTATTTGAGAACAAAACAAAACAAAACTCACAGACATTAACCGCAATGGCTACATCTGGGGCTGAACCCTGACCAAGCTCACTCTTCCCAGTCGGGAGTCAGGATATTTCCTTGGGCTGCAAAGACAACCTTTCTGTGCCCTCACTCCTTGAGAAGAATTTGTTTATTGCTCCATTAGAGAAATTCATGTTGATCATAAAAATTAGGAAAACACAGAAAAGGAGAAAAAGCAAACCACTGCTAATTATAGTTAACTTCATATTTACTTACAAAAAAAGAAGCCTGAAGAAATAATGGGAAGGAAGTACATCAAAATATGAGAGCCTGGCAAAAATTATTGTACCCATCATTTTCTGCCTGCATAATTGTCCATATAATTGATGAATCATAGTTTATAAAGCATCTACCCTACGGTGGTATATTTAAATTATCTCCAAGTTTTCCACTATAAAAAATTATATTTAGTAATTACACAGCTTTGTGCCTCCCCGCCCCCGATGATATTCTCAGAATCTCAGGATAGATTCTCAGAAAATGCCGTTACTGAATGAAAACGTATAAATGCTTTTAAAGTTCTTGACACTTATTTCCAAAAGAAGTGCCAGTTTATATGAGAGCTGCTGACTAATTTGCAAGGTGGACTCTGCCCCAGGGTAGCTGTGTGTGTGTCCGTGCGGGCGACAGTGGCACCTCGGTGAGAGAGGTGACACAGAGGAAGGGCGTCTAGGTTTGTGGGGAGGAAGTGGGCAGGTGAAGGACACGGAGACACCTGGTCGGGGGCTCTCGCAGGCCAGGTCCTTCAGCCTGGAGACTTCCCCCATGGAAGCCTGATGCCTCTGTCTGCGGAGCCCTGTGATGTTCATGTCTTGGAAACGTGTGGGGAGGACAGCACAGAGAGCGCTAGCTGTCGGGGGCCCTGGTCCCTGCTCTCTGCGTGGCTGTTCCCTGCAGCACAGCGGAGCGGCCCCCAGCTGTGCCACGGGCAGCGGGAGCTTGGACCGCGTTATTAACACCCAATCAAACGATCAGACATCGTTGACTGGGAACATTTTCTTCATTTGGAAAATTATATTTTGAGCATTGTCCTTCAAATGAGGGTGGCTTGGAAGGCACTTAACATCTGGGGTTTAATTCTTGTTCCAGAAACTATAGAACACATTCATGCCAGCACTGAAAAAATCAAACCCCCAAAGGCAGGATTTTAGGTTTTATGAAATCTTGTGATGGGATTAGTGCCCTCATAAGAAGAGGAAGAGAGAAAAAGGACTCCCTCCCTCTCCTTCTCTCTCCCTCCCTCTCCCTCTTCTTCTCTCTCCTCCTCTCTCCCTCCCCTTCTCTCTCCCTCTCCTTCTCTCTCCCTCCCCTTCTCTCTCCCTCTCCTTCTCTCTCCCTCCCCTTCTCTCTCCCTCTCCTTCTCTCTCCCTCTCTCTCCCTCTCCTTCTCTCTCCCTCTCTCTCCCTCCCTCTCTGTCTCCCCTCACCTCCCTTTCTCCGTGTGTGGCACCGGGAAAGGCCAGGTGAGGAGGCTGTTTACACGCCAGCAAGACAGTGATTTGCTGGCACCTTGGTCTTGAGCTTTCAACCTCCAGAATCCTGAGAGAATAAATGTCTGTTGTTTAAGCCGCCCCGTCCGTTCGTGCTGTTTGCTGTAGCAGCCGGAGCCGACTGGGAGGACATCTCCTCCTTGACGCCTCCCTTCCGCCCCACTGTGTCCACCTGTCACCCTTCTGTCCTTGCTTGCTGCCTCCTTCACGTGTGTCACGGGGTTTACCACAGTGCACGCTGCCCAGCTGGACGGTCCTGGGGGACGGCCCGAGTCCTTCCCCTGGTGGGTGTAGAGCAGAGCCTGGGAGATACCCAGCTACCTGGTTGGGGGGGGGCGTGGCTGATGGTCGTGCGCATATTCCTGCACCTCTCCCGGTGCTCAGTTCATCTTGACGGAGGACCGCCTGGGTACATCTGTCCTCGGAGACCAGGGACCCCTCACTCCTGTGGAACCGGCTGCTCTGTGGTGGTTTGCTGGATCGCACACCTAACTTGGACGTGTGACCTTGTGTGTGTGTTTGCTGGGTGTGCTGGGTGTGCTCTGTATGTGTTGTGTGTGTGTTTGCTGTATGTTGTGTGTATGTTTGCTGTGTGTGTGTGTGCGCTCTGCTGTATGTTGTGCATATGTTTGCTGTGTGTTTATGTGTTTGCTCTGTGCGTGTGTGTGTTTGCTGTATGTCATGTGTGTATGTTTGTGGTGTGGTGTGTGTGCTGTATGTTTGCTGTGTGTTTGTGTGTGTGCTCTGTGTGTTTGCTGTGTGTGTGTTTGCTGTATGTCATGTGTGTGTGTTTGCGGTGTGTTGTGGGTGTGCTCCATGTGTGTTGTGTGTGTGTTTGCTGTATGTTGTGCATGTTTGCTGTGTGTTTATGTGTTTGCTCTGTGCGTGTGTGTGTTTGCTGTGTGTTATGTGCGTATGTTTGCGGTGTGCTGTGTGTGTGTGTCTCCTGCTCTCTCCAGCTCTGCTGTTTCACAGCCTCCTTGCTTGGCCGCCTGGCACTCAGACCCTGGCCCCTCTGTCACTGGGTTGTGCCCTTGGGTTAAGTCACAGCCTCTCTGAGGTCAGGCTTTTCATCTGAAACATGGAGGTGGCCCCTCCAGGAGCCACCTGGCTTGACCTGTGCACCCCCTCCGGTGGCCGGAAGGGCCCAGTCAGGGCCGCCCTCAGGACTGGCCTCTCCCTGACACACTGACCCACACGTCCCCGGCCACCCTGCCCCCTCCCAGGCTTTCCCTCCTACCATAACCTGATATTTCTTTTTCTTTTTTCAAAATCCGTTTTATTAAGGTGTAATAGATATGCAATAAAGTTCATCAACTTTCGTGTCTAATTTGATGACAAATGTGCATGATTGTGTAACTACCAGCACAAGCCTCATAGGGAACACTGCCTTCACTCCACAAACTTCCTTCCTCGTGCAGTCAACTCTCTCCCCACCACAGTCCCGACAGCCTATAGTCGAAACCTTCTGTAACATTCTGTTACAGTGAAATCCTATCTGTGGTTCAGTCCTATTTAACGGCTGGATAGTGTCCCATGGTGTGAATATAGCAATCTTGTTCATTCACCAGCTCACGAACCCTTGAATTTTCCCAGGATTTGGCCACAATGAGTAAAGCTGAGGCGGATATTCACATACAAGTCTGGAAGCACGTAGAAGTGTGATCCTGGACAGTGCAGTGGGTGTTTGTTTTACTTTACACAAAACTGCCAAATCATTTTCCTAACTAGTTGTATGACTTTGTGATCTCACCAACAATGCAAGAATGTTCCAGTTGCTCCACATCTACTTCTTTTTGATTGAGCTTTGATACGTTGGTCATGCAAGAAATTTATCTTATAAAAGTTTTTGAGTTTAAAATTGCTTATTATCTTATTAGCTTTTTAAAAAATGTAGGATATAAAGGGACAACTCTTTCATTCCAGACCAGTTTGGAAATGTGTTTCTTCTGGCTTTTTCCTGAACAGTCTGACCAGAGTTTTACCAATTTGATTTCTCTGTTCAAAAAACCCAGCTTTCGGTTTCATTGATTTACTCTCTTGTTTTTCCTCTTCTTTGATTTTGATTGTTATGCTTTCCTTCTTTCTGTTTATTTTGGATGTCTTTTGCCTTCTTCTAGTTTCTTAAGGTAGAATCGGTGATTTGAGATGTTTCCTTCTTTTCTAACATGAACACTTAATGCTATCAATTTACTTCAAAGTACTGCTTTATCTCCATCCTACAAATTTTTATATATTGTGTTTTCATTTTCTTTCAGTACAAAATATTTTCTAGTTTAATGTTTTCAACCTATGCATTATATGGAGATGTGTTATTTAACTTGCAAATATTTGGGGATTTTCTAGGAGTCTGTTATTGATATCTAGTTTAATTCTGTTGTTATCAGGTAACATGATCCTTATGATTTCAATCTTCTTAAACAGGGGTCCAGATGGTAAAGAGCTCAGTTTTTGTGGGCTAGTATATACTCTCTGGAGCCACTACTCAGCTCTGCCGCTGTAGTGCAGAAGCAGCCATAGATATAAACAATGTACATGTCTGTGTTCCAGAAAAACTTTACCTACAAAATTTTATCTACAAAAACAGGGAGTAGGCTAGATTTGGCTAAAGGATTAGAGCTTGTGGACTCCTACTCTTAAATGTGTTTGTAGTTATATGCCACTGAATATGTTTTTTCTTCATACATGCTCTGACTGCACTTGAAGAAAAATGCTTATTCTACTGTCACTGGGTACAGGTTTCTGTAGTGACAATGAGGTCAGCTTAGGTATAATTTTTTTTTAATTAATTTATCTTTGGCTGCGTTGGGTCTTCGTTGCTGTGCGTGGGCTTTCTTTTTAGTTGTGGTGAGCGGGGGCTACTCTTCATTGCCGTGCTCGGGCCTGTCATCGCGGTGGCCTCTCTTGTCTTGGAGCACCGGCTCTAGGTCCATGGGCTCTAGAGCACAGGCTCAGTAGTTGTGGCGCACGGGCCCAGCTGCTCTGCAGCATGTGGGATCTTCCCGAACCAGGGCTCGAACCTGTGTCCCCTGCATCGGCGGCAGACTCCTAACCACTGTGCCACCAGGGAAGCCCAGGTATGTCTTTTGTCTTCTCTCTCCTTACTGATTTTTTTCCCTCTTTGTTCTAGTAGCTCCTGAGAGGAGCACTAAAATCTCCAATTATAATTGTGGGTATATCTAGTTCTGTCTTTTTTTTTTATGTTTCTATGTTTCTTATATTTGCTTAATATATTTTAAATCTGTTACTAGGTACATATTAGATGTGCTTACAATTTATGATTTTTTAAAATAAATGAACCCCTGTATTATAAAATTTCCTCTTTCTTCTCTGTAATATTCCTTCTTCTGAAATCTGTTTTGTCTGATATTGTTATGGCCATTCCAGCTTTCTTATGTTTAGTCTTTTTATGATATTTATTTTTCCATCCTTTTACTTTTAATACAGCTTCAATTGAAAGTGTGTTTCTTGCATCCATCATATCGTTAGTTTTACTTTCTAAGTCCAAGCTAATGATCCTTGACTTTATTTGGGGGGTTTAGTCATGTACATTTAATGTAATTATTGATATGATTGGTTTTAAATGTACCATCTTACTATTTTGTTTCTTTTTGTACTATCTATTCTTTATTCCTTTTCCTTCTTTCCCTGCCTTGTATTTGATTACATGAACAATTTTTTATGGGTCCACTTTATCCCTGCTACTGATTTATTAGAAATATAGTTTTAATTTAGTGCTTTCTTTGGGTTTACAACGTATGATTTTAACTGATCACAGTCGACTTTCACATAATATTATACCACTTCACATGCAGTATAAGACACTTATAATTGCATACTTCCATTTGCCTCTTCCTGTGCTTTGTGCCACTGTTGTTATACATTTTACTTTTATATGTGATAGTTCTTAAACATGTCCCCAGATCCCTTGAAATCCACCCCTCAAAAGATGGGGTGTAATTCACCTCCCTTGAGCGTGGTCAGGACGTACTGACTTCCTTCTGGAGACTAGAATATGGTGGAAATGACAGTGGGTGACTTCTGAGATCATAAAAAGCATCGCAGCCTCCACCTTGCTTTCTCTCTTGGATTACTGACTCTAGGGCAGGCCAGCTGCCACATCAAAAAGACACTCAAGTTGCCTATGTGGAGAGGCCTCCTGCCAGCAACCAGTGAGTCACTGAGGTCCACTGCTGACAGCCATGTGAGGGAGCCATCTTGGAAGCAGATTCTCCAGCCCAGGTCAAGGCTTCAGATGACAAAACCCTCCACTGACACCTTGACCACAACCTCTTGAGAGACTCTGAGCCAGAATCACTCAACTAAGCCACTCCCAAATTTCTGACCCTCCATAACTATGAGAAAACAAATGTTTGTTATTCTAAGACAAGTGTTTATGATAATCATTTATGTATCAATTAATAACTAATACAAACTCACTTTGATTATTATTTTTGTTTTCAGCAATCAACTTTTAAAGAGGTTAAGACATTATTTTACATTTCAGCAGAAGCAAGAGGAACTACTATCCTGCAGCTTGTGGAACGAAAACCACATTCACAGAAAGATAGAGAAAAATATCACTGAAGAAATCAAAGAAGAAATAAAAAAATACATAGAAACAAATGACAATGAAAACACTGTGACGCAAACTTATGGGATGCAGCAAAAGCAATTCTAAGAGGGACGTTTATAGAAATTCAATCTTACCTCAAGAAACAAGAAAAATCTCAAATAAACAATCTAACCCCACACTTAAAACAACTAGAGAAAAAATAACAAAACCCAAAGTCAGTAGAAGGAAAGAAATCATAAAGATCAGAGCAGAATAAATGATATGGAAATGAAAAATACAATAGCAAAGATCAATAAAACTAAAAGCTGGTTCTTTGAGAAGATAAACAAAATTGATCAACCCTTAGCAAGATTCATCAAGAAAAAAAGGAAGAGGATGCAAATCAATAAAATTAGAAATGGAAAAGTAAAAATCAAAACTGACACCGCAGAAATACAAAGGCTTATAAGAGACTACTACAAACAACTCTATGCCAATAAAATGGACAACCACGAAGAAATGGACAAATTCTTGGAAAGGTATAATTTTCCAAGACTGAACAAGGAAGAATTAGAAAATATAAACAGACCTATCACAAGTAATGAAATTAAAACCATAATTAAAAATCTTCCAACAAACAAAAGTCCAGGACCAGATGGTTTCACACGTAAATTCTATCAAACATTTAGAGAAGAGCTAACACTTATCCTTCTCAAACTCTTCCAAAAAATTGCAGAGGGAGAAACATTCCCAAATTCATTCTATGAAGCCACCATCACCCTGATACCAAAACCAGAAAAAGATATCACAAAAAAAGAAAATTATAGACCAATATCACTGATGAACATAGATGCAAATATACTGAACAAAATACTAGCAAATAGAATCCAACAACACATTAAAAGTATCAAGTGGGACTTATCCCAGGGATGCAAGTATTCTTCAATATACGCAAATCAATCAATGTGATACACCACATTAAAAAATTAAGGAATAAAAACCATATGATCATCTCAATAGACGCAGAAAAAGCTTTTGAAAAAATTCAACAGCATTTATGATAAAAACTCTCCAGAAAATGGGCATACAGGGAAACTACCTTAACATAATAAAGACCATATATGACAAACAAACAGCAAGAATCATAGTCAATGTTGAAAAACTGAAAGCATTTCCACTAATATCAGGAACAAGACAAGGAAGTCCACTCTCACCACTCTTATTCAACATAGTTTTGGAAGTCCTGATAGCCACAGCAATCAGAGAAGAAAACAGAAATAAATGGAATAAAAATTGGAAAAGAAGGGCTTCCCTGGTGGCGCAGTAGTTGAGAGTCCGCCTGCCGATGCAGGGGATACGGGTTTGTGCCCCAGTCCAGGAAGATCCCACACGCCATGGAGCGGCTGGGCCCGTGAGCCATGGCCGCTGAGCCTGCGCGTCCAGAGCCTGTGCTCTGCAACGGGAGAGGCCACAACAGTGAGAGGCCCGCGTACCGCCAAAGAAAAAAACAAAACCAAAAAAAACCAAAAACAAAATTGGAAAAGAAAAAGTTTGCAGATGACATGATACTATACATAGAAAATCCTCAAGATGCCACCAGAAAACTACTAGAAGTAATCAATGAATCTGGTAAGGTTGTAGGATACAAAGTTAATGCACAGAAATCTCTGTCATTCCTATACACCAACAGTGAAAAATCAGAAAGAGAAATTAAGGAAACACTCCCATTTACCATTGCAACAAAAAGAATAAAATACCTAGGAATAAACCTGCCTAAGGAGGTGAAAGACTTGTACTCAGAAAACTATAAGACACTGATGAAAGAAATCAAAGATGACATAAACAGATGGAGAAACATACCATGTTCTTGGATTGGAAGAATCAATATTGTGAAAATGACTATACTACCCAAAGCAATCTACAGATTCAATGCAATCCCTATCAAATTACCAACGTCATTCTTCCCAGAATTAGAACAACAAATTTTACAGTTTGTATGGAAACACAAAAGACCCTGAATAACTAAAGCGATCTTGAGAAAGAAAAACGGAGTGGAGGAATCAGGCTTCCTGACTTCAAACTATACCACAAAACTACAGTAATCAAGACAGTATGGTACTGGTACAAAAACAGAAATATAGCTCAATGGTAGAGGATACAACGCCCAGAGATAAATCCACGCACATGTGGGCACCTAATTTACGACAAAGGAGGCAAGAACATACAATGGAGAAAAGACAGTCTCTTCAGTAAGTGGTACTGGGAAAACTGGACAGCTACATGTAAAAGAATGAAATTAGAACACTCCCTAACATCATACACAAAAATAAACTCCAAATCGATTAAAGACTTAAATGTAAGACCAGACACTATAAAACTCTTAGAGGAAAACATAGGAAAAACACTCTTTGAAAAACCACAGCAAGATCTTTTATGACCCACCTGCTAGAGTAACAGAAATAAAAACAAAAATAAAGAAATGGGACTTAATTAAACTTAAAAGCTTTCGCACAGCAAAGGAAACTATAAACAAGACAAAAAGGCAACCCTCAGAATGGGAGAAAATATTTGCAAATGAAACAACAGACAAAGGATTAAACTCCAAAATATACAAACAGCTCATGGAGCTCAATATCAAAAAGACAAACAATCCACTTAAAAAATGGGCAGAAGACCAAATAGACATTTCTCCAAAGAGGACATACAGATGGCCAAGAGGCACATGAAAAGCTGCTCAACATCACTAATTATTAGAGAAATGCAAATCAAAACTACAATGAAGTATCATCTCACACCAGTTAGGATGGGCATCATCAGAAAATCTACAAACAACAAATGCTGGAGAGGGTGTGGAGAAAAGGGAACCCTCTTGCACTGTTGGTGGGAATGTAAATTGATACAGCCACTATGGAGAACAGTATGGAGGTTCCTTAAAACACTAAAAATAGAATTACCATATGATCCAGCAATCCCACTACTGGGCATACACCCTGAGAAAACCACAATTCAAAAAGACACATGCACCCCAATGTTCACTGCAGCACTATTTACAATAGCCAGGTCATGGAAGCAACCTAAATGCCCTTCGACAGATGAATGGATAAAGAAGATGTGGTACATATATACATATATACAATGTCCATAAAAAGGAACAAAATTGGGTCGTTTATAGAGATGTGGATGGACCTAGGGAGTGTCATACAGAATGAAGTAACTCAGAAAGAGAAAAACAAATATCGTATATTAACGCATATATGTGGAATCTAGAAAAATAGTACAGATGAACCTATTTGCAGGGCAAGAATAGAGATGCAGACGTAGAGAATGGACATGTGGACACAGTGGGGGAAGGGGAGGGTGGGATGAACTTGGAGGTTAGGATTGACATATACACACTACTTTGTGTAAAATAGATAGTTAGTGGGAACCTGCTGTAGAGCAGAGGGAGCTCAGCTCAGTGCTCTGTAATGACCTAGATCGGTGGCATGGGGGGTGGGGTGGGAGGGAGGTCCAAGAGGGAGGAGATATATGTATACATAGAGCTGATTCACTTCATTGTACAGCAGAAACTAACACAACATTGTAAAGCAATTATACTTCAAAAAACAAACAAAAATCTGGTAGCAATGAGAATTCATGAATGTTTCTTCCTCTAAAACACCTTTAGCTTCTATTTAAAAAAAATTTTTATTTGGATATAATTTTAAACTCACACAGAAGTTGTAAATTTAATACAGAGAGTTCCGTTTACCCAGCTTTCCCCGCTGACAACATCTTACATTATATTATATAACAGGTTTAGCAAAGCCAGAAAACGGACGTTACAAAGATACTATTAACTCAACTGGTTTTTACACACACTCATTTTGGGGGGCACACAAGTCTATGAAATTTTATCACATTTGTAGCCCTAGGGTCTCCACCACCTCATTTGGGGTCTCTTTAGTCTCCCTTCTTGTGCTGTGAACTGGAAACTGCTTCGGGTTGTCACCCAGGATAACTGTCAGGCTCATCTTATTTTTGTCCTTCTTTCAGGAATCCTACTTCTGTGCTGTCAGTGTCCTATGGCTGAAGATTACTATTTCATATAGATTTGCCCAGTTTTCTAGTTAATTTCAGTGGGGAGATAAATTAGGTTCCATTTATGCACATGGATGGAAGTGTGAGTATACATGCTGGGAAAATTTAATTGCTCATTTCACTTTCTCAGGCAAAAGTAGTGGAGTTGACAAGTCATCACATTGGTGACGAGCTGTCTCTTGAGTGGGGAGAGCCCCAGGTTGAACTCTGAATTTCCTCTTCTTCACGGGAGCCCATGTTTATGTGACTATTACCGTCTTCAAAGGCTTGCTGTGGTCGCCTGATTTTCTGTGTCAGTTTTTCCTCAAATTAGAATCAACTGATTATCCTTCACCAGTCATGCCCCATTTTTTGTTCCCTTGCTTTCTGCCGGCTCTCTGTTAATTCCACTTTTGGATCAAACTCTTACATTCAGAACTGTCAGTTTTAACACAATCCCAGACTCGGCAACTTTGTTATGTCAACTTTTTCTATCGAATACCGTTGTGTCACCAGGTATTTACAGAAATCAAAGCCTCAGAGAGTGTCAGAATTGATGAGGTTAAGTGTTAGGAATGAGAGTCATTTGGTTTTGTAGCTAACAAAGTAAGCATTAAAGGTTATTAATTACCCAAAAACGTTTCCTGAAGGATAGTTAATGTCAAGGCAAACTACCCTCTGTTGTGAGATTGTCAGGCTTGAGGGAGGGTCAGAGAGGGAAGAGGAGCCATCACGCTTCCCTCACGTTTAGCTAAAGCTGCCAATGTACAGAAGGAACAAAGTTATAGAGATATATTTATTGTTTTTAGGTCTCAGTCTCTGCTGTTCTGAGAAACTCATTTTTCCTTCCTGTCTACCTGCCCATCATGTGAGGATGATAACTCAGGACGTATCCAGGATACACTGCCATAGTGAATATCAAAGTCATTTGAAAAGCATGTTGGAATAAAAAGTTCTTACGGTAAAAGAAGGTAGTTATAAATACCAGCTAAAACCGTGTGACCAAAATACCTTCCCAGGAGCACCTATACTGGTGTCTCATTGAGTGACGGGACTGCAGCTAAGCCGACACCAATAGACCGTCACTGTCCAGTGCACCCCTTTGTGAACTTGGTACCATACAAAATTCCTTAAACCACACTTAATCTCTAACTAAAGACAATAACAAAGTCATACTTCAACCCTACATGATACAACTATTCTATGTACAACAAAATCAGGCCAACCCTTCCCCCAGAAGAGGATGCAGAGTCAGTCCTTGAGTGAAGCCCACTCTTATTCCTCGATATCCTGTAGCATAAACACTATGCTGTAACGTTCACTACTATTGATACATTTTGTGTGAGATGATAAGGGGACAATAGAAGAAAGCAAAGAAAATATTTGGGTAATGTATATGCAAACAGAACAAAATAATGAAGTTCTTACAACTATTACAGGCCTTGTATCTGCAACAGTTTCCATGGTTGTAGCTGGTATTTATAACTAATTCTTCTACTACCTGTTCCACATTCCCTTTGCCTTCAGCGAGCACTTCAGCTGGTTGTGGTTCTTTGCCTTTGCCTGGTGAAGTGCTCCAGACCTGCATTCCAGAAGCATCTGGGCTATTAGCACTCTCCACAGAATTGGATGGTGGTAGTTTTCCATTGACTTTCAGGACATGATGGTACTAAGAGTCACAAAGGGATATTCTGTATTCCAGCTGTGCTCTTCTTTACCTCCGTTGTGTAGGAGCTACCAAATTTCCCTTTGGGAGTCAAAGGCATTCACCCCATCAGTATAGCAAACCCTTTCTTTGCCTGTTGATTCAGAGGGATGAGGAGATCAAAGTGGCTGGATGCAATCTTAACTTTTATTTCAATGGAATCATTTTTTTCTTCCCCCTGATGGAAGCAATCTTTTATTTGGAACTAAGACCTCTAGATGAGTAGAGCCTAAGGTCACAAGGATGGGAAACAACAATTTTGCTAGTGGATCACCATTGTTAATAATGACTAGAGCCACTCCTATTTCTGTGTCTTGATTACAGGACATGTGAATCCCGGCTCTGGGGGAAACAGCATCGTATGTTGGATGGTGATTCAGCATCGGATGTTGGACAGTGATTCAGTCTTCTGGAGAACTTTGCCCCACCCTGCAAGATATCAGCCGTCTGGCTTGTGCTGTAATTGAGTCTTCAAAATGCCATTCCATCTTTCTGTCAAGCCAGCTGCTTCAGGATGGTGGGGAACATAGTAAGACCAGAGAATTCCACGGGCATGGGCCCGTTGCCATGCTTTGTCTTCTGCGAAGTGAGTTTCTTGACCAGAAGCAGTGCCGCGTGGTGTACCATGACAGTGGATAAGGCATTCTGGTTGGTAGTTTTGTCAGAAGCACTGCATGGGGAAGGTACACCTGTGTCCAGATCAAAGGTCTATTCCAGCAGTAAGGACAAAGCACATCCTCTTCCAGGATGGAAGTGGTCCAGTGAGGTCAACCTGCTGACTGATGACCCCAGGGAATGGTGCCATATTAATGGCTCAGTGTTGGTCTCTGTGCTGGCAGACTGGACACTCAGTGATTAATGATTAATCACATCTACAAAATACCTTCACAGAAACACCGTGGAAGGGGATGGAAGTGGGTTTTGTTCTTCAGGGATAAATGAAATAATGGAGTTGATGATTCCTCATCTGTCACCTATGTATTAATGAGAGCCATCTGAGAAGTCTGTTCTTAGCGATGCAGGCATTGACTCACCAGTGGACTCACAAAAGGGAGTTCAAGATTTGGGTGTGCAAAGTGAGTGTTCATCTGTGTCTGGGAACACAGTGGAGTAACTTACATGGAAGACCTTCACCACCCAGAAATACTGGTTACAATGGACCATGTATTTTCTAAAAAACACAGGGAGTTGAGCCATTCAGTAAGCATGTTACTAAACACCATCTGGGGATGGAGTGACGAACCCAGTGTGGTTCTGCCTGAAGAAATATATGGAATAAATGAACACCTCAGTCCGGTCAGAGTGGCCATCATCAAAAAAACTACAAATAATAAATGCTGGAGAGGGTGTGGAGAAAAGGGAACCCTCCTTACACTGTTGGTGGGAATGTGAATTGGTGCAGACACTATGGAGAACAGCATGGAGGTTCCTTATAAAACTAAAAATAGAGTTTCCATATCATCTAGCAATCCCACTCCTGGGCATATATCTGGAGAAAACTATAATTAAAAAAAAATACATGCACCCCTATGTTCATAGCAGCACTATTTACAGTGGCCAAGACATGGAAGCAGCCTGAATGTCCATCGACAGATAAATGGATAAAGAAGACGTGGTGTATATATACCATGGAATATTACTCAGCCATAAAAAAGAATGAAATAATGCCATTTGCAGCAACATGGATGAACCTAGAGATTATCATACTCAGTGAAGTAAGCCAGACAGAGAAAGACAATTATCATAGGATATCACTTATATATGGAATCTTAAAAAATATACAAATGAACTTATTTACAAAACAGAAATAGACCCACAGACATACAAAACAAATTTACGGTTACCAAAGGGGAAAGGAGAGGGACAGGGGTAAATTAGGAGGTTGGGATTAACACATACACACTACTATATATAAAATAGATAACCAACAAGGACACACTGTAGAGCACAGGGAACTTTACTCAATATATTATAATAACCTATAAGAGAAAAGAATCTGAAAAAGAATATGTATATATCTGAGTCACTGTGCCGTACACCTAAAACTAACACAACATTGTAAATCAACTGTATTTCAATAAAATTTTCAAAAAATGAACACCAAAGTCAGGATGGTGGTTTCCTTTGGCGTGAGGCTGGGGTGAAGTGGAGGAGGGAAAGCTAACTTGAGAAGAGTTTTAGTTCTTCAGCTGTGTGAATAGTCCATGAGTGTTTAATATGTTATACATTAAAATGTTGTCCATACATTTTGTTAATTCAGGAATATGTAATGGAAAATTACATTCTTTATATGTTATCAACTGGGTAGCTCTAGAAATATGGATAGTTTTCTGATAGAGGGCATGTATGCACATATGTATGTATGTATGTATGCGTTTCCAGGGTTGAATATCTCTTCTAGGAAGACGCAGGAGCCTGACCCCTTAGTAAAGTTTCTGATGTTCTGCTGATCTGAACTTTGTTGGGACTCATCTCAAAAAGTTAAGAACGAGGAGTTATCTCCTGACCCTCTCATCACTAGGAAAAAAGGCACTCTTAGTTAAATTGAAATGTTCTGGTCCAACTAACTTTTTAAAATTGTTATCTTATAGTGGAGTATAGTTGATTTACAATGTTGTGTTAGTTTCAGGTGTACAGCAAAGTGATTCGGTTATACATATACATGTATCTATTCCTTTTCAAATTCTTTTCCCATTTAGGTTATTACAGAATAACTACTTTGACAGGTAACTGGAGAAGCTATTAGCTTTGAGTAGAGCCCAGATTAAGGGAGAGTCCTCCAATTGGTCCTGGCTGCAGGGCAAGAAGGTCCGCCTTCAGCCCTTACGGCAGCAGAGCTCATGGTACCTACAGAGGCTGAGACATTTGGGTTGATGCCTGGAGCCTGCAGCAAACCCCTGGGCATAGGGAGCAAATCTATGCTTTCTTTGGCAAATGACATTCTCTTTTGGAGAAATAGCCTCTAGCTTGCTGCTAGGCTGACTGTGGACATAGGTGATCTGATGTGCCCTTCAAGAACCCAGGAACATCTGAGCTGTCCAGACATAGACTGGACTTGCCCGGCAGCTGTCTATCATCAGATGACGATGACATTTGTGGCACCTGCAGTAGCAGGACCTGGAGGTGTAAGAAATTTGCAAGCAAGCCTCTCACAAACAGAGTGCCTGGTCCGTGCCTGCGAGAAGTTACTCATGGACGTTGATTGGAAAAGACAAAAGCCCAGTTTGGGATAGTTCTGTGTGACACGCTGACATAAGCTAGACATGGGCTGCTTCAGCTCCGTGATGCTCGGAAAGACGATGGAGAAGGGAAACTTGGCCTCTTCCATCATTCGAGGGCCTGATATCTTATACTCATCATCAAATCCCAAACTGGTCTTGATCAAGGTGTTTTCTTTACAGCAAAAGAAGGAAGGCAATGAGAGATGCTTATGGGATTTCTGAGCTCATCAAACAGCTCGCCATCCAGAAGTTGTTGACCTTACAGGAATAGAATGACTATTAGAGACCTAGGGGAGGGATAAATTAGGAGTTTGGGATTAACATATACTATATATAAAATAGGTAATCAACAAGGACCTACTGTATAGCACAGGGAACTCTACTCGGTATTCTGTAATAACCTAAATGGGAAAAGAATCTGAAAAAGAATGGATATAGGTATATGTACAACTGAATCACTTTGCTGTACACCTGAAACTAACACAACATTGTAAATCAACTATACTCCGATGGAAAATAAAAATTAAATTAAAAAAAGACCTAGGCAAGATGCCAAGGAGATTTTACCGCATAAGTCTGAGGTACTGTCCTTCAGAATGACACACAAACTCTGATACAGTGAAACAGGGACGAATAGGTAGTGATCCTTCCATCATAGCCACCATATGTTGGTCTAGGAATCAAATGATGAACATTAAGGTGGGTCCTCACACACTTATATCTGGAGACCCATTTGCAGCTATTTTGTATTTCTTGCTCCACTACTACGAACTTGGCTGAATCGGAGGTTTTAGAAAGTAAGCAACGTTTCAACAAAAGACAAAGTAATGGCTCTTTTCATTGGAGGCTGAGACTAATACCTGGCGATTTTGGAATCTTTGTGTCGTTGGGCAGATGACACAAAAGGGAGTTCAAGGGTGGTCTGTGGTTGGGTGATTTGATTCTGATTCTGAAGGGAAGGGGCGCCACTAAGTACTGGGGGCAGGGAAGGGTAGGGATGAAACTCACTCTTTTGGGAAATGACGCTAAGTTCTGATCAGCAATGGAGATGGCAGTGGAGGCTCTAAGTCTAAGAATTTGAAAGGAAGTCACTGTCACTTCCTCTTTAATTCTCCCTCCAGCCCAGAATGTCTTACCACCTATTATACAGCAAATCAGGGCCCTAGGCACAGAACTGAAACACAGAGGTTCATAAAGACAGCTTAAGTTCTTGCCTGGATCACGGATAGATGTAGGGCTTCATAGGAAGAGCTCACCATCCGTGCTTGGATGCAGCCAAGGCTGTTCAGCCTGGCCTGTGACTCCTCGCATCTCTAGGACTATAACAGCTCTCTGAGTTTTCTGAATTAATGCGATAACCCTGCCATGTAATATATTACAGAAACCTCATTTGTATTTCAACAGAAGCACTTTGTCCATTTTCCCTCTAGCAAGTAGATTGATTTTGGTTAGTCATGGGAGACAATGCTGGCAACATGAGACACTCACAGTGACATTTGTTAGGATCAAGGTAGTCTAACAATGTACTTTCAAACCCTTTCTGGAGGACCTGTAAGGTGCTAGGAACACAGATCGGGCGCCTCGGATGACTCAACCAGTGAGGGGCACGCACTGAAGCCCTGCATCTTAGATATGCTTTCAAAGCAGCACTTGCGCATGTGTTTTGAGGTATTCTGGTGCATCACACACACTTTTATCCTGAGTTGCAACTTTTCTTTCACTGCTATGCTGTGAGTAGTGAAATACGTATGGATGCAATCAGGGAAACGCTGGTGAAATAGACTATGGGTTTTAGAATCAGGGAAAGCCACGTTCAAATGTAGCTCTTTGGCTTACTGGCCACGGGAGAGCTACGGCTGTCTCATTTGTAAATGTGGCGAATGCTATTTACATCATGAGATCGTTGGAAAGATCGATGGAGAACTTGTATTAAAATACCTAGTGTGAGAAGACGGTAAGTCTTCATTTCGCATTCCAAGCTTTGTATTTCTTTCACTGCACTATGATAAATTTACCTGGGCTGAAGAATTTTAAATAGGAAGCTCTCCTGTAAAGAAGACAGAAGAGGGGGGGACCTTGAAGATGGCGGAAGAGTAAGACGCGGAGATCGCCTTCCTCCCCACGGATACACCAGAAATACATCCACACGTGGAACAACTCCTACAGAACTCCTACTGAAGGCTGGCAGAAGACCTCAGACCTCCCAAAAGGCAAGAAACTCCCCACGTAACTGGGTAGGGCAAAAGAAAAAACAGAGACAAAAGAATAAGGACGGCACCTGCACCAGTGGGAGGGAGCTGTGAAGGAGGAAAAGTTTCCACACACTAGGAAGCCCCTCCGCGGGCGGAGACTGCGGGAGGCAGAGGGGGGAGTTTCGGGACCGCGGAGTAGTGCACAGCGACGGGTGCGGAGGGCAAAGCGGGGAGATTCCTGCACAGACGATCGGTGCCGACCAGCACTCACCAACCCGAGAGGCTTGTCTGCTCACCCGCCGGGGCGGGCGGGGCTGCGAGCTGAGGCTCGGGTTTTGGTTTTGGACGGAGCTCAGGGAGAGGACTGGGGTTGGCGGCTTGAACATAGCCTGAAGGGGTTAGTGCACCACGACTAGCCGGGAGGGAGTTCGGGGAAAAGCCTGCACCGGCCGAAGAGGCAAGAGACTTTTTCTTCCCTCTTTGTCTCCTGGTGCGCGAGGAGAGGGGTTTAAAAGCGCTGCTTAAAGGAACTCCAGAGACGGGCACGAGCCGCGGCTAAAAGCGCGAGCCCCCGAGACGGGCGCGAGCCGCGGCTGAAACCGCGGACCCCGGAGACGGGCGGGAGACGCTAAGGCTGCTGCTGCCGCCACCAAGGGGCCTGTGTGCGAGCACAGGTCACTCTCCACACCCCTCTTCCGGGGAGCCTGTGCAGCCCGCCACTGCCAGGTTCCCGGGATCCAGGGACAACTTCCCCGGGACAGCGCACGGCGGGCCTCAGGCTGGTGCAACGTCACGCCGGCCTCTGCCGCCGCAGGCCCGCCCCGCACGCAGTGCCCCTCCTTCCCCCATCCCCCAACCCCCGGCCTGAGTGAGCCGGAGGCCCCGAATCAGCGGCTCCTTTAACCCCGTCCTGTCTGAGCGAAAAAACAGACGCCCTCCAGCGACCTACACGCAGAGGCAGGGCCAAATCCAAAGCTGAGCTCCTGTGAGCTGTGAGAACAAAGAAGAGAAAGGGAAATCTCTCCCAGCAGCCACAGAAGTAGCGGATTAAAGCTCCACAATCAACTTGATATACCCTGCATCTGTGGAATACCTGAATAGACAAGGAATGATCCCAAATTGAAGAGGTGGAATTTAGGAGCGAAATCTATGATTTTTTTCCCTTTTCCTCTTTTTGTGAATGTGTACGTGTATGCTTCTGTGTGAGATCTTGTCTGTATATTCTTGCTTCCACCATTTGTCCTAGGGCTCTATCTGTCCTTGACTTTTTTTAAAAAATTCTTTTTCTTAATAATTAAGTTTAATTGTAATAACTTTATTATACTTTACCTTCGTTCTTTCTTTCTTTCCTTCCTTCCCTCCCTCCTTTAGACAACGAATCACCCCAAATTGAGGAGGTGGTCTCAGGGAGCAGGATTTATGATTTTTCCCCCTTTATCTCTTTTTGTGAAGGTGTATGTGTATGCTTCTGTGTAAGATTTTCTCTGTATAGCTTTGCTTCCAACATTTGTCCTAAGGTTCTATCCGTCCCTTTTTTTTTTTCTAAATATTTTTTAATTCAATAACTATATTATACTTTATTTTATTTTTACTGTATCATCTTTCTTTCTGTCTTTTTTCCTTCTTTCCCTCCTTCCTTCCTTCCTTCCTCCCTCCCTCCCTCCCTCCCTCCTTTCTTTCCTTCTTTGCTTCTTTCTTCCTTCCTTCCTTTCCTCCTTTCCTTCTTTCTTTACTCATACTTCTACTAATTCTCCCTACTTTTTCTCCCTTTTATTCTGAGCCGTGTGGATGAAAGGCTCTTGGTGCTCCAGCCAGGAGTCAGGGCTCTGCCTCTGAGGTAGGAGAGCCAACTTCAGGACACTGGTCAACAAGAGACCTCCCAGCTCCACATAATATTAAACGGTGGAAATATCCCAGAGACCTCCATCTTAACACCAGCACCCAGCTTCACTCAACGACCAGCAAGCCACAGTGCTGGACAACCTATGCCAAACAACTAGCAAAACAGGAACACAACCCCACCCATTAGCAGAGAGGCTGCCTAAAATCATAATAAGGCCACAGACACCCCAAAACACACCACCAGACGTGAACCTGCCCACTAGAGAGACAAGATCCAGCCTCATCCAGCACAACACAGGCACTAGTCCCCTCCACCAGGAAGCCTACACAACCCACTGAAACAACCTTAGCCACTGGAGACAGACATCAAAAACAACGGGAACTACGAAAGTGCAGCCTGCAAAAAGGAGACCCCAAACACAGTAAGATAAGCAAAATGAGAAGACAGAAAAACACACAGCAGATGAAGGAGCAAGATAAAAACCCACCAGACCTAACAAATGAAGAGGAAATAGGCAATCTACCTGAAAAAGAATTCAGAATAATGATAGTAAGGATGATCCGAAATCTTGGAAGTAGAATGGACAAAATGCAAGAAACAGTTAACAAGGACCTACAAGAACTAAAGATGAAACAAGCAACGATGAACAATGCAATAAATGAAATTAAAATCACTCTAGATAGGATCAATAGCAGAATAACTGAGGCAGAAGAACGGATAAGTGACCTGGAAGATAAAGTAGTGGAAATAACTACTGCAGAGCAGAATAAAGAAAAAAGAATGAAAAGAACTGAGGACAGTCTCAGAGACCTCTGGGACAACATGAAACGCACCAACATTCGAATTATAGGGGTTCCAGAAGAAGAAGAAAGAAAGAAAGGGACTGAGAAAATATTTGAAGAGATTATAGTTGAAAACTTCCCTAATATGGGAAAGGAAATAGTTAATCAAGTCCAGGAAGCACAGAGGGTCCCATACAGGATAAATACAAGGAGAAACACGCCAAGACACATATTAATCAAACTCTCAAAAATTAAATACAAAGAAAGCATATTAAAAGCAGCAAGGGAAAAACAACAAATAACACACAAGGGAATCCCCATAAGGTTAACAGCTGATCTCTCAGCAGAAACCCTACAAGCCAGAAGGGAGTGGCAGGACATACTGAAAGTGATGAAGGAGAATAGCCTGCAACCAAGACTACTCTACCCAGCAAGGATCTCATTCACATTTGATGGAGAAATTAAAACCTTTACAGACAAGCAAAAGCTGAGAGAGTTCAGCACCACCAAACCAGCTTTACAACAAATGCTAAAGGAACTTCTCTAGACACGAAACACAAGAGAAGGAAATGACCTATCGTAGCGAACCCAAAACAATATATAAAATGGAAATAGGAACATACATATCGATAATTACCTTAAATGTAAATGGACTAAATGCTCCCACCAAAAGACACAGATTGGCTGAATGGATACAAAAACAAGACCCTTATATATGCTGTCTACAAGAGACCCACTTCAGAACTAGAGACACATACAGACTGAAAGTAAGGGGATGGAAAAAGATATTCCATGCAAATGGAAACCAAAAGAAAGCTGGAGTAGCAATTCTCATATCAGACAAAATAGACTTTAAAATAAGGACTATTAAAAGGGACAAAGAAGGACACTACATAATGATCAAGGGATCGATCCAAGAAGAAGATATAACAATTGTAAATATTTATGCACCCAACATAGGAGCACCTCAATACATAAGGCAAATACTAACAACCATAAAAGGGGAGATCAACAGTAACACATTCATAGTAGGGGACTTTAACACCCCACTTTCACCCATGGACAGATCATCCAAAATGAAAATAAATAAGGAAACACAAGCTTTAAATGATACATTAAACAAGATGGACTTAATTGATATTTATAGGACACTCCATCCAAAAACAACAGAATACACATTTTTCTCAAGTGCTCATGGAACATTCTCCAGGATAGATCATATCTTGGGTCACAAATCAAGCCTTGGTAAATTTAAGAAAACTGAAATTGTATCAAGTATCTTTTCCGACCACAACGCCATGAGACTAGATATCAATTACAGGAAAAGATCTTTAAAAAATACAAACACATGGAGGCTAAACAATACACTACTTAATAATGAAGTGATCACTGAAGAAATCAAAGAGGAAATAAAAAACTACCTAGAAACAAATGACAATGGAGACACAACGACCCAAAACCTATGGGATGCAGCAAAAGCAGTTCTAAGGGGGAAGTTTATAGCAATACAAGCCCACCTTAAGAAGCAGGAAACATCTCGAATAAACAACCTAACCTTGCACCTCAAGCAATTAGAGAAAGAAGAACAAAAAAACCCCAAAACAAGCAGAAGGAAAGAAATCATAAAAATCAGATCAGAAATAAATGAAAAAGAAATGAAGGAAACAATAGCAAAGATCAATAAAACTAAAAGCTGGTTCTTTGAGAAGATAAACAAAATAGATAAACCACTAGCCAGACTCATCAAGAAAAAAAGGGAGAAGACTCAAATCAATAGAATTAGAAATGAAAAAGGAGAAGTAACAACTGACACTGCAGAAATAAAAAAAATCATGAGAGATTACTACAAGCAACTCTATGCCAATAAAATGGACAATCTGGAAGAAATGGACAAATTCTTAGAAATGCACAACCTGCCAAGACTGAATCAGGAAGAAATAGAAAATATGAACAGACCAATCACAAGCACTGAAATTGAAACTGTGATTAAAAACCTTCCAACAAACAAAAGCCCAGGACCAGATGGCTTCACAGGTGAATTCTATCAAACGTTTAGAGAAGAGCTAACACCTATCCTTCTCAAACTCTTCCAAAATATAGCAGAGGGAGGAACACTCCCAAATTCCTTCTACGAAGCCACCATCACCTTGATACCAAAACCAGACAAGGATGTCACAAAGAAAGAAAACTACAGGCCAATATCACTGATGAACATAGATGCAAAAATCCTCAACAAAATACTAGCAAACAGAATCCAACAGCACATTAAAAGGATCATACACCATGATCAAGTGGGGTTTATTCCAGGAATGCAAGGATTCTTCAATATACGCAAATCTATCAATGTGATAAACCATATTAACAAATTGAAGGAGAAAAACCATATGATCATCTCAATAGATGCAGAGAAAGCTTTCGACAAAATTCAACACCCATTTATGATAAAAACCCTCCAGAAAGTAGGCATAGAGGGAACTTTCCTAAACATAATAAAAGCCATATATGACAAGCCCACAGCAAACATCATCCTCAATGGTGAAAAACTGAAAGCATTTCCACTAAGATCAGGAACAAGACAAGGTTGCCCACTCTCACCACTCTTATTCAACATAGTTTTGGAAGTTTTAGCCACAGCAATCAGAGAAGAAAAGGAAATAAAAGGAATCCAAATCGGAAAAGAAGAAGTAAAGCTGTCACTGTTTGCAGATGACATGATACTATACATAGAGAATCCTAAAGATGCTACCAGAAAACTACTAGAGCTAATCAATGAATTCGGTAAAGTAGCAGGATACAAAATTAATGCACAGAAATCTCTGGCATTCCTATATACTAATGATGAAAAATCTGAAAGTGAAATCAAGAAAACACTCCCATTTACCATTGCAACAAAAAGAATAAAATATCTAGGAATAAACCTACCTAAGGATACGAAAGACCTGTATGCAGAAAATTATAAGACACTGATGAAAGAAATTAAAGATGATACAAATAGATGGAGAGATATACCATGTTCTTGGATGGGAAGAATCAACATTGTGAAAATGACTCTACTACCCAAAGCAATCTACAGATTCAATGCAATCCCTATCAAACTACCACTGGCATTTTTCACAGAACTAGAACAAAAAATTTCGCAATTTGTATGGAAGCACAAAAGACCCCGAATAGCCAAAGCAATCTTGAGAACGAAAAAAGGAGCTGGAGGAATAAGGCTCCCTGACTTCAGACTATATTACAAAGCAACAGTAATCAAGACAGTATGGTACTGGCACAAAAACAGAAAGATAGATCAGTGGAACAGGATAGAAAGCCCAGAGATAAACCCACGCACATATGGACACCTTATCTTTGATAAAGGAGGCAGGAATGTACAGTGGAGAAAGGACAGCCTCTTCAATAAATGGTGCTGGGAAAACTGGACAGGTACATGTAAAAGTATGAGATTAGATCACTCCCTAACACCATACACAAAAATAAGCTCAAAATGGATTAAAGACCTAAATGTAAGGCCAGAAACTATCAAACTCTTAGAAGAAAACATAGGAAGAACACTCTATGACATAAATCACAGCAAGATCCTTTCTGACCCACCTCCTAGAGTAATGGAAATAAAAACAAAAATAAACAAATGGGACCTAATGAAACTTCAAAGCTTTTGCACAGCAAAGGAAACCATAACCAAGACCAAAAGACAACCCTCAGAATGGGAGAAAACATTTGCAAATGAAGCAACTGACAAAGGATTAATCTCCAAAATTTACAAGCAGCTCATGCAGCTCAATAACAAAAAAACAAACAACCCCATCCAAAAATGGGCAGAAGACCTAAATAGACATTTCTCCAAAGAAGATATACAGAATGCCAACAAACACATGAAAGAATGCTCAACATCATTAATCATTAGAGAAATGCAAATCAAAACTACAATGAGATATCATCTCACACCAGTCAGAATGGCCATCATCAAAAAATCTAGAAACAATAAATGCTGGAGAGGGTGTGGAGAAAAGGGGAAACTCTTGCACTGCTGGTGGGAATGTGAATTGGTTCAGCCACTGTGGAGAACAGTATGGAGGTTCCTTAAAAAACTACAAATAGAATTACCATATGACCCAGCAATCCCACTACTTGGCATATACCCTGAGAAAACCAAAATTCAAAAAGAGTCATGTACCAAAATGTTCATTGCAGCTCTATTTACAATAGCCAGGACATGGAAACAACCTAAGCGCCCATCATCGGATGAATGGATAAAGAAGATGTGGCACATATACACAATGGAATATTACTCAGCCTTAAAAAGAAATGAAATTGAGCTATTTGTAATGAGATGGATAGACCTAGAGTCTGTCATACAGAGTGAAGTAAGTCAGAAAGAAAAAGACAAATACCGTATGCTAACACATATATATGGAATTTAAGGGAAAAAAATGTCATGAAGAACCTAGGGGTAAGATAGGAATAAAGACGCAGACCTACTGGAGAACGGACTTGAGGGTATGGGGAGGGGGAGGGGTGAGTTTTGACAGGGCGAGAGAGAGTCATGGACATATACACACTAACAAACGTAGTAAGGTAGATAGCTGGGGGGAAGCAGCCGCAAGGCACAGGGATATTAGCTCGGTGCTTTGTGACAGCCTGGAAGGGTGGGATGGGGAGAGTGGGAGGGAGGGAGACGCAAGAGGGAAGACATATGGGAACATATGTATATGTATAGCTGATTCACTTTGTTATAAAGCAGAAACTAACACACCATTGTAAAGCAATTATACCCCAATAAAGATGTTTAAAAAAAAAAAAAAAAGAAGACAGAAGAGAAAAGCATCTATTTAAAGGCTTAATAACTTACTAGGTTGTTTTTACACTCTTCCTAGAGGGATTCTCTAGAATAGGTTATTTCTTCCAATTACTCCTCACGTTACACCGCACCCATGAATGGAGTGTGTGTCATTAACGCACTGGATCTGATCACAGTGATACCACCGTGTGTAAGAAATCATCAAGAAGTTAATAAAGCAATGATGGAGGCTTTGGCAAGTGCGGTGCTGAATCTCAGAAGTAAGTCAAAATACCATCACATCATCACACTTTTCCCAGCAAAAGGACTCAGAAAAGTAGGACATCGTAATGTTCCAAGGAACGGAAGGAGATTGTCTTCCCTCTTGTGAGAATGCACACAGTCTGTTAAGAGAGGGAGGTTATACATGTCCCTGCTTTTTCTTGTTGGGCCCTTGGACTCTCCCAGTTTTCAGGCTTGTCAGCCTGTGGATAGGTCAGTAGAAAGATCAGGTCTGGTCTGTGCCCTTGGCTTCAGTTCAGGGGGCAAAGGAGTTGTTATAACCCTTGCTTCAATACCAGTGCCAAGTTTTTTCTCCAAACTCCTTTGCCATCAGTATAGCTGCTATCATATTTCCCATTTCGCTCAGCTGTTTGTATTTATATTTCAGCAGCCAGAGCTCTGGAGCAGGAGAAAAAGAGGGGGCCAGTAAATGGGAGGATTTGGGATACATCGCCAATGTTACCCCTACAGCATCCTGGAATATTAGAGCTGGAAGGAATTGAGAGTCATTATAAAAAATGAAGTTCAGCTGGATGAAGAAAAATGAAGTTCAGCTGGATGAAGTAAATTACCCAAGGTCACACAGCATGTCAGTGCAAGAGGCACAAGTAGGACTCAGGATGGGTCACTTTAATGGCCTTTTCTCTCACGCTGCCTGTGACTCTGAACCATATGCTGTTGATCTGCTCTTTTCTTGAGGTGAAAAAGAAATTTTCCGGATTTTCCAACCCTTTACTTGTCTTGTTTTCCAGTGTTTAGGACCCGGATTATTGTCCTTTTCATGGGATTATGCTCCCATTTGCTAATGCTCCTTAGTTTTGTGGCATCGCAGAGGCACTCCCTCAGGTGCACTGCTATCTTATGAGAGGAATAGAGGACGATTCCTCTTCAGTCTGAATGAGACACTTCTCCTGAGACCATCTAAGGTCAGATTCGCTTTTGTGGTTGTTGACTAACATAGAGTTTAACGTCAGCCAAATCCCATGCATCTACTTTATTCCTTTAAAATCTTAGCGATGCACCGTCAACATCACTGATTGATTCTGAACATTGATTCTGAAAGTGATAATTTCTTATCGTGATGTTAATAATAATAAAGTAATCAAAATCTAACTATTCTTTCCTATGTTCCAGGCACTTTGAACATCAGCTTTGCTTATAGGTTTTCACTCATTTAATCTTCACACGAATCTTTGGGGTTAGTGACCATTATTTCTCCTAATATGCAGATGAGGAAACCGAGGCCAGGGAAGGTAAATGTGTTCAAGGTCACAGAACCACTAAGAAGCAAAGTCAAGGTTCACACTAAGGGGAGCGTCTACAGAGTCCACACCCTCAGACGCTGTTTTTTAAGAACTCAAGTTATGCCTTTCTCTTTCTGCCCTTCAGGGCTTGGAGCAGTGGAGGATATACCGAAATTCCATCATCGTGTGAGTATAATATGACTGTGCAAGAACCCTGTAATTACCCAAAGGTAGGCTTGCAAGAATTGGTAACAGAGAACCATAGTGGATTCCAAGTCCATCTCCTCAACCTGTTATGTGGACGAGAATTTGGAACTCTCTATCTCTTTTGAAGACAGACAGAAAAGAGAGAAAATAGGGTAGGGAGTAGTCAAAGCAGGGCATTCCTCCTTCCTTACCCGATGGAGAGAGCCAGTGGAGGGGACCTGCTTGCCTGAGACAATGCAACAGAAAAGGTAAACACGTACGGATACGTTCTGTGCAGAAGCGCAACTTATAACACCATGACATCACCTGTTTTGAAAGTAAAGTCCAGTGATGTCAAGTGCCTGCCAGTCTCATTAGCCACTCTTTCCTCCCTGGGGATGCATAAGTCAGGGATGGAGCGGAGGCAGAAAAGTGGGAAGCGGGGTGGGTCTTCCCTTCGGAGAGGCAGCTGCTGCTGAGTGAGTACGGGAAGAGCAGCAGACCTGAGCTCCTTGGGGCCTCCAGCAGAAACCAAGGATGAGACGATGAGGCGGCCTGCTGGTCTGCTCTCTCCCACCCAGCCTGGACTGTTTTCTAGGCTTATGGGGTCCTCTTTGGTCTGCAGAGGAAGCCTCAGTATTCGGATATCCATCAGGAATCCTTACATCAGGTTGTTGGATGTCAGTACCAACACAGAGCCCAGGAGACTGGTACCCACCCAGGGTCGGGCCGTGGCTCCCGTTTTAGCATCCTGTCCACATGAAGCCCCTAACGTGGTCCAGAATCAATCTAATTTTCTGACGGATCATTAGAACACTTTTCAATACCCTCTTGTTCTGTAGTTACGGTCTCCATGGAGCCATCTAGCAAGCACCTGCTTCTATCGTCATAATAAACAATAACATACACTTCATTTGGGCTCTCCTCCAAATTAGGTATTCCAGTGATGATTGCTGGAATTGGTCACCCTTGAAATAATACGGAGAAAGTAGCCAGTGGTTAGAAAGCATGCTTCCTATTTATAATTTGAATAGCCTATTTGTCTTCCTTAATTACCACTGGAACTGTCAGTTCGGACTCCAGGAGCTATCTGGATCATAGGGTTAAATAACAATTTGTTTTAGACCCTTTATTGGCTTTCATTTTTCCTTCTTTTTTTAAAAAATTTGACACGGCATAAAATGAATTTGCTAGTGAGTTTTCTCTTCCTCACTTGCATTATCTTATTGTTTCAATCTGTCTCCAATGAGACCAACAAAATTGGTTAAGCCCATGCAGCTTCTAAAGACCCAGTATTGAAAAAAAAAAAAAAGACCCAGTATTGAAAAAACTTTTAAGACAAGATGCAATTCAAGTGGAGGTTAGCCAGCTGTGTAACCTTAGCCAGGTGGGTGGCCTCTGGCACCTTAAGTGCACAAGGACAAGATGGGAATATCTTATCTCTAGATTTCTCCACCTACAGGTCCTCGGAACAGACTCTCCCAAACTTGCCTGGAACACTTGTTTACAAAATGGCCTAGATATTCCAAAGTAGAATCAGGGAAGAGATCTAACTCTTATATATTGCATTTAACAAACACCACCCAGTGGTTGTTATCATCAAGGAAATTTTGGAAACCCTCGTTTAAGAGGATGAATCTAGGCTGGGTGATTTTTTTTTTTTTTTTTTTTTTTGCGGTACGCGGGCCTCCCACTGCTGTGGCCTCTCCCGTTGCGGAGCACAGGCTCTGGACGCGCAGGCTCAGCGGCCGTGGCTCATGGGCCCAGCCGCTCCACGGCATGTGGGATCTTCCCGGACCGGGGCACGCACCCGCGTCCCCTGCATCGTTAGGCGGACTCTCAACCACTGCGCCACCAGGGAAGCCCTGGGTGATTCTTTTTGACACTGGAGTTCAAGACCTACTGCCCTAGAGGAAAGCGATAACAAATATAAACTTATAGATAAGATTAGACCAAACTTACTGTAATAAGATTTTGTACCACCACACACCAACTATTTTTTCTACCTAGAAGCATAAAAGTTTAGATATGTATATCTGGAAGACCATCTGTTAGATCATTTAGTCCAATCTCAATAATGCAGAAACTCTTTTCAAGTAAAAAGAAGCTCACTATTTTTCCTTCCCCAAAGCAAGAGGGTCTACCATCTACAGTCAAGAAAATCTGAACTAGTTCAATGATTCCTAAACCCTCTGAAGCAGCTTACATAAAATATAGATTCTGAGATCTCACCATATACCCACCAAATCATAATGTTCATGGATAGGGCTTGGCAATCTGATTTTGACCCAGAAGAACGAGGTCATCAGTCAGATTCAACAATCACTGATCTATTCCACTTTTGTTCAATAGCTGAGTGAACTCAGCGATAGTCAAAGTGATTCACCAAATCAGACTTATGGGAGGCCTTCAACTTGTCTGCAGAGCTCAAGTCTGCTTGCTGTGAGTCACACACAGATGTTTTGTCTCTCAGAAAGTCTAATGGGGTGACCCCATCACCCTGAGTATTAGAAGAACTTTGAAGGTTAGAGAAATCTACTTATCAACGATTCAAATTCTTTACGCACGCTGCCATCTATCGACTCTCCCCACCTGTCAATTAAGATCCGCTCTCAATCAAATGATTATAATCTGAATAGGCAAGAGAGAAGGATTGGGATCGGGGGGAAATGATCATGGCGTTGTAGGTGAGAGAACAAAGCGTCCTCGTGCGACTGCCTTACTGTGCTTTGATCGTGACGTTTTTAGGACAAGTCAACATGAAGATAGAGAGTGTGGGCATCTTATAAACCACTGAATTCTAGCTTTACTGTTACTTTCTTTTCTGAAAAATTGGGGCAGGTAGCTTCCAAAATGATCCCCATGATTATAATCTCCTAGGATCTATTCCCTTTCCCATGTTGAATAGAGACAACCTGTGTAACCAGCAGGGTATGGTGGAAAATATGGGATGTGATTTCTAAGCTTGGATCATAAAAGGCACTGCGGCTTCTTCTTTGCTCTCTCATGGAGCATTGCTCTGGGAAAACCAGCCACAATATAGGGTGGGGGCACTTAAGAAGTCCCGTGGAGAGGTCCACACGGTGAGGAAAGGGGGCCTCCCACCCACAGCCAGCGCCGTCTTGCCAGGGATGTAGGTGGGCCCCCTGGGAAGAGCATTTTCCAGCCTCAGTCCAGCCTTCAGATGATGCAGCCCTGGCTGAAATCTGGCAGCAACCTCATGACGGCCCTTGTGCCACAAACCCCTGCTAGACTGTGAGATCAGGGTTCCCTGCTTTAAGTCGAAGTTTGGGATAGTTTGTTGTGCAGCAATAGGTAATCGGCACATATAAGTTGAGTGGCTATCCCACAGATATAAGATTGTTGTATTTGCTATGAGATGATCACAGCTCTTCAGCATGGAAGAGGTAGAAGGAAGCACCAAAGATGAGATTTACAGGCTGAAAAACTCAAGGCTCGTGAGGTGTGCTACCAGCCACGAGGAGACAGTCCTTGTACTGCATTTCAGACCATCTTTCGGGTGACTGTAAACAGTGCATGAGATGCCAATTTAGAAAGAATGGCATGAGTGACAGCAAGTGGTAGTGAGAGCCCCTTGCCCTGGGGGAGCATGTTTAAATTCATTTTCTTTCTTTCTCTGGTCTAAGCCACAAAACTACCCCTTTCATGAATCACAGGGGACCTTTCTATTCCTAGGGGGTAGTAAGGGGAACAACTGTGCTGTCTGAACCAAAGGGAAAGCACATTTTTTTAAAAAACATTATTTTATTGAAGTATAGTTGATTTACAATATTGTGTTAGTTTCAGGTATATAGCAAAGCGATTAAGTTATATATATATATTATATATATTTCAGATTATTTTTCATTATAGGTTATTACAAGCTATTGAATATAGTTCCCTGTGCTACACAGTAGGTCTTTGTCGCTTATCTATTGTATGTATAGTAGTGTGTGTGTGTGTGTGTGTGTATATATATACACCACATCTTCTTAAGCCATTCATCTGTTGATGCACTCTTGGGTTGCTTCCAGGTCTTAACTATTGTAAATAGTGCTGCAGTGAACATTGGGGTGCATGTATCTTTTCGAATTAGAGTTTTCTCTGGATATATGCCCAGGAGTGGGATTGCAGGATCATATGGTAGCTCTATTTTTAGATTTTTAAGGAACCTCCATACTATTTTCCACAGTGGCTGAACCAATTTACATTCCCACTAACAGTGTAGGAGGGTTCCCTTTTCTCCACACTCCCTCCAGCATTTATTATTGTAGACTTTTTGATGATGGCCATTCTGATTGCTGTGAGGTGACACCTCATTGGGGGTGTTGATTTGCATTTCTCTAATAATTAGTGATGTTGAGCATCTTTTCATGTGCCTGTTGGCCATCTGTATGTCTTCTTTGGAGAAATGTCTATTTAGGTCTTCTGCCCATGTTTTGATTAGGTTGTTTGTTAGATTTTTTTTTTTATTCAGTTCTATGAGCTGTTTGTATATTTTGGATATTAACCCCTTGTCAGTCACATCGTTTGCAAATATTTTCTCCCATTCTGTAGGTTGTCTTTTCATTTTGTTGATGGCTTCCTTTGCTGTGCAAAAGGTTTTAAGTTTGATTAGGTCCCATTTGTTTATTTTTCCTTGTATTTCTTTTGCCTTGGGAGACTGATCTAAGAAAATATTGTTACAATTTATGCCTAAGAATATTTTGCCTATGTTAATGGTGATTTTTTATTTCTCCCTTTCTTTCTACATTTATTAATCGGGATTCTCCTGTGAGGAAGAACTGCCACTTCTCCCATTGATTTATTTATCCAGTTATTTATTTTCATCAGTATGGACTCATAGATATTTATTTTATGCTTTGAGTTATAGTCTAGCACTATAGCTATTTATTTTGTTTATCTATGTCTTGAGTTGTAACTTTGCCCATTGGGAGACCTTTCAGGTTGGTTTCTGTTCCTTTTCAATATGTGTGCTTTTTTTTTGTTCAGCAACTTCTTATTTTCTAGCTCCACAAGATGCTCCAGGCTCATCTGGTATTTTCTTTGTTCCAGTCCTGAAATCAACTACTAAGGAGGCTTGGTTCTCTCAACTGAAAAAAAAAAAAAAAACAAAACCACACACACAACGTAAAAGTTGAAAATTATGTTTTATTTGGAGACATTGCTGAGGACTATATAGCTGGGGAGACAGCCTCTCAGCTCACTCTGAGGAATGGCTCCAAAGAGGTGAGGGAGGAGCCAGGATAAATGGGTGTTTTTGCTGAAAAATAAATGTGGTCAAAGATCAGAAGATCACTGCTACTCACAAAAAACCAGACATCTAAAGTGAATGATTTTAGTGCTTTTCTACGTATGAGAAGATGCAAGAGTCCGGGGCTACTGAAATTATTCCTTAGATGTGCATCTTAGCTATCTAGGGCCAGTATCCTGCTTTCCTCCATCTTGAGTTACTCTCAGGGGTGGGGGTGTGCTGCAGTGGCTGTCGGCTTGATGGTGAGCATAATTTATTGTTTACTGGGATGGCAGGCGACATTCTTTGTTTACTGAAATGGCAGGCAACATTTTTTTTTTTTTTTTTTTGTCCACAGTTCCGTTTTCGTTTGTTTTTGAGAATGGAATTTAGACACCAAACCATGGAAGATAATTGTGCTCATTGATACTGGGGTGTCACTGCTGCTTCTGTAGCTGTCCTCAGTTGAAATAGCTAAGAATATATGTACTCATATAACACGTGCATACACACATCTGTATTTATGCTTTTGCCATGAGTCCATATTGATATCTCCAACCCCAGTCCAGCACCAGAGAAGTTTTTCTAGGCTTTTCCCTCTCCTTATTTGTAAATTCTTTCTCTGCCAGTGAGACACTTAGTTCTCATTATTTGCAATGTACTTATTTGTTTGACCCTAAAACACAAAGTAGTTTCAGAATTCTTAACCCATGGGAATTTCTTTTTCTTTACAACCCACAAAGATTCTTTATCTTCTCTAGATCTATTTAGCTCTTTGCTTCTTTCTGTCTCTGTGAATATGATTTTCAAGTTACAATCTCCAAGTGTTGATCATTTACTTTTGCATCTTGTTGGTTTTTTTTGCGGTACGCCGGCCTCTCACCGCTGTGGCCTCTCCCGTTGCGGAGCAACAGGCTCCGGACGCGCAGGCACAGCGGCCATGGCTCACGGGCCCAGCCGCTCCGCAGCATGTGGGATCTTCCCGGACCGGGGCACGAACCCGTGTTCCCTGCATCGGCAGGCGGACTCTCAACCACTGCGCCACCAGGGAAGCCCTTGCATCTTCTGTTCTAACATGTCCTGCTTTCCTGTGTGCCTTGCCGTGTCTCAGCCTTGCCCTATTTAGGGATGCTTCTAATAAGTGCTTTCACTTTGTCTCCGGGGCATTTTTCATTCTTGTGGACGTTGTTTCTTGGAAATTAGTTTGTTGTATTTTACTAGTCATAACTCATCTCTCCCTGTGCCCCCTGCAACTAAGTTCCCAGCTTCTTATCCAGCCCGCATGTCTCCTATTTCTTTTTAACATGAGGCGTGTAGAAAAAACAGAACTTGTTTCAAAACCCATAATGATGTTTCTAAGAGACTTTCTCCACTCTCATGCCCTTTAAAATTCTGTTGTGAAGTCAAATGACCTTGGGAATTTTTAGTATAGGGTAAATCTAAAGGAATTTGAGGTGATTTAGCACGGGGAAAAAAGTGTATACTTTCTCCTGATTTCCAGTCTATGGGAAAATATCATTTTGTTTATTTATATATGAAGAGGGGCTTTCAGTAATCAAGTCATTCATGAGGAAATGATGAGCTCTTCAGGAATATCAAAGTATTTTATGTTTCTTGTTTTACTGTAAATTCTCGAGGGCGATGGCATAAACACCCACACCCATGCCTGCATTGTATATGCATGTCAATTAGCATGGTAGCCACAATAATAAAACAGGATTAAAAGAAACATTATTGGAAAATACAGTATGAATTCCCAAATCAGTGACTTGTTAGTATTTAGAAAACAACCAGTGTTCACCAAAAACCAATATTGCACTCAATGTTTTAAATTGAACGTTGGAACGGAGAAACCCTTAGGTTGTTTCCAACTGTGGGAATTGGGACCTTCCCACGCTGACCTGTGGGAGATCCCAGTTTACTGAGTTCACCACTTTGCTGTCTGCACTCCCGCGGGCTCTGTGTTCCTTGTTTTGGCATCTGGAAGCAGCCTCTCCCCATATCCGAGAACTGAGACGTTCTTCCAGGGCACACTGTCCTAGAGCATAGACGTTCTTCCAGGGCACACTATCCTAGAGCATAGACGTTCTTCCAGGGCACACTGTATCCTAGAGCATAGACGTTCTTCCAGGGCACACTATCCTAGAGCATAGACGTTCTTCCAGGGCACACTGTATCCTAGAGCATAGACGTTCTTCCAGGGCACACTGTATCCTAGAGCATAGACGTTCTTCCAGGGCACACTATCCTAGAGCATAGACGTTCTTCCAGGGCACACTATCCTAGAGCATAGACGTTCTTCCAGGGCACACTGTATCCTAGAACATAGACGTTCTTCCAGGGCACACTGTATCCTAGAGCATAGACGTTCTTCCAGGGCACACTATCCTAGAGCATAGACGTTCTTCCGGGGCACACACTATCCTAGAGCATAGACGTTCTTCCAGGGCACACTGTATCCTAGAGCATAGATGTTCTTCCAGGGCACACTATCCTAGAGCATAGACGTTCTTCCAGGGCACACTATCCTAGAGCATAGACGTTCTTCCAGGGCACACTGTCCTAGAGCATAGACGTTCTTCCAGGGCACACTGTCCTAGAGCATAGACGTTCTTCCAGGGCACACTGTATCCTAGAGCATAGACGTTCTTCCAGGGCACACTATCCTAGAGCATAGACGTTCTTCCAGGGCACACTGTATCCTAGAGCATAGACGTTCTTCCAGGGCACACTGTATCCTAGAGCATAGACGTTCTTCCAGGGCACACTATCCTAGAGCATAGACGTTCTTCCAGGGCACACTGTATCCTAGAGCATAGGTTTTCACGTTTAATTATCAGTCTGCCGCTCATTAACCCAGTGATTCTGCTTTGTTTTTTGTTGGGGGTTTCGTGTTGTCTAATTATGATCTTTGAGGGATTATTCCCACCCTCGGTTATTTTCACCCTCGCTGCTTATTGGTGAACACCCCTGCTGGAGAATTTTAATGCAACTCCGGGCTCTGTCATGCCTTTCTGGGTTAGTAACGAGAGCAGAGGTAGGCAAATTAGAGAAGCTTTGGCGTTTGTGATACACAGCTCACCCCCTCCCTCTCCTCCATGCGGGGAACAGGACAAGCTCGGTTGACTCTGCCCCCTGCTCTCTTGGGGGTGGGAGCGCATCTTTGCCTTTCCTCTAGGAGGTGTGAAATATTCACTCTCCCTGCAATCTACGTGCCAATATCTCCTGAAGAGAGACCGTGCATTCCACTGAGGGACAATGTCAGTGAACAGGGATCTGGGAATCTTCAGGTGGGCAGGATAATAATCATGCAGGCTCACCTGCTCAGAACCCGGTGAGTTTAAGTGATCCTGGAAACATTCAGTTGACTGAGGGTGCCCTCCTCAGTCAGCTGCCCCCCAATTCATATGCTTTATCACACAGAGCTTCTTAGACCTTCGCCAATCCCTTATTGAGTCTCACTTTAGACACAGTTTGAATACACTTCCTTGTTCGGTTTCACAATCTGAATCAGGGATAATATGGGGAACCGAGGAAATACCTTCTCTCAGCTTCATCGCTAAGAGCCTGCGTGAACCTGAGCAAATAATTCCAGCAGACTGGACGTGGGCTTCTTATCTACGAGTGGGGGCTTGGATGAGGTGACTGCTAGGTCCCTCCAGTTTAAACACCTTGCTTTTCTGACTTTTGTGAATGCCGCAGGGACCTCAGGTTAGACCTGCCTGAGAGAGTAACTCAACAGCAATAAAAAGAAGCACTTCTCGTCTTCAAGACCAGAGATCAGGTCATCAGGGGAGAAGAGACCCAGTGAAATAGGGACAGGGCAAGGAGTGCTGAAAGAAAAGGTCACCCAAGATAGAAGGTCTTTGCTACCCAAGGAAAGAACTCTGGGTTCTGTCTGACTTGGGGAAGCTTTGTGCCTTGAGAGCCCTCACGGGCTGAGTGGCAACACTGTTTTGCTTTTCTCAGTTCCTTTGAGGAGATGCTTCTCTGTAAATGCCTGATTCCGAAGGCAAGCAGGCTTCCCGGGAGGCGCCTGGGCTCTGATCTCTGGGCTGCAACAGAAACTGCCTGGAGGGTGGCTGCGGAATGGAAACTGAATGGCAGCTGGATGCAGGATGCTTCAGCCTTGTGCTGAGTGTTAAGTCAGGGACAGGGAGTGGAAGGAGACTCAGAGGACAGAGGCCACGAGACACAAAACGACGAGAAGAGGATGCAAGTGATAAAAGCCGCAGAGCAAAGCTGAGGACTCCGGCAGGGAGGAGACTTCCCTGCCGTCTTTAAAGCTGGTTCTTAGCAATGGCGTCACAGGATGTCCCGGTGAGCTCATCGGTGCACCTGACATCCCACCAGTGTGATGATAAATCACACGGAAATAACCCGCAAATTAAGAAGGGGCCTAGAAGTCCTTGGTTGGACAGAGGCTTCAAGGTGAAAGGCAAGGACAGTCCACAACCCCTCTCCTGCGGGATCACCCGGAGCTATTTCACGCCGTCTCCCCAGAAGCCCGGCTTGTGCCACACTCAGCATTCTCCCCGGCCATTCATCCTGCAGGAAAACATCATCATTTTCTTGCCCCACCTTATCCTCATCCCCCATCCTTCAAATCCCTCTAGTTCTATCCCCAGCGTGAGCCCTCCTCCCTGCACTCCACGAATTCTAGGCTCACAGTCACTTCTGTTAGCATCTGGTAACCAGCTCGTGCGTGAATTTTGCTTCCACGTCTATGTCCTAAGCTTCCTGAGAGCGGGGATGATGTCTTATGCTACTCTGGATTTCCCCCGATGCTGCGTCTGGAGCTAGAACGCACCAAACCTTCAGGACATAATGCTGCACTTGCCTTTTGCTGGATGTATTCGTGGGCTCCCTAAGTCAGCCCTGAAATCAAGGTCTGCGTCAGGTGTCTAATTCATACGACCTGCTTCATTCTTTAGGAATATTTGGATTCGGGACAGCAGAGACCATCTCAAACTCCAAATTCCTCACTCTTTCAAGTAATGCCTTGTAGACCATCTTCCGTGCCAGAACAAAATATTTGTGAAAGGGGTGGGGTAGGGTAGGAATGTTGAGTGTGGGCGTTTATTAGCAAATCTGGGAGAAAGAGAGGGGGATAGGCTTCTTCATCTATAGAATGAGAATCATGCCTAACTCACAGGACAGTAGTGAGGATTCAAGGGAGTGTGCGCACACAATGCCTGCCGTATGGTCCCCAGTCTGCAAACGGTAGGTATTAATAATTATGATTTACTCAGGAATCTCCAGACGCGCCTCTGGCCAGTATCTTCTGCCTGGCGAGAATGTTCATTTTTCCAAAAATGGTTTTCAGGTCTAGTTGAAAGTGAAATTGAGCCGCACTGCCCATCAGGTTGTCATCCAAAGGCCATTTAGGTATCCTAACTGAACAGGAGGTCATATTGGACATAGCCGTGACCAGTTGTCTGGTTGAGAAGGCTTTTAGCAAGGATGGGTTCTGGGCGAATTCTGGTTAAGTGATAATGCAAACCAGAGTACAAGGCTTTGCTCGAAAATTTCAGGAGAGATGTGTCCAAGCCAGGCAGTAAACAGTAGATACCCACCCAGGGCTATTCAAAGGGAAGGTCCGGGATCAAGCGCTGAGCATGAAAAGCTGGACGGGGAGAGGATGGAGGGCGTGGGGACCAGTGATGAAGGTTGACAGCCCTGGTGCCGCAGAGGCGCCGTGGCCTCCAGAGTGATGCCCCGCGGAGGGCACAGCACCTTTGTTCTCTTCTTCCCAGTAACGGGGAACCCCAGCCTGACCGCGGGGAACGTCAGACAGCTGGCTGCCTCTCTGCCTCTTTTACTGGGCTTAGGACTGAGCTCACCCCGGGTGTGTGTCATAGGGCACAGCAAGGTCTTTGAGAGTAACTGGCTACAGGAAATACACATTTTCGTTAAAAACGAGTTTAGACATGGAGACTCCCTTTCTCTTCTGAAGCTCACCTCTCTGTAAACCGGTAGCCACACTGAATGTCTTTGAAAAATGCCCCTCCAGGGCTTCCCTGGTGGCGCAGTGGTTGAGGGTCCGCCTGCCGATGCAGGGCACACGGGTTCGTGCCCCGGTCCGGGAGAATCCCACGTGCCGTGGAGCGGCTGGGCCCGTGAGCCATGGCCGCTGAGCCTGCGCGTCCGGAGCCTGTGCTCCGCGGCGGGAGAGGCCACGACAGTGAGAGGCCCGTGTACCGCAAAAACAAAAACAAAAACAAAACAAAATGCCCCTCCAAGGGACCCCAGGGGAGCCTTGGTTCTCCTCCTCCAGTTTCAGAGTGCTTCATGGCCTTCTCTTTACTTACTGCAAAAACTCAGTCCACTAAGTTCTTTACATCCACTGCAGAACCCTTCTTAGCTGCTATTGCTGTGGCTATTTGGGAGGTCCACACTGAAATTCTTGGCTGTTTGTTTTTTTAAATCCCCTTTGCCCATCTTCTCCAAGGGCTCTAGAGCTCTCAGTAGCTCAGCAAGGGCACAAATGCCCTTGTCTATTATGAGCAGAGGATCACACCATATGTTTAGAGCCTAAAGAAAGGAGTGCAGTCAAGTTCCCCAGGGTTCTGTGGGGCGGGGGGGAGTGAACAAACAAATCCTGCTTAAGGAACATGGGGCAGAACTTGCCCTGTGGCAGGTGAGAGGTAGGCGACTTGAGGAGGGAGAGGTCACAGCTGGCTGGCGTGGTCAGAAAGGCTTACAGGGCAAGCAGGGCTCACCCGGTCTTTGATGGAGGGGATTGGGAGGGTCAGGGAAAGGCCTCAGGTCCGAGGACACGCATACCCTCTGAGGACACTGGGTCTCTCGAGCTGACTGGAGAGAAGGATGCTTCTTGGAAGGAAGCTAAGACAAGTAGGTAGGGGTCTCTCGCGCCCAAGTGAAGAGTTTGGTTTTATTTTGTAGATAATAGAGGCTCAGAGATTACTTTTATGAGGGATAACGTGGTCATAAGGAATGCATAGATGTCGGACACATGTTGGAACCAAGGGACGTGGAAGAAGTAAAGACATGAGGGACTCACTGTGAGTGTTTAGGACCAGATTTAACCGGTGACAGTAGCAAGGGAATGGACAGGAAAGTCAGAAACGTCACAACGGAAGCTTGGGTGAGACGTACTCCCTGACTACGGAGAGAAGAACAAATAGGAAGCATTACTGATGTAATGCGATGGGGAAAGATCAACAAATGGGACCAGGAATCAGGAGACCAGTGCTCCCGTGAGACTTTCCTCTAGTGACCCTAGGAAATCGAGCTAACTTTGGACCACCTCTTACTCCTGAATGAGAGAAGCAACCATAATTTCAGGCCTTGCTTCTCAAATTTCCTTGAGAGTGTAAGAGTTGAGAAGAATACATTTTTGAAACGTTGGGACGATCCTGCAAATCAGGATCATGATTAATATCCCCGTGCAACTGGAATCCTTGTGACTCATTAACTTTGCAAAAGTCGTGCCCAGATTAAGGGATCTGGGGCAGGTACAGTGCGCTAGCATCTGTGTGTTTCTGGAGGGAGGTCAGAAGACCGCCTTGCCTCACGGCGGGAAGGGAGTTTCCTATTTTCAGGCAAAACAATAAAAAAGAGCAATCTCTCCCCAGGAGCTAGTCTCCGAAGACATGATTCTCATAAAAATCGTAATCGAGGTGTAACCTTATGTGGTACCCGAGCATTAGCCTCAGTCCCCCTGCTAGGGGAGGAAGTTTCCACCGGCCACAATAAACATCAACGCCAGATAAAATCACAGCCCGTGCAAAGACTCTGCAAAGCGCTCTGCTGCCGCCACCGTGTGTTCTGGCTTCCCGCACGCGCTGCCATTTCCAAGCTCCAGACGGATGCTGAGGGGACTGGTACCCACCCCGACCCTGTGACTTTCAATCAAGCAGACACCCTATTAGCAGGTGGGGTTCCAAGCATCTTGCTGGCTGCCTGGTACTACAACCCATGTCTTTCTCACCCGGATGCTGGCCAGAGACGTAGGGCTGAAGGCGGTGGGGTTGCCGGAGCAGACGGTCACTGTAACTCTGGGAATTATCAGCTTTTAAACGACAGATGAGGTTCAAAAGCCGTCAAGTGTTCTACAGATGTCGGGGGATCAGTGTTGTCATTTTGTTAGTTCAGCATTAATTTGAGGAGGTGATAAGATCTTAGTACGCGTCAGGGGTTGGTGCCATGAAACTAGCTGGCTCCGTAATAAATGTTCCTTCCAGATTATCTTGTTTAATCTGTACCAGCACCTTCCAGTGAGGCACTTTTCCAATGCCCATTTTATGGATGAGAAAACTCAACATTGGAGAAGGTAAACACCTTGAATAAAGCCACAGAACTAATAAATGTTCGTTCCCGGATCACACCGAAGTCCGCACCAACCCAAGCGTTTCACTAATTTTGCCAGCTCTCTGACATCCTGGGAATGAAATTCTCTGCCTGCCCTTCCGCCCCCGCCAATTCTACCTCTTTGCTCGGCGTGTACAAGCACTCGGTAAATATTTTTGGATTGATTGATCACGAATCGAATGAGGCTGGAAGTATGGCATCTGCCGCCCGGCATGAGAAGGGACTTAGCTGGACCAGATCATCTGAGTTCGTGGAGGTCCCGGGGCTGACACGGTGAGAGGAGAGCGGGATGGGGAAGCAACCAAGGACTAAAGAGGGAGAAATGGGGGAAAGTGGAAAAGATGAATCAGAATGAGTTAAGAAAGTAGAGAGGAGAGGCAGAGGCAACGAACAGAAGTGAGTGCTAGGCATTAGAAAACACTGTATGGTCTCACTTATTGGTGGAATCTAAAAATAGCCAAGCTCCTAAAAACAGAGTGAAATGGAGGGTCCCAGGGGCTGGGGGCAGACTTGGGGGGAAGAAAAGGGGAGATGTTTAAGGGCACACACTTGCAACCAGTAGATAAGTCCTGGAGATCTAATGCACACTCTTGTGAATATAGACAACATTATTGCATTATAATTGTTAAACTTGCTATGAGACCAGCTCTTCATTAATCCCACCATGACAAAGTAATAGCTGTGCCTGAAGAGAGGCGCTGGCTAACACTGCGATGGCAACCAGACTACAGTATACACGTGGATCAAATCAACACGTTGTACACTTTAAAATTACTCAGTATTATAGGTCAAATATACTTCAAGAAAAAAGAGAAAAGTGGGCTTCATGTAATTGCCTTAAGACAGGTAATGGCTTTCTTACACCTTCATTTTGAAGTACAGAAATGGGTTGATGCAGGTGGTCCTGAATTAAAATGTATGCGCTGCAAATCAAAGTGCCACGAGTTTCCCTGAGCAGGCGCTGTTCATCTTTGTCAACCTGTTCACTGAGGTCTTTGCCCTCCTTCCCTCTGGGAAAGGAAATGGCGCTGCCATTAACAGGCACCTGCTTCCATCAGGTGTCACTCATGGGTAATTTGTCTCCTGCAGGTGCGAGGGCCTGATTAACCCTTCAGGCCTCACAGGGCTCCTCAGCCCCTTACCTTTAAATTATTTATTCCCTGGCTCCCAGGGAAGAAAGCTCCCAGCTTTCAGTCTCTTATTTCTCTAATTTATTCCTTCTAGCCAAGGTTTCTCACTTTTGGTCCATTATGGAACAACATTTGATAATTGATGGCCCTAGAGCAGGCACATTACTTTTGTTTCAAACTGTGGAAAATCTCAGAAAAGACAGGAAATCTAAAAAGTTATCTACAAGTGCAAAACAGTTCTCTGTCTTTTTTTTCACTGAGTCCTTGTAGGGAAACCCAAAGGCGCATGCAGGACCCTTGGGACTGAGAGAATTTTTTGCAAGCTGCCAAATTTTAAATAAAAGATTTCCCCCACACTTCAGAGGAAAACAAATTGTATTTCAGTTAAAAGTTGAAAGGGGAAGGAGGAAAATGGGAACAAGTGGGGAGAGCTGGAGGGGTAGGGGTCCTGGGGGTTTAGCCATTCCTGAAAGGCGCGTGTAAATAAAGGCTAGGGCTACTGTTTGTGAGAGGCTTTCCCCTCCACATAGCCCCCATCCCGGGTCTGTTCACGTTAAAGTCCCTGGGCATCTCCTTTTGTTGCTCCTGCCTGAGATCACAGAGGCCTGTGGTGACTTAGCGACCTTGTCCCGCAGAGGGAGAGGGTGGCGATCTTGGCCAACTCGGCCGTCATTCTCCTGGGTTTGTGTTTCCTGTGCACTGGCTTAAAGACCCAGCCTGTGTGGTATAGGGGAGGGAGCGGGCAGAATCAAGTGCATTCCAAAGAATAAACAACTTCAGCGAGAGAGGAATTCTTGAAACACGATTCTTCGATAAGCTTGGGATTGTCTTTGAACTGATCATGAAATCACTTTCTCTTCCTCTGGGGCTAGGACATATCTCCCCGTTTCTCCTGCGGTTCTGTGCGCCAGGTCACAGATTTCCAGGCGCACAGCATCCTGGGCCCCTGCCACCACGCTCCTCCCCTGGTCCTGATGCAAACGAGCAGTACATCCTCACAGCTTCAACTGAACAGGTTGCTTCCCACATGCAAGGGGCTTGGGTTTCCTTCTAGAGAAGGAAAGCTGCCTGCAGGTCAAGAATACTCACGTGGGTTTCACGTGAGTGAGGAATAAATCTAAAAACATGTAATAGCTCAACACAGAGATTTATTTGTTACAGCAACACATGGAATTGAGTGAGAGAGAGCGCTCTGTTTCTCAGAAACAGTCTTTTGCATTTAAAAAAACCCTGAATTTAGATTAAAAAGAAAAAGTAACACATTCTGGGGCAAGCCAGATTTTAGAAGGAAAAATAACATTAATTTATTCTTTAACAAATATTTATTAAGTAGGCACTTATTTATTTTGGAAGTCTGCAAGCAAAGGGGGTGTTCTTCATAAGAAAACAGACATACCCCTGCCCTCACGGGGCTTACAGTCCAGTAGGGAGGCAGACTGAAAACAGATAGGTCATTAGCGTGACTTTAACAGGTTCAAGGGATGTGCTCTGAGCTAGTGAACAGGGTGGGACTCACTCTTCAGATCTCAGAGAGGACTCTCTGACTCCACAATTTAAAGTTATAATTTGCAGAGCCTGCTCTGACTTAACATCTGGCTGAGGCAGTAGCCCGTGCAAGGGTCCTGACTCCCAAGAGATCTTTGCTGGACCCGAAAGAATATTACTATCACTAGAGAATAGTGAGTCAGATGAAGGGGAGCGTGAGGACAGATCATGCAGGGTTGTTTGGACCTTGGTAAGGATCCTGTCGGATATCCTGCTTGTGAACGGAAACCACTGTAGGCTTTGAACAGGAAGTGATATACCAATAAGACTTCGTCAGCTATGTGTAGAATGGATCAGAAATGGATACCAATTAGTAGCCTGTGGTTTCAGTTCAGGTGAAAGGTTATGGCTACTCCGGACAGGGGATGATAGTGAGAATTCAGATCCACAGATGTGGATATGGAAATGATAAGACCTGGTGATGGGTATGAAGGTGAGTGACGGTGAGAAGACAAAAGTGAGTCCCAGGTCCTGGGTTTGAGCATCTGTTTACAGAGACGGTGAAGACTAGAGGAGGAACAGGTGAGTCACCTTACCTGGTGTGAATTCAAGCCCAGGTAATTCACCCTGCTTAAATATACACAGATCCTGGCTAGGGATTATATTTTGAAAGACAGAACCAAATACAAAATATGTAGGAGATATTGGGAATGAGAAGAACTTTAGATGATGACGTATTCACGCCCTTATATTTAAAAAAATGTCTTAGGGGCTTCCCTGGTGGCGCAGTGGTTGAGAGTCCGCCTGCCGATGCAGGGGACGCGGGTTCGTGCCCCGGTCCGGGAAGATCCCACATGCTGTGGAGCTGCTGGGCCCGTGAGCCATGGCCGCTGAGCCTGCGCGTCTGGAGCCTGTGCTCCGCAACGGGAGAGGCCACAGCAGTGAGAGGCCCGCGTACCGCAGGGAAATCTTAGAAAACAAAAATTGGGGCCTTATTGGTGTTTTCAAAGATAGTTTTGGTCTTTAGTCAACCTATTAAGGGAATTTTCTTCAGTGTACGGTATTTTCTCAAATAAAAGTCGTCAGGAGTTACTGATAGATGTTTACTGAATAGATGCGTTTCCACGGTTTCTCAGAATTCAGAATATGGAAATCATAGCATCAAAAAAAGCCCCCAGTGGCATCAGTTGTTTCTCCAAACAGTGGTTCCTGACTCTGAAAGGAGAAAGGACAATTCCTCAGCTTTTTAGAAATCTTCTTTGGATACCTTGCATACTTGGCAGATACAATTTTCAGAACGCGTTGGGTGTTCTGGTGTGGAAACAAGAAATCCAAGGGAAAGCATAACACAGAGAGTAAAGCCTCTTGTAAGTGTTCACACTCTGGGTCGTGCTGTCTGTTGTAAGCGTCCACAGCATGAGAGAAGTGAAGTCTTAGAAGGAATGTAGACCTATCAGCCTGAAGAGCTATCATTTGCTTTAATACCGTTCTCAGTCTATACATTTTGTACTTTACGAAGTTCCTCGAGCTGTTCAGTATTAATTCCTGCTTTAATATAAGAGCATTATTAAATTCAAAAAACACAGGAGTTTAAAGGGGGCTCCCAATCATTTTGCCCTAAGAATGAATGAATTTATCCAGCAGTTTTTGTTCCCAGTTGTCACTGTGACATGCTTGAAGGTAAGCAGAGGAAAGCTGATTTAAGGTATTGGCAACAGACTCACTGGGTAGGCAGAGGGGCGGCAGCAGAAGTCAGTTTGGGCAGAGGGGGAAAAGAATAAAATAAGAGTTATTTTCTTAGACCAATGAGAATGTCTCCCTTCTGCACCGTGAGCCCTGGAAGGCGAGGTCACAGTCTCCACCTCGGCATCCACCACACAGAGGTTAGCACAGGGTGTCCCTGAGTGTAGGAAATAGTCATTGGATGTAGAATGTAGAAGAGGCCCCAAGAGATACTGTGCCTATTTTAATCCTAAAATTGGTCCCAAATTACAGAGACCCAGACCAGTCTGTGCTGCTCTTCCCGTGGGTCCTTCAAACATTCCGGAACTTCCTTGAAGCCAAGTAAAAGCAACATTTCATTTCATGAAAAAGAAAGGCATTGATGGGTAGCATACCTAGTTGAGAAAAATGATCCTGGTGAAATGACTATTAGATGACATGCTGACATGGAACTGACCTTGATGAAGGTGGTTTTGGTTTTTATCGTGGAGATAACAGTCTAACTGGTGTAGTTTCCCAAGGTAATGATGGGAAAGGATGTGGATTCAGGGACTGTAGGCTCTCTTTTGCCGAATCGTGATAAAAGGCGAATTGGACACATGGAGAAGCAAGAGACTCATCTGAGTTCAAGGGAGGTTCTTTTATTATTGTTTTTAAAGATGAGAACATCTTTGTACGATCAAGGGAAATAATCCACAGAAAGGGGCATTTATGATGTGAGAGAGGATGGAAAATTGCCACAGTGATATCTTTGAGCAGATGAGAGGGGATTGAATTCAGGACACAAGTGAGGCAGGAGGCGGGTGGGTGGGAGCTGTGCTTAGATATAGGCAAACAGATCAAAACAGTGATCTTTAAGAAAAGAGGGGACTGTTCTAGTGATCCACAGATGGCTGTCATGATCACAGGGAGCTAACGAGGCTGGCTAATGGCAAGAGCTTCAAAGAACCAGATTCATTTCATGAGCGAGGAGGGATGACGGTCTAGATACCACGATGAGGAACTGGAAACACCTACTTCACGTCCCAGACCACCTGTGCGAGGGGTTCGAAAGAACAGGCTGAAGGGGATGCTCAGCCCTCCACAGTCAGCCAGTTCCAGCCAGAGGAGAAGGTGAAAGATTGTTCCAAGAAGAGGTTGAAATAGAGAAGAGCTTGCTGATGACCTTGAGTTCTAGAAGGCCCGATGGGAGGATTTGGGCTATAGGGGAGCGTGAGTGTTCAGAGATGTGCAAAGCTAAGTGGGGTGAGTTTCCAGTTAGTAAAGGATGAGGTGTGACTCAGTGATGGATGTGTATATGATGAAGTGCACATAGGAGTGTTGTGCAAACTGGGGTGGTGAGGCTGTGCGTACCGGGGACAGGGAGGAGACTTCTCCAAAAGCAAGCAGGGTTCTGGGTGTCTCCAGCCCCATCACTCTGATCGTGGGACAGAGGCTGGTAGATGGCCCACGGTGTGCACGGTCCTGGGGACACTCCCTGGCGCGTTTGCGGAACAGGGCTATGTCATGTGGTCCTGCCTCTTCACCCGCTGCACGCCTCCGGGGGAAGCCATTTCCATCTGTTCCACGTGAATGGTGCCCTGTGGCAGCTCTTTCCGCAGAGACCAGTGGCACCAGTAGCACGTGGGGCTCATCAGTATTTCTCATTTAACTGATGAGGAAACGGAGGAACAGAGAAGTTCAGTGACTTTCCCAATTTCATGCTGCTATTGTTAAGGGAATCAGATTTTTTTTCTAAAATTAAAAGTTTATTTTTTAATACAATTTTTATTTATTTTTTGCGGTACGCGGGCCTCTCACTGCTGTGGCCTCTCCCGTTGCAGAGCACAAGCTCCGGACGCGCAGGCTCAGTGGCCATGGCTCACGGGCCCAGCCGCTCTGCGGCATGTGGGATCTTCCCGGACCGGGGCACGAACCCGCGTCCCCTGCATCGGCAGGCGGACTCTCAACCACTGTGCCACCAGGGAAGCCCCTATTTTTTAATACAATTTTTAAAGGTTACTTTCCATTTACAATTATTATACAGTATTGGCTATATTCCCTGTGTGGTACAATACATCCTTGAGCCTATCTTATACCCAATAGTTTGTACCTCCCACTCTCTGTCCCTATGTTGCCCCTCCCCCCTTCCCTCTCCCCACTGGTAACCACTAGTTTGTTCTCTGTATCTGTGATTCTGCTGCTTTTTTGTTATATTCACTACTTTGTTGTATTTTTTTAGATTCCACATATAAGTCCTATCGTACAGTATTTGTCTTTCTCTGACTTAGTTCACTTAGCTTAATGCCCTCCAAGTCCATCCATGTTGCTGTAAATAGCAAAATTTTGTTCTTTTTTAATGGCTGAGTTGTATTCCGTTGTATACATGCACCACACCTTTATCCATTCATCTGTCAAGGGACATTTCGGTTGTTTCCATGTCTTGGCTATCATAAATAATGCTGCTATGAACATTGGGGTGCCTGTATTTTTTAGAATTAGTGGGATTTGGGGGGATATATACCCAGGGGTGGAATTACTGGGTCCTATGGTAGTTCTATTTTTAGTGTTTTGAGGAACCTCCAAACTGTTTTCCACAGTGGCTGCACCAATTTTTTATTTACATTCATGGAACCAGGTTTGGTTCCGGCATTTGCACGCGCCCTTAATCTTAATGCTGCTTCTTGAAAGCCAAGATTCTTTTGTCCCTCCGAGGCTACTGTTAACAGTGAAAGGAAAGCCAAACAAACATTGAAATGCACTTGAAGGGAAGAGAGTCAACCTATTTAAGAGAAAACTTTAAATACCAGAGCTGTCTTTAGTGATACAGGCTTGCCTCAATTTTCCGGTGGTCTCTTGCTTTCTGTTCTTATTTAAGAGTCAGCAGCAAAGGAGATCTGTGAGCATGGTTAAAGCAGGATTTCATTTACGGTTATTGGGCCGAGACCTGGTCATTTTGTTAGAGGCACCCTGAAATAGCAGGTCTTGTATCTTTTGCTAGGCCGTTTCTCTTGGGAAGATCCTCTGGCCTCGTGCCTGAGGACATAAATATGGCCACTGGTTTCCTGAGACCGAGCAAGGGAAGTGGACTGGGGAAGTCCCTTTCCAGTGTTTGGGTTTTTAATGAAAGCTTTTGTTTTCTTCCCCTTTGCTAAAACCTTCCCCTGTGCCTGGAACTCCCAAGCCCAGAGCCTCCAGCTCATAATTGTATTTGCGACCTGTTTTGAAGCACTTCAAATCCCCCCCATCTACTTTGTTCCCATCACTGCTGTGGTGACAAATTCCATGCAGGGGTGACCAGCCCCACGCAGGTTTACCCTGACAGCACCTGGCCAGCAACTCTTGATTCTGCCCCTGAGCTTCCTGGGTGCCTTGGAGGAGAAACTCAGTAGGTATCACATGTGTGCAACCTGGAGGGACAGGGAAGTTGATGCCACCAGTCACAGTAGGTGGAGGTGATGGACATGTATTCTCCCCGCCCCTTTCCCAGGGCAGGGGGTTCTGTGAACAAATTCACAAGCCTCCTCAGAAAGCCTGGTGAGCTGGGACAACTGGTCACCCATGCGCTGGTCCACAGAGTAAGGTACCTGCTCATGACTCTCTCTCCTTCTGCTCGTCCTTCACTCCCGCTTCCTGGGATCAGATTCCTAAATAAAGTATTCCCAAGCAAGCCTGTCTCAGCTCTGCCTTTGGGGTACGTGTATGGAGAGGTCTGCCTTTGTGTCTTTGCGTGGGTGTTGAAGGGTGAGCTGGCCGAGTGAAGGGACAGAGGGAATTGAAGTCCTTCACAGATGTCCCCCAGCCCCTCTCTCAGCCCCACTTTCAGTGGCACCTGGAGCGTTCACCTCCTGGGGCTTTTCCACAGTCCCGTGGTGTCAATCGCCTCGCGTCTTGTTGCTTCTTTCTCTACAGGAGATGAGGTTTCAGCTTTCCCCACGAACGTATTATTTACCACCTAAACACCTGCTTTGCCTCTTCCAGCATTCTCTTGGCATCTCTCATCTGGGATCAGCTCCTCAATGGGTCTCTGTGTCCTTGTAGGTTTGTAATATAACATCACGCGTTTGCTTTCCTTTTAGTGGGGCTTCCAGAGGGATCGTAGGGAGAGAAAACACACGTGTTCTGTGCCCTGCTCACAGGCGAGCTGGTATTTTCCCTTCGTGTCACCTAGTGTGACATAAAGAGCAAAAACCCTGTGCTCTAGTTCTGCGTCACTGGTGATTAATGGTGAGATTTGGGGCAAGACATGGAATGCCTCGGAGCCCCGGTTTCCTCATCTGTGAAATCTGCTGTGTGACTTGACCTCTGACCCCTCCAGCTCTAAAGTGCTCCACCTTCGGCCCTCGGAGAATCCCAGAAACTACCAGTGGTCAGTGTCTCAGGGAAGAATTGGATTGATCTTCTGGCTTAGGGAACCATGTTCTGTACTTGCCTCCCCAGGAAATGCCCAGATTGATGAGTTTTCGTCTTCTCCGGGGCCTGGAGTCAGCTTGTATTAACTCTGCAGAACGTTTCACAGGCCCTGTGTGTCTGCCTCTAGAATTCACTCGCTATTTGCTCCCCTTTGGCACCTTTAGAAAGCTGTGTAGGACATTGGCAGACAATTAAATGGGAGTTCCTGGCCTTGTATTCATGTTTTTCTCCCTTTTTCTAGCATTACCTATACCTTCTGGAATAGGGGCCAAAACATGGACTCTAAACCCATGGCCTATTTGTGTGTGTGTGTGTGTGTGTGTGTGTGTGTGCTGGGATACATATACACACACACACACAGAGCAACGTGAATATTTTCATTGTCTTAAAGCCCTCCCTTCTCCCAGGTCAGTGAAGCGTATGTGTGGCAGGGGTGTAGCTTCTCTCTAACTTATCTGTTCAAATCCATCTTTACTATTCCCATCTCCCCGTCCTTTCCCTACAAATGGTTTGACAGCCACTGGATGTCAGGCTCTGGAAACCATTTCTGAGATTGTCTAATGAGCACGAGCTGTCACAGAGAGAGAAGCACTTGGCTCTGTTAAACCTAGAATAGCACCGTCTCCGTCAGAGCTGAATATCTCCCCTTCGACCTTCAGATGCAGCTCACATATCACTTCCTTTGCAAAGATCCTCTTAATTGTCCCAGACAAGGTTGGACACTCCCTCCTTTGTTTGCTGTTAGATTACCTTATAATTCTATTGCAATATATGCACGTTTCCCTTAGAATAAATACCACCTTGAATTATAACCGTACATGAGAAACAAGATATTAAAATGAGATGCTTGTCAGTTTCGGCTGAGGCCCCAAAGCCTGGGAGCACGGAAAGCAACACGGCATTTTCAAGAGAGGAGCTAGTTGACTTATGGAGGAATTGCTTGGGGAATGAGCCGAAGCTGGTTAGTCAATGTTAGTTAATCTTCAACCTCCAGCCCTCTCAAAAGATGAGGTTGAAGAGGATGAGGCCAAAAAATCCCTCTGGGGAGGGTTTTCAGAGTGCTCGGCATTTCCCCTCTACTTGGCCACTTCACCACCCCTATGGGGATGAGGGACAGGGTGTTGTAGTCAAGAAAACCAGAAGGAGGCTCCAGAAGTTTCCATGGAATGTGCAGAACATACAGCCTAGTGTCTGATATCCCTCAGATGCTTAAAGGCAGGAGGATGTGGCTGGAGCTCCCTGATGGGAGGCAAAGCTACACATTTCCCGAACATTCCACATTGTCTTAAAACTGATGCATGCCAGGGAACCACCAGGAGGGGAGGGGGACCCCAGGGAGAAGGGAGGCTATAGAAGCTCAGGGGCACGGGGAGAACTGCAAGGGGCCAACTGGAGGAGGGGGGTCGCTCAGATGAACACAGAGTGCAGGTGGGCCTCCCAGAGGAAGAATCTTGAGGAAGGAGCAAAACACAGGCAGACACAGACACACACACAAAGACACACAGACACAAAGACACATACAGACACACACAGAGCTACACACACAAAGGCACACACAGACACATACACACAGATATACACAGACACACACACAGACACACACACACAGAGGTGTTTTTTCGCTGTTCACACAAGCCAGCGGTACCAATGCCAAATCCCCCGGTGCACCTGCCTTGTGGATGTAAAGTCACCTTTGCTTCTGTAGCTCCTCCCCCTACATCTAATCCTGGAAGGGTCAGAGATAGGAGCTCGTGGGTTGGGGATGAACTGGCATGAAGAAACAACAGCTGACTGTCCTTTCCTCTGTGGTGTCTCCTTGCCTGGTGACACCGCAGTAAGTACCCCTCAGCTCTGCCGGCCCCTTTCCACGGGCTCCACCCTGACCGCCTCCTCCTCCCCCTACCGTGATCACACCCAACCTTCTGAACTCAGCCCGAACGCACATCGAAGATAAACCTTTCCCTGAAAGGTTTCTATCTCTGGGATTCCTCGTGGATAGTGAACCCCAGCACGTCTAGGAATGGGACACAAGGCACAGAGGTCCCCATAGCACATCGGGCAGAAGAAGGGGATGCTTCCCCATGGTAGACTAGGGCGTTAGGCTGGGCATCAGGGTCTACCAGGTGGGTAGGGCATACGGTCCAAAGTGCATGACCGGCTCCGTTTGATTCCGACTGTAGTTAGTAGCAGAATGCCCTGTGAGGGTTTCAGAGCTTGGGTCCAGATCAGGAAATCTGGGAATGAGGAGTCTTTGGTGAGGCTGTCTGCTGGGTGCTGCTATCACACCGATGGTCCCACCGGATAGTGGCTGCTACAGGCTGGGATTCAGAAGCAGAGTCTGGGGCCTGAGGTAAGAGTCCCATGCGCTGGAAGGTGACACCTATTTATTCATCCATAGAGTCGAGTTTGACTTTCACAAAGTTCAGTGTGGCAGATGTGACTCTAGACTGGCATTTTCAAACACTTGCAGGCATAGGTCATCACTAGGAGAGCCGATTAAAATGTACATCTTCCCATCGTCAGGTAGGATAAACCTTACCTGTTCCTCCTTCCGGAGGACAGAATAGAACATGATGACGAGCTCGCATGATGCGTGATTAGCAGCTACGCGTAATCAGGCCTTGCAAAGTGTACATCTTCCCGGGGGTTGCACTCAGTAATTAGAGAGTTTGGGGTGGGCCCTGGCAATAGGCATAGAAGCAAGTTTCCGGGTGATCGGGGGAAACCACACATGGTCCCCAGACCACCAAGCATGTGACTGAACTCTGATCAATTTCCATTTTTACTAAAAGACCGACACAGGCTTTGTCTTTTCTGTGTTTCTCCCTCCAAGTGTTATGTAATTAAAGCCAAGGCTGTGAGGGAGTAATTCAACAGGGGCTGGGGACCAAGGTGACCATTAGATTTTCCTGCAGTAGCGTGACGACGGGTTATTTCAGCCCTTGAAGAGGCAGGTGGGCACGCATTCTAACAATGGGCAGAATGGTCTATGAGTCACCCTCCCGTCTTACTGAATGTTTGCCCACACGGAAGGTTTGCTCCATCACTCGGTATGAAATTGGGCTTCCTACTTGCAGCTGCCTGGTGAGTAATTTATAGGACCCAGAGGATGAGGACAGTAATGAGGTTTTGGTTTTGGTGGGTGATTCAAATGCCGTTGTTCCCTCGTCACTCCTGATTTCTGAAAAGTCCACTGCTCTCCCACAGTCACATGTAGAAGCCAGGGGATGTTTACAGTTTCTCTGCAAAGCAATTTCTTTGAGAGCTGTTTCTCTCTCTGCACACTACATGATTAAAAATAGAAAACCATGAGCCCCAGAGGGAGTTGGGAGTAGGTCCTCTGGGTGCTTTCAGCTTAGGCGGTTTAGGAAAAAAATATGCCTTCTTTATTTTTGGTAGAGGAGGTAGTATTTCCAACAGGTGGAGCTGGGGGAAAAAAAACCTGTTGCGACTATGTTTCTTAGTGGTACAAATTCTCTTAGGACACTGTTTGAATGGCTGAGTTGAAAGTCAAATTTGCGTGCAAAGGAGATGCTCTCTAGGAGACGCTAATGTGGTTTGTGTTGTGATTTTTCAAGGATAGTTTCTAGATGACCTATAATGTGTTTTCCTTTCCCTTGTAGATAGCAATCCTCTTATTATCGGCAGCCTCAAGAAGAGAACAAAGCAGACCAGGCCGTTAGGGGACTGAAATTACGCATTTAATTCACCAACATTGTGTCTAAGTGGCCTCATTCGTTCAACATATATTTATAAGTAGCTCTACGCCATATACTGCTCTCAGCACTGGGGATGCATCGGTGAACAAAACAGTCCAAATTTCTGCACTTAATGCGGCTCACTTTCTGATGAGGTCATCGTTTGACCCCCTGGCCCTTACAATATGGATTTCGGCGTGACTTTGGACAAGCTGATAAAACTCTCTGAATGTGAATTTCCTCATCTGCCAAATGTGTTCATCGTGCTATTTGCGCTTCCCCAGTTCTCCTGGTCTTGAGAGTCACCAGGAATACTTGATGAGTAAGCCCCTCCCACAGGGACTCTGATTCGGTATGTCTGGACCAGCCTTGTCCAGTAGAATGTAATATGAGCCACTCATGTCATTTCTAATGTTCTCACAGCCACATTTAAAAAAAAAAGTATAAAGAAATAAGTGAAATTAATTCTAATATCTTCTTTTAAATATAAATGTATTGATTGATTGATTTTTGGCTACGCTGGGTCTTCGTTGCTGAGTGCGGGCTTTCTCTAGTTGAGGTGAGGGGGGCTGCTCTTTGTTGAGGTGCGCGGGCTTCTCATTGCGGTGGCTTCTCTCGTTGCGGAGCACGGGCTCTATGCGCGCGTGGGCTCAGTAGTTGTGGCTCGCCGGCTCTAGAGCACAGGCTCAGTAGTTGTGACGCACGGGCTTAGTTCCTCCGTGGAATTTGGGATGTTCCCAGACCAGGGCTCAAACCCGTGTCCCCTGCATTGGCAGGCAGATTCTTAACCACTGCGCCACCAGGGAGGTCCATATCTTTTACTTAATCCCATATATTCAAACTTCTATCATTTCAAGATGTAGTCAATAGAAAACAGGAATGAGGTATTTTATACTCTTTCTTTGTACAAAGCCTGCAAACTCTAGTGTGTATTTTATACTTACAACACAACTCATTTCGGATTTGCCACCTTTCAAGGGCTCACTCATCACCTGTGGCTGCTGGCCACCATCTTGGACAGCACTGGTCCCCACAGAGCCTTGGAATCTGTACATTGAACAAGTGGTTCAGATGATTCTTATGTCTGAGCAAGTGTGGAAGAGACTAGACCAGATGCTCCCCAGGGGAGCTCCCAATTCTCACTTTCTATTAGAATTCCGAGGTGTGGGGGGGGGGCACATCAAAGCATCTATCACTCAGTTGGCAATTACCACATATTCTTATTTTCAGAACATCAGTTTCATAACTTATTTGATCTCCTCTGTTTTCTCCCCCTCCCATCCTCTATGTGGTTAAACTGAGAGTCAAGCCTTCTTAAGAATAATGACATAACAGTGCCGGAGACGATTCAGTGAAGAAAACTTCACATGATCAAAGGGCTAAGGAGGCTGCCTTAGGAGGATAACCTAAAAAGAACAAAGCGCTTCAAGCTAGAAAAAGAAGGTGGAAAAGCCAGGGTGATCAAAGTTTGTAAAGTCGTGAAGTAAATGGAGGCCTGAACAGGAACCTTTTGAAATCCAAAACTTAGCCGAAGAATGGAGCCTATTGGATAGCTTGAAATCACTCGCCTTAAGACAAATGATGAGAAAACAATAATCATTCTTCAGGCAGCAGATACAGAATTTAGAGAACCCATTCCCTCTAGGATAGCAAAGGATATAATGCAAAGAGATTCAGGCAATGTTTCGGTTTAAGCCCTAACCTCTTACAATATCCTAAAACATTCCCTATCTCCCTAGTAAGTAGTTGGTTTTATCTGTGGGAGGAGGTGAGCTTCAGGTCCTATTACTCTGCCATCTTGATTGCCTCCCCAGTCGTTGGTTTTAGATAGAATACTTTCCATCTGTCCATCCCTCCACCCGCCTGTACATCTGTTCATTAAACTTTGTAAGGGTCTACTCTGTGAAATAGGTTTTGTTAGAGGTTTTCATATGCAGGGCTTCATTGAATACACATAACAATCCTGCAAAGTAGATACTATTATATCTTATTTCACAGATGGAGTTATAGGCTCAGAGAGGTTCAGTGACTTGTCCAAATTCTGGACAAGTCGTGTTAGTGCTTGGTTTAAAAACTCCAAGCCTTAAACAAAGTCCAGGGGTCTTTACAAACAACAGCATGAGGCCAGATGTCTACTAGGTTGACCCAGAGCATTCTTAGGAGCAAATGGGGAAGGTTCTCCTCTCTCAGAAGATCTATCACCAAGGCTGAGTTCAACGCGCCTGCCAGGACCTCGCAAGACCGAAGCCAGCATCCCCCGCACCCCACCAGGCTTGTGGAAACCCTCTTCTGAGTTGTGATCACGTGGTTACAGATGTGTTCAATCAGTTTTGTTTGTTGAGCTTTCCTGGGGCAACACAGCATGACAAACCTTGTTAGACTCACAATAGTACACAATCATCAAAACTAGTGGAAACCATTAAGACCATCTTTTCCAATCTTCTCGTTCACAGTAATGGCCCAGCTGCTATGTGTTTGTGGCCTTGGCCAGCGCTGGGATTAGAACTGACAGACTGACTCCCTGGCCAAAGCTCCTTCCACGCTGGTAAGCTTTGCAAACGATGCCCTTTCACTGCTACCCAGTAGGCAAAACAACTCAGAATTTGACATTTCATTTCTTGACACTTGATGGGAAGGCCTGAGATATGTCACATCAGACTGAAAAATCACTGGGCCTGATAACATGCAAAAATGATTTTCAGCTTGTAAGTGAAGATTTAGCATTGGCAAAAGTTATTCTGGGTGACTTCAGAGGAGAGGCTTAAATTTCCCCCATTTGTTTTCTCTGTATCCCACTTTAGAGTTCTTGGTACCCGCTATCTTCTCCGTCCGAAGTAACTGTTTGTTGCAGGGCCCAGCAGTAAGGGCAGGTAAGAATCACGGGGTTGGAGATACACGAACCGGTAGTCAATAGTCACGAATCACAATTCACATACTGCACACACTTAGAACACAACACAGGCTAGTCAAGTAGGGAAAGGGGGTAACGAAGGGTTGGGTCCTCCCGCAACGAGCCTTCAAGTCACTCTGCTTACATCTCTTTTTAAGACGTCACGGTTACCCCAGGGGAAGGGATCTTGGCTCTATCCATTGCTCCGGTTCCAGTGACACGCGTGACCCATCCAACTTCTCATCTAAAGCAGTAGTCTTCGTTCATCACTTGAAGACGCCCGCAGTCCCGCAGCGGACATTTCAAAACAACTAGCATGGAAGTTCCCATTGGCCACTGTGACTCCATGTTGAACCACTTAACATGTCTCGACAGTGCTTAAATCCTGTAAGTTTCACAGAGGATGAATAGGAAACCGAACATGAAAGAAATCACCTCATAACAATACCCCATGTGTATTAGATAGACTAGAATAAGCTAAGCTGTTGTAGCGAATAAACCCTAGCCTCTCAACCCTGGGATGTGTAAAGACCCTGTTTCTCACTCACAGCACGGTCTGATGTGGGCTGAGCGGATCTCCTGCATGGGTCCCCTGAGCGAGCTTCCCCGCACCGCTCTGCTTTGCGCCTCTCACAGACCTGGGTCCTCTCCTTGGCAGTGACTCTGGGATCTGAATTGTTTTCATAATGCAGCTACACCATCTTGGACTCTTTCCTTCCAGGCAAGTGGAGAGAGACAGAGATGGAGGGAGGGAGAAAGGGAGGAGGAAAGAGATAGATAGAGAGAGAGAGAGAGAGAGCGCCTAGAGAAGACACACGTGCTTGTATTTGCCTCAAGGATCATGGGGATACTTGGTAGGGAGCAACAGTCTCTACCACGCCAGATCTGGACTGTGTCCCCCCGCCCCTGCCACACGTCAAGAAGCCTTTCTTCCCTAAGCACTTAACCCAGCAAGATTGGTTCCATCTATTAACAGGTTCTTGGTTCACCGACAGGACTGGAAGCTTTCAGGGGAGGAGTTCCTAAGGACCTTCATCAAGTATTCTCAGGGATCATACGCTCGTTCGCTCTGGCAGGTGGTTGATTTGGGGGAAGGAGTGTGACTCCAATGCAGATGGCCTGTGGCTCGCTCCCAATGCCAGGTGGGGTGCAGGGCGTGAGAAGGGCAATGCTGACTGTCCCTGGGGCCTGGGGGGAGGAGGGGGCATCTCTCTGAGTAGAGGAGCCCCACTGGCTTCCTTTCCTCATTCAGGAAAAGCTTTCACTCTGTCCTGTAACTCGTTCCCTCCGCGACATTTACAGAGCGGTTGCCATGAGCCAGGACGTGTCCTAGGGGCTCCCTCTGCTTCATAAGAAGGGTGTAGCCAGTGTCGTGAGGTCTGATGAGGGGACTTCACGAAGCACAAGGATAGGGCAGACAGGAGTCATTTGCCTCAATGGTAGAAAAAAAGAGATATTCCATAAAAGTGGTCATTATTATCTGGAAAATAGTACAGAACAACCCGCAGAGAATGAATTTCACACATAGGATTCCAGCTGTGAAAAAAGTACTGGGGAAAGGACAGCCTTGCCCCTCAAGCCTTAGGGGACAGATATGACCAACAGATAAAGGAAAGTCTCTGTTCCTAGAAAGCGAGTCAGAAGACCAACTGGCGGAAACTGGTGCTCAGCGTGGCCTGCTCCCCTGTGATCCGGTGGAGAACCAGTGTAAGGGGTATTTGATCAGAATGGAGAAAGCTGCCCAGCTGCCTTAAGCCCCTCTACTACCGTCCAGGAGTCCTTGTGGTTCCCCTCTCCAAGAACAGGATTAGACCCAGAGTCTGAGGCTGATGGTTAAATGCCTCCAACTGCAAAGACTGATCCGTTGGTGGGGCAGGGAGCCACGAGCAGCCACAGAGAAAGTTCATCGTCATTAAGTGATACCACCGGGAATTAGTGGGAACAGGACATCACTGTAAAGAATATCATTTCCATGGGCAGACCTTCCACCTCACTTAGGAGTCATACCCCGGAAAAGTAACTTACATGTTAGTGTTGCCTTTGCGACGGTCAGTGAATGCGGCCGGCTGAAAGGCACACAGACCAAGGTCATAGTGTGGGTCACAGGGGGCAAAGTCATGGTACGGGGCCGTATAGGAACAGGTGACAGGAGAAAGGACCAGGGAGGAAAAGTGCCGTGCTTGGTACAAGAGTCTGGGACAGTTGGATTTGTCTTGAGTCTTCTGGACGCTATGGTTAGAGGAACAACCCGACAGCTCCTGTTAATAGCAACTGGTCAGAACCGCCTATAGTTACCCCCAATGGGCATCTGTCAACCTAGATTCCCAGGGCAAGCATCCCAACAGAGACAGAAGCTGTATCTTTTTTTAAGACCCAGCTGTGGAAGTCGCTCTGAGTTTCTTCTGCCACATCCTACTCATTAGAAATGAGCCATTAAGGTGGCTTTCTCCAGCATTTATTGTTTGTAGATTTTTTGATGATGGCCATTCTGACTGGTGTGAGATAATAAATGCTGGAGAGGGTGTGGAGAAAAGGGAACCCTCTTGCACTGTTGGTGGGAATGTAAATTGATACAGCCACTATGGAGAACAGTATGGAGGTTCCTTAAAACACTAAAAATAGAACTACCATACGACCCAGCAATCCCACTACTGGGCATATACCCTGAGAAAACAATAATTCAAAAAGAGTCATGTACCAAAATCTTCATTGCAGCTCTATTTACAATAGCCAGGACATGGAAGCAACCTAAGTGTCCATCGACAGATGAATGGATAAAGAAGATGTGGTACATACGTACAATGGAATATTACTCAGCCATAAAAAGGAATGGAACTGAGGTATTTGTAGTGAGGTGGATGGACCTAGAGACTGTCATACAGAGTGAAGTAAGTCAGAAAGACAAAAACAAATACCATATGCTAACACATATATATGGAATCTAAAAAAAGAAAAAAGGTCATGAAGAACCTAGGGGCAAGATGGGAATAAAGATGCAGACCTACTAGAGAATGGACTTGAGAATACAGGGAGGGGGAAGGGTAAGCTGGGACAAAGTGAGACAGTGGCATGGACATATATAAACTAAATGTAAAATAGATAGCTACGGGGAAGCAGCCTCATAGCACAGGGTGATCAGCTCGGTGCTTTGTGACCGCCTAGAGGGGTGGGATAGCGAGGGTGGGAGGGAGGGAGATGCAAGAGGGAAGAGATATGGGGACATATGTATATGTATAACTGATTCACTTTGTTATAAACTAGAACCTAACACACCACTGTAAAGCAATTATATGCCAATAAAGATGTTAAAAAAAAAAGATGGCTTGCCTTCAAGGAGAGGTGAATTGGAGCCCTCCTTTTCATGGAGGGTCAAAAATGAGCAGATATGTTTTGGTGATTTTTTGTTTTTGAATACGCTTCTTTTTAAGTTTTTTTATCATTAACAAGAGTTCAATATTTTTTTACACTTTTTTCTTTTGAAACAAATCTTACACATGATAAATGCACAAGTCTTTCAGGTACATCTGTCGAGTTTTGACAAATGAATACATCTATATAATCTAAACCCTATCAAGAGATATAAAACATTACCATCATCTCTGTAAGTTCTCTCAGCCCTTTCCCAGTCCATTCCTGCCCTAATCCCAGATGCCAGGGGTGTTCTGTTTTTGTTTTTTTCTATTGTAGTTTCAAGACGTGGATTTATACCGGTTAGTATCATTACTGAGTCCTCAAATAATTTTTCTTCGGTTGTTACTTGGTCTTCTTTTTAAAAGCATATTTTCCATGTTCTGGCCACAAGTTATTTGCATTCATCTCACAGGCCCACTTCCTCCCAGGATCTCCCAAAGTCTCATCTGTCATGGGATTCGACTCATGATATCACCATCTAATTAGGTCCAGACAAGCCCCTGAGTTTGGCTTGCCCAGCACAGCACCCTCAGCTCCCACCCTCTGCAGGAAAGAGACTTCCTTACAGAGTGTAAGCGTCCTGCAGACAGAAACTCATCTCCTTTTACCCCTCATGGTGCTTAGCTCTAACTAAATATTAAATGCTCTGGAGACGTCATCTTGCAGATTTTCTAATGTTTCAGAACAATCAAACCTCGACATCCCTCCCTTCTGTTCCCAAGTAGCACAATTCCTTGCCACGGTTGGCTTTCTGCCCTTGGAGCTCAGGAATTGCCTCAAGAACAGCAAGTAAGCCCGAGCGCTCGTGCCAGCGCAATGACCATCAGCAGTGGCTGGGAGGGGATTTGCGGCGTAACGAGGGGGCACTGATGCCGCCTCACTTCCCAAATTCTCAAACTGCACGCTGCTCCTGGGATCCTCTTGGCAAGGCCTCCCTGCCTTTGGGATATCAAACCAACTGCAAAATCAAAGAGACAGCCTTACGTCGAAGGCCCCCTGACACTGTTTACAGCCAAATCAATCTGTTCACGGTCATAACTGAGATACAGGGGCCCCAGGTGCAGCCTTCAACTGGACCTTGATCTGCCTCGAGACAGGACCAGGGATGTTCAGGGATACAGAAGGAAACCTTCTCTTCCCCTGCAGTCTTCTGCCGCCTGTCCCCATGCCCACCCTGCGCGCACACTCCCACGAGAAAGACTTTTCAGGAACAAAGGGTGATACATAATAGTAGGAGCTCATTTAATCTTCACAGCAGCCCTATATGTTTCTTATCCTCAGATAAGACACTGAAACCAAGAGGGGCTCATGACTGGCTGGGGGTCCACAGCCCATGATAGGCAGAGCCAGGATTCAAACCTTAGTAGATTCCAGAATGTGTGCTCTTCACCACCACCTCACTGTGAAAGGCAGACAGTGTGTTTTGGGTACAACAATGACACAAACAGGTTTCTAATATAGGACTAATAATGCAACATATCCTACGTGTAGGTCAGGAATTTTATGTAGACTCATAAGAAAGCACTGAATGTGTGTACGTTGATTTATAATTTATAATGATTGGCAGCCATGCGCTGGGTGCCTTCCAGGAGCAGACACTACACTAAACATTTTACATATCGTGTCACTATTCTCCATACCCTTGCAACATAGTTATTATAAAAGTGGGAACTGAAGCACTGAGGAGTCCAATACGTCGCCTACATTTGCATAGCTGGGGTGTGACCGGGCTGCGGTACATATGCTTCCTAGCTTTCCAGATACAGCTCCTGCCATCTGTTTAACCTGACTGTCCCTGTCACCATTCCAGCCCTCTATGTAGTATTCCCAGCCCTCCATGAAGTCATCAATTTGCTAAAAATAATTTCTGTGGTTGATGGGTTTTTAACGGAGCATGCTGTCTCTGGCCCCTCCCTAGAAGTCTATGTCCAAGGGGGTGGGGAGTGGGTGTTCAGAGCTCCCGCTAACCTTAGCAGAGGCTCCAGGGCTGAGGCTGTGCCCTCTGTGATTTCTGCCTCATCTTATTTTTAATGAGGTCAAGGGCATCCACTGGGGAAAGGGAGGGGGCTATCTCTCCTGGTGGTGCCTGGAGCTCTCTGCTGTCACCCCTATTTCTTTGGCTTCTCACACAGTTGGTGTCAGAGGCAGAGACATCACTCACCCAGCTAGTCCTTGTAGGTCACGTCATTTCGAGCCAGATACCCCAGGTGGGTGAAGGAGAGATGAACGTCTGTATCTCCCAGATGTCACCTGCCTTCAAAGCCCTCTTTCCATATCCGACAGGCAATTTTCTCACCGAGTTCTGCCTGGTGGGCTCTTCCCAGCCAGAACCAGCAAACTTGACCCTTCAAGAACAGATGCTGGTGGCAAGAGGCTTTTCCTGTACCTCAAACTATGAGAAGCTGGTCCCAGGGACCGCTCGAGCTTGGAGTCACCCAAGAGATGGTAGGAGGGGCCACCCACACGGAGCTTGGTGTGACCGGTGGAGCGTACACCAGCTTGGGAGTCCAGCTCAGCCACAAAATCGCCTCTGGGAGAAGTGTTTCTCCTCTGACGGCCTCGGTCTTCCCATCTGTGGTGTGGGGATAACTCCATCTCATCTCCCACATGAGCGTAAAGTCAGTGTTGGAACCTGGCTCGTGAAGCTGCAGTCAGAGCCCTTTTCTCCATCCTCCTCGCTATCCGTCTTCTCAGCCCAGTTCCTGGTCCCCCCCACCCCACCCCGCCCCGGCCAAGCCCCGCCTGCTTCCCTCTTTACAGCCACATCTGTCCCTGCCCTGCGTGCTGCTGGCTCACACTCACCGCACTTCCCCATCTGCACTGGTGGGCCTGATGCCTCAGCCATGACTTCTGCAAACTTGACCACAGGGGACTTATCTTACGCTCACCTCTAAAGATGGGGAAAAGCAGAGGGCAAAGGTTATGCACACTTTTACTCTATTTTCCTGTGATTAACATTAGAGGTGGGACTTCGTTGTTAGTTGTCTATACGTTAATAATTTTTATGTCTACCTGTGTATTGACACTTTTTATTATGAACTGTCCCTCTTTGATCTCTAGCAATGTTTCTCGTCTCTGAATCTACTCTCTATGATGGTGATATCATCTCTCTAGCTCTTTCACAGTCATTGTTTGCACAGAACATCTTTCATCCTTTCATGCTCAAGCTATTTGTGCTCTGGAATCTGAAGTGTTTCACCCGTTGACAACACATAATTGGATTTGCTTTTTTTTAAATCAAGTTTGAAAACCTGTCTTTTAATTAGAGTGTACAGAACATTCACATCTAACGTAATTATCGAAGGGCTTGGGTTTCACTCATTTTGCTATTTGTTTTCTCCAGGTCTCATGTATTTTTGTTCCTCTGTTCTTTCTTTACTGCCTTTTTTGTAGTGTGTAATTTTTCTTCCTCTGTTCATTTTTACATATATTTTAACCAGTTTTATTGAAGTAAACTTGGCATATAATAAACTGTGAATGCTTAAGGTTTATAATTTGGTGAGTTTTGACATGTACACACCCATGAAAGCACCAGTGTGCCCCTTTGTCTCCCCACCCATCCCCGCCCATCAACATAAAATCCCTGGCCTCATTTCTGTCAATGGGCATTGGTTTGTATAATCTAGAATTTTATATAAACGGAAGCCTACAGTGTATTAGTTTAATCTAAATGCACTCAGCATGGTTATTTTTCAAAAATAATACATAAGTAAAAACAAAGATAAATAAGCATGATTGATTATTTGATGATTCATCCAGGTTGCAGTGTATCGACAGTTTATTATTTTGAATGGCTGAGTACTATCACATGATAGATAGATATTACTACAGATATAGATATGTACTACGTTTTGTTTATCTGTTCACCTGTTTATCTATTCACCTGTTGGGACATTTGGGCTGTTTCCAGTTTTAGGCTATTATAAATAATGCTGCTATAAACATTCATGGCCACGGTTTCGTGTGGATATATATTTTTATTTCTCTTGGAGATACAGCTGGTAGTGAAATTGCTGGATTTTCTAAGATATAGGATTTGAAAATATTTTGTGCCAGTCAAGGCTTGTCTTTTTGGTTTTTTTAATGATGCCTTTCGAAGAGCAGGCATTTTGGGGGGAGGGATGGATGGGGAGCTTGGGATTAGCAGATGCAAACTATTATCTATAGAATGGATAAACAACAAGGTCCTACAGTATAGCACATGGAACTATATTCAATATCCTGTGATAAACCCTAATGGAAAAGAATATGAAAAAGAATGTATATATACGTATAACTGAATCACTTTGCTGTACAGTAGAAATTAACACAACATTGTAAATCAACTATACTTCACTAAAATACATTTTTAAAAAAGATAAAAAAAGTTTTTAATTTTGATGGAGTCCAATTAATCAAATCTTTCTCTTTTATTTATCCGCTCAGTTTTTAGTCGTTGCATGCTATATCTTTTAAAATTCCTCTATTCTAATTATTTGATTATCTTAGTTTTAATTCTCTGTGTTTTCACAAAGTCCTTTAACCAGTACACGGTTATGCACTCTGTTTTCATCCACTGTGACCATTTGCTGTCCTCTATTATCTCACCTGGGACCATCTGCACCTTAGATTTCATCTTGAATTCCTGTGGTACTTAAGCAATACCCAGCACGCAGAAAGCCCTCAAAGAACAAGGGTTGCGTTATTTGGTGCATTGCTCATCTGTGCTGTCTGTGACCAGACTACGCTTTGGGGTTCACATTCTTCCTTCAGAAAGACAATTGGCGACATCTGAGATAGGGGACCTCTCCAGTACCACTCCATGCCTTTTAATCAACGGGAATCATGGTTTCATGACTATCCATCCCTCCAAACTCAAAAGAAACTGCAGACACGTGCTTGTTGAGAATATGACACGTGCTTCTTGCTCTGTGATCCTTTGATTCATATTAGATGTGGCCTCAAACACACCCCTCCTCCCTCTGTTGCAGGAGATTGCTTCTTGCTAGCAAATGTTTTGCCTCTGCATCCTGTGCGTGGAAAAGGCCTTTGCATCCCACGGAGATTTTGCGTTTTTACCCAGGTCAGTAGAGGGTACGGGATCCCACTGTGCCATCCAGGTTACGAAACAGCAGGGTGAACAGCCGTGATCTTGAGACAAGCTTCACGCCCAGGTTTGTCCTGAGCAGCCCTGCCAGCCCACACCTGCGCTGACAGGTGTCACATGTCACATGTCTCTTATTTTCTCCCCTCAGCATCACTGTGAAGGCTGCACGAGCAAAGGGCTAAGGTATGTGGAAGTGCCTGCTACAGGGCAGGTACATGGTGGGGGCTTGTTCCATTATTCCTGGTGTGCCTGAAACGATTCATACCTTCAAAAATATAACTGGTGTATTTCCAGGCACCGTGAGGGGCCAGGGAGACGACAATTTCTATGAAGGTCTGTCCTGCACCTGTCAACGTTCTGCCCGTTTCCAAGCGTCTTGTTCCTGGCGCACCTCCTCTGCCGCATCTCTGCGTTTCAACAACTAATCTGAACATCGGTCAGTTGGAAGCAGCTTCACCGACACCAGGAGCAGACCTAGAAGCACATAAGAAGCTGTGGTTGAGCTCCTTTTGGGGTCCGGTGCTGCCTGTCCACTGGGAGTGGTGCTGAAGGGTGTGCCAGAAGGGAGAGGAAGGGCGAGTTCCCGGGGCACAGGCCCCCGCAGTGAAAATCACTACGCTTTGTCCCCCAGACACTCCTGTTCCTGCCCTCGGCTAATCGTAGCCATGGGCTTTCAGGTGATTCTAGCCAATTTTTGATAATGCATATCAAAGGGTAACAAAAACACTCACTTCTGAAAATCGCCACTGCCCTTGCTTCCCTGGCAATCCGAGAGGAAACTGACATTTCTGGGACAAACTGATCAGCTTTAGCGGTGAGCGATGGGCCACTGACCTCAGTGGGCAGAGGAGCTGCTGAAAGGCACCAGTGGGCGTCCTTCAGGCTTCCAGGGAGCCTTAGGGACGTGAAGTCCTCATTTACATGACATTGTCCCAAGTCCAGCCATGCTGTATTTTCTTGGTCCAGGTCTTGGGCCTGCTGGCAGGGTACTTGGAGTCAGAATGTGTTTGCTGTGGATTGCATCAGATGCAAGGAAAGGTGGCCGTCAGCTGTGGTGGGCCGGGGGGGATGTGCTTAGGTTGGCACTGAGTCCTTTCTCCTGAGGACAAGCTAGTGACCCTGAAGATGGCTCAGTCTCAGGCCGAGAGGGGCAGCCCTCTACAGGGGCCCAAAGCAGGAGTAACGTGTGATGACCTCCACCGACACCGTTCCCGGGCCTTACCCCGTAACAGGACCCGGCAGGAGGCATCTAACAGACCTGCTGTGTATTCAGCTTCCTCATTTTTGAAGAGGGTGGGCCTCAGTGACGTGGGGATAGGGTGTAGGACTAGGAATATGTTCTTACTGACTTCCAAGTAAGTGAAGTAAAAAATACTATTTTTTTATATTAATTTTTATTGGAGTAGAGTTGATTTACAGAGTTGTGTTCATTTCTGCTGTACTACAAAGCGAATCAGTTCTACACATGCACATACCCACTCTGTTTTAGATTCTTTTCCCATATAGGTCATTGCAGAGGATTGAGTAGGGTTCCCTGTGCTAGACAGGAGGTCCTTATTAGTTATCAATTTTATATATAGTAGTCTTCACAGGGGTTTTGAGTGAGTCAGATGAGGAAATACATGCTGTTTAAGAAGCCAGATGTTCCCAAAGCAAGTTCATCTATGTGAGTTGTCATTGCTTCCCTCCTCTGAAAAGCAGAGACTATTCCAGCAGATTATTATAAAGTTTAAACGTACTCATCTTAAACCCTGAAAAGGTAATCTTTTGATGATATGGACCACTTATAACTTCGTTCCAGTACAGCGGAATTAAGAAATAATCTCCAAATTGAACTCCATTATACAGTCGAAGGTCTCTTCTTATTAATTTTTCAATTGAATTTATTTTAAAAAATAATAAAAAAAATTGAGTATTATCTATCAGGTATCGCTCCAAGTGCTTCAAGCTATTACCATAAAAAATTTCATTTAAAGCATGAAAATGTATTTTTTTTTGCATCAGAAATGCATAGTTACTGCATCCTATGAGAGTTTAATAGTTAAATATTGTGTGTTTTTCATTCAATGATTGTACAAATGACTCAGGTATAGGAAAATACCTACTGCTTACTTCCTTATTTACATTTATGAGAGGATCTTCATGTAGATGATGTTTCTGGTGAAGCAGGGGGCAGAGGCCCGCTGCACTCAACAGAAGGGACCTTTGGAAGCCTGGACTGGAATAATGGAAGGAGAGTATGAGAAATGTGATGGGACTTGACGACGCTGGTTCCTGACAAACAATACTGGCCACGAGGAATACATCTAATTCCAGATGGCCACACGGCTGCAACGCAGTGCGTGTCTCAGCAATGAACTCATCTTAGAAACCAGTCTTCTCAAGCAGCCCATGATCTCCAACAGCTTTATCTTACAGATGAGACCAAGATGTACGGCCTCTTGCTGAGGGTCCCGGAGCCTCGTACAGGTTTCCACGTCCCTAATCTCTGCTCCCTCTAACCTGGCAGTAGTATGCAATTGACTCTTACCCCTTGGGTGCATCTGAAACTTGACCTCCAGGATCCATCCTTACCACTGCCTGGAGCAGAGTGTCACGAGGGTCCTTACCCCTGGCGTTTGTTCCTCACCTGAACTTTGAGTCAGACCTCTGGTCCTGCCGGGGTCTCCTCTCCAGGGTCCTAACACTGGATTCTCACCTTGTGCCCCAGCTGTGCTCCTGGCTCCCAGGTGTTAGTAGTCTCCATACCTGCTCCCCAGGTCTCCTTGGAGCCCGTGGCTCGGGATTGGGCTGGGCCGTCTGCTCGGCTCCTGCTGGATTCAAGGCTGCTCCGTCCCCTGCTCTTCCTGATATGCCTCCAGCCCCTCCTGCATGCTCTTTATCGCACGGACTCCTTGGTTTCACGCACAGTTCCTGTAAACCTCCCTCTACGTCACTGATCCAAAACTGATGGTCCCGGTGTGACTGCCTAGTGGCCACCATGCCTCCTCCTGAGTGGCTGGCCGTCTCATGGTTCTGAACCTCCCGGGCCTTCTGCCGCCAGGTTGATTCTGATTTGCGCACTGAACAGTGTTTACAGGGAAGGCGGCTGCTGGCTTTCGTGCTCACCTAAGTCTGGCTGTTCCTTGTCTCCATCGGGGTGTCTGATGGAGGGTCGTCTACGGCTTTGACCTCAAACTCCCTTTGCCTTTTGTCTTTTTAGACACTACTTCATCTGCTGGGCTTACCTGCCATGGGCCCTAGGAGGGGAGCCACACTGCAGCTAGTGGGATAAAGAAAGGGCAGCCTTTCCCCTCCACCCCACTGACCCTCCCACCTTCCCTCACAAGGCAAAAATCTAACAGGGAATGTACAGAGAGAGCTCCCTCCTTCTACCTAACCTAGTCATTCCAGGCACTGCCTGTCTGCTGTTCCAGGCACTTCCTGTCTGCTGTTCCAGGCATTTCCTGTCTGCTATTCCAGGCGTTTCCTGTTTGTCCTTCCTGTCCTTTCCTGCCCTCCTCTGTTGGATCCTGTGCTCTGACTCCCCAGGCTTTTTTGTCAAGTGATCTCTGGCCTGATTCAGCCACTGGGAGACTCGTGCTGGGGACCAACCCTCCCCTCCGTCCCCCCCGGTTTCAGGCAGTGTCTATGACAGTGCCGTTACCTCCCACAAGGATTCCGCTCCTGCCAGACAGCCCCTCTGTCCGGGAACCCAGCTCAGGTACTGAGCCTCTCACTGAGACGCCAGCTTTTGAAGAACTGCACACCTGGGGAAGGGGATCTCACTGTGACCATCTCCTCTCTTTGTACCTTAGCCGGGGGTGGGGGCAGCTCCCGGGATGGCTCTTGTCTGGGCCCCTCACTGTGCCCTCCCTCTCTGCTCTGACTTCATTGATTGTCCTCTGTACCATCAATTATACAGTAGCCTTTGGGTATAAGTGAAGTCACACTATATGGTGCATATGTCAACTTCCACATAATGCAGCTTGTACTGCATATATCAGGTTTAATGTGACACGGTTTCAGAAATATTAACACATAAACAATGGTCTATTTTAGGATCCCATCCTTAGTGCGATGCTGATTTCACCTTGTGAAGGTTGAACATGTGATGTAAATCCTTGCAGGAATTCTCAGAACATCTCAGGTGTTTAGTCCTATTCCTACTAAGTTTAAAAAAATTTTTCCATTTCTCAAACTTACCTGACTATAGCTACCCTTTTGTGCCATATCTATTAACAACCAGTGGAAAGGCGTTTCCCATAATATACACTGAGAAATATTGTCATCATATGAAAAATACATGATTCACAGTAGACCTCACATTTCCCATCCCTTCTTTCCTTCTTTCTTTCCCCTCCTGCCAGCCTGAGGTTGAGTTTTTTTTTTTTTTTTTTTTTTTTATGCGTTACGCGGGCCTCTCACTGTTGTGGCCTCTCCCGTTGCGGAGGACAGGCTCCGGACGCGCAGGCTCAGCGGCCATGGCTCACGGGCCCAGCCGCTCCGCGGCATGTGGGATCTTCCCAGACCGGGGCACGAACTCGTGTCCCCTGCTTCGGCAGGCGGACTCTCAACCACTGCGCCACCAGGGAAGCCCTGAGGTTGAGTTTTAAACCTTCAATGGAGACTGTGAAATAAAATTCATATTTTATGGCAAGACAAAAAAAATTTAAACGTAAGAAGTCTTCTCCGCTCTTTGGCCTCCTCTCTCCCTACTGTGCATTGTGTACCTGCATTATGCATGGACCAAACCTCCCCCACGGGCAGAAATAGCTGCTCAACCATGAAGAGCAACATTCTCCCAGCATCACTAAGACAACTCCTTAAAGACAACATTCCTCCTTGATCTTGTAAGGGGTCACATGATCCACCTCGATGGCGCCTACATCTGGATTATGTAAATCATCAATAATACGTCATTTGATGTACAGCCCTCTGTCTCATAAAATTTATATAAACTATGTCTTGACTTCTAACGGGTGGAACAGTTCTCAGAACTTTCTGAGATGCTCTTCCTGGGTTATAATCCTCAAATTTGGCTAGAATAAAAATTTCCATTTCTTACATAGATCGACTGATTAATTTTTCTTTGACAAGATCTACTTCATCTCTGCTTCTCAATTGATGAAAATTCTATTTTTATTTTTTCGTGGAACCATAGACCACTGGACCCATGAGGAGCTGTGCTGGGCAGAAGTCCGATATTGTCCCCAAGTTCTCAGCCCCTGGTGTACACGCGCTTTCTCCTACTTATTGAAATGCTAATCTGGGTGCTGTTCTGAAGGGATTTTGCAGGTGTAATTAAGATCCCAAATTAGTTGACCTTCAAGTAGGGAGATTATCAAGGTGACCTAATCAAGTGATCCCTTAAACAAAGGTGAGACTTTTCTCTCCTGGAGAAAGAGGTTCAAAGCACGAAGGGTATTGGATATGTGAGAAGGTCTCCTTTGCTGGATTTGAAGGTGGAGGGACCACGTGGCAGATAGCGTATGTGGCTTTTAGGGGCTGGAGCAGCCCCCGTTGACCCCTAGCAAGGAAATGGGACCTCAGGGCTGTAACCACCAGCAGTTGAGTTGTGTCACAACCATGTAAGCTCCAGATGACGATGAGCAGAGAACTTGACCATGGCCAGCCCGGACTCGACCTGTCGAGCTGTGAGCTAATAAACGGGTTCTGTTCTGAGCTACTTACTGCGTGGGGATTAGTTATGCCACAATAGGAAAGTAACCCAGGGACAATGTTTTTCTCTTTGCCACTGGGGAAACTGAGGCTGAGAGAGGTAAAGTTGTGTCTCTTGATCTCCTACGTGATGCCTTCGGCACCACGCCGGTGTCCAGAGGTGGGACCAAGGTGACTACACGGGGCTCTCTTTCAAGGGACAATTTTTTTACAAGAGGAAACACCTGGTTTTCCATCAGATTAATCAGACACTTGCTTATCTCCATTGCAAACCCCCTTAGGTATCGAGTAGGGGGTCCTTCAGTGGAACTCTGAGTAGGGCCAGCCCTTCATGCTTCAGTTATTTTATTCCCAACCTAAAAATAGGTGCAGCTGGCGCCGTCCTTGGCCTGAGCCTGGATGTGGCCGCTGTTTGCCCAGGATCCTGTGGCCGAGGATCCAAGGCTCCAGAGCTCCCAGCGGGGCACCCCTCTCCGGTTCCAAGACAGATGGCTCAGCACTGGTGAGGAAGCTCCTTCCTGCCCCCCTTCCCGGTCGCTACTGCTCCATCTGCTTGTCCTTCCAAACTGCCCCCTTCCTACTTTGGCTTCTGACAAGAGGGAGCAGAGAGAAATTGGGCGTTGGGGGTCAGCTGGGCTTCGGGGGTCTTCTCTTCTCCGTATTTCATTGTTTCCTGGTACCCCAGTGCCAAGGTAAGCCTCAGTCCTGGGCACGGGAAGTGAATAGCTCCACGTGCCAGTTCATATGCGCAATCTGACTCAGCATCTAGGTCTGCTTATGTACAACTGGTCAACCCAGGATACGTCCAGAAAACCCCACGGTGCGGTTTAGAGAGTTTTAAACCCCTAAGTCTGACTTAGGCTACGCCGAACAGACAGTTCTTACTAGAGGAAATGTTGCACTGCCGTCACTGGCGTACAGTAAGCCTTTCTAAGCATCTCCTACTGGCCTATCCAGTCTTCACTAGGTCCTTTAGGAGATGCCAGAGCAGAAGCATAAGATATAAATCATCAGGGCAATGCAAATCAAACCACAACAGATATCACCTTACACTTGTTAGGATGGCTATTATTTAAAAAAACAAAAGGTGAGTGTTGGCAAGGATGTAGCAGGAAGTGATACATTGTTGAGAAGTGGTACACGGTTGGTGGGAATGCAAATTGGTAAGGCCATTACCAGTATGGAGGTTTCTCAAAATATTAAAAATAGAACTACCGTATGATTCAGCAATTCCACTTCTAGGTATTTATCCAAAAGAAACAAAATCAGGATCTCAAAGACTCATCTGCATTCCTGTGTTTATTCGGCATTATCACAATAGCCAAGATATGAAAACAACCTAAATGTCCCTCAATGGGTGAATGGTTAAGGAAAACGTGGTATATCCACACAGTAGAATATTATCCAGCCTTAAAAAGAAGGAAATCCTGCCATTTGCAATAAGATAGGTGGACCTAGAGGACATTATACTAAGTGAAATAAGCCAGACACAGAAAGACAAAGGCTGAATCACCTCACTTAGATGTGGTGGAATCTAAAATAGTCAAAGTCATAGAAGCAGAGATTAAAGTGGTGGTTGCCACGAGCTATGGGAGGGGTTGATGAGGGAGATGTTAGTCAAGGGGTACAAAGTTGCAGTTATGCAAGATGAACACTTCTGGGGATCTAATGTATAGCATGGAGACTACAGGTAAAAATACTGTACTTTATTCTTGAAATATGCTAAGAGAGTAGATCCTAGGTGTTCTCACACACACACAGAGGTAACTGTGAGGTGATGGACGTGTGAATTAGCTTGACTGTGTTAATTCTTTCACAGTGGATACAGGTGAACCCCTCACATATATACAATTAAAAAAGAAAAATAGGATATAATTTCTACTCTCAGATAGTATATAGAGAATAAAATACAGATTAAAGTTAAGTGACATAATTTGAAATATACACAAAATCTACTGCACAATGCCCCAAGCCAGAAGAATCACTGTGGGATGAATCTGGAATTTTTTGTGGAGGACATAACATTTGAAATATATCTTGAAAAAGAAAAACGGAGCTGGAGGAACCAGGCTCCCTGACTTCAGACTATACTACAAAGCTACAGTAATCAAGACAGTACGGTACTGGCACAAAAACAGATATATAGATCAATGGTACAGGATAGAAAGCCCAGAGATAAACCCACGCACATATGGTCACCTTATCTTTGATAAAGGAGGCAAGAATATACAGTGGAGAAAAGACAGCCTCTTCAATAAGTGGTGCTGGGAAAACTGGACAGCTACATGTAAAAGAATGAAATTCGAACACTCCCTAACACCATACACAAAAATAAACTCAAAATGGATTAAAGACCTAAATGTAAGGCCAGACACTATTAAACTCGTAGAGGAAAACATAGGCAGAACACCCTATGACATAAATCACAGCAAGATCCTTTTTGACCCACCTCCTAGAGAAATGGAAATAAAAACAAAAATAAACAAATGGGACCTAATGAAACTTCAAAGCTTTTGCACAGCAAAGGAAACCATAAACAAGACGAGAAGACAACCCTCAGAATGGGAGAAAATATTTGCAAATGAAGCAACTGATGAAGGATTAATCTCCAAAACATACAAGCAACTCATGCAGCTCAATATCAAAAAAACAAACAACCCAATCCAAAAATGGGCAGAAGACCTAAATACACATTTCTCCAAGAAGATATACAGACTGCCAACAAACACATGAAACAATGCTCAACATCATTAATCATTAGAGAAATGCAAATCAAAACTACAATGAGGTCTGTGTCGAATGGACTTGAGGATATGGGGAGGGGGAAGGGTAAGCTGTGACAGGGCGAGAGAGAGGCATGGACATATATACACTACCAAACATAAAATAGATAGCTAGTGGGAAGCAGCCTCATAGCACAGGGAGATCAGCTTGGTGCTTTGTGACCACATAGAGGGGTGGGATAGGGAGGGTGGGAGGGAGGGAGACGCAAGAGGGAAGAGATATGGAAACTTATGCATATGTATAACTGATTCACTTTGTTATAAAGCATAAACTAACACACCATTGTAAAGCAGTTATACTCCAATAAAGATGTTTTAAAAAAAAATAGAAACTACAATGAGGTATCACCTCACACCGGTCAGAATGGCCATCATCAAAAAATCTACAAACAGTAAATGCTGGAGAGGGTGTGGAGAAAAGGGAACCCTCTCGCACTGTCGGTGGGAATGTAAATTGATACAGCCACTATGGAGAACAGTATGGATGTTCCTTAAAAAACTAAAAATAGAACTACCATATGACCCAGCAATCCCACTACTGGGCATATACCCTGAGAAAACAATAATTCAAAAAGAGTCATGTACCAAAATGTTCATTGCAGCTCTATTTACAATAGCCAGGACATGGAAGCAACCTAAGTGTCCATTGACAGATGAATGGATAAAGAAGATGTGGCACATATATACAATGGAATATTACTCAGCCATGAAAAGGAATGAAACTGAGGTATTTGTAGTGAGGTGGATTGACCTAGAGACTGTCATACAGAGTGAAGTAAGTCAGAAAGAGAAAAACAAATACCGTATGCTAACACATATATATGGAATCTAAAAAAAAAAGAAAAAGAAAAAAGAAAATGGTCAGAAGAACTTAGGGGCAAGACTGGAATAAAGATGCAGACCTACTACAGAATGGACTTGAGGATACGGGGAGGGGGAAGGGTAAGCTGGGACAAAGAGAGACAGTGGCATGGACATATATACACTACCAAACGTAAAATAGATAGCTAATGGGAAGCAGCCACATAGCACAGGGAGATCAGTTCGGTGCTTTGTGACCACCTAGAGGGGTGGGATAGGGAGGGTGAGAGGGAGGGAGACACAAGGGGCAAGAGATATGGGGATATATGTATATGTATAGCTGATTCACTTTGTTATAAAGCAGAAACTGACATACCATTGTAAAGCAATTATACTCTAATAAAGATGTTAAAAAAAAGAAATATATCTTGAAGAACTAATATTCAATTCCAGAAGCCTATCTTTATTTCAGATGGATACACAGATAAATATATCCATTGAAGAAAACTGGACCAGAAAAGATTTGAGAAGGAAGGAAACATTTCCTCTAATCCCTCAAGCCTTTGATACCAAAATATAACAACCAGAACTAGCTTGCAAAACTTTTATTTTGCCCATTATCCTGTTTGTTTCTGTATCTTCACTAGAATTTATACTCCATCTGGTACTGAAACAGTTTTGAGACATCTTCAAAATTAAGCACAGTGTAGAATACAAAACATTTAAAAATTATAATAATTCTCTTACGGTCCTGTAAGAACTTTTTTGCCTTCTGTTAATTGACTGTATTCTTCTTACCTTCCTTGTTACCAAGGCAAAAGAGAGAGGCATTGATTTATATTTCTGCTACTTTCTGAAGGCAAACATTCTGGTTTATTTATCAAGCTTTTTCCCATTATTGAATTCAAATGGGGATGAGTCAGAGAATCCTTGGTAAGACAATAGACAATGCATTTAAATACAGTTTTAGAAAACATGCATACGTCTTGTTCAAGTGGAAGTAGGCACACCACGAATTTATCTTAGTTGCCTGTGAAACTGCTTTGACTAGGTTATAATAGTCTGTGTTCGTTGCAATCTAACATTCTGGCTTCCTGCAGCAAAAGGACATAAAAAACCCTATTAGACTGTTAGTGAACTTGGGCATTAGATGGCCTTTCTCAGATACCAGATGTCTCAAGTGAGCCTTGGCAGGCATGGATTTCCATCTACTCAGATCGGAATTCTCTAGCAAGTGCCTGCAGCACATTCATCGGGGTTCATTAATGTGAGTCTTGTGTTTTCAACACCACGCACGCTGCAGGAAGAGCTGCCATTCCAGTGAGTAAAATTAGTCCGGTAGAGACCCAGTGGGCTGCAGGGGGCTCTGCAGGACTTAAAAGTAATGCACTCTCCACTTTTCAGATTAAAAGAGTCTTTTCCACGTGATGGGACCTTCACACACATGCCGAAGATGTCTAAGGGAATGCCTTAATCAACTTCTCCTTGTTAATTTATTTACTGATTTTACTGACTGGGTTTGAATACAATTTCTTCTTGGTAGATTACAAGAATGAGTAACTTACAAAATTCATCACCAAGCAGTCTAATCAATCGTCCCGGGAGTGTGATTATTGATCATCGTTCACTTAAGTGTTCCAGCACATCCAACTCAAACAGTTTAATTTTCATGTATTTGAGGCTGAGCTGATTAAGTTAAGCTGAATGGGCTTTGAATTGTAAGATATTAGTTACTGTTCCCAATATAGGAACTGGACAGGCCTGGAGGTTCTCAAGTCTTCCCTGAGGCCCTAGTGATCACAGAACAAATTCTGCTAAGTGGGGGATATTCTCAGTCCTGTTCATTTTTTAAATCAGCAGAAATATCAAATATGTTCACAGGTGCTTTGTATTGCCTCTATTTATACTAGATTTTCTCAAAAATAATGTTTACAGGACTGAACCATACAGAACTGTGTAGAATACTGTCAAATTTGGATGCTAAAAATCATTGACCTCCTCCATTTTATTCTATTCCACTACAGAATGTAATTTATCAATTTAGAAGGTTGAGACATTCCCAAATGCAATTATGAAATTTCCAATTAAAATTTTCAGACTATTTGGGATTTTTTCATTTAATTTATCACCTCCTTGCTTTTGAAGGGGTGCGTTTCAGTGCCTCCTTCCTGAATAATTACAATTCACTGAAAGGTGTCAAATCTAAAGTTACTCTTGTCGTATCAGGTAACGACATTTTTTGAATAAAAAGGGTCCCACCTGAGTTTGAAAGACATGAAGTCAAAATTTAGAGGATTCATTTAGTACTAAAAAAACGAGTTTAATACCATTGCTTAGGTTGTTTATATTGAAGTACTTCAAAGGCTCACACACTTCTGCCATCTGACGGCAGCTTCAAAAAGAGAAAGCGCGCGCTGCCGTGCTAAAGTATTTTTATTGTATCCGAAGTCAGATTTTTCTCAAAAAAGACTGCAGTTCAGTTATTCTTTCCCCACCCCTCTCTCTCCCCTATACCCTGCCTCCCGTACTGGCCATACACCCAAATAAGTTGCAATATTTTACCAGTCCAAATAGAAGCTGTCACAGTTTCCTTAATTTAGTAAAATTGCCTTTACAATGTGACCCTGCTCTACCAAAATTTGTATTACCAGCTCAAAACCAAATAATTTTATGTTTAACGTTTACCTTGAAATTGGATTTGGAACGGGCATTCAGAGTAGCATCAGCCATTTCAACTTTGACAGGATGAACTCCCCAAAGTTCTTCTTTGATTCTAGAATAGGAGGAGAAAAGTGGAGCTATGATTACAATTCATGTGGCTGATTTCCTTTTAGAAGTACCTGGTGACAGTAATAAAAAAAACTGTTGTCCTTCAACTATTTGGAAAGTATTTCTGCTGCTAATGAAGTCCAAGTATCAACAGCCATGACTTGCGTGCGTTCTTACACACTTGAACTTGGAAGAGAAAATGAACGTGATTCACTTTGAAGAACAGTCCTCTGATGAAAAGGAAAACTCCTTCGCAGAATGATAGGAAAACACACTTTCTGTATCCGGTGAAATCATTATTTGGGGGCTCAGTCTTTTAAAAATAGCTATTGGGTGCCAAGTAGGTGTTAATTTCATTTTAGTAGGTTTGCACCTTCTGGTTTCACGTGGTCAGGGATGTCTTTAGGATTCCAAGACTGGGAGCTCCACATCATCTCTGAGCCCCAAGTCCAGTCCCAGATTCCTGACATGGACCATTGATTTGCCTGTTTGAATTTATTTAAACACTTCTCCACTCCCCAGCGGGGACACCCATCCTCTGACTGGATTTCCTCATGATTTTTGCCTTCCCCCAGGGTCCCCTTCCCTGTGATTTACCTGTAATGCCATCACTACTGGGCTCGTGGCTGCTCTGGTCTCCCTTCCTCCCTCAGTGACAAATCCGGACGCAGGTTTTGCCTTTTTCCCACCGTTAACCTTAATCCACTGTGGTAAACCTCTCCTTCCTGCTCACTTAGTATGTAATGGAAAGCAGGTGCTTTCCATTACAAATAGGTGAATAATTAATTTGAAGGGCTGGGGCTTTCTTTTTGACAATGCTATAGGCCACTTCTAAAATCCACTGTCCACAGATGCTGTCCCAATTAACTTCACAAGTGACAGTTTGTATCCTGTCTAGAAAAGTGGGTCCCTATCTTTGCCGAATAATTCTGGAAGCAGAAGATTTTCTCTCGGGGAGTTTTTCTTTCATTAAGTGATAACTTAATAGGTAAAATTACTCAGTGCTGTTGGGACGTGGGCGAGGTGAGAGGCGGGTCTCTTATCCACCTGTTGGCAGGTGGCAGGGTGGTTTCCCAGGTCCCGACCTGGCTACTAAGTTCTAACCAAACCTGGCTACTAAGTTCTAACCAAACCTGAGATGTACTGCAGGGGCCTGGCAATGGCTGCCTTGGCTAAGTAAGATGGAGATCCAGTGAACAGAACTTAGATTTAAGGGTGTTTCAGAGTTTACAAAGCACATCCATAAATGTGCGAAGCCCCCCACACGAGGGCTAAGGCAAGAGCACATTAGTTGGAGGTGGAAGTGAGGTCAGATCAGGCCGCCATGTTGTCGAGACCCTGGGCTCCTACTCCAAGGCTGGTAGATGATATTCTTCCAGACTTGGGGACGGCTGGAGAATGGCTTGTTGAGATGACCAGAAAGACTACCCCTAAAGCCATCCACATTCCCTCAGAGCCTCCTCTAACAAATGAAGGAGTGGAGAGAGCATTCTAGCCCAGGGTTTATTGTGGGGGAACAGCCAGAGCAAGGTCACAGAAGAGAGACACTTTTCTAAAAACGGTTGGAACCTTCCTGCACCCAGACCATGAGTCCCAGCCCTCTTAATTTTAGCAGGAAGGAATGGGAGACCTGAGCATCGGGGCGAGGTCTCTGCTGGAACCCAGGGGAGAAGCAAGGTGTAGCAGAGAGGAGGCAGAGGTCCTACGGGCAATGGTTTTGGCAAGTGAGGGTGCCGTTTGGGTTCATTTTCGGGTGAGGGATGGGACACTGAATGTGAGTAGGAAAGGAAGTCGGATACAGGATCACAAAGACAAGTCAGAATCCTGGTGTTGCCTTTATACAACAGAAGACACGCATCTCCTAAAGGAAGTCAGTTCAAGGGAAAACTGTGCATTCCAAGATCTTAGGTAAAAGTTCCCCCAGCTAAGAGGCTCTTATTGTACTCAGCATGCAACAAATCCAGGAGAAGAAGGGCCCCATTTCTGAAATGGCAGATGGAGGATTAAAGAGAGGTGGAGCGATACCCAGACCCCGACTTAGACAGAAGAAGTTTCCTCCATCGGGTCCCGTCCTGACCCTGGCTGTGAGAAAGCCGGGCAGTGAGGTGGACCTGTTACAAACAAGGAGAGGCTGATGAACGAAGTCATGAACAAAGAAAACCTCCGTGCCAATGCCCTCAAGCAGGTAATGATGTTCCTGTTTTCATCTGCTTCCTAATGTCTCCTGTCCCGTGGTGGTGTGACGAAGCCTCAACTAGTAATATCATCCCAGAGGGGTGAGCCAGCAACTAAGAGTCTGGGCTTAAGAGGGGGACTCTGTGTCTTCAAGTACCAACTCCTCCCTTACTTCCTGGTCTCCTCATCTGTGAAATGGGTCTAAGACCTTTTCAGGTTGCTAGATTTAATAGATAAAAATACAGGATGCCCTGTTAAGTTAGTACTTCAGATAAGCTATGAATACTCCACATGTCGCATGGGGCATAATTAAACTAATCATTTATTTGTTGCTAATCCGATATTTAACTGGGTGTCCTGTATTTAATCTGGCAATCCTAACAAGGTTACGTTTATTATCTTATGTGCTTCTCATAGTAAAATGCTAGCATATTTTATGCACACAGCAAGCATTAAAGTGTTAATTACCACGATTTTTATTCTATAAAGATTATCTAGGGAACGATACTCAATACTTTGTAATAACCTATAAGGGAAAAAATCTGAAAAAAAAAGATATATATGTATATATAACTGAATCACTTTGCCGTACACCCGAAACTAACACAACATTGTAAATCAACTCTACTTCAATTGAAAAAAGATTAGTACAAACCACTTATATAGTATATTAGGAAGCTGAGGCTTGGAAAGTTTATGCTGCATACCCAAGAACATACACATGGGTTATTTCTTGTTTTGTTTTGTTTTTTTATTTCCCAAGAGACAAAACTCAAAGCTCCAGATGCCTCACTGCTGATTTTTCTACATCTCACTGGTTACAGCAGCTCCACGGAGACTTTCCCAGTGAGTAGAAAGATCCATCCATGACTGCCCTTTAATTATTCCTTTTCTGAGCTGAATGCTGGTTATTTGTACGTAAAGTGGGGCCAGAGGACCTACAGCCTCAGCCTACCTGGGAGTTTGTTAGACAGGCAGAAACAAAGTTCACCTCTTTCATCGGAGTCCACACTTTAAACAAAATCCCCAAGTGGTTTGTTTGCACATTTGAGGGAGTCTTTCCCGCCATGTTTCACCTTCAGAGCAGTGGTTCTTGTTCTTGGCAGTAATTGAATCCTCTGAACAGGTTTTAGAACCTACTGAGGCCTGAGCCACACTCAGAGATTTTGACTTAGGCAGCCTGGGGTAAGCCCTGGGAATTGGTGGTTCCTTTCATCTCCCAGGTGGTCCTCACGTGCAGTCTTGGCTGAAAACTACTGATTTAAAGAGTGCCTCCCCACCTGAGGCAAAAGATGCTGGAGGAAATCAATGTCTCCAGTGATAAATCTTTTCCTTTAGCTTCGAGAGATTGAATATACAAATGGACAACAGCAAGACCGTATATAAAATCAGCACACTGGGGGACTTCCCTGGAGGTCCAGCGGTTAGGACTCTGCAGGTCCACTGCAGGGAGCATGGGTTCGACCCCTGGTCAGGGAACTAAGATCCTGCATGCCAAGCGGCATGGCCAGAAAAAAAAAAAAAAAATTAGAACGCTGACCAAATCTTCAGCAGCCAGCCCGGGAGACAAACCCGTTACTTACAGTGGCCAGCCCAGGAACCAGCCTACCATCCATACGTCAGACTTGCAGGAAGACAAAGAAATCCCAATATGCACCCCTAACTGATCACACAGGAGCCCCGCTTCCGGCTCCCTGGCGCCCACAGCCTCCATCAGAGCACCCTGGGGCTCCTCCCACCACCATGAAGCTGTCCTGCTTCCCTGCCTGCCTTTGAGTCTCTGCGGAGCCCAAGGGCTGGCAGTCGACTCCTGTGCTAAAGCAACCTCTGAATGAAGAGCCCTTGCTTGTCCTCACTTGGTGGGTCTTCATTTACTTCCACAGCTCCTGCTGGAGATGATGGGACGGACGCAGGATGAGCAGAAGGGACACACAGAGCCGCCTTTCAGTACCCCCTGAAGAAGCTGACACTTTCTTGTCTACTCACCCCAAACCCGTCTCAGCAAACAGTGGGATCAGAATTAGAATGGGCCGGGTCACTGGTCACCTCAATTTCCCAAGGTGACCTTGCTTTCGAGGAGCTTTCCTGCTCCTCGTTTCTCCTCTGTCCTCTGACCTGCCCCCTTCTGGTCCACACTTCTGAGAGTCATTGCGATGCAGGGCATGCCTGGGTGTGGACCCCTAGTGAAACCGAGCAGGACCCTGTGGGGCTCCTGGGCACAAAAGCCTTTCTGTGTCCCCTGTTTCTTGATGACAGGAAATAGGCTTCCTTCAGCCTCCCTGACCTTCCCTGAGTTCCAAAGCAGGTTCAAACAGTTGCTAATCAGGGAAGGGAGGGGATGCAGAGACAAGGGAGCAGCAGCTAAGAAACAATAGTGCAGCCTTGGGGCAGGGTCCTGGTTCCCCTCGAGGGACACACAGAACAATATCTTTGAGCTGTTTTGCAGATTCTGAAGCCACCACCGGGCTGGAGAAGTTAATTGTCTGCGGCCCACAAGCACACAGACCCCAGACCGGTTGGCACCAGAAGGTTGATGATGCGGACTCCCGATGACCTCACCACCAACCAATCAGAAGAATGTCCGCAAGCTGACCGCCCTCTTTGAACCATTCCTATAAAACTGCTCACGACCCCCTCCAGGGCGGGACACGCAGTTTGGAGGGCATTAGTCCGCTGTGGCCCCCTTTGCCTGTCAAAGCAATAAAGCTGTTCTTTTCTACTTCACCCCAAACTCTGTCTCTGAGATTTTATTCGGTGTCAGGGTACAGAGCCTGGGTTTGGCATCGCTAGCTCCACTGTGGATTAACTGTCCTCGTCTCCTGATCCCATCTCCTGGGGTTGTCGCGAGACTTAACCAGGTTGATACATGTAAAGCCCTTAGCCCGGGACCCGGGCTTATTAAGCGCTCTGTGAGCTAAGCCACTGTCATCATTATTCTTCACGATGCTCTGTTTTCTCCTCACTTTGTCACTCAAGCAAAGAGACAAACTCCCTCCCTCATTGAATCAAGCCATCGATTGAATCAAGGGCTGCCCTAAAATACCATGAACGGGGTGGCTTAGGCAACAGACATTTATTTTCTCACAGTTCTGGAGGCTACAAGTCCAAGATCAAGGTTCTGGCTGGTTTGATTACTGGTGAGACCAGTCATTTTGGCTTGTAGACGGCCCCATTCCTGCTATCCTCACACAGCCTTTTCTCAGGGTGTGCATATATGGGGTGGGGGGCAGGGGAGGGGGAGGGAGAGAGAGCTCTGCTCTTTCTTCTTATAAGGACACTGATCTTATCCGATCAGAGCCCCACGGCCATGACCTCATTTAACCTTAATTACTTCCCAAATATAGCCACTCTAGGGGTGGAGCTTCAGCACAGGAATTTGGTGGCGACACATACATTCAGTCCGTAACAGGCGCATGTTCCAAACAGAAAGTGGAAAAACTTAAAAGTTCATATCAGACATCCTGGTTCCAGTCCCGAGATTCCTGCCACAGGGGCACCGTCACTCATGTCTCATTCTGTTCTTATCAACGTAACTAGGGGTCCCATTCAGGCTTCCAAGTAGCTTCTCTCTTCCCCTGATGCCTAGAGTCCCAGGTCCTTCAAAACGTCTGTCGTCTGGGCTTTCCAGGGTCTGTTCATCAATCCACATGAGAACAGCTCCCGGCCCCCCTGAGAGCGTTCCATTTACTTCATTAAGTCAATCTATTCAGCTCTCCTCCTTTCAACAGCTCTCACCCTCACCTGATCCTCTTAAAATGTGAAACGCCAGGTTCAAAGACCCATGAACTTCTGCCACACTCAAGCATTCAAACCGATTTATTGAACTGTGCCGACTGGCGGGGAAAATAATGAAAAGAGGAAAGAGTCCTTCTCTCCTGGAGTTGACGTTTCTGGAAGAGAAGGAAATGTGACGTAGACTCGGGGTGAGGGAATACACCTGAGGGAAGTGACCTTGGCTCTGGGATCTCAATAATGAATAAAAGTTTGCTTGGTCAAGGGTGTGTGTCAGGGGTGGGGCTAAGGAATTGGAGAGATCATTCTTGACAGAAGGACCTCACGAAGAAAGAGCCATTATCAGGAACAAATAAGACTTCAGGACTTTTAGGTGCATCAGTCAGGGTCCAACCAGGGAAACAGAAACCACTTGTAGCTCTCAACCAGAAGGAATTTAATAGAGGGAATTGCTTACTTTGGTTAAAAAAAAAAAAGAAAGCTAAGAAACAGAACGCAAGGCAGTGAGACACCAGAGATTAGTAACGGCTCACAGCTCTTTCTATATTTAAGTTTTAAAATTTAAGTTCTTCCACTTGATAACTTTTGTACTTCAAAGCACATCGTTACAAAAGTTAAGTCACAGACTGTGAGAAAATATTTGCAGATCAAACTCTAATGAAGGACTGGTCTGCAGAATACATAAAGAACACTTACAATTCAGTCATAACCGCAAAGAACCCAACTCAAAAGTGGGCAAAAGGGGGCTTCCCTGGTGGCGCAGTGGTTGAGAGTCCGCCTGCCGATGCAGGGGACGCGGGTTCGTGCCCCGGTCCGGGAGGGTCCCACGTGCCGCGGAGCGGCTGGGCCTGTGTGCCATGGCCGCTGGGCCTGCACGTCCGGAGCCTGTGCTCCGCAACGGGAGAGGCCACGGCAGTGAGAGGCCCGCGTACCGCGAAAAAAAAAAAAAAAAGTGGGCAAAAGGCTTGAGTAGACGTTTCTCCAGAGAAGACACGTGAATGGCTAAGAGGCACATGGAAAGGATGCTGAACACCAGTAATCTTTAGCGAAATGAAATCAAAACCACTTCGTACCCCCTACGATTCCCATGAGACTCCTAGGAATTTACTTGAAAGAAATGAAAGCGTATGTCTTCACGAAGACTTATATGTATGAATGTTTATAGCAGCTTCATCACAGCCCCAAGATGGAAACAACCCAAATGTCTGTCAACTGGTCAATTCAGAATTTGGTAGAGTCACACAATGAAATACGATTAGGCGATAAAAAGGAATGAACTACTGGTACACGCTACAACATGAGTGGACCTCAAAATGTTATGCTAATTGAAAGAAGCCAGGCGATGAATATTAATATTAATAAGCAAGCGAATACTCCTTATTGAATGTAAATTTATAGAGCCTGAGTGCCGATTGGTGGTTATTGGGAAGGGAGCATTGATTGACTTCATGGGAAGTCTTGAGGGACAATGGAAATGTTCTCCGGTGGAACTGTGGTAGCGATGGTTCATCTCTGCAAATTTACTAAAAACTATTGGGTTGTACACTTGCAGTAGTTAAAGCAGGGTTAAACTACACTCCAATAAAACTATCAAAAATTGCACAGAATATATCTTGTTGCTGTGACTTGGACTCACCCCCTTCTGTTGACATGATCACATTATCTCCAACCTTCCTCCCCCACCCCCTGCCCCATATTTGTTGCTCTTGAAGATTTCCTACCCATTTCTGGACAGCCTTGTTCAATTTCTAGCTCAGTTCACAGGCATCAAACACTTCACTAGCACATGATGTTCCTCATTCTGAAAACTGCTTTCCTTCCAGTAATTCTGAACCACTCTCGTCCAAGCCCATCTCTCACGCTAGCTGGCTACAAGTCTGAGTGTTCTTGGGCCATTCATCACCAAGGCGACACATCTCTTGTTCTCTGCAGGCTTCACTGCCTTATATAGTAGAGGAGCATCCCGTCCTGGGCCTGCCTTCCAGTCTGTAGTCCTTTACTCAAGGCTGCTTCTTCCACTCAGAGTTGATGTAAACCTGACCTTATTCCTCCCTCTGCGATTTGAAACAGCAGAGAAAAAAAAATGGCAGGACAGCAGCTTTGAATGGTTTTCAACTTCTCAACAGGAATCTGCACACAGGCTGCTATAGACTGAATGGTCATCTTACTCCAACACTCGTATGTTGAAAGCCTAATAGCCAACGTGAGGGTTATTTAGAGGTGGGGCCTTTGGGAAATGATTAGGTTGTGAGGGCAAAGCCTTATAAACGGAGTCAGTGCCCTTATCCAAGAAGCCCAAGAAAGCCCCTTTGCCCCCTGCCATGTGACGACATGGAGAGAAGGTCCATGAACCAGGAAGAGAGCTCTCACCAGACACTAAATCTGTTGGTGCCTTGGTCTTGGACTTCCAGCCTGCAGAACTGTGAGAAATAAATGTCTGCTGTTTATAAGCCATGCAGTCTATGGTATATTTTTATAGCAGCCCAAATGGCCTAAGACACAGGCCTGTGGCCTACACGTCATCAAGAAGAAAAACCAGGGGCAAGCAAAGGAGCAAAGAAAAAACTGGACAAATTCTATGACTGGGCTCATGCTTAGAAGAGGCTTGAATTTCCCCTTTCCTTTCTTTTCTAGAAGGGACAGAAGAGAAGTATCCTTCCCACACCCGAGTCTATCAGAGTGAGATCTGCTATCTTTGGTTCTCTGTCATTTATCTTCAAATATTTAACCAAAAACCAACCAACAAGCAAAAAGAAAAAACACTGGACGTCCCTGGTGGTGGAGTGGTTAAGAATCTGCCTGCCAATGCAGGGGACATGGGTTCGAGCCCTGGTCTGGGAAGATCCCACAGGCTGTGGAGCAACTAAGCTCGTGAGCCACAACTACTGAGCCTGTGCTCTAGAGCCCGCCAGCCACAACTACTGAGCCTGCGTGCCACAACTACTGAAGCCTGAGCACCTAGAGCCCGTGCTTCACGACAAGAGAAGCCACCGCAATGAGAAGCCCACACACCACAACGAAGAGTAGCCCCCCGCTCACCACAACTGGAGAAAGCCCACGCACAGCTACAAAGACCCAACTCAGCCAAAATTAATTAATTTTAAAAAAGCAGGAATTAAAAGAAAGGAAAAACACTGCCTCCCACCCATACCCCCAAAGAAAGAAAAATTCATGTTGAACCCTCCCAGAAGTGTGGTAAAGACAAAAATTCCAGCTCTGACCTGATATTGCATGACCCAAGACAAGACCCCAGAAACTTTGAAGGAAACTATTCTTGTCCTTTGAGTGTCAAAGATTCTTTGAAGAATCTTCTAGGAAAGAGGGCTTTGTCTTCTTGATCGTAGAGGATTTACTAGAAACTCAGCTGCAATAACAGAGCTAATGGCCCAGTGGGAAAAAAAGAGAATTTCTAAATCTTGTGGTTAATGTCATATGCTGCATTTCTTAACCCACTGAAAAGAAACTGCTGGTACCCAAAGAGTGAGCGGGATGGTTTATTCATTTTTATTACTAGTAACATGACACTCAAGTGTGTATGAACGCAAGCATGTAGGATAAATTTGCCAAACAACGTCTCAGCCAAACCAGATGAAAGAGTGAAAGGAAACACGATTAATCATTATTCCAGGGCTCCAGAAGTAAGACGCACCTGCCTTGGGAAAACAGGGTCATTTAGTTACTGTAAATGTAAGGAGCATCTCTTGCCAATCGAAACAACAACGAGGTACCACCTCACGCCGGTCAGAGTGGCCATCATTAGAAAGTCTACAAACAACAAATGCTGGGGAGGGTGTGCAGGAAAGGGAACCCTCAGGCACTGCTGGTGGGATGTGAATTGGTGCAGCCACTATGGAGAACAGTATGGAGGCTTCTCAAAAAAAACAGAAAACAGAGTTACCATATGATCCAGCAAGCCCACTCCTGGGCATATATCCAGACAAAACTATAATTCAAAAAGATACATGCACCCCTATGTTCTTGGCAGCACTATTTACAATAGCCAAGACATGGAAGCAACCTAAATGTCCATCAGCAGATGACTGGATAAAGATGATATGGCATACACACACACACACACACACACACACACACACACACACACACACAATGGAATAGTACTCAGCCATAAAAAAGAATGAAATAACGCCATTTGCAGCAACATGGATGGACCTAGAGATTATCACACTAAGTGAAGTAAGTCAGACAGAGAAAGACAAATACCATGTGATATCAGTTATATGTGGAATCTAAAATATGACACAAATGAACTTACCCGTGAAACAGAAACAGACTCACAGCATAGACAACAGACTTGCGGTTGCCAAGGGGGAAGGGGGTGGGAGAGGGATGGATTGGGAGTTTGAGATTAGCAGATGCAAACTATTATATATCGAATGGATAAACAGCAAGGTCCTACCATATAGTGCAGGGAACTATACTCAATATCATGTAATAAAGCATAATGGAAAAGAATATGAAAAAGAATATATATATATCTGAATCACTTTGCTGTACACCTGAAACTAACACAACATTGTAAACCAATTATACGTCAATAAAATAAAATAAAACAACAACAACAAAACATAAAGAGCATTTCTGAAAGTCTTCAGAAATGGCCCTCCTGGAAATCTCTTTTGTTACATCAGCTTAGAGAGTTTCAAGTAGAGCTTTATTTGCTTCCCAAGCAAGCTGTCCTGGGTGCATTAGGTGTGGGCAGTCTCCTGCCACCAGTGGGGGGCTGCTCACAGCTCTGGAGGCTGGAAGCCCCAGATCAAGGTGTCGGCAGGTTGAGTTTCTTCTGAGGCCTCTCTCCTTGGCTCGCAGGTGGTCGCCTTCTCACTGAGTCCTCACCAGGTCGTCCCCCTGTGTTGTCTGTGTTCTCATCTCTTCTCACAAGGACACCAGTCACAGTGGATCAGGGCCCACCCACAGGGCCTTGTTTCACCTCAATTACCTCCTTAAAGGCCCTATGCCACAGTCACGTCCTGAGGTCCCGGGGAGGGGCGGGGGTTTCAACGTATGCCTTTTGAGGGACAGAGTTCAGGCCATCCCACTACCTTTTCCACCCACCTGTGATGACGACTCCATACCCCGCAGTCAGACCCCCCGCTCCCCTTGACTTTGCCCTCCTGGCTTTGTCCCCATCCCAGGACGGACTTGGAAGGACTCAGCCGCCAGGCGGCAGTGACCTCTCGTTACAGACAGCAAGGGCAGGAGAGTGAGGGACAGGAGGGGACACCCGGTCAGCCTCAGGGTCTCAGTGTGAGACACCAGGAGAGTCTGTGCCTCTAGCTGAGCATCCTTCTTTCACTTAATCCTGTTCCTCGTGCCCCCTCCCTGGGTGCAGGGAGACCCAGGGACAGAGGCTAGTGGGGCGCCATTAGTTCTGTGTTTACGTTGCCGTTCCAGCTGCCGACAGGGCAGACTGATAAGGAGGATTCTGCCTGTGAGGGAGACTGTTTACACAGGCACTGCAGAAACAGAGCTGCTTGGAGAGTGACTGTTTTCCTGGGGAGCAGCTAAGGGGCCTCTCCAACGGGGAGGTGGGCGGGGCGAGCTGTAGTTGGCCTGTCAGCTGCGTTTCTGGGGCATCTGCTGGGGGACACTGTTGTCACGGAGCCCAATCCTGCAACGAGGGAGCGGACAGGTCAGCCCTGGTTTCAGGTGTGTCCTCAGCCCACCAGCAATAGTCGCATGAAGACATCAGAAGAGAAAGCACGCAGGTGACAACCAAATGAGGGAATGTGTAAGGGAGCTAGAGACATAAAGGCCCCCTCAGCTCACTGGTCCTCAAATCCTAAGAGGATGGAGTTGCAGGGAAGGGCACAGGGTCGGTTCTCGGGGGCTGTGTTTTCTGGGGGACTCTGCTTTTGTAGATGGTCCCCTTTGGTTGATGGAACATGCAGCCAATCTGACGGAGCCACCCCTCCTGGGGAACAGGGGATGGAGCCGCACCAGGGCTGGCCATGCAGACGCCCAGAAACCTGGCATCTCAGAAAGTCCGCAGACCTCACTTAGGGCTTCTGCTCCAGGGGCGTCCCCCAGCTGCAGTGTCTGGGGCAGTGGCTCCGTTCTCCCCGGCTGTGCACTGCCGTGGATGCTGCCATCCACACGTCTGCTGCCCTGCCCATGGGGGCAAATCAGTGCCGACCTTGAGGACTCCCATGCCCTTGGTCCCAGCCCCTGAGGCACTGCGACTTCAGAAGGCGTCCTGTGCAGGATACAACTTCCGTTCAACGAAGGGGCACGGAACTGAATAATGCAGCGTTTTGGGATTTTGCTGATTGCCCCGTGGGAGCTAAAGCCTCTGCAGAGCCGGGCAGAATCATCCCCTCTAGAAAGCAATCTGCACATTCGTGTTTCTTTGTATCAGTCGTCTCTGTCCACCGTTTGCCTCCCGGGTTTGGATTTTGGGGCAGGACGATGTAATGGGAAGCAGGAGGTAGTGTGCCAACCGAGACCCACCACCAACACTCTGAATTCCAGAGTAAGCGCGACTCAGGGCACCCCAGGGGGTGGAACATGAGCCTCGGGCCTCCCGGCTCAGGCTCTGACCTCCAGCCCGGGGGAACCTCACAGACCAGACGGCCGCCCCGGTCTCGGGGGCACTTCCTTCGGGAGGGGCGGGGGGATGCACTTTACGTAGGGGCCGCTCGTCTCACTGTTCCAGCTGCTCCAGTGAAAACTGTTCCCGCAGTTCCCGCCCCGCTCGTGAAAGCCCCTCCTTCCCAGCGTCCCTCCCTCAGGGTCACTCTACATGATGTTTGTTGAAGGTGGTGGGCCTCTGTCTGGCTCCCCCCAGGCCCCACCAAGCTGCCTGTTTCACAGCTTTCCAGGACCTACGTTCTCCCTCCGTCTGCATGTTTCCCTTTTCCTTGCAGAACAAAGAAGCATCTGAGCCTTGCCGACCCCCTGCCTCGGGGATGGGGGGATCCCTCTCCCGGCCCCTGGGGGGAGGTGGGCCACCCCTGGTCCAGGCTCTTGGGATGCACCGGCGTGGAGGTGAGGTCACAAGGCCCCGGAGACACCTTCCCCCGGGAGCGGACTGGCCCTGCTAGCAGAACTGAAATGAGTTCTAATGAGGAACAGACACCTCCACGTTCCCCAGGGCAACCACGGGCTTGGCACCGGCAAGAAGGTGCTGCAGGCCATGGACCACTTGAGACTCAGCTCCTCCCCCCGCCTTTCCTATTTAATGGCAGAAACGAGACGGTGGCCCCGATGGCAGACACGCGGCGACACGCTGCACCGGGGAAGGGAGAGGCCTCAGCTGGCACCGCAGGCAGTCCCATAACTGCAGGGCCTTTGGAGGGAGCGGGGTGGGGGGGGACACTTGGCTGAAATGTGATACCGGGCACCATGACCTGAACACACGTGGGTTTGGGGGAAGGGAAAGGAGACGGTTAAGGATTGCGGGAAGAGGAGAAAGTCACCGAGATCCCAGAAATGGACGGACGGGCAGAGATGACGGGGCCCGGGGGGAGGGGCTGGGGGGTGGGGGATAGGATGCTGGCGGGACAGTGATGCAGGAGGGTGAACGGACACTCTAGGGCCCGGTCTGCGAGGCTCTGAGCCACTAGCAGACCGGCGGGGTGCGCGGGTTGGAGGCCTTCCACATTCCCATCCCATGGCTGGTTTGTTCTGACCGCCCACATCTCAGCTTGATGCCTCCTTTGAAGCTTGTTTTGCAAAGTGTTGCACTGATCACCACCTGCGAGGCCATCTGTGCTCGCGAAGGCCGGCACCCCAACACCCGCCCACCCACAGGTGCGCCTGGCAGCCATGCCCAGGGCTGGACCCAGAACCTCCACCTAGAGCTGGGCTGCCCTGGGGCCGGTGGTCCTGGTGCCCCTGCCATCGTTCCCTTTCGCCTCCCCCTCCTCGCCGTGCGGGATCTCACACACACTGAGCACACGCTCTACACACGGTACGCATTGACACAAAACAGACACCGCACAGACCGCACACACTGCGCACGCGCATAGCCCTTTCTGTTACTTGGTCGGAGTTCGTTGCTTCTGCTTCCAGACTTAGCACACACCTTTCGGGACTTTAGCTGGGCGGAGGTTGAGGGTAATTTGATGAAATAAGTCCCTTAAAGTTATTTCCGTTGCAATAACGCTTACCGTCTACTTGCGTTTCTAAAGGGGCTTTTCTTCCCTCTCAGTTTCCCTGGTTCTTCCACAGCCTGGCCCACGTGACACAGAAATGAACCTTTTGCTGGAACAAGTGTCTCTTGTGATCCTAACGTTGGTACCATTGGGGAAATAGGAACAGATACCAAATGCAGCGGCACAAAACGGGGCTCATCAGCGATGCCCCCGGCCCCAACCCACCTCTTTCCTTTGTGAAGAGCAGCGGTGTGGGCTTGTTACTCATGTGAGGCTCATTTCTATCCCTTGTTTGAGGGGAAAATATTAATTCCGTGAAGTAACATGAGAACTCGCGACCCGCTTGGTAAAGTAATTTGAACGTATGCTGACATAGTTTTAACTGCAATGGAGGTTATAATTATTACTTCTCTGGGAACCCAGCCCCAAATCCTGCCCTTCCTCAAGTCCTCACAGTTTTGTTTTCCCAATGAATTTTCAAAAGATAGAGATGGAGGGTTTCACCGGTTTGAGACCAACTTATGTGCGACTGCTGTGGATGAACCGTGCCTTATGCAGCCCTGGCAGGCAGCAGGGATGCGAAGATTTGCTGAATGAATGAAAAATGAGCTAGTGAATGGGTGACTGACTGGAGGGGAGGAGCTTAAACTTCTAAATGTTCACAACCGCCCTCCTATCGGTGGCGTTAGGCATCGCGATAGCAAGAAGCTCTCTATACTTCATTCAGAACTATTCATCAAACTTTAAAAAAAATTAATTATTGGTCTTCCCTGGTGGCGCAGTGGCTGAGAGTCCGTCTGCCGATGCAGGGGACACAGGTTCGTGCCCCGGTCCGGGAGGATCCCACATGCCGCAGATGCCGGCTGGGCCCGTGAGCCACGGCCGCTGAGCCTGCGCGTCTGGAGACTGTGCTCCGCAACGGGAGAGGCCGCAACAGTGAGAGGCCCGCGTACTGCAAAAAAATTTTTAAAAAATTAATTATTGAATTTATTTATTTTTGGCTGTGTTGGGTCTTCGTTGCTGCACACGGGCTTTCTCTAGTTGCGGCAAGCGGGGGCTACCCTTCGTTGTAGTGCGCGGGCTTCTCATTGCGGTGGCTTCTCTTGTTGCAGAGCATGGGCTCTAGGCGCCTGGGCTTCAGCAGTTGTGGCACGTGGGCTCAGTAGTTGTGGCACGTGGGCTTAGTTGCTCTGCGGCATGTGGGATCTTCCCGGACCAGGGCTCGAACCCGTGTCCCCTGCATTGGCAGGCGGATTCTTAACCACTGCGCCACCAGGGAAGTCCCGCCAAACATGTTGAAAACACTAAGGTATGTGACAGCTAATAAGGGAGAGATGCACATTAATAGGTGTCATTTAATGCCTTACATGGCTAAACACCTAAAACATAAATTTGATTTGTCAACAAATATTTGTTGGATGATTACTCCAGATTAGGCACCAGATTGAGGGCTGGGATAGGGCAGTGAAAATCTAGCCCAAATCTCCCTGCCTTCATGGACCTTACACTCTAGAAGGAGATGCAAACAATAAGCAACAAATATACCAAAGAGTTTATATATAAAACCATAATTTAAAAAAAACATAATAAAGATTGTACAGTATATATTATATATATACATACTACATACTGTAATGTGTGTACATATATAGACATACATACTATATACACACATATGTAGTATACATAGTATCATATAGGTAGTCTATACAGTACATATAGATACCTTCGTGTGTGTATATATGTGCATGCATGTGGTACGTAGTATATTAGAAGGTGATAAATGCCATGTGAAAAACTTAGGGCAGGTACAGGTGGTCACAAGCACCTGTATGGGGAGGGGTGGTTGCAGTTTTAAGTTGGACATCAGAGTAGTTGGCACTAGAAGCTGTCATTTTAGCAGCTCTTGAGGGAGGTGGGAGAACTGTCCATGTAGACGTCTGAGGTGAGCATCTTCGACGTGGCGTACCTGGCATGGTCCTCCCCCAGGGAGAGCCATCTAGCCTGTCCAGAGGTTCTTGGAGATGCGTAGGTGAGGAGTGTCCTGCCGGCTCCAGGAAGAGTAAGCCAGGGCAGAGCATGGCCCCTCTGTTTGGGGTTTTGTAGGACATGTTCCTGGTTAGACGTGACCGTACGAGCTGTTGGGCATCTCCTTTCTGTTCCAAGATCCTAATCAGGCTGCAGTAATTCTTCTCCTTGTCTCTGTCCTTCTTCTTCTTCATTTGAGTCTCTAAAAATTAGTTGCTGTTCACTTTCTGCTCTTTCCTTACATGAAGTTTGATTGGGGCTGTGGATATGGGCTGTTGGGGTGGTCACTTTTGTTTTCTGCTGAAACACAGAGGGTGAATGCCCTGAAGGTAAATGGATGGGTCCCAGCTGAGAGTAAGGCCCAATTCCGCAACGTCTGGGCAGGAACGGGGGGTTGTGGACGCAGATACTGATGCCATAGAACGTGCTGGGTATTTGGCCGCAGACCTCAAGGCACAGCCCACTCGGCTGCCTGCAACCTGTGTGCTCCAGACAACCTGTGTGACTTTGCTGCATGTAAAGTGTGTTCGTGGATTCTGTGAGGCATCTGATGAATCGTATGGAGATAATGTATACAAAGTTTCTAGCACAGTCCCTGGCACTAAAGTGCATGTTAAATCTTAATGATAACAGACCTTTTTATTTCGGAAGCCAGTAACGCCTTGATCCAAAGGGAGACATTTTTCATGGTAGAGCTCCAGACCCTGCAGAAGGGAATGTCTTTATGTCTCACCCCTAAACCAAACCACAATGTGGTCCTTCTGTCCACGTCTATCTTGCCCGTGACCTTTCTGAAACGTGCGTCTGTGGTTGCTCAGGGTCCTTGGGAGAATTTGCCCGTCTGAGAATTCTCTGATCACCAGGTAGGATGGGTGTGGTGAAGGTTCTTACTGCGGGTGGGAGGTAGGACCGTTCGCTGGCCTCCCTCTCAAACTTTTATTCTGTGAGTCAGAATCTGCTTTATATGTGTGGCTGTGCGTTTCACCAATGCAAGCCTTCAGGACAGCATTTCCCCAGCTCCCCGCGGAGAAAACGGAATTCCCTTAGAGCCAACAGTAAGGTCACAGGTGGGTGTCATGGGTGCCTGCTGGGATCACAGGTGCCACTGGGGTGATTGACTTTCTCCCCAGACACGCTGAGGTCTAGGTCTGTTCCAAGGCACTCTGACAGAAGCACGAAGGCGCTAGAGGGAGGGTGTGCTTGGGCAAATACTGTCTCACCAATCAGTGTGAACAGCTCTAAGAACTGATGTACTTAAAGGCTCTCTGCATGTGGCAGGAAAGATAGCCACTGTGAGTCCCAAACCTATATTTTTGCAGCTTATAACTCAAAAGGAAAAGAGATCCATGTACTAGTCAGGGTCCCCCAGAGAAACAGAACCAACAGACTGTGTGCGTGCGTGCGTGCGTGCGTGTGTGTGTGTGTGTGTGTGTGTGTGTATTTAATATAAGGAGCTAACTCATGTGATATGAAGGCTGACATGTCTCTAGATCTGTAGTTGGCAGCTGGAGTCCCAGGAGGGCAGGGATGCAGCTCTAGTCCAGAGACGGGCACGCTCTAGACCCAACAAGAGGTGAAATGTTTCACGTGAGTCTGAAGATAGGGAAAAATGATGTCGAGCTCAAAGCAAGAGGCATTCCTCTTAGCAGGGTCAGCCTTTTGGTTCTAGTCAGGCCCTCAACTGGTTGGGTGAGGCCCACCCACATGGGGAGGGCAACCTGCTTTACACAGTCCACCAATTCAAACGTTCGTCTCATCCAAAACACCCTCCCAGACACATTCAGAATAAAGTCTGACCAAATATACGGGTACCTGATGGCCCGTCAAGTTGCCGCGTGAAATTACCCATCACAACCCTCCAGCTCTCAGCTTTTCCTTTTGCCTAATTCCACTTAAGGCTTCTGTTGGGCTCTGTCTGGTTCGTGTCCACCCCGTGGGCCAATCACTCTGAATAAGGGGACGAAATGCCATATCCGTGACTCTGTAGTCAGGGAACAGGTGTGTTTGATGGTCCCAACAAAGTCATATAAGAGCACTGACCCCGCAGAGAGGATGCCACATGACAAAAGCAACAAAGAGCCACTGCAGCTGAAGTTTTGCACAATAAATCCATATATTTGTATGCAGTTTATAAGGCGTTTTCCTACATATTATTTTATTTGGTTCTCAGAAACACCATGTGAGATAAGCAGGTGAGGAAAAAGAAACTGTACCATGGAGAAATTAAGTGGAGAATGGGGACTCAGACAGTTATGCCATCGTTCCCCCAATCTTAAGTGATTTCTGGCATTAGCTGGGAGGAAGAAATCATCTATCTGAAGTCATTGCCTTTTCTGAGACCTTCTAACCGCCATAGCTAAGGGTCCCTGGCTCTCCCTTTGGGGAAGGGCTTTAGGGACTATTGGGACCTGATGCGGCAGCCAAACTGCTAAGTTAAGGACTGTTTGTTCCATATCCTGTCCCTTTTCCCCCAGCTCTCACTGTTCCCCTTATGATTCCTGACCCAGATTGCTTCTCTTCTATTAATTTTGTGTGTCATGCCTCTCTACCCACGTGACTCCCATTATTACCCCCCTATGACTTCTGAGAGGAGGTCATTTATCAGAGTTCTCTTTTTGAGTAAAAAACTGAGAAATCTATCACTCCCAGGAGAGTTAGGAATTCAGGAGTCATCCATCATCCCTGAATGTGTACAATTTAGGAATCTCCTAGAGACAGTGCTTTAAGGCAAAAAGACGCTTCTGTGATAGAAACGGTATCATCGATGCTTCCAAGAACAAGAATAATATGGAAGTATCTGACCAGCAAGGCTGTGGTTGGGAGCCAGGGTCTTAGGGCATCTGCAAGGTTTCAGACCCCCTCTACCATATAAAAGTCAGTCGTACGTGGTAAGACGGCCGTATAAGTATTCAGCTCTCTGCAGTTTGGGGGTCTCGGCCTTGAGATCCACAGGTGGCGCTAGTCGGGACGTGAGTCAGAGGGAAACCAGGGCGCTAGTCACCTTCCTGGCACGAGCTCATCTGCTGTCCACCTTCTGGACACTCCCCGAATCTTTGGGTCCTACGGGCCCCGGTGCCTTTGCAGCTGCTGGTGACTGAGTTTCTTCCTTGGAGCTTCTGACCCTTCAGATGCTCTTCTCTGTTTTGAATTGAGGAGGCGAAACTCATCTCCTGGCTGTGCTTTTTCAAGTATTATTTAGGGAAATCTGGATTCCATTCAGCAGAAATTTAGGAGGGTGTGGAGAGGGTTGGTTCCCCCATCCTGCCACCCTAGTGTTTAAACAGAAGACGAAAGGCAGGACTGGCTTTGAGAGAGCTGCTTCTCGACAGGCTTCCCCAGGAGACTGCCTCTGCTGGTGACAATCACACAATCACAGCTCCGAATGAGAGCCTGGAGGGGGGACAGCAGCGCAAGCCAGGAATGAACCAGGAGTCTCAGGGCCACCGCCATGATGCGGACAGGTTTCCTCCCAAATCAAACTGTGGGGCTCAGACGCCCGCAGGCAGCAAGGGCCCAGCTTCCTAGCCTGCCACCAGCTCCAGGAGAAGTCTAAGCGCAGACAATTTAACAGTGACTTCCCTCTCTCCACTTTGAATTCTGTACTTACTTAGTCCCCAGCTTTTTGGGGAAAAGGGAACCCTCCTACACTGTGGGTGGGGATGTAAGTCAGTGCAGCCACTGTGGAAAACAGTATGGAGGGTCCTCAGAAAACTAAAACTAGAGCTACCATAGGATCCGGCAATCCCACCCCCGGGCATACACCCCCAAAAAACTGTACTTCAAAAAGACACATGCACCCCCATGTTCATAGCAACACTCTTCACAATAGCCAACATGGAAACGACCTAAATGTCCATCAACAGATGAATGGATGAAGAAGATGTGGTATATAAGTACAATGGAATATTACTCAGCCATAAAAAGAATGGATAATGCCATTTGCAGCAACATGGATGGACCTAGAGATTATCATACTAAGTGAAGTAAGCCAGACAAAGACAAATATATAGCATCACCTGTATGTGGGATCTAAAATATGACACAAATTAACTTATCTACCACAGAGAAACAGGCTCATGGACATAGAGAACAGACTTGTGGCTGCCAAGGGGGAGAATGTAGGTGGAGGGATGGATGGGGAGTTTGGGATTAGCAGATGCGAATATTATCTATAGGATGGATAAACAACAAGGTCCTACTGTATAGCACAGGGAACTATATTCAATATCCTATGATAAACCATAATGGAAAAGAATATGAAAAAGAAGGTATGTATGTGTATAACTGAGTCACTTTGCTGTACAGCCGAAATTAACACAACAATGTAAATCAACCATACTTCAATTAAAGAAAAAAAGCGTTCCCCCAGAATGTGTTCCAAGGACTAACTAGCACAAAGGCTTAACGTTTTAAATGTACTCTTTCCTGGACTTATTATCCGTAGGGTCCAGACCTAAGGAGTACTTGATAATTAAATCTCAATAGCTTAACCGTCAAATCATGTCAGTTTTGTCCTCAAAGTCTGTACTGTTTTAAACCAAGTGGAGTGGTAGTCATCCATGGATATATCTCTTTATATTATTCTGCTTTTAGTACATGTAGTTATTGAAACCTAAAAAGAGTTCAATCTCTGGTTTAAAGTTGAATGGAATGTTTGCGGTGCCTATGTTAATGTCCTCCCTCTGTCTTTAGGCCATCTTCCGTTAAAAGTAATGTTTTTGCCCATTAATTTCGCTACTCTTTCCTTAATTAAAAGTTGTGATTTTTTGCTGATTCAAGCTGTGATTCTCAAGTGAAGAGCAATAATGCATAAAAAATTCTTTATTTCGGAAAAATGACAAGTTAACACAATTCTGCCTTATTGTTAATTAATTAATTCATCCATTCACTGAGCATTTATTTATCGAGGGCCTACTCTTCCCAAAGCACTAAAGTGGGGGTGGGTGGGCAATAAAGGTGAATAAAACCAGACCCCATCTTCATGGAAAAAATGTGATTCTTTTAAGGCACAGAACAGGAAGAAACCATGTCTCCACAAGGGGCTCAGGAGAGGAGGTGACAGCATTTGAATTCACTTGAATCCCCAGAGGCTATCATCCCAGCCCTTGGGACCCCATAAGGGTTTGGACCTTCTATCGGCCTCATTCTGCAAAGGAAAAAGCCAACAAAGAATAACCAGACATTTGAGGAAATCCTGTGGCTTGAAAAAGAAAGTTTGAAGTAAGTGGAACAACCAGCAACACTTAAATCAGAACCAAAAACTCGATATGAAAAAGGTTCAGTAAGAAAACAAGAATTAGCTCTTGGAAGTTGAAATAGGACCATGAGTATTATGGGATAGGGCATTAATTATTCAGTGTAAGAGGTCAAAGCAAAGTCTGAGAAAACCATGCAGAATTTAGAGCACAAAAATAATGTGAGAAAATATATGAAGAAAGATAAGAGGCTCAGATCCAGAAGTTCTAATATTTAATTAATAGATGTTACAGAAAGCAAGACCAAGGGAAGTAGAAAGAGGTAATAATCAAATAACCCCCCCCCCCCGCCTCAAATTATCCAGGGCCAAGTAAGACCTGAGTCTTCAAACTGAACATACTTAAGTTTCAAATGGGACCAATTAGAGGAACAAAAAATGGTGCTGTAATTATAACAACTTGAAATGAGTAGAAGATAGAAATCAGTATAAGTATGCTGAATCCTTAGCTCTTACAACTAGAAGGCAATGAGAAATCCAGAAATAGTGATACAACATACTGTTTAGCAATATGAAAATAACTAGCAGAACAATTAAAACTGCAAGTGGCTAAAACTGGTTACACTCTGGAATGGGACTGAGGAACGTGTTATAGGACTTTTAATACTTCTATTGTATGACTTTTAATATTTGTTATTTTTTAATTAATTAACAATAAGGCAGTCAATATTTTAATATTGACTGATAAAAATCATTCGTTAAAATTTGTTCCTCAATTAGAGAAACTTGAGACATCTTTACTCCATAGGCAAAACTTGTTAGTGGGAAAACCAACAATAATATAATTGTACGATCAATGTATATACACCTGTGCATATGTAATTATATATAAAATATATAACCTGCTCTCCCTGCTCAGTATCTTCATGGGAGCCATGACCTTGGCCTAAGTAACTGTGTCATTCTATGAATAATTAACACATTATTTATTTAGATTTATTCATTTACCTAGATTATATTCTTGTCTTGCCAGGCTGAGAGTTATCATGTCTTTTGAAGATTATGTAGCATACTTCTGATCTGTTTTGTGTGGATTTTAGAATTCAAAGGGGTTTTCCCCTTGTTTCCAAGTTCCAATGGCCATTTCACATTTTTTCCGAGGTAGTTCAAGGGAATAGTAGGGCTAGGGCTAGGGAGTAAGTAATCGTAACTGTTAACATGCTGGGTGTTTGGGGTCAGCAGATGCAAACTATCCCATATAGGATGGATAAACAACAAGGTCCTACTGTATGACACAGGGAGCTACATTCGATATTCTGTGATAAACTGTAACGGAAAAGAGTATAAAAAAGGAAGGTATGTATGTGTATAACTGAGTCACTTTGCTGCCCAGCAGAAACTAACCCAACATTGTAAATCAACTGTAGTTCAATAAAAAAAATTATTTAAGGGCTTCCCTGGTGGCGCAGTGGTTGAGAGTCCGCCTGCCGATGCAGGTGATGCGGGTTCGTGCCCCGGTCCGGGAGGATCCCACATGCCGCGGAGCGCCTGCGCCCCGTGAGCCATGGCCGCTGAGCCTGGGCGTCCGGAGCCTGTGCTCCGCAACGGGAGAGGCCACAACAGTGAGAAGCCCACGTACCGAAAAAAAAAATTATTAAAAAAATAAGTTTTATGTGGACTACTCAACAAGCATATGTATAGATGAGAGTGTCTACTATCTATAATTGGGGTGGGGTAGGAAGCAGACATCGGGGGTGGAAATTAGGGGATAAACCAACAGGAACTATTTTTTCCCTGGACATTATGATTTGGAGTGTCTATATGTGCTGTTTCTTGTTACCTTGTACAGGGACTTCCACCACCACTGGTCCTGCTTGGGCAAAAACCGTAAATGACTAGCTTTGCTATATGATTTTGGACAAATTACTCTCCTGCCTATTAGTCTCAGTTTCCTAATCCGTAAACATGGGGGTAGTAATAATGATCTTGCCGTGCTCTTGTGAGGACTGAATTATAAAGTCAATGTAAAACGTTCACCTATTGGATCCTGAGTCCCGCGTGCCAGATTGTGCGTAATAATATAATTTACTCAACGTTAAATGTCCAAATGGGATCCATCAGGGTTTCTTCCTAAGCTTAAGTAGTCTGCATTATCAGGACAATTAAGTGATTCTTTTACTCCGTGGCCCCCAAAGCCATCTTTTAACAATTACCAAGTATACCTGACGTTAGATTCGCTATTATTAAAGAGATGTAAAGATTATAGCAAGATCTTGGAGAGGAGGTGGTGAGGTGGTGGTCACGCTTATCACAAGAGGTCATACGTTTTTTAAAAAGGTTGAGAAAATAACCCTCTGAAGATTTTTATGAAAATATTATTCTGGTCCTTGGAAGCCCCTTCCTGGATATTTATTATCTATTATCTAATAGATAAATGGCATGAATTATCCACACCACCTAAAGAAAATACATTTTCCACACTCACTATCTATAGATATTAAACTGGTTCTTCTGTTTTGACATGTTCACCAAGCTGCGATTGTCTGCACTTTAAAAAATATGTATTGTCTTTTAATGAGACCCTGACAGTTTAAAAATTCTAAGCTCATGTCATTATTATTGTAAAAATTAAGAATTATCCTTGTAACTATTTCTATTGCATCTCAGCATGCATGCCCTCCATTCTTGCCTGTTATACTCTAATGTAGGCAAAGGAAAGGGGGCTCTAAATTACTTACTAATCTCAACAAGGAAACTGTTTCAGAACCTGAACAGCATGAAAACTGGAGGGGGGCAGGTCTTAAGTATTAATTAGTAAATAATTCACATCACTAGTAAGTAATTAACATCACGGCTTGTTCATTTTGCAAAGTAGTTTTATAAAAACTAATTTTTGTGTATGGAAATTAATTATATAGAAATTGGTGATAAGGCTGTGTGAACCTTCTCACCATATACAAATATGTGTTATAGCCGGAGAGCGAGAACCCAATTCAGGAAAACAATGGGAACCCAGCCAGCTCCAGAGATCCGCATGGAATCAGCTGAGGTCTCTGTAACAACCCATCTCAGTTCAACGCCCTGGTTGCTCTGACCTGCTTCCTGCGCAGGTGTGGTTCCTGTGTGAGCACTCCCTATTCAGCTTCCGGCACACACCTCCACCTCCAAGATCCTGGCTACTCCCAGAATAGGCCACCATTGGTGCTTGCAGGTGGCCTTCCTTCTGGGCTTACATGGGGGGCTTATATCAGTGGCCCTTTAATTTCAACATATGGCTTCTAAGATCACCATAGAAGGGAAAGGAAGAGCAGAGAAGGCACTCCTGCTTAACCACATTGTTCCTGCAACGAAATGTGGGCTTCTGTGTACATTTCATTGCCTATGACTGTCCGTGTGGTACAGGACCAGGGACACGTGGTCCCGGCTAGACAGCCTCTTCCCAACTCCCCTCCCCACCCCCGACACAGATGCTCATTCCTGCCACATTGCTGGAAAGATGGGCTGCTGTCGGTTCTTTCTTAATCTGCTGCTTTTGTCCAGTCAGTTTGCTAAACTCTGTTGTAAGCTCTAAAAGTCATACTACACACCTTGGTCATGTTTCAAGAACAGTCTGGACTTTTCCAAACCTTGCCAGGAGGGTCTCCAAGAAAATTATAATGGAGTGTAGTTGGCAGGGATCTTTCTGTAATCATTGATTAAAAACATGCTTATAAATTTTCACTATTAATTAAGATGTCTCATGAGGGTTAATTAGTCAAGTAAACTTTTATTGAAGTATCACTTAAATTTTTTTTAAAAGGTGCAATTCATAGTGTACAGTTTGATGATTTTTCACGAAGTGAACACACTCATCTAATCAGCACCCAGATTTTAAAAAAGAACCCTGCACATAAAATCACTTTTTATATTGATCTAGTTAGCAGCTAGCTTGCTAAACTGTTTTATAAGTCATCTATAAATTTGTCTATAGGTTCTCTTGGGTTTTAAGTGAAAACAGTTGTAATTATACATCAGTCTTCTTCCTTTCCAAATCTTATAATTTAATTATTTCCTGGTCTTATTTCACTACCTAGGACCTCCTTTTAATATTGAATAGAAGCAGTACTAGAAGCTTTTTTTTTGGTCAGGAACAAGACGGGGTATTTCTGCTAACATTTTACCATTAACAATGATATCTGATGTGACCTTTTGGTAAACTGTATAGTTAGTGAAGTTCTCTGATTCCTCATATGCTAAGACTTTCGAAATTGTGAGTGGGTACCAAAGGTTTTAACATTTTTGGGCATGTGTTGCAATAATCCATCATGACCAAGTGGGATTTCCCCCACAAATTCATATACTTTATCTTCTTTAATTCATTAGCTGAAATTAGAGGAGATAAACCATATGGTTACCTTTTTTGTAATACACTGCTGGATTTCATTTTGCCAAAAATCTTTTGAAGAATTTTGCATTTAAGATTAGGAAAGAGATTGACCTAATGTTTTTCATTCTTCTGACCTTATTTGGTTTTGGTTTCAGAGTTTTAGTGATCTCATAGAAAGGAGTTAGAAATTCTTTTCTATTCACTGGCAGAGTATGAATAAGGTTGAGATGAAATTTTCCTTGAAAGTTGGAAGAATGTACAGTATAGATAAGACAAGAGTGCCTTTTTTAGGGAAACTTATTTACCCACTAATTCAATTTCCTTAGTGGTTATAGTATTTTCAGGGTTTGTTAATTCTTCCCCTTGAGTTATCATAAGTGAGTTATATTTTTGAGAAATTTGTCCACATATCTAAATTTCAAATTTATTAGCTAAAGTTGTTCAATGTATTCTCTTAATAGCTTTAAAGTGTCTGAGAAATCTGCAGTTGTGAAACCTTTACCATTCCCAACGTTACTTCTTGTGTGGTTTCCTCTCCTTCTCCTTCCTCTCCTCCACTTTCTCCTCTACCTCCTCTTTCTATTTCACTGAGGATTTCTCCATTTTATAGTGTTTTTATAGATATAAATTTAGTGGGCCACAATTATTGTCCTGCATAAACTGAGTAGGAAAGATCAAGGGAAACTTCATCCTTGAGCGTAGTACCTGTACCTCATTTTATTTCTCCACTGGCATGATATATAACAACAAAAATAAAACAAGAGTTTGTGAATAAAAAAAGAAGGAGAAAAGAAATAACTTTTGGTTTGTTGACATTCTCAACTGTATCCTTTATTTCTATCTCATTTTTTCCCTTCTTATCTGTACTATACCTTTCTACTTACTTTTAAAGAAACTTCTTAAATTGATTAGCTCATTTACTTTTAACCTTTCTTTTACTTAAACATAAGCTTTAATAGCTATATGTTTTCTTCACTTTTTAGTATGTGTTATATATATCATCTGACAACACTAAAACAATCTATGGATATCTAGACCAGTAGGTTATGTGGAACAATATTTTTTGGAAGGATCAAAAAATTCTGTTAACTCTCTGTGCTTGTAGTATATTCTTGAATCATTTTTAAAAGTTACTTAACTTTGGGCTTCCCTGGTGGTGCAGTGGTTGAGAGTCCACCTGCCGATGCAGGGTACATGGGTTCGTGCCCCGGTCCGGGAAGATCCCACATGCCGCGGAGCGGCCGGGCCTGTGAGCCATGGCCGCCGAGCCTGCGCGTCCGGAGCCTGTGCTCCGCAACGGGAGAGGCCACAAGAGTGAGAGGCCCGCGTACCGCAAAAAAAAAAAAGTTACTTAATTTTGAAAAGGTTAAAGGAATCATTGTTTTTTTGTTGCAATGTATTATAATTCCTATAATTACATTTTATCCTAGAAAAAATTATGACTTATGCTCATGACTTGTCTCCCCTAACAATTCTTTGTGATTTCACGTTTTCCAAATTCAGGTCCCCAGGAAAGAATTATAAACTGTTTTTTAAAAAAATGTCTAAAGCTATCATTGTGTTTGCTATAATGTCCAAGAGGTAACACAAGATTTGCTTATTTATCTTATTAAAATAAGGATCATAAAAATAGGCTTGACATTCCAATTTTATTTAATTATTGAGCTACTGAGATAACCTTTTTTTAAAACCAAACTTGAGATAAACTGGGAAAAAAACTTGACAAATTAAGAGGGGATTTTAGTCTCTTGTTTTACCTTATAGAAATAAGTTCACTACTGCAGTTCAATATGGTTCCAAAGACTGGTACAATAACTGTCTATGAATTAATTCTTAATTAATGATGGTCTATTTTTAAAATTGAAGTATAGTTGATTTACAATATTTTATTAGTTTCAGGTATACAGCACAGTGATTCAGTATTTTTACAGATTATACTCTAAAAATTAAAGTTAAATTTTTAAAAAGTTATTACAAGATGATGGCTATACTTCCCTGTGCTATACAATATGTCCTTGTAGCTTACCTATTTTATTTTTTATTAGTTAAAAAATTTTTATTTTATTGAAGTATTGTTGGTTTACAATGTTGTGTTAATTTCTGCTGTACAGCAAAGTGACTCAGTTACGCATCTATCTATCTATCTATCTATCTATATATATATATATATATATACATTCTTTTTCAGATACTTTTCCATTATGGTTGATCACAAGATGTTGAACATGGTTCCCTGTGCTCTACAGTAGGAACTTGTTGTCTATCCAATCTATACATGATAGTTTGCATCTATGAACTGATATTTAGCTGTAGATTTCAAAGCCCTTTTCAGTCCGATACAATCCGAGATGATCACAGTATTCTTTATGTAGGTTTGTCAGTGTTCTCACTGCTTTTACTATGTTTTTATTCCCGTTGTCTACCACTCATAAACTAATTATGTGTTTTACCTCAAGAGAGGATTTCACTCTTTCATGCTGAAAATGCCGTTTAACATAATACATTATCCAGAGCTTTTCAGTCTTCAGTGAAGAAATTTCATTCAGATTCTAAGGCTGTTCCTGGCACTTGTCCCATCTGTCAAACTCATTACCCTGGAAAAACTGTAAAAGTGGGACAATGACAAGAACCAATTTCTCAAGTTACATTTAAATACCTTTTAATGGATTATACTCAACTGCCTTCAGCCATGAATTTTGACTCTGTGTTGACTACTATATGCCCAGATGGACAAGTCTTTCTTGGAAAGACAACTACCCTGGCAACAGCAAAACATTTTTCTAGACTTTGTATTCCTAGTCTGGGGTATTCCAATTTAGCTCTCCGGTGATGGGAAAAATCATTTCACAGGAATCGTTTGTAAGCGACTTTATAATCTCTACCATTGACTCAAACGCTACACTGTGTCTTCCAACCACAGTCCTATGGGAAAACACAGGAACTCCCACCACCTCAGACTGTGACCTTATTTGGAAATAATGTGATTGCAGTTGTAATGAGTTAATATGAGATCATACTAGAGCAGGGTAGGCCCCTAACCCAGTTAGTGTCCTTATAAGAAGATACACAGGCACAGACAGACACAGGCACAGACACACACACACACACACACACACACACACACACATATAGAAGGCCCTGTGACAACAAAGGTAGAGGTTGGAGTGATGAAGCTATAAGCAGAGGAAGGCCGAGGATGGACATCCACCACCAGAAGCTGCAAAAGAGGCCAGGACAGACTCTGCCCGGAGTCTCATGGGCCGTGGGGTCCTGCTAACACCTCGATTTCAGACTTCTAGCTTCCAAAACTGTGAGAATAAATTTCTGTTTTTCTAAGCCATCATGTTTGTGGTACTTTGTGATAGCAGCCCTAGGAGACTAAGATACTCCCTGCTTATTTGAAAATCAAATAGGAGGGAAATTAAATAGTGAAGAAAAATAAAATTACTAAAATCCCATCATGAAGAAGAAACCATTGTTAATATTTTGGTGAGCATCTACCCAGATATCTCTCTAAGCCTATGTGTGTTTTTGTTAGTGTTTGGATAAAGGTATAAAACTGGATGAATGAGATGGAATTGGAAAAAATAAAACTTCTCATTGTCTTGGATGGAAAGTTACAAGGCTAAATATTTCATTGAGCCTTTACCAATGGTCATTTCAATACTTAGACTGGATTGTATGGTAGCTCTCTTTTCAGTTTTTTTGAGGAACTGCCATACTGCTCTCCACAGTGGCTGCACCAATTTACATTCCCACCAACTGTGCACAAGGGTTCTAATTTCTCCACACCCTCATCAACACCCTCATCAACAATTGTTTTCTTTGTTTTTTGGTTACTAGCCATCCTGCGACAGGTGTGAGGTGATATCTAGTGGTTTTGATTTGCATTTCCCTGATGATTAGTGACATTGACCTTAGTGACAATTCGTGTGACTGTTGGCCATGTGTATGTCTTCTCTGGAGAACCTGTCCAAGGGTGCATTTTGATTAAAGAAAAAAAAAAAAAAGACCACCTTTAAATCAATAAGGAAACAAGCAAACTGATAGACACAACTCCTTAACAGTCGCTTCACAAAAGAAAGTGTTCAAACGGCCAATAAACATGCCATTTCTTTTTTTTTTTTTTTTGCGGTATGCGGGCCTCTCACTGTTGGGGCCTCTCCTGTCGCGGAGCGCAGGCTCCGGACGCTCAGGCTCAGCGGCCATGGCTCACGGGCCCAGCCGCTCCGCGGCATGTGGGATCCTCCCGGACCGGGGCACGAACCCGCATCACCTGCATCGGCAGGCGGACTCTCAACCACTGCGCCACCAGGGAAGCCCAAACACGCCATTTCTTTAAAGTACAGAAGCAGATGTAACTAATCTCACTGTTGAAAGTTAGGAGAGTGTTACCCAGCAGACAGTGTGAGTGGACGAGGCCACAAAGGTGGCTCCGAAGAGCTGGTGATGCTGTTTCTTGATCCGGACGCTGGTTACAAGGATGTGTTAATTTCGTGACAATGTACGCAGCTACGCCCTTACAATATATTTACACTTTCTTATATGTATGTTATACGCCAATAACAAGCTAAAACAAACAGGCGAGGACTTTGTGTAGCTAAGGGGAGAGGGGACACATTAACTAAATGTCAGTGGGTTACCTGCTTCTTCCTTCTAAACCCAGGGCACAATCTGAACGTCAGGGTTGAAGCTGGGAAACCAACACTGTCTGCGAGACGTGAAACAGTGGAGCTGCTTTGGGAGATGGGCTCTCTGCACATGGCGAGGCACACAGAAATACATTTCTTCTTCGCGGATCTCTGAAAGTTCACTTTTGTCCTTAGGAGGTCTGAGGGTGTGAGTGTCTGTATATCTGTATGAACCACTGTATGACCATTCAGAATGTTATTAGCTATTGCATAATTCAGAAAGATTATGCATATGCTCCCAACCAGTGTAGGTATGTGTTCACCCCTGGATCTTTGTTAATGCTGAATTTTGTCAGTTTTTCAAGATATTTGCAAATCAATAGGCAAACGATTGTTATTGCAATTGTCAGCCCTACCACTAACAAAAGAAAAATGGTATGTTTATCCACCATTTGTAATTCTAGGATGAACTGCCCATCTGTGCTCTCTGCCCACTTTCTACTTTGCAAATTCATCTTTTATTTCTTTTTTCTATCTTTTATTTCTCAATTGATTTCTATGAAATCAATTGATGATGGGTTGAAAATGTAAAATATAAATTTTCTCACAGGGTGACATTTGTGTTTCACCTTGCTTATTATAGTCTTTCTCTACAGAAATTTAAAACATTTTCATGCTCAAATGTATTAATCTTTTTCGAGTATTTTCTGGTGTTCTGTTATGAGAAGAAGCTGGATTATATGATTCAGATTCAGTTATACAATCAAGATTGTACATATATCATCAATGTTTGTACTCTGGTTGCAGTTATTTTACATTTTAATATTTGATCCTTCCATGCTTTATTTTTATGCAGAAAACAAGGTAGAGATAGAGCTTTATTTTTCTTTGTCAATAGCTAGCCAGTTTTTAAGGCTATTTATTAATAACCCATCTTTTTTATCCTATTACCTAGAAAACTATCTTTGCCACATACTAAATACCCTTATATACTAGGGCCAAGTAGAAATACGTTTCAGTGGTTTTTAAGAGATGAGTTTTTGTATCCATTCAGTGAGTCTATGTCTTTTGGTTGGAGCATTTAATCCATTTACATTTAAGGTAATTATCGACACGTATGCTCTTATGCCATTTTGTTAATTGTTTTGGATTTGTTTTTGTAGGTCTTTTCTTTCTCTCTTGTTCTCTTTTGTCCTCTTTTGCTCTCTTGTGATTTGAGGACTATCTTTAGTGCTGTGTTTGGATTCCTTTTTCTTTCTTGTGTGTGCATCTTTTATAAACTTTTGGTTTGCAGTTGCCATGAGGTTTTGGTATAGCAGTCTGTATATACACATGATTAAGTTGCTGATCTCTTAACTTCAAATGCACTTTAACTATCCTGCATTTGTACTCTCCTCCTCTCACAATTACTGGTTTTGATACCACATTTGTGTGTGGATGATTTCCTACCTTTATTGTATGTTTGCCTTTACCAATGAGCTTTCCCATTTCATAATTTTCTTGTTTCTAGTTGTGGCCTTTAAGAGATGAGTTTTGACAGGAATGATTTTTAAAATAATGCTCCACCTATTTGGAGTGTGGATGCCAACTCCAAATATCCTTAATTCCCAGTGACTCATAAAGGGACGTGAACAGTACTGTTCTGCTACATGTAGATGGTTCAGTGCCCTCTGTGGTGTTCAGCCACTGAACCAGTATTCATTGGGTGCCTAGCACATGCTTGGCACTGTCTTCGGAACTTTGAACACATCAGTGTCCCAAACAGACCATCCATGGGCTTGGGGAGCTTACCTTCTCTGTCAGTTTATTCTACATGGAAATCTCTACAAGTCCATCATAATCCACAGGTGACCCTGAATCCCGGTTCAATGGTTCCTAGTTTTTGGTTTATATTATTTTCCTATTCATGTAGAAATGCTCCTGGAATGTTCCATTAATTTCAGGGTTTGGATAGGAGTGGCAACACATCTTTACCACAGGAGTGCTTAGGGGGAATAAGAAAGAAGGAACATCTCACAGAAGAAGATTGAGTCTCTCTCTTCAGGACACACTATGGAAGTGGGATGGATTTCTGAGACTGGGATGTCCTAGTCACATTTTCTGAAAACTCTTCTGAGGTTTTTCTTAAAGTCGGTGCTCCCCAGTGTTCATAGCAGCACTATTCACAATAGCCAAGACACAGAAGCAACCTAAATGTCCGTTGACAGAAGAATGGATAAAGAAGATGTGGTACGTCTATACAATGGAATATTACTGAGCCACAAAAAAGAAAATAGTGCTATTTGCAGCAACATGGATGGCCCTAGAGAATACTGCACTAAGTGAAGTAAGTCAGACAGAGAAAGATAAATATTGTATGATATCACTTATATGTGGAATCTAAAAAGTGATACAAATGAACTTATTTACAAAACAGAAACAGACTCACAGACATAGAGAACAAAATTATGGTTACCAAAGGGGAAGTGGGGGGAGGAGGGATAAATTAGAAGCTTGGGATTCACATATACACACTACTATATATAAAACAGATAACCAACAAGGACCTACTGTATAGCACACGGAACTCTTCTCAGTATTCTGTAATAACCTATATGGGAAAAGAATCTGAAAAAGAATAGATACATGTATATGTATAATGGAATCACTTTGCTGTACCCTGAAACTATACTTTGTAAACATTGTTAAGTCAACTATACTCCAATATAAAATAAAAACTAAAAAAAAAAGTCAGTGCTCTCCTCTGGGTAGTTTCTACGCTGTTTTCACTGCATTTCTGTTTGGAGATTTTGTTAAGCTGAAAATCCTATGAAGCTTTTATTAGTTTTACCTGAGAGGGCATTATGCAGATGCTGAGAAATTAATAATGGATTAAAATTCCTCTACATTAATGTTTATTAACCCAGACTCATGCAAATGAAACTGGACGCATATCACAGGCCATTGGTGATCACTGAGTTAGTAATTACTGATAACGTAATTACGGGCCAAGTTTTCCCCAAAGGAAAACTTAGCTGCTGCGATGATCCATGTTGGCATAAAGTGAATAACTTCTAGGTAAGGAAATAAGGTGATTTGTTCCATTGACCTATCTCTGCCTTCTCTGGGCACCACTACTCACAGTTTATCACATAACTACCTACTGTCTTGTTGATCCATTAGGTACAGGGTGTTTGTGTGTGTGTGTGTGTGTGTGTTTTCTTTTAAACTAGATGTCAATGCTCCTCCAGGGACAGTTCAGCCTTACTTTTTGCTGCTTTTTACATTTGTCTAAATATCCCAAAACAGCAAGTTCAACTCTGGAGTGACAGAAGACCCTCAGTGATTAGCTGGAAGTATGTATTAGGGAGAATAAGTCACAAGGCCATCGCAGACTCAAGGGATGGGAACGTTCATGTCACTTCCTGATCCGATGATCAGAAAATCCCAGTGCAAGCGGTGTGGCCACCGAGTCATCGCCTCCACTTTGGAGTCTACTTCACAGTGTAGATATTTTTTGGTCAACAAATTAAGATATATGAATTATACCTAGATGCAGTAATCTAAAAAATGTCATTCCAGTGACTATCTTTGGTATCAGAAAGGTTGATATCAGAAGTAGAAACTCTATAGGTCTCCTGGGGATGCATCTGATAATAGCAGTCCTTTCCCCTTCCTCTTTCTGCATTTTCAAGGGAAGAACTCATGGGAACAACTCCATCTTCTTAGAAGAATGATTTTTCCAGAACAGGAGGGCTGGGACCTGGAGCAGTTCTGGCTTCATTCCTAGAGACTGAGCAGGGGAACCTGGCACGGCCAAGGGTACATAAAAGGAAGCACTAGTGACTCCCCGGAAGAAGGCAGAAACTTGCCCAAGCTATTTCTAGACCTTCAAACTTCATTAAATATATGTATTCTTATAGGTTAGTGATAATGTGGGAAAAAATTATGCTTTTTAGAACAGGCAGAATGAGATTTGAACCCTCGAATAGTTGTACAGTCCTGAGCTAGGTAATTAATTTCTCTGAGCCCCAGTTTTCTTATAGATAAAATGTGGGGATAACACCAGTGTTGTTTTGAAGATTAAATATACAACATAAATATGGCCACTGGCACATGTCAGGCATCCAGTGAATGGTCATTTTCATTCTTTCCTTTATCTACTTGAATTGGATTGTTTCTGTTGTTAGTGTGAAGGTTTCACTTTTATTTATTTATCTCTTTTAGTGTTAGCTGGCAGGACTGTTTTACCTTCATTTATCATTTGAGGCCAGAGAGAAGGTTAGCAGTTTCTGTAGCCCAGTATCAGTTCACTTTGTGAGTTCAGGTTGTCATGATCGTTTGGAATATTCTATAGGTTGTACTGAGCTAGTTTCTCTCCAGTCCTGATATCTACCATATGAGAATGTCTAAACTTCCATTTTTGGAATGATTCATTTTTTACTAAAATTTTTTCATAGAAACCAAGCATAATCTCACTTTTTTTGTAAAAACAGAGAAAGACCCCCAGGTTCTGGGTTATTTGGGGTCTGGATCAGTTGACAGTTATTTTGGCCCCCTTCAGTGTTAGGTACAAGGACAGGCAGAGTAAAAGTTACCTTCAGATATTAACAAATCACTCCTGTTTCACCCCCTTCCAGATATTTCTTATTTCAAGCTATAGGGAACTGAGATAACAGAAAGTTTTCTCTGATATGTGAATAATAATCATGGCCACAGATGATCTTCACATGGTGCCTATAGCTTAACAGATGTCCACAACATTGATCACTTTCTAAGTCTTTTGTGCGTTAGAAAAGTTTACCAGTTTGCTTCTAATATTCACCTGGGCAAGACAATTTTGCCCAGTATAGGACCAATTTTGGTCTTGGGAGTAGCCCCTGTCCAAATCTTCCAGCAGAAAAGGAATGTGAAGGAAGTTCAGATTAATTCCACTTGCAGCTAAATGAGGGCTGAGGCATTTGGATTACGATTTGTATGTTCTCAATTATTTGCTTTTATGTCAGAAATTATTGAAGAACAGGTTGAGCTTTGAAAAAGTCAAGTAAACTCTTACACACACACACACACACACACACACACACACACAAATCCACTAAAAACAACTGTGAACCCCACTATCTGTTTGCTTTGCACTTGTTTATATGCTCCATGGGGACACTAGAAACCTGCAATATTAATGAGAAGACTCCAAGTATAAAGTCAGCAGGTTTGGAGTCTGGTCTCACCTCTGTCATTCTTTAACTGTGTCATCTTTGGAAAGTCTCTAATTTGCTGGACCCAGACGTCGATGACTTAGAACTTTGGCCCTCCTCGTATCGTACTTTACACTTCTGAATTCCTTGGAGGAAATGATGTCGGGGAATAGTCTTCAGATGAGCTAACACCAAGGCTAGAGGCATCATAAGAGCTTCCTCGTAGAGATTAACTGGGACTGTTTACATCATTGTGGAGAAATAAACCTTCCTCAGATCTCTCAGGGCTCCGGTAAAAACTTCATCTCTTTTTCTTTTTTTTTGAATGTTTTATTTTATTTATTTATTTTTGGCTATGCTGAGCCTTCGTTGCTGTGTGCAGGCTTTCTCTAGTTGTGGTGAGCAGGGGCTGCTCTTTGTTGCAGTGCGTGGGCTTCTCATTGCGGTGGCTTCTCCTGTTGCGGAGCACAGGCTCTAGGCACATGGGCCTCAGCAGTTGTGGCACGCAGGCTCAGTAGTTGTGGTGCACGGGCTCAGTAGTTGTGGCACACGGGCTTAGTTGCTCCGTGGCATGTGGGATCTTCCCAGACCAGGGCTCGAATCTGTGTCCCCCGCATTGGCAGGCAGATTCTTAACCACTGCGCCACCAGGGAAGCCCAAACCTTCATCTCCTGAAATTATTGAGTCTTCGAGTCTAATTCCCCCAGCCCATGTGAATGAGATTTGTAGCTGTTTGTGTAGTTAATTGCTCTGATTCTAAAAGTAATAGAACTTCCCTTTTCTCTCCAGGAGAGCCAAATGGTTCAGCCCAACTAATTCCCGGGGTTAAGCCTCAGGTGCCAGAAATCTGCAGTACCTATCTCTTAGGGATTTAACCTCAAAAGGTACAAAACCCGGGCAACTGTGACTTTGGTGCTTACATGACGAAGGGTTGGAATAAGGGCCACATTTCCAAGGAGGTACCACACTGCAGGAGGGGAGAACAATTGCTTCTTTTCCAGTATACATAGAGAAAAATGATATTTGTTTGTCTTTCATCTCTGGCGGTCTGACTACTCATGCAGGAAAAGTTCCCACCAACTCTCACTGAGCAGCCCACAGCAGGACAGAGCACAGGAGGCTGACACAGTTGTTATGTCCTGCAAAGTATTTCATAGGAAATCTGTCTCCAGAACACCTCGTGTGTGTATTCAGGAAGAAGAGATGAATATAAATCCATGTTAAACACCAAACCAGAAGAAAACCAACCAACTGACCAGCCAGAAGGTATCAGGGCAGTGCCAGCCACATGTGGAGCTTTGTCACTTTTTCCCCATTCTTCTCTATTGTGCCTGGGCAGTGCTTGGCACACAGAAGCTGCTCCAACGGTTAAGTGAATGTGCTGGGCTTGTCTCTGCATCCACACGTGTCTCTCAGAACCAGGCTAACTAAGAGTGCATGTCTGAGTGACCAGAGGGGCCATAGGCAGAGTTGAACCCATATACAAGCCCCTGGGTCCCTGTCCTTTGAAGTCAAAGGCTTTTGCTTTAGTCTCCCAGGGCCCCCTTGAGTCTTAAAAGGCTGCCTCAAGAGTTAATGATTAGGAATGTCAAGATGTACAACAGAAACAAAGAATAGCTGTAGGGCTGGGAAACTGGTAACAATTTAGACTATAGACCAGCCACATAGCAGAGTCACTGAATTCCCTGTTCCCTGAAAGATATAGATAAAGGCCTGACACACATTCCTAGGTTGTTTTTAAAGGGAACAGACCCCCACCAGATGAAAACTCTGACCGCAAGAACACAGGCCCTAGACTGGTTGAAACCAGAAGGTTGATGATGCTTGAAACTTCACCTTGATACCAACCAATCCGAGAACTGTGCACGAGCTGATCACGCACCTGCGGCCCCTCCCTCACACTGCGTTCTAATCCCCTTCCCTGAAAGCCATTGGGGAGTTCCGGTCTTTTGCGCTTGAGCTGCCTGTTCTCCTTGCTGGGTGCCTGCAACAAATGCTGTACTTTCCTTCATCATAACCTGGTGTCAGTAGATTGGCTTTACTGCGTGTGGGCAAGCAGACCCAAGTTAGGTTGAGTAACAGAGTCAACATTGTATCACCTCCGGGATACCACTTGGAGCTTGTAAAATGTCATATATGATTTTGATTAATATCACTGCACGTATTCTATATGCAAATATACAGTCTTTATCGTAAATTAGTTGCATCCTGGGTTTGTTTTTATGACTTTCCTCTTTGGTTCCTAGGAAACCTGAAGATAACAGTGTTACTCAGGTAGCACAAATTTATGATCTTCCAGATTATTTCTGGACGGCCTTCTTTGCTGAGTATACCCCTCCAAACACGGGCTTAGCCCATGGAAGGTGTGATGGTGCCACCCGCAACAGTACATGGCATACCAAACATTTCCTGGAATGACTGGAACCCATTCTTTTCTGAGCAGGGGGTCAGAGTGGACCTCTTAGGGCTGATGCCCACAAAAGAGAATTGTCTGCAAGCACCAGTCTGGAGCTCCCAGGGAAGATGGGGGTGGCTTACTGCAATTTAAACCATAGTAATCAGCTCTAAAAACAGATACGAGCAAGATTACTCTTCTGCTACCAGTGTCCTGGCCTCTGCTTCCAGATAAAGATTCCTCCACGCCACTTTCCTTAGGGAATTTTCCTCCTAAAAGTCCTCTGTAAGCTCCCTGTTTTTATGGTATCAAGAATTCACTCCTCTTCTTGACTCCCAGGCTTCGGCTCCTGTATGGCTCCAGCATCCTCCTTGCTCCTCTCGCCCTAGTAAGGGTTTTCCTGCATCCTTCCCCGCTTCCCTGTCTAGTCCTACTCATCCTTCATAGCCCAGCTCCAGCACAACAACTGCCGTTCCTTGACCAGCCCTCCTCAAAATCTCTATGCCTTCCGAATTTGTGCTGCAAAATTTAGCATTTAGGTATCTTGTGACTTAAATTATTTATTGTTGGCCAAGACATGGAAACAATCTAAATGTCCACTGACAGATGAATGGATAAAGAAGATGTGGTATATATATGCATTGGAATATTGCTCAGCCATGAAAAAAGAACGAAATAATGCTACTTGCAGCAGCGTGGATGGACCTAGAGATGATCATACTAAGTGAAGGAAGTTAGACAGAGAAAGACAAATATATGATATCACTCATATGTAGAATCTAAGATACGACACAAATGAACTTAACTATGATACGGAAACAGACCCACAGACATAGAGAACAGACTTGTGGTTGCCAAGGGTGGGGTTGGATTGGGAGTTTGGGACTAGCGTATGCAAACTGGTATATATAGAATGGATAAACAACAAGGACCTACAATATAGCATAGGGAACTATACTCAATATCCTGTAATAAACCATAATGGAAAAGAATATGAAAAAGAATATATATATATATATATATATACACACACATGTATACATATACATATTATACATATACATATATACACATATATATATAAAACGGAATCACTTTGCTACACACCAGAAACTAACACAACATTGTAAATTGACTATGTTTCAATTAAAAAAATTATTTATTGTTGTTACATGCTATTAGTGGCAAATGAAGCCTGATAGGACAACGACCACCTTACACCCCCCTCCCATAATGCTTTATATGCATTAGGCATTTAATTAATGCATGTTGAGTGACTGGCAGATTAATTGATAGTAAGTACTTAATAAATCCTTGACCCAACGCCTTACTATCATACATTTTAGTTATACCACTGTCAAATGCAGTGAATGTAGCATTTGCTATATTGCCTTCAGCAAGATGGATAAAAACCATGCTTTTCCTGATACCATTAGTCCCCTTTGTATTTTATAGAGGTCAGCATCTGTTTTGGAAATTTTAGAGATTTTTTGTTATCTGTTTGTGAGATTTTTATCCTTTCAGGGCTTTGCACCCCAAATTGGTACACTCATCAAATATCAAAGGAAGGATAATTTCAAACCACATGAGATGTTCTTAAAAGTTGGGTAAATTGCCTATATCATTATGGCACTTGGTGCTTTAGATCATTTATTTATATTTTATATAATTTATTTTCAGTGTAATTCTTTAGCATATAGTTTCAAATGTTTTTGAACTATTCCTTTAACAGTCACTATTTCTATTCAATTCATTTCAAATCAAAAAATATTTCTGGGAGTTAGGAACAGACGTCTAAGTGAAGGCATGGTCCCTGCTCTCAAGGCGTTCACAGTAACAGGGAAGAAATATCTCTAAGATGACACAGCCCACATCGCAAGACTCTAACCAGGCAGGAGCAAGGTACCAGGACAGGACACAGTCTGCTCCAGCAGACGATATAGCGATCAGGGGTGCCATCTCTGCAGGACTCAGACTCCGGCTGATAGAACTCTATCCTGTATCACCTGGATGTTAGATAGCATTATGGAAAATGCATGGTAGGTGCCATGCAAGGTGCTTTCTTATGAAATGTGGGCTGCTGATTAAAACTTGACATTGGTGGGAAATGAATTTAGTCAAAAAAACAGGCTTGTCACTGCACCACACAAAGGACTTAAACCCTCCTAGTATCTGTCACACTGTGGGAGCCATACCACAGGGAGGGCATCACACAAGCGCAACATCCACGTAGGCAGGGAACACGGATGTGCATTGGAGCTGCGCACAAGTGCCCCAGGGGGCAGCCCTCCTGCCCACGTGGGCTCAGTGTCTGTCTGTTGTGGCCTAGCTGTGTTCTTGGTCAGGGCACAGAATCAGTGTTGGAAAAGAGGGAAAACTACAGGGCATTTGGGGGCTAGAGGAATAAGGAGTGGGTGAGGCCACAGGGAGGAGGAGGCACAGCTCAGGCAAAGGTCCCTCTTCTCCATCTCCTTCTCCTTCTCCAGTCCCTCCGAAAGGAATCTCCAAGCCAAGCGGCTCACTCTGTTGACTTTAACTGTGCCCCCTGCCCCCCAGTCTACCTTGCCAACAAGGAAAGGATGTGATGAAATTGCTTTAAAGTGAGTGAGGCCTGCTGGACACTCCCAGGGTCAATGTTTAAGAGGGAAGAACAAATCTGACTCCATATTGGATCTGTTTCTTTTACTTTAATCTCTGTATTCTATTGCTTTTGCTACAAGTTAAGAATGTTGCCTATAGCCTGAAATATACAGGACAGCCCATTCTCAAGGCTCTGACCTTGCGAGGTGTAACACTTTCCCATTCATACAGAGATAAAAAGTTGCAGAACAGAGAATAACGTTTGTCTGGTTGGAGGTTTACAGCAACATCATGACCTGACCTACGGGGACAGATGCAAGAACAAAGGCTTCCAACACCAAGAAGTTTTCACCAACCAACCACACGCCCTCCCCTTTTAGTATAAAAGAGGCCTGAATTCTAACTCAGGGAAAATGGTTCTTTGGGACACGAGTCCATCATCTTCTTGGTCTGCTGGCTCTTCGAATAAAGTCACAATTCCTTGTCCCAACAACTTGTCTCTCAATTTATTGGCCTGTCATGTGGTGAGAAGCACAAGCTTGGTAACAAACATAGTTCATTTCTAAGAGTGATACAATGTTCCTAAGGCACATGGCAGTCTAAAAACTCTTTCACACCTTTTTACCTGGTGTGGACCTTCCTGCAACACTGAGGACTGTGAATATCAGTGCAGACCCGACCTTCACTGTTACATAGATGGGGATGCTGAGGATGGAGACCCTGAGTTACAGGCTGCCAATAACCCAGCTGGAGATGTTTTCACTGTATCCGTCTAGTTCCCATAACCCATCAAGACCCTGAGGTTGGCATCTGCCTGTGGGGGGGGCACGAAGCAAAGGGATAATGTCGCAGGAACCCAAGGTCTTCAGTTCACACTTACGAGGCAACCAAGCTAAGTGGTGGCTGAAATGGAACCAGTTTTCTTGCCACTAATAAAGATAAGTGTCCATCACGTCTCCTGTGTGTAGTTCATAATGTGACTGTTCACTGTTACTTCCACATAAACAAACAAAATAACAACAACAAAGGAGAACAAGACAGGAACCAGCTTGCTTCTTTCACATCAAAGAAGCCTCCCCTCCACCTCCTCCCAGGGAAGTGCCCTCAAGCAGACAGGCCACCTTTACTCATTAAACACAAGAAGATGGAGATCTGTCACCAGCTTCACTCCTCACAATTGTAACTGCAAGTGGACTATTTAGCATTGACTGAATTCTCGGAAAAAAATTATATCTAATCGGCATTCCTGAGAAGCACTTAGTTTTTGTTTGCTTGTTTCTCTTAAATTGTAGTATGGATCATAATACTTCTACAAAACTTAGCAGGTGAAATGATTTCTTTAATAACCTTGCCCCATTCTAGTTAATAAAGAGTATTTCTTTTGTTGATGAGTTTGTTTGAGGCAATAACACGAGGCATTTCCTTCAGGGCTTTTTCTTAAGAGAAAGTATTTGAACCAAGAGAAGAAGATGATCCTGGGAAAATCCCACTGTGGCTTTTGGCCCATTCAACCCAAAACACGAGCTGGTGGCCTACTCTGCATGGGCGCCAATGGGGCACAGAGAGTGTCAGCCACCACAGCGAACATTTCTCTGTTACAGAGATTCTACCATCCGAGCCACCATTTTCATTAAGACAGAAAACACTTTCCTTTTGAGCTGAAACACACACACACACACACACACACACACACACACACACACGCTCTATTACTAGGAGGATGGCTCTGTCTATTACATCCTAAGCATCCTCCCAGTAAGATCCCAGCTTCTTCCCTCAGCCTTTGCTTCCCAGCATCGTCTCCTGCTGAGGGGCTAAGTCTACACCGATGTCGGTTTATGTCCTAATGTACAAATACAGCAGGGACGTGGACCTCCTGCGGGTGAGGCTGCTATGGGGCCAGGTCTCAGTTTCCCCATTTACTTCTCCCTCCCTTGATCCTCATGTGGGGACCCGCTCGAGGCCAGAGAGAGTGAACAGAAACCCGTCGTGTAGAAATGAAGCCAAAGCACAAAAACTTGGCTGACCTCATCACTGAGCCAAAGGCTTTTTCCTCCCTAAAATTGAATTCTGTTTTTGTAGTAGAAACACTTCCTGGAGCCGTGAAGAGCAGGCACTTATATAAAGCATGTGAAACAGCATCACGAAATGCCAGGCCACGTCCTGGGCCCAGCCTTCCTGCTGCACCATCTCCACCCTCTACAGGCACCGCTGATTCTGGACAGAGAAGTCATATTTGGGGCGAGGAGTCCAGTGTCTGGAAGGTCACTGGTTTTTGGTTTTGAGATAGCAAGATAGAATAGTGGCTTCAAACTCTGCAGACAAAATCCTTTCTCCAAAGACTGAACCAACTAAAATGCTCACTTGACCAGATGGTCCGCCTACTCAAGCCCCTAGTCTTTATATATTGCCAATGCCTTTGGTTCTAAACAATAGGACCATAACACCTCCAGTAAAGGGTTGCTGCTAACTGGAAATTATCGTGTCTCACAGGAGAGTGCAGTAAAGGAAAAAATGGCATTTTATGTTGACATAATTATTGTGGTTTATTTTCAGAGACATAAATTGTAACAATTCAACTGACTAACTCAACTTACATGTCGACACTCTAGACGGTAGCGTAAGAGAGAATTATCAGAGAAAATGCAACTCTTCAGCTCTTTCAAACTTTTTCAAATTTTTTTTTAATCCTAGAAGCATTGTTCAAATTAAATTTTATGTGGGACTTCATCACTGGGACATAAATAAAACCTGATTTTCTGTGTGCTGCTGCCGAAAGCCTCTGCTGTCTACAGCCACAACCCCATTGCTGTCCCCCCATGTTCCCTAGGGGTCTGGGGGTGCTCACCCTGAAGCATGACTGGGTCCACTGCCCTGGCTTTGGGAGGGGGTGGAACACCTCTGCTATGAGGCTGCCCAAGTTCACATCTGGCTCTGCCACTTAGCTGTGGGGCCTTGTTCAAGTTACTGCCCCTCTCTGTGCCCTCTATAGAAAACAAAATCAATTCACAGGGCTATGTGAGATAGTTATGTAAAGGGCTAGGGTGGTCTCTAATGCAGGGTGGGTGCTCAACCCATTCAGTTATCACTGAGAGGAGGGAAGAGTGATCAACTTTCCAATGACACAAACGCTCCCAGCAGCATTGGGTCATGGGGTTGAAACTATATGTGAGAGGTAATAAAAATACAAACATAAACTCAAAATAGATTAAACACCTAACTGTAAGACCCGATACTATAAAACTCCTAGAGGAAAACATAGGCAGAACACTCTTTGACATAAATCATAACAATAGCTTTTGGATCCATCTCCTAAAGTAAAGGAAATAAAAGCAAAAATAAACAAATGGAAACGTATTAAACTTAAAAGCTTTTGCACAGCAAAGGAAACCATCGAGAAAATGAAGAGACAACCTACTGAATAGGAGAAAATATTTGCAAATGATATAACCACTAAGGGGTTAACATCCAACATATATAAACAGCTTTTACAACTCAACATCATAAAAACAAACAATCCAATTTAAAAATGGGCAGAAGAACTGAATAGATATTTTTCCAAAGAGGACATGCAGATGGCCAACAGGCACATGAAAAGATGCTCAACATCACTAATCATCAGGGAAATGCAAATCAAACCCACAATGAGGTATCACCTCACACCTGTCAGAATGGCCATCATCAAAAAGAATGCAAATAACAACTGTTGACAAGGATGTGGAGAAAAGGGAACCCTCGTACACTGTTGGTGGGAATGTACATTGGTGCAGGCGCTGTGGAAAACAGTGTGGAGGTTTCTCAAAAAACTAAAAATAGAACTACCATACGACCCAGCAATTCCACTCTTGGGTATATATCCAAAAAACCCCCAAAACACTAATCTGAAAAGATAAATGCACCCCAGTGTTCACAGCAGCACTATTTACAATAGCCAAGACATGGAAGCAACCTAAGGGTCCATCAACAGATGAATGGATAAAGAAGATGTGGTATAGATACACAATGGAACATTACTCAGCCATAAAAAAGAGTAAAATTTTGCCATTTACAGCAACATGGATGGATTTGAAGGGCATTACTCTTAGTGAAATAAGTCAGACACAGAAAGACAAATACTGTACGATATCACTTTTATGTGGAAACTAGAATATACAACAAACTAGTGAATATAATAAAAAAGCAGCAGACTCACAGATATAGAGAACAAACTAGTGGTTACCAGTGGGGAGAGGGAAGGGGGGAGGGGCAACATAGGGATGGGGGTGTGGGAGGTACACACTATTGGGTATAAGATAGGCTCAAGGATGTATTGTACCACATGGGGAATAGAGTCAATATTTTGTAATTACTGTAAATGGAAAGTAACCTTTAAAAACTATAAAAATTTTAAATTAAAGATTAAAAAATTAAAAACTACAATTTGATAGAGAGATAGCGCTCTCTGGAAACATCTAAGTTTAAAATCCATAGGTCTGACATTATTTAAACTAGAAATTATTACACATTAGTCATATGTTACCTTTAAATTAATATTCTAAAAAATTTTGCGTGTACATTTTAAGGTGACAAATAGATTTAACTGGAAATTTTTTCACTCATTCTCATGAAGTCTATGAGCTAAGAGAAACAAACACGCTTAAGTGAGATATATGACTAAGGTGACAATTTGGAAGCTTATTTCAACGAGCCCTTCTGAACCAGCGGCTTCTGTTTTAGGAGCATTTAGCAAACGGAGTCATGAGCCCTTCTATGTAGGATGTGCGCTTTCTCTCTGAGTTTGTTCTTCCTTAATTGCTTTTGTGGGAGATTATAACCTGGGAGTCATTGACTCAGCCAGTAAAACCTCAGAGCCATCCACCGAGCTTCCAAAATGTTAAAAAACAACTGACACCGAGATTAAGATGCAAGGGACTTCCCTGGTGGCACAGTGGTTGAGAATCTGCCTGCCAAGGAAGGGGGCACGTGTTCGAGCCCTGGTCCGGGAAGATCCCACATGACGCGGAGCAACTAAGCCTGTGCGCCACATCTAGTGAGCCTGCGCTCTAGAGCCCGCGAGCCACAACTACTGAGCCCGCGTGCCACAACTCCTGAAGGCTGCGCACCTAGAGCCCGTGCTCTGCAACAAGAGAAGCCACCGCAATGAGAAGCTCGTGCACTGCAACGAAGAGTAGCCCCCTCTCGCCACAACTAGAGAAAGCCCGCAGGCAGCAACGAATTCCCAATGCAGCCATAAATAAATAAATTTCTTTTTTAAAAAAGATCGAGATGCAAGAGTTTTTATATTTTTTTCAGTTGTATTTCTGTCCTACACAAAAACCTGAGCAAAATGTTGTTTAATGATGTAATGGTGTCATTAATGTTACAGCTGTAAGGAGTTCTGGAAGACCGACCACAGGACCCCTGCTCCTCTCCCGTTAGGAACCAGCTTCATGAACTTGGACGTTCAGTTGACAGTTTGACCCAAGATCCATGATTCTCAGTGGAGGCCCATCCCTCTGGGGAAATTTTCCCCATGACCGGCGACTTTGGTTTTTCTTCCTGACACTTCCTTCCGGTGGGAAGGCAGCCTGTCCAGTTAAGTCTCCTGTCCAGAGAGACAGATGAACTTGTGTCTCGGTCTTGGGATGGGCTTTACTCTTTGAGAATCAGAGGTCCCTTCCCCCCAGTATATTTCTACCATTTCTAGCATTCCCTACCCCCCTTTTCTGCTCTGTTTTTCTTAATAACAACATCACTATCGGATATTATAACTATTTGTTCACATTTTTGCAGTCTTCCCAAATAGAATATAAACCCCAGGAAATTAGGGGGTTTTGTTGTGTTTGCTAATGCCTAGAATGTCTGGGGCAGTAACACACACAATGAATAGTTCTCAGATGTTTCTCTCATTCTTTCATTCAAAGCCTGATTGTAAGCCATTCATCTACAGAGCAAAGGGGTCTCCTCTTCTGTTGTTTGTTTGTTTTTGCTGTAATCATGGCAAGTGGCCAGGGATAAGCAAAGAGGACAGTCTGGGGGCTTGGGGGTTGAAATAGAGAAGAAAAGTGGTGATTTCCTCCCTTTCATATTTTTCTCGGGGGAGATGGGTTTTTTATTCCCAAGGCTATGCAGATGGGAAGACTTCCTCTGCCCTGGTGGCCTGGTAAATGGTGGCAGCTGGGGTCAAGAGCAGAGACTGAGGCCTCGGCCAAACACTTGCAAAACAAGAAATTAATTTTTGAATTCTCTGGACTTTTTTTCCTTTGTGAGAACTGCAGCTGCAACACATTTTAATTTGCATTTGAATGCACTGCTTTTCAAAAAATCCATTATAAAATCAATCATCCTTTTTTATAGTGTGTATGAAAATCACCATTTATCAAAACTACCATTAAAGAGAATGGAATTCAAAAACAAAAAAAACCCCACAGCAAATCCTAAATTGCCTATTCAAAGGGGTAAATATACCACAATGGGCAAATTCTGAGTTTCTTTACTATCAATATGAAAAGGTGCGGTATTAATGCATGGAAATATTACCTGGGGTCTCTCCAAGACTCCCCTAAGAGCCTTTCCCCCTCCCACACTCCTGTTCCCTTTCCCCCCTATTTTATCCTCCCTTAACGGAACTCTGTCTTCAGAATGTTTCCGTCAATCCTGTATGGTGGTTGCTGCCTTGAGGGAAGAAATTCTTTCAAACAAGAACAAGAGTCATCCATCACTTTATGTTGGTCAACAGTCTCTCCCCTCTGACACAGGGCAGACCATTCACTACCGAAAGGCATGAAGTGATACCATATTTCCATGACATTATTACCTTTGGAGACGTAAAACAGGGTCCTGATGAAATAGAGTATGATGGATATGTACATTGAGGAAGACGGTCAAACCCAAGGGTCAGTGATAAGTGGCCACCATGTGTGTGGTGGAAAGGCAGGAATTCTGCATGATTATGGGGCAAAATGAAGACCTACAGGAGGCCTGGCAACAGAAGAGATGGACCTCCCAAAAGTGAGGGCCGTCAAGGACTTTGCTTCATTAGAAGTTCTAGAAAGAGACTGACCTAAGAAAATATTGCTACTTGGATTTGACTGTTTTGGGCACTTCATCTACGTTTTAAGTAATGTAGTAAAGGTCTGCCTTCTGTTGGAGTAACTACAGAAATAGCATAAATATACGGCTATTCTAGTCCTGTCCTTAATTAGCTTCGTAACATTGAAGAAGATACAGAGCTACTTTAGTTTTATACTTAGTTTGCTCATCTATAATAGAAAGGCATTACATGACATATTTTTTTTATTGACGTATAATTGATCTACAAGGTTGTGTTAGTTTCAGGTATACAGCAAAGTGATTCAGTTATATATATATATTTTTTCAGATTATTTCCGTTATAGGTTATTACAAGATATTGAACATTGTTCCCTGTGTTATACAGTAAATCCTTGTTGCTTATCTATTGTATATGTGGTAGTCTGTATCTGTTAATCCCATACTTCTAATTTATTTGTTCCCCTCCCCACCTTTCCCCTTTAGTATGTCTGTGAGTCTGTCTCTGTTTTGTAAAAAATTCATTTGTATCATTTTTTAGATCCCACATATAAGTGATATCATGTGATATTTGTCTTTCTCTGACTTACTTCACTTAGTATGATAATCTCTAGGTCCATCCATGTAGCTACAAATGGCATTATTTAATTCTTTTTTTTATGGCTGAGTAATATTCCATTGTATATATGTACCACATCTTCTTAAGCCAACCACCTGTTGATGGATACTTGGGTTGTTTCCACGTCTTGGCTATTGTAAATAGTGCTGCTACAAACATTGGGGTGCATGTATCTTTTTGAATTTGAGGTTTTGTTTTTTCTGGATATATGCCCAGGAGTGGGATTTCAGGATCATGTGGTAGCTCTATTTTTAGTTTTTAAAGGAACCTCCATACTGTTCTCCACAGGGCTGCATCAATTTACATCCCCACCAACCCTGCAAGAGGGTTCCCTTTTCTGCACACCCTCTCCAGCCTTTATTATTTGTAGACTTTTTAATGATGGCCATTCTGACCTGTGTGGGGTGATACTTCATTGTAGTTCTGATTTGTATTTCTCTAATAATTAGAGATGTTGAACATCTTTTCATGTGCCTGTTGGCCATCTGTATGTCTTCTTTGGAGAAATGTCTATTTAGGCCTTCTGCCATTTTTTGATTAGGTTGTTTGTTTTTCTGGTATTGAGTTGTACGAGCTGTTTGTATATTGTGGAAATTAACCCCTGTCAGTCGTGCAAACATTTTCTCCCATTCCATAGGTTGTCTTTTCGTTTTGTTGATGGTGTTCTTTGCTATGCAAAAGCTTTTTAAGTGTTATTAGGTTCCATTTGTTTCTTTTTCTTTTTTTTTTTTTGCCTCAAGAGACTATTAAGAAAATATTGCTATGATTTATGTCAGAGAATGCATTGCTATGCTCTCTTCTAGGAGTTTTATGGTGCCCCTATCTTATATTTAGGTCTTTAAACCATTTTGGGTTTATGCGGAGAAAGTGACAATGTGCTAGGTCCAAAGCTAGACCTCAAGAGAATTTGCGTGCTTTTGTTTTTTCTCTTGGAAACCTGTCCAGCTTTCATGCAGGCCAGCCAACTGGAGCATGAGAGATACAACAATATCATTCCAGCCAAGGCCATCCTAAGCCAATCAGCTGATCCATTCAACTCACCAGCTGACCACAGAGGCATGAGAGAGCCTGGCCAGATCAGAACCCTCCAGGTGGCCCACTGACCCTTGAGAAATAACACATGATACACCTTAAGTCATTAAGTTTTAGAGACGATTGTGCAATAGTACCTAACTGACACAGATGATGGTCACTTCTGAGATTCACTGGTATGCATTTTGGATACATTTTTGTTTCAAAGAGGGATTCTTTTAACGTTGTTTCAACTGTATCTAATTGATATTAATCTTTTCAAGACTTGGTATATATCTCAACTCTATTTGTCAAAAAATAGCCAGATATATTTTTATTTTACTAATAAGCTAGTAGGTAGTTCCTAACCTTAGTTTAAGAAATAGGAATAATAGGGCTTCACTGGTGGCGCAGTGGTTGAGAGTCCACCTGCCGATGCAGGGGATGCGGGTTCATGCCCCGGTCCGGGAGGATCCCACGTGCCGCGGAGCGGCTGGGGCCGTGAGCCATGGGCGCTGAGCCTGCGCATCCGGAGTCTGTGCTCCGCAGCGGGAGAGGCCACAACAGTGAGAGGCCGGCGTACCGCAAAAAAAAAAAAAAAAAGAAAAGAAAAGAAATAGGAATAATGGATTATGTGACTTGTAAGTCCCTATTCTAAACTTTTAGCCCAGCTATTAGTCCAAACATCCCAGAAAGTTTCTAGGCATGCAGAATGAATTTTGGAGCATTGCTTGCAATGTTGCCTATTATTATAAATACTAGGTGAATTTCTTCTGTTGTGAATGAATATTTACTTACTGGACAGGAACTGAGCAGAGATTCTTCACCCATGGTGACATCAAAGATTCCGGTGCCAACATTATTATTCGAATGGTGAATTTATGGCATTTATAAACATGATACATGCTCACTATAAAACATCCAAGCAATCCAGATAAGTATAAAGAGAGCAATAAATCATCTCGAATCCTCAAAAACACTAGTGTTGTCATTTTGTGAATATCATTTCAGAGATTTCTCTACTCAGATATAGAAATAGAAGGATGAGGAAGAAGATAAAGAGATTTTTCAGTATAGTTTCAGAAAATACATTTTTTTTTTTTTTAATTTTTTTTCGGTACGCGGGCCTCTCACCACCGTGGCCTCTCCCATTGCGGAGCACAGGCTCCGGACATGCAGGCTCAGCAGCCATGGCTCACGGGCGCAGCCGCTCCGCGGCATGTGGGATCTTCCCGGACCGGGGCACGAACCCGTGTCCCCTGCATCGGCAGGCGGACTCTCAACCACTGCGCCACCAGGGAAGCCCTACATATTATTTTTAATTTGAAACGTATTACATTTAAAAATCCCTGATTTTATCTAGAGAAAAAAGAGTCAAGGAAGAGTTCAAATTCATATGAATATTAATTAATTCCCTTGGAACTAGTTTCTCAAAGTTTATTCAAGACCTAGAAAAGATTAGAGAATCAAATGCCTCTTATGTATCTCTCAGACCTTTCCGGCCTCACCTCTCCCCTGCGGCAACTTTGCATGGGTATGGACCCATTTTATAAAGATACGATATGACGGTGTGTCACTATTTGCCATGCTGTGGCTTTCAACTCCTAGTCTGGGGTTTTCCTGTGAATGTCACACCAGGATCCTACTCAGCACATACATGACCCAAAAGGGCAGAGGAGTTAACACCCAGAGGAAGATTTTTTGACCAATGGAAAATGAGAGCCAATGTTAAATTTTCCCCCTCTTTCTCCATGATCCCTAAGCAGGGGAGTCTTGAGATGCAATTTATATACTTCTCAGGGCCACGTTCCTATGCATCGCGCAGTCCTCACTCTTAGCAACAGCCCACCTGATGACACATTTGTACGCTGCCTCCCCATCTTGCCTACCTCACTCATCACATTCCTAAGTCTAGTTCTCTGGAACTGTACTTACTCCAGTCATAAATACAGGGCTTTTTAGTGTTGAATTCATTCTAAGACATTCATACCAGAAGTGGACCTAGGTCATTAGGAAAGCAGATCTTCAAGACAGTGTTTGGATATTCTTGAGTTTATCGATAGCAATAAGGATCCCGCTGCTGGTGGTAAGTGGAGCGGCACTCATAACCCGGGCATGCAGTGGCATCGCAGGTAGTTAGTTGGGACAAGGTACAGATGGAAGGTGAGGCATCGGGATTGTAACATATAGCATTAGGGAAATAATTTTTATAAGGATTGTGAAGTGGTTCAGCTTCATTAATGACACTGGAAACATTTTTAAAGTAAGTAAAATAGGCTCAGGGCATCAAAATGCTAACTTAAGACCCTCTCTGAAAGCCAAAGGATCTCTTTAGCACTAGACTCGGAAGCTGTCACCTCCTACAGTCTTACGAGAGACTGTTTGAAAATGAGGTCCGGAATCTCACTGTAAAGTGGCAGGACTGCCAAAGAGACCAAACACACAGCCTTGACAAATCACTGATAGGAAAATAGTGGGAACCTGAGATGTAGGATGGGGACATCTGGATGGATGAGCCTGAGAATCCTTAAACCCCCAATTCTACTTAAATGTTCAGTATGCAACAGCAGAATCTTCCCTGTCGTCAGAGAGGGGCAGTTTCTCCTGGCGTGAAGAATAAAGCAGGACGTCACCTGATGCCAGGTGACGCTCGTTTTCATTACGATGTGTCATCACCACTCTTTCTACATTCCAGAGCAACGCTTATCCTTCCTGGCTTTGGTCATGCTAAGGACTAAATGCAATTATTGGCCTGGAGGTAAATAAATTATATGCTAAAAGGGATTGCAGGAGCTGGCTAGTTTTCCCAGGAGAAACTGGGCAACGTGTGTGGGAGTCCATCTTAAGGATGCCGGACCATGGGGGGTGGGGCGGGGTATAAAAGCTGGTGAGAGGAGAAATGATTGACATGGGGGCGCTTGCGACATACATGAGCCGGTGCTCTGGCCAGGAGTTCTGAAGGTCATCTAGTATCTGCTGGGATGGATCCTGGAAGTTTAACATGATATTATCCCACAGTAAATGAGATGGAGATGTTAGATTTTCCTTGACTTTTGAAGAAAGAGTTAGAGTATAAAGGAAAATGGGAACAGTAGAATGGATTTATTATGTAAGATCTGAGAACCCACCACCAAAAATGTTTCCCAAGAGGGCCCCAAGGACATCTCTTCACTAAGGTAATAAGGAATGCATTCACAGGAGGGCATCTGGATCTTTCGGAAGCTCTTCCAGAGCTGATGCTGGAAAGTGCTGTCGTGAAAATGGGCTCCACGGAATCAATGAGGACGACTCCAGAATTGCAGGGACCTAATGGAAGTTTTTACTTCCAAGATCTGTTCTGATGGAAATAGTGGAAATAGTTCCCACTATTTTCCTATCAAAGGTCAAGGCAGTACATAAAACTGGACCTAAATTTTAGGTCTCGGACTACATCAGGGGCCTAGAAGGAACACGGCTAGAAGTGCGGGAAAAGTAAGTGTGAGGTATATGCCTGGACCTACACAGAATGGACCCGAAATATGGGGATCCCTGGATCTCACGTTAACACCCACGGGAGAGTGAGTGCCCGCCAGGAAGAAGGTACTAAACAACACACTGAACAGGGTGATCTGACCTGCGGACGCCAGTCAGCCTCCCTCCCTCTTCGGCGGCTCCAAAGCTTGCGATGGGCCTATGCATATAGTGGCCATGGGGGCAGAGACAGAGGCTCTGAGCGTTGCATGAAAGGACAGCATGGGTGCCATCTCACCAAGGAAGATGGGAGCTACTGTCAGAGCTGAAGGCCCAAAGGGTCAAGAGCTGAGCGTACTGATACAGCACCACTTCTCCACGAGCAGCTGGCCATCTGGTGGCAGATAAACTGTGCCAAACCTCCATTCTGGAGTGGGGCGGACATCAGTCCTTGTGCTCACTTCAGATTTCGGTTTTCCGTTCCTTTCTCTGCCACCAGCACCACTATTTGAGATTTTACACATTGCCTGATATTCCACGCAACCTGACCTCAGTCCCAGGGAGCAGGTTATGGCAAATGAGGTGCAGCAAGGAGCAAAAGACAAGGGGATGCACTGGTCTTACTGTGTGTTTATCATCTAGAAACATCCACGCTCACAGTACGATACAGTGTTAATGATTCAGTCCACACACCTAGCACCCAGATCATAGCTTTTGTATACCATTTTCCATTTAAACGATCTGGGGAATCTTGGAAAAATCACTTATTCCAGGACTGGTCCAGGTAAAGTTTTTAAAAGATGAGCCTGGAACAACTTTTTGTTCCACGAAGTAAGGAAGCGCTCCTAAGAGAATGGGAACACATCATGACGACACAGGGCTGGCTTGAAGGGGCACTTGTGGCCAAACCTGGGAACCTTAATATTAGTGATTACAGACACAGAAAACAAACTTATGGTTACCAGAGGGGAAGGGGGAGGGATAAATTAGGAGTTTGGGGTTAGCAGCTACACACTACTATATATAAAATAGATAAGCAGCAAGGACCAGTTACTGTATAGCACAGGGAACTATATTCAATATCTTGTAATCAACTATAATGGAAAGGAATCTGAAAAAGAATATATCTGTATATAACTGAATAACTTTGCTGTACAGCAGAAACTAACACAATGTAAATCAACTACACTTTAATAAAAAAATCAGTGCTTAATTATAATCTATTGAATAAAGTAAGAATCCATGAGAATAAGAAGAAAGGAAGGAGAGAAGGAAAGAAGGAAAAAAGGAGGGAGGAAAGGAGGGAGGGAGGGAAAGCTATTCCTTGAGTAAAATGTCAACTAACCAGTGAAACAGTGAGGAGTTGGGAGACAATCATTTTTTGAACATCGTAGTATATTGATTTAGTCAAGAATAATCAGCGGCCACTAAACTAGTTTGTGAGCATTTGATAAGGCAGACAATATCTATAGAGTGTCAAAGAATTTCTCCGCAGATTACTAATAAATTACAAAAGGAAAAGTCAGTCACATCATATGGAAAAAAACCTGGCAGATACCGCCCTTAGGAAGTGTTCAAATTAACATAACAACGGGACAAACCAAGAAAGCATAGGCTTGTGTTTCCTAATGTGATGCAATGAGAAGAACACAGTATCTTTTATGTTGCAATTTTTCCAAAAGTAGATAAACGGAATGGAATCATAAGGGCATACCATGAAAACACAAACTCAGGACATCCTAACTGTCCTGTTCTCTTTAAAAATGATAATGTTAAGAAAGACCAAGAAAGACTTGGGAATCTTTCAGATTAAAGGAGATTAAGGAGACATGAAAATGAAATATAATGTATGATTCTGGTTTGGCTCCTAGCCTAGAAAAAATTTCTAAAAAAGACATTACTGGGACAGTTGGGTAAATCTGAATAAGGTCTGTAGTTATGCGAATGACATCCTAGTGATTAGGAAATCCATATATACTAAAGCATTTAGGAGTAACCAGGCATAATTTCCACAATTTACAAATTATTGAGAAAAAATGGCAAAGCAAACATGGCAAAATTGTATCAAATATTGAATGTGGGGCTTCCCTGGTGGCGCAGTGGTTGAGAGTCCGCCTGCCAATGCGGAGGACTCGGGTTCGTGCCCCGGCCCGGGAAGATCCCACATGCTGCGGAGCGGCTGGGCCCGTGAGCCATGGCCGCTGAGCCTGAGCGTACGGAGCCTGTGCTCTGCAAGGGGTGAGGCCACAGCAGTGAGAGGCTCGCGTACCGCAAAAAAAAAAAAAAAAAAAAAAAAAAAATATTGAATGTGAATGAAGGATAGAGGAACTTCTTTGTATTATTTGCACAGATCTTTTATAAATTGGAAATTATTTAAAAATGAAAACTAACAAAGAACATAGCTCTTGCCAACCTAGGAATGTGGATCTGGGGAACTGGCTGTCAGAATAAGTATGACACTGAACCGAGAACTCCGCCCACTGAATGCAGGGTGTCTTAGTTTTATGGGAAGGAGAATGTCTATCGGATTCCTGCTCTGGATGGCCCTGGAATTTGTATCTAAGGTCCAGGTTGGACAGACTCATCCAATATTCCGGGATTAAAACTGACTGCAGTGCTCAAAATTAGTTCCTAGTTGTTATAGTTCCCTTTTATTTTGACCTAAGGATTGTTTATGTCTTACCAGATCATCAATGGATTTAATTAAGACTCTGCAAATCTTCTCTTAGTTTTTTTGTTTTAATTTTTCAGTAACAGGGTCCATCCAGCTGCTTAGTCTGTTGCCTTCTCAGAATGGAAGTCCCTTTCCTTGCTTTCTGGCATTGAGTGTCACTATGGAGAAACCTGAGATCGTCCTGTTTCTTTCTCTTTTTCTTTTGAAGGTGGCTGGTGTTGACAGCAGGAAACCTAAAAATAAATCTTTTTTTAAAAAAAACTTACAGCTCAATAATTTATTCATAGCATGTCTGTATACCGATACTTCCTGATATACAGCATGCTCCTTTAATCTGCAGATTCCACTCTTATTTAAAGAAAATAGTTCCTATAAATTTTATGAGGACTTTCGCAGCTTTCTGTTGTTGGATTCGCTGAGGAATTGTTCGTATGTGAGGCTGTATTTACCGCTCTTATTATCCTCACTCTAAAATTTTTTTTTTATTGAAGTATAGCTGAGTTACAATGCTGTGTTAATTTCTGCTGTACAGCAAAGTGATTCAGTTATACATATATATGTACATATATGTGTGTGTGTGTGTGTGTGTGTATATATATATATATATATATATACATACATTCTTTTTCAGATTCTTTTCCAGATATTGAATATAGTTCCCTGTGCTCTACAGCAGGACCTTGTCGTTTATCCATCCTATATGTAATAGTTTGCAGCTGCTGACCCCAAACTCCCAATCCATCCCTCCCCCACGCACTCACTCGAAATTTTTTAAAACTTTTCTCTGTACCTAAGCATTCCCTTATTGTCTCGTGTCACTCCTCCATCCAACCAACTGGATTTTCAATCGTGTCTATTTTTTTCCTCGAGGTATCTAATTTATTTATCAGAAAGCACACACGTATATTCTTTATGATACAACTAGCTTACTGATTAGATAAATAATGGCGTATTTTGTGTTCTCAATTTACTTGCTTACCTCTCTCCTCTCTTCATCATATTTTTATAATTTAATTTCTCATTTAATCCCTTAATTGAAAAGATTTTTAAAAAATCAACTTTCTATGTTTTATTAAGTACCCTTATAGTTAAAATCATTCCTAGAATACCTGCTCTGGAGGACACTTTCTTCCAGAATCATTTTTTTTGTCTTTTATATGTTATGATCCTTCCTTCCTCCTGTATTGTGTTCACCCCCACCCCGCGTGTGTGCCTGTACGTGTGCGTGTGCGTGTGTGTCTCTCTCTCTCTAGCTCATTTATTTTGGCCATAGTATGTTCGTCTAACTCTAATAATAATGTTTGCTTTAATTTTCTTTTTGCATACTTAATATTGATCACTTTGTCCACAACATTTTTGGGCTCTGACACATGAATGCACCCTGACAATTTTTACCTTAAAATGAACCAGATCCTCTCCCCGTCCAACCAGTTATAGCTAAAAGGCTGACTACGGCTTTCCATGAACTTTTCTGTATCCTAAAGGCTCTGGTGCAGGGGAGGCCCTGTTTAAGAGGGATTTAGTTTTTTTCTCTCTCTCAATCTCTTTCTCTGTCTCTGAGACTGATAAAGATTCTCTTTGACCAAACTTCAGACAGACTCCTCTGAGCCCTCTTTTTGACAAGGACTCATCCTCGGACACTTGTTTTCTGCCTGTGTAGCCCAGTGTAGCAAGAATCCTATTAAATCAGTTTAGTGAGAATCCCCCTGCTCCCCGGCCTTGATAGCTGACCCCCCGTGGTATCTGATCCAGGCCCTCATCCCTCACCTTTGATGTCTAAGTCCTCGGCCTCCCTTCAGCAAGTATCCCGTTCAGTCGATTTAGCAAGAATCCTCTCACTCTTGTGTCGCCTCTTAGTAATTCCCCATCCACCAGCCCCCCACCCCACTCCCGGGCTATAAATTCCCACTTGTCTTGCTGAGCTCAGCGTTGAGCCCCATCTCTCTCCCTATTGCAATAGTCTCGACTTGTCTTCCTAACAATTTAGCAAGTGTCAGAGTAGTTCTTTCTTTATCGAGATCCATGACATGACACATTATATATTCTATCATTTATTAGTTTGTGCCTACACGTCCTACTAGAACATAAGATCTAGTAGGAAGGAGATTGATTTTTGCTCTTTTTCATCAGTGAGCTTCTGGCACCTAGAATGGACTTGAGACACAGCAGACACTTAACATTCACTGATTAATGTACGAATGAATGGATGTGAGAACCTCAGTTACTTTATTTCACCGAGCCTGCAGTACTTTTCACTCTTTCTGAACTAAGAAACAGTAGGTAAACCAAATGAATAACTTTCAATGGCGCCGAAAGGTAGTATGTAATAAATGTTCGATATAAATCCAATAGTGGTAAACAGCCTTGTTCTCCCAACTCAAAATCGGGTTCTGTGTATAAAGTGACATACCTTGGAGTACCTTCTCTTCTCTTGTAGCTGTCCCAATGGTAGACAGAAGTTTCAATTTTCCCTTTGAATTGTTAAAGGGCTGCTCCAAATTGTAAGCTATTAGGGAGAATTTTTAGGATTTCCTTGACTCTCCTTTCCTCATGTTTGCTCCTGGGGTGAGGACGGGGCAAGATGTGGGCTACAATGAGCCACATTACAATCACCTGTTTCTTTCTCTTTTGCTGTCCCTTCTATAAGGGACCTTATTCATAGTTTATACATTGTATGTTGTATTGGACCTCTCTCCTTGTCTGCTTGTTGCCATTGAATCTTTGACTGCGTGTTTATTTATTTACCAGGTACTTGTGGGAGGGAGATGATGTGGGCTGGCTTCTTTCTTCGTTCACGGTCGCATGGCCTCTTCTGCTGTCTTGAATTTAAATCTCCTCATCTTGAGTCAGGAAGATTTGTTTCTGAAGCTGGGTGGGAAAGACACTGGATTTGGGAGTCAGGAGCAAATTGCGTTCCTGGCTCTAACCGGCAAGGCAAATTCTCACTGTCTGTTTCCTTTACTCCCAAGTATGGATAAAGCCTGCCCTTGGCACTGTACAGAGTCGTAATGAGGACAGAATCAGACAACAGACACAAAAAAACACTTTGAAGGAAATTACGGGATCTCCAATCATAAGAGAATATTACAATATTAATATTCTCTTTTATTTGCTTATGGAAACTGGGCCTTTCCCCGGAGTAAGAATTGTGAGTGTTCAGTCTCATGAGGGATTCAGGCTTAATTGGAAATCTTACTGCGACATTGCCTTCTGGAAACTTCCCTGAAAAGCCCACCAAAGTATCAGTGATTATGTCGGGAGGCCATTTGGCAAGACCTGGATTCACTGGGTGATGGTAACACTTCCCCGAGATATAACGTCACCCAGACAGGGTGTTATGTTTTCAGTTTGCTTTTCTCACTGAGCAGATCTAATTTTTCTCTGTTGCAGTCTAAAGCTTTAAAGCAAATCAGTTTGAGTTTGTGAGCCAGAAAAATTCAAATGTAATATCAAAGCAGTCCCCACCAGCCAAACAGTTCTCTTCGTCCAAGATGGAGTTAAGCCAACGCAGATTTTCAAGGTGACAGACACCACCATGAGTTGATGGGCTCAGCGTCTGCTCTGCCAGCCTGAAAGCTTTCCCAACTGAATCACACTTTCTTTTCTGACAGCCACAGGTGAAAGGGAAAGTAAGAACCCCAAGCTAGTAGCTAGTTAATAAATTTGTAAAATAGGTCTAATTATATTTATTACTAAGCTTTTGCCTTTATCTAAAGGGACATGTAAGAAGATGATTTTGTTCTGTTATGCGTATGGATTTGAGAAAAAAATCCCGTGTTTTCTATCCCTCTGACTCAGAGCTTATTTTATCTGGCAGGACTGACCTCGCGGTCTTGGGATATTTGTGCTAGATTCCTTCATTCTTTCTCTTCGTCTGTGTTAAGAAAATCACTTGTCAGTTTGGGGCATTCTTCTGTGGAAAGGCTCTTGTTAATAACTGTGTGCTTCCTCTCCCTTTTGCAATGAAAACTACTGCCCTTATCTCCCTGTATCACAGTACCCGGGAGAACCCAATCACGCCGGAAGCTCTCCTTTGCTTTTTTCACTCCAAGAGTTACCAAGGAGGCCCTTGGTAGCCTGCTTGAGTCTCTCAAGCCTCAGGGGTAAGAGGAAAGTCAAGGGCAAGGCCACAGGATCCACCTTAGCTTGCCACCTAAGCTCTCGGAGAACTCTCTCATTCGCATCTTAGCATTTTGTTCATTTTAAATACGTAATGCACATGTATTGGCGGGACAAATATTTAGCAGAGCTCTCAAGAAAGTTGTGCGTGTTTTCCTTGGATACGGTTTATTGCTAATATTGAAAAGCTGGCTCGATTTTAAGAGAAGAAGAAAACTAGTATTGAGCGTCCAGCCAAGACCCCTGGGCGCGCAGTGCGCGCAGGACGCTGGACAGCTCCGAGCCGAGCATCCCCCGCGGCCGCTGCGCCCTGTCCCCTCCGGTCGCCGCCCTGATGTCCATCCCTGCACTGCCCTGGCTGGGGCCTTATTACATCTTCCTCTACAGCCTTCGGTCGAACTCTCCGTGTCCTTGTGGAGCCCAGGGACTCTGCCCGCTTCTCTCGCGGGCAGGTGTGGATGTGGCCACGCACCGGGTTTCCGGTGGTTCCCGTGGACCCCGTGGCCCCCTGGCGCTTCTTTCGGGCGCTGAGCTAGGCTCAGGAATCATCCGCTTTTAAGCCGTCGGTACAATCTGCCGGCGAGCGCGGAGACAGTTTGCACCGCCAGCTCATTATCTGCTGTCAAGACGTCCCATTTCCCCTCCCCCTCCGCGGTCACAGCTCCCTGGGAGCGGTGGCAGCATCGTTATCCAGCTCGTCCTGGGGCTGTGGTAACCTCGGCACTTCTGCCGGCATCTCGCCAAGGTCCCTCGGGGCCCTACTTGGCTTATTTGTCAGACTTTTCTGACTGGCGCCCATTGGACACCCAGGGCCTCCTAAGGCAGGAGAAGCAGAACAGAAGTCAGAAGCTGGAAAAGAGGCAGGTCTTACACTCTGCAAAGGCCCAGAAATGAATATAGTCTCCTTGTGCCGGTGAGGGACACTCTGGCCCTGCCGTAGTTTATCTTATGTTTTAGTGGAGGGGCCAGGTGGTCAATAATTTGTATTAAGAAGAAAGGCCGGCAAGGAGCCCATGTCTACCCAAGAAATGTTTACTAACACCTACTAAGTGCCTAGCTGTGTGTCCAGAATCATGAAGGCTATAAAGCCCTTTGGGGTTTACAACTGTTAGCAGCATGCAAACCTTGCCTCTTCAAGACAACAGAAAAACCACGTGGAGTATTATGGAAGCACAGGCTGAATCACGCCTCATAGGAATTCAGAGAAGGGACCAGTCAGGGTTGACAAGGATCAGGGAAAACACCACGAAAAAGGAGAGATTTCAGCTGAAACACTGAGGGACCATCAAAGATGGACTGATGGAAGAAGGAGAAACAGGCTCTGTCAGGAGCCAGAAGTAGGAACCAGTATAGGGAAGGAGAGATGGGAAGCCAGAAATACGAACCAGGATTAGGAGAAAGAGGGAGGCACCTTTGTCTCCTTCTGTTTCCTGCTTCTACTCTGGGAGTTTATGTTCACGATGGTGGTTGGAGTCCTGAGAAGTTAATTCTCAGGAATTAATTAAGTTAATTAATTCTATCAATTAGATTCTCCTTACGGCTGTCAAGTGGAAAGGAAGGGAGAAGCTTTTGGCAACAAAAATTAAACCAAAACATGATATCCTGTTGGCTCTCCCTTTGTCAGAATTCATGAAAAAGGGCAGATAAAAGCGAGGGTTGGATGTAGTGTAAACTTGGGCTTTGTGAACGCAGCCCTGCTTTTCCCCATCCTCAAGGTCAGTCCTATGTAGAAAATAAGTCTGGTTATCATTTTAAGACACTCGGTTACTTTCTGGACATTTTCGAATATTTATTTTCTTTGCCTTTAACAGCTCAGTTGTTAATCATAACACATCTAATATGCTGTGTAATATATAATAGGTGTTTTACAAATACACGTTGACTACACTGGCCCCACTATTCAGATATGAAAGCTTCCACCACAGGCATTTTCATGTAAACGTACAATACTTTGGATCTCTGGCCTCATCACGCTAGTAACGGAACATGCTTTGTCTTCCTTCGCTTTGGCACTGATTTGCCAAATTAAATTAAATGTCCTCTCCATCCTTCCTTTATCTCCCAAACCCTAAGTATTAAATGAGATTAATATATATTAATGTAATATATGGTAGGCACTTAATGTGTATTTAATGTGAGTCACGAATAAAAAATATTTGGTCCACTCTGTAGACACATGAATTGTAATTATGTTCCTCCAGTGGAGACGCAGTCATTCCCTTCTCCAGGGCGAGGAGAGAGGGATTTCTGAGACCTCTTGTGTAAAGCGGGTAGGGGGTGGGAGGGCCTGTTTCTGGTGACTATAGGATTGGGGTGCTCCCTGCAGCACTTCCTTTAAGATCGGCCACGGGTCATATTTGAAATGGAGGAGTTCCATCCGGTGTACTCTCGTCTAGCACCTGCAGGGGACCCTCATCGTGAGGGTGAGAGCAAGGTTTGCTCAGAGAGATTCGGCACAGCCCCTGATGGAATCAGGCGCGCCGCGCTGCTCAGAAGCTGCTGTGTCCTTAGAAAAAGGGGGTGGGGTTATTTTCCCTTAGGGACCTAGAGGTAGAGGCGGTTTAAACTTTGAATGGTTTCCCCAAAAGAGCCTTTTGGACTCATACGGCCTGGGATAGCCCTCTCTGTGGTGTAACTCTACGTCCGCAGCTGAAAACAGTCACTCCCAATATTCCTCCACGACTCTCACACCTAAGGGAAAAGCAATAGATGCTTCCCTGACTCTGGGTCAGGTTCTCAGGATTGTGCTAGATAGTGGTTGTGGTACCCAAGGGGGATAGTTGTCAAGGAGGAAGACCCCTTCTGGGAGGACGTCTCCTCTCCCCCATTCAGTCATCCCTACAGGAACTTGTCTGGAGATGCCTCAGAATGAGGGGGTTAAGCCCTCAGACTTTTTGCTGGCGTGATTATTGCTTGTAAGGATCCTTGATTTTTCTTATTCTCTGATCTTCCCAAACCACCCTACACACTCAGATGTGATGTAGTGAAGCTGTGACTTCTCTCCCTCGGTGCAAAGCCATTACCCGCAGGGATGAGGCCCTAGCGTGTGCCTCTGAGAGTTCCATTATGTTCTAGATCATTATCAAATATACCTGAGGGATGAATGGAACCAGGCATACTAGACTCCTCCATAGGCCCGATTCTCAAAGGGGAGGGTTATTCCAGGCATTCTGGGGAGGCCTTGAAAAAATGAATTCTGACAAGTCAGATACGTATGTGTTTCCCAACCACACCCTACCCATGTTGGACAACTCTTAGATAAATTAAGGCAAAAAAAATAGTTTTAATATATTTTTAGAATTAAAATAAATGGCCCAGATGATCCACTCTTTTTTCAATCTGTTTTACAGCAGTAGAATCTGAATATCAGAAACAAGGTTGTTTACTCCAGATTTTGTAACGGGATTCAGAAAATTCTTTTGGTTTTCTGTCCATTGTCTTTTCCACGTCATCTTAGCTGTCCGTGGTATTAACCTCATTCTTGATAAGAGTCATGAGTTATGGTGACCAAGGTGGCCTTCACGTACCCCTCAGCTTGACTAAACTTTACTGGTCTCTTCCTGACACTTGGCCCCTGCCCCCCTCCCCCCACTTTTCTTAGAGCATTTTCTTTAGAAAACTTGTAAATCCTTTCTCTGTCCCTTAGATATGTAAACCCTTTTAAAAGCTTCCTGCCTGTTTCATGACCCAGGGCTGTCTTTCTCAACGACCTGGAGCCATCCCTTTACAGTGTAATTATCAAGGGAGATAGTGCCCCATCTCTGGTCCCTGTGGAGGTAGGAGCCTAACTCTTGTGGACACTTTCCTCCAAATTGTAAAGCTACCTCCTGTTACAAAGAAACAAGAAGGCTTATTTTTCTTTTGGGAAAAGCCAATTCTCAGACAGATGTCCTAGGTTCCCTTCCCCCACCCCAGATCACAAAAACTCTCCCACATTTGTGTCAGCAGAGCTAAGTTCAGACTGTGCTCTGGTCTCTCCATCCTATGGCAATAGCTTTGAATAAAGTCTTCCTTACCTCGTTAACTTTGGGGCACTTTCTGCTTTGACAATGGTGAAGACAAAAGAAACATATGATACTGTAAGTCGACTATACTTCGGTTAAAAACGACAAAAAATAAAATAAAATAAAATAAAAACGACATCGACTACGACAAAGGCTTGTCTCTATGTTTTTTTCCAGATCTCAGTGCTCCATATTTTCCCAGACAACCAAAGTGGCCCTAGGATTTTGGAAGTTTTTGAGCACAGCACCCTATACTTTTTTCATGGGGCCACTTATTATAAACTGCAATGTTGTGGCAGTTTCTGAGTTGTTTTAAATAGCTTAACGAACGCCAGATTTCAGCATACTTGTGTCTTTTAGCTGCCTAAGCCAAAGGGAAGTTTGATGGCTAAGAAGCTATAGAATAAATACAGTTGTAGGTAAGAATGAAAATAAGATAAGTAAAACTCTACAAAATCCCGCCAGGGATGGAGAAAGGAGAGCCCGAGACAACCATGTGTATTAACCATGGCCACGGTCACGCTGTGCTTTGAAGTATGAATGGAACTCATATCATCAGTAGCCCACTGGAGTGGACCTATGTTCCCTGAGGCCCATCTACTGCAGGTTAGGCCTCTCTAAGTCTCAGGGGTCCATAAGAGGCTCCCAGCCATTGACCCAGGAAGGCCTATGGCCTTGACACTCCCATTTCACTAATGTGGCTAGACCAAGGCTCCCAGACCACTGCCTCCAGCTTACCTGTCCGTGGGCCACTTGCTTATTCCACACACACTCCAGCTTACCTTCCTAACTGATTCCTTTTCACCATCAGTTGTCTTCCTTTCTAGTGACTCACTCAAGTTCAAAACATAGGAGTTATCCACCACTTACTTATATTGGTTAGAAGGTCCTGCAGATTTCAGGTACATGGTTAAAGTACCCACCCCATCCTTTCCTGCACTACCATGTGATCTATTTCATGTCCTCATCTTTTACTACCTAGACTAATATATGATAGCCTCCCACTGGGTCACCCATCTGTACTCTTTATCAAAAATATTTCCTCTGCCCAGCTGGAAGAATAATAGTTTCCAAATACAAGACCAACCATGTCATTCCCTTACTAAAACCCTCTCCAGTGCACACAGAGTAACATCCAAGCTTCTCAGCCAGGCTCACTGACCCTTCCTGACTTGGCCTCTCTTGCATCCCTCTAGCTCTTTCCCGGTCCCAGGTTACTTCTAACAATACTGACCTATGTGTCACTTCCTGGACACGTCATGCTTTTTCAAGCTACCAGCCCTTCACTCACACAGGCTCGCTTTCCATCAGTCTCTGCCTTGCACGTAACTAGACCGTAACTCTGAATTGTCTGTAGTTCCCAATAATTTTATGCCCCTTTTTTATGGGAAGTTGACCCTTGGATTGAGTGCAAATGAACGATCCCTAAGAACTGGATGAAACACTTCCTCTTCCTCGTCCCAGTAAACATTTCCTAAGGCTCAGGTTTCCTTAGCAACAATATGAAGGAGTAAGGACCTGGTGGGTACCACCCACCTCCCTCAGCTCTGCCTCCAGCTGGTGCCCTGTTGAGATCACAGGAGTTGCTTAGCGGTGCACCCTGCCCTATCATGCTTCCCTCACTCCCTTTTCCTGAGCGGACCCCTTCAGTAAATCACATGGAGAAGAATCCTTGTCTCAGCCCTGCTTCTAGGGGACTGTACAGAAGAACAAATCTTGGCCTCTACCCTAAAGAATGAGTAGTTTACTAAGGGAAAAAAACAAGAAGACAAGCTCATATTCACCGTGGTAGGTAGCATTTGAAGTGACGAGGAACGGGTTCAATAGGTTGGAATTTCAACAGAAATATTTCTTCCTGTTATTTCCTCCTCCTGGAATGTTCACTTGCCCTTTAAGCTTATTTCCACAGTAGAGTTCAGGATATAAAGACACAGAACTCAGTGTGCAACGTATGAACTCTCACAATTATTATATAGATCTTTATTTGTAGATTAATTGGAAATAGCAGCAAAAATATTTTTTAGAAAATACAATTTTTATAAACTATTTTTATTTTTCTTAAGATACATTTTTCATAAAAATGTTTTTTATAAAAAGTATTTTATCATATGGCAATGATACCAGTGTATTTTCTAGGTAATACCTTCTGGTCTGCTCTTCCTTTGAACGAGTCATTTTGTAAAAACTGATTAAAATTCAAGGAATTGGCCGGGAGGTCTACATTTCAAATTGTAGTGATTCTTGCCTTAAAGTCTTTTGGTATAGTCCAAATCCCCTGACTTCTTGAGGATGCATTAGGCATTGCCTCAGTCTAGGTTATAGTTAAATAGATGTCTATTTCCCTTCTTTAATCTAGTTCACCTAACCTCGCTTTTCTGGATCAACCAAAGTACTACCTCAGCCCTGATGCAAACCCTCTAATAGGATTTGAATAAGGTACTGCTATATAACCTTTGAAAAATGATTGGATCTCAATACTAGGACATGGAATTCAGAGATGTGTTTATCCTTTAGCCTCATCTTAAATGTCTGGTTATATTCCCTAGGACAAATGCCATTCCTATTAAAAGAAATAAAACGAAGAAAAATACTTCATTTTAAGAGAGTTTTATAAGGGAACCTTCTTCTAAAACTAAAAGTTTCAAGTACTAAAATAGGTCTAATTTATCTGGTTTAATCTCCCACTTGTATTGGGATTAAAAACCAGTAATCTGTCTTAATACAAACTAATGAGGTAGTATACATTTGCTGGTTCTAGGAGCAATGTACACTTATTGTGGAGAATTCTTTAAATACACAAAATACATAAGAGAAAATAAAAGGTAAATATCACCTACAATTCTTTCTCCTGGAAATAACCACTCAATACGTGGTTCATTTTCTCACAATCTTTGTTTGCCCTATGTAGCAATTTAAAACATAATTGTAATTAAAAATGTATATAGCTTTACATAAATTTTAAAATGTTATTGTTTAATCAACATTTTTAAAAAGTATTATTTCCTTTCATCCAATATTGCCATCTTTAAGGATTTTTCCTCCCAGCTTTACCAAGATATAACTGACATATCTCACTGTACAAGTTGAAGGTGTACAACATAATGATTTGACTTACATATTATGAAATAATTGCCACAGTATGTCTGGTGAACATCCATAATCTCAGACAGATTCAAAATAAAAGAAACAAATGTATTTTTTCTTGTGATGAAAACTCTTAGGATTTACTCTCTTAAGAAATTTCACATATAACACACGGCTGTGTTAATTGTATTTGGCATGTCGTACATTAAATACCTGGTACTTATTTATCTTATAACTGGAAGTTTGTACCTTTTGGCTATCTTCATCCAATTCCTTCTCCCTATACCCTGTCTTTGGTAACCATGAATCTGACCTCTTTTACTATGAGTTTGTTTGTTTGTTTTTGAAGTGTAATTGACCTGCAACACTGTGTTAGATCTTGGTGCACAGCATAGTAATTAGATATTTCTATACATTTCAAGATGATCACTGTGATAAGTCTGGTACACTGAGAGCTAGCAACACTGATGAAAGAAATGAAAGACTTAAACAAGTGGAAAGAAACCTCATGCTCATAGACTGGAATACTTAATATTCTTAAGAAGGTAAACTTCCAGAAGTGATCTATAAATTCAATATAATCCCTATCAAAATATCTACTGCCTTTCTTTTGCAGAAATGGAATAGCCAATCCTCCAATTCATATGGAATCACAAGGGGCCCCCGAATAACCAAAACAGTCTTGAAAAAGAAAAACAAAGTTGCAGAACTCACACTTCCTAATTTCAAAACATACTATAAAGCTACAGTAATCAAACAGTATGGTAATGCCATAAGGACAGACCTATAGTCCAATGGAATATAATTGAGAGTCCAAAAATAAACCCATACATCTATGGCCAAATACCTTTTGACAAGGGTACCAAGATCATTAAATGGGGAAAGAATAGTCTCTTCAACCAATGTTGCTGGGATAATTGGAATAGCCATATCCACCAAAAGCACAAGCAACAACAACAACAAAAACATAGATAATTTGGACTTTATCAAAATTAAAAACCTTGTACATCAAAGGGCATTATTAAGAAAGTAAAAATACAACCTATATAATGATAGAAAACATTTGCAAATCATGTATCTCATGAATCTTGTATCCAGGATATCTAAATAACTCTTATAACAAAAAGACAACCCAATTAAAAAGGGGAAAAGGATTTAATGAGATATTTTTCCAAAAAAGATATACAAATGACCAACAAGCCCATGAAAAAAATGTTCAACATCATTAGGCATTAGGAAAATGCAAATCAAAACCACAATGAGTTACTACTTCATAGGCACTTGAATTACTATAATAAAAAATATAAAATAAGAAGTGTTAGTAAGGATGTAGAGAAATTGGAACACTTGGACGTTGATGGTGGGAATCTAATATAATCCAGCCACTATGGAGAACAGTTTGGCTGGTCCTCATAAAGTTACACATAGTATTACCACATGACCCAGCAATTCCATTCTAGGTATATTCCCAAAAGAATTGAACACAAGTACTGAAACAAGTACATGGGCATGCGTGTTTATAGCAGCAAATACTCAGAAGGTAGAAGAAGAAGCGTAAGTGTCCATCAATGGACAAAGGGATAAACAAATTGTGGTAATACTGGAATATTATTAACCCATAAAAAGAAATGAAGTACTGATATATGCCACAGTGTGCGTGAGTCTCAAAAACATTATTCTAAGAAGCCAGACACGAGAGGTGGCATATTTTATGATTCCATTTATATGAAATATTCAGAATAGGTAAATCCATAGAGACAGAAATTAGTTTAGTCATTGCCAAGGGCTGGGGAGACAGAAGACGGGAGGCAACTGCTTAATGTACCCAGGGTTTCCTTTTGAGGAGGTGAAAGTCTTTTGGACTATATAGACGTGGTAGTTATACAACATCGTGAATGTCCTAAATGTCTCTGAATTGTCTGCATTAAAATGATTTTAATTTTTCTGTTATATGAATTACACTTCAACAAGGAAAGCCAAAAAATCACATGTTGCATGTATCAGTAGCTTGCTCCTTTTCACTGCTGAGTAGTATTCCATTGTATGGATGTAATTTCAGGGACAGAGAACAAAGCAATGGCTACCAGAAGATAATATTGGGAGAAAGATGTAACCATAAAGAGGTAGGAGGTTTTTTTTTATGGTTCTGTATGCCTGTGGTGGTGCTTATACGTGGATAAAATGTCAGAGAACCAAACATCAAAAAAACGAGTACACACAAAAACTGTTACTATAGCTAATAGTGTAACAGCGCCAAATTCCTGATTTTGATAGTTCTGGCTACAAGGTGACTTATGTCCCATGTCTAAGCACTCCATCTCTACCCAGGCTTAGTAGCACTCATGAGCTGCTTTGTGAAATATATGTTTTTCTGCTATGGATTTCAAGGTTTTGCTCCATAAACCTAGGGGTTGATGCTGTGATTCTCCTATTGGGGTTTGCCTAAACTCTACACTGAATCTTTTCCCACCATAGTACCTCTAGTGACATATAGTCTCCTGGGTCCCACGGCCTGAGTGTCGAGAGGGCTTGTACAACATCCTGGACCTCTGACAGCCCTAGTACTATCTGATTTATGAGTAGGAGTAGTATTCCAGGTGTGGAATATGCTGCCTCAGGACCCACTGCACGGTGCTGCTGTCTTGGTGGTGAGAAGTGATTATTTATGTATGAATTTATCCTTAATCCGTAGGGCAAGCCACACTATGCCAAAGACCCCTCAACATTTCAGGGATACGACTGGCCCTTTAATATTGATCTCCGAACTTCTGGACTACACACGTCTTACAAGGCCTCCAATGTACGTGCTACTTCTGTCCCAGGTAACACGACACCATCAATATCAGGATACGTGTGACATTCTGGGGAATAGTCAGATGGTGCGGGTCTCTTTGAGCAGAAAAGTTAACAGCGCTCTGGAGACAGGTTATAAACGTATACTGTTGTCTATTCCAAGCGGTTGAGAATTATTTCTGATTTCCCTTTATCAACAGGAACGGAACAGGATGCCTTTCCCACATCAGTGGTCACACACTCTATACCTGAGGCCATGCTAAGCTTCTCTCGTAAAGATGCCACAACTGGAGAGAAGCTGCGATTAGAGCTGCTACATAGGTGAGTTGGGAATGGGCCCAGCTTGGTGAATTACATAGAGAAATAATGGGAAGCCACCACTGAGCTCTTTCTGTGTTTAGGGGTAGAACTCATCTCTGCTATTTCCTCTGAGATACAATATTATTTTCAATTTACTAACCTGGCAGGGAATCGAGAGGCAATTGCAAAGCCTTTCACTTGGCCATCTTCACCAGGATAACTCATTTCCCAGCCCAAGAATTAACATAGCTGTTCTACCAACTACATATATTGTGTATTTATTCCAATTACACATTCAGGGGCCAGGAAATACCACTAGTTGATGGCATGTATACCTTTGGCCTCAGAACTCCCCTACTGCGTGGCCCACTATACACACCACCAGCTACTGGTGAAGAGGGTTATGATGATATTTTATATCCCAGGGACCCTCCAACCAACAGTTTTTGACATGTGTGAGTATTCCCTTTCCCCCACAATGTGTTACCTACATAAATGGCTATGATCCCCTTTGGGGAAAGACTGGGTGAATCATTATTGTGTACAGCTGTTACGATGTTCAAAGTTCTTTTACCCAGGCACCAGACCTCTCCATCAGTCAATGGGCTCTGTCCAAAAAGTGATTCAAGTCTAGAATCTGGGCCATGGATCATGGTCTCATCCCTCAGTCTTCTGGTCATTTATCCTTGATTTTTAGGTTGGCAAAGCCCCTTGCTGGCTGCCCATCTATCTTGACCCAAGAGATACCGTATTCTATTAACTCTCTTCACAGCTCTTCTGGCATCAGAGACCCTGACTGTCACTCTGACCTTGTTACTCATTAGATAACTGTCCCACTTTGCTCCTGATGGCTAAGCATTGTCACCATGTTTCTGTTATTTAGGAATCCTACCACCCCCACTGATAATACTGAGGTGAGTTCTAGAAAAGCATCTTCCACCAGCAGCTCTGGATGACAGAGGATGATCCCCATTGAGCTTCTCAACAGTGCTGTGTCCTTATCATTACAAACCTTATCACTTGGACCTTTGTGGTCATATATCCACTCTAAAATACCAACTCCTCTGAGTCTGATTCTTTCATCCGCCTTCTGCCACGGAAGTTCTGGCATTGATACTTAACTTACCGTGTGCCACTCCTTTATCAAGCTTCCAAGAGCTCTCTTATTAGCTTGTTAGCCCCCCGCTCCTTGAGGCGCTATGAGGATGCTAAACCCTGCATCACGGTAGAGCTCTCCCACATAAATAAACTCTCGTTGTCCAGTCCTATATTCTGGGCCTTGAGAAACATCCTCAGGTGTCTGTTCTGTGCCAACTAATTTCTACAGTTCATTCAGAATATAGTCACATTTTTTCTTGGCAGACCTAGAACTTTTCCACCGTACTTATGTTTTGATCTATGCTTTGTTATTCATCCAGTGACCAGGAGGGGAAGTGTGTGTCACCCCAGGGGTGGGAGTTGGGTGGTGGAGGGGACAGAGAGAGCTCATGCATTTTTGCAAGGCAAAATCCTCCACATCACCTTTAGGCAAATACAGAACATTAGTACTAACTGGGAGGATTTGCTCCTTCTACAGACCCAGAGGGTGTAGGATTCAAGATTTTCCATCACGTACTCCCAGATTTCCTTATCCCAAGTCTCAGGGCCCCACCCTTCTCAATCATGGCCCTGACTTTGGTCATGCATTCCTGCTGGAGTCGAGAAGTGACCTTCTCTGGAGTTCTACTTATAATTAAGTTCCGGGCCTGATACACGATTTACTTTCTGTCCTTTGGCTACAGAAGATGAGAGCCTTTTTATAAATTACCACGAAGTCCTCTGGTTTTCATACCGAGCCTCTAATTGATAACTGACAACCCTCAGCATTTTATTGTTTTTCTCCCGTGCATCCATCATCTGATTTGATGATCCTTGTAATTGCTGTTTCCCCCATGCCTCTCCAACAACTGAGAAGCTACATAACTGCACCGGCCAGTGCATTTCCCTCCTCTGGTGTCTCATCCCATTTCATCACTGATGAAAGCTTCGGTAACTGCACAATGACTGCAAATCACTGGCTTCCTGTCCTCTGCTTTATCATTAATATAATGTTTATTGCCAGCCTACCAGCAGGGGATCAGCTCCCAAATTTCATTTTGGAAGTTGTTTCTTCAGACCACTCCTGGCATTAAATATTACCAATCACATTATCTATGAAACAGACCATGAGACAGAGATTTTTATGGAAGAAATTCATTGCATTATGCCCTGGCGATCAACACCCATGGGGGAGTGGTGAAGGCGTGAATGGCAGTGGCAGAAGCTGAATAAGGATCCATTTGCAAAATGACCTCAGCAGATTCCACGGGGGCTCTGGAGGCAGGATTGCTCTTCAGGGCTGCCCTAAAGGAAGGATGGGAGGTCAGGTGTCACTGGATGTGGGCTGTCCCCAGAAAGAGGTGTAACCTGAGGAGGGAAGACTATCTTCATCTGAGGGCAATGTCCAGAGAGAGAGGTTCAACTGAGAGCTGTCAGCAACCAATATTTTCAAAATCTGGATAACTCAATTCTTCAGTCCGAAAGGGGACAGGACCTGGGAATTACATCTCGGAATCCAGTGTAGAAATTTAGGGAAAATCCTATCAAAGAAGACGAATGGGTTCTAACCAAGCATTTTAACAAGTGGAAGAAGTAATGGGGCAGAGATTCTAAGGGCTGATTAGTTCCAAATTTGGGGAGCATTCTAGGCTCTGGTTTAAATATTGTGAATCTGACAACAGAGCAAGTATGAGATTACGTAATGCTTTAGCTCCCTGCAGAACAAAAAAATGTTAAAGGAAATTTTTCTGATGCATGAAAAGTGAAATCAGATGAAATGGTGGGTCTAGGGAGACCTTCAAGATAGCAGAAGAGTAAGACACGGAGATCACCTTCCTCCCCACAGATACACCAGAAATACATCTACACGTGGAACAGCTCCTACAGAACACCTACTGAATGCTGGCAGAAGACCTCAGACCTCCCAAAAGGCAAGAAACTCCCCACGTACCTGGGTAGGGCAAAAGAAAAAAGAATAAACAGAGACAAAAGGATAGGGATGGGACCTGCACCAGTGGGAGGGAGCTGTGAAGGAGGAAAGGTTTCCACACACTAGGAACTCCTTCGCGGGCGGAGACTGCGGGTGACGGAGGGGCAAGCTTCGAAGCCGCGGAGGAGAGCGCAGCCACAGGGGTGCGGGGGGCAAAGCGGAGAGATTCCCGCACAGAGGATCGGTGCCGACCGGCACTCACCAGCCCGAGAGGCTTGTCTGCTCACCCGCCGGGGCGGACGGGGCTGGGAGCTGAGGCTCGGGCTTCGGTCGGAGCGCAGGGAGAGGACTGGGGTTGGAGGTGTGAACACAGCCTGAAGGGGTTAGTGCGCCACGGCTGGGCGGGAGGGAGTCCGGGGAAAAGTCTGGAGCTGCCGAAGAGGCAGGAGACTTTTTCTTACCTCTTTGTTTCCTGGTGCGCGAGGAGAGGGGATTCAGAGCGCTGCTTAAAGGAGCTCCAGAGACGGGCGCGAGCCGCGGCTAACAGCGTGGACCCCAGAGACGGGCATGAGACGCTAAGGCTGCTGCTGCCGCCACCAAGAAGCCTGTGTGCGAGCACAGGTCACTCTCCACACCCGCCTTCCGGGGAGCTTGTGCAGCCCGCCACTGCCAGGGTCCCGGGATCCAGGGACAACTTCCCCGGGAGAACGCACGGCGCGCCTCAGGCTGCTGCAACGTCACGCCGGCCTCTGCCGCCGCAGGCCCGCCCCGCACTCCGTGCCCCTCCCTCCCCGTGGCCTGAGTGAGCCAGAGCTCCCGAATCAGCGGCTCCTTTACCCCGGCCGTCCTGTCTGAGCGAAGAACAAACGCCCTCTGGCCACCTACACGCAGAGGCGGGGCCAAATCCAAAGCTGAGCACCGGCAGCTGTGCGAACAAAGAAGAGAAAGAGAAATCGCTCCCAGCAGCCTCAGGAGCAGCGGATTAAAGCTCCACAATCAACTTGATATATCCTGCATCTGTGGAATACCTGAATAGACAACGAACCATCCCAAATTGAGGAGGTGGGCTCTGGGAGCAAGATTTATGATTTTTCCCCCTCTTCCCCTTTTTGTGAGTGTGTATGTGTATGCTTCTGTGTGAGATTTTGTCTGTATAGCTTTGCTTTTACCATTTGTCCTAGGGTTCTGTCTGTTCTTTTTTTTTTTTTTTTTTAGTATACTTTTTAGCACTCACCATTGGTGGATTTGTTTTTTGGTGTGGTTGCTCTCTTATTTTTTTATTTTTAATAATTATTTTTTATTTTAATTATTTTATTTTATTTTATTTTTTTCTTTCTTTTTTTTCTCCCTTTTCTTCTGAGCCATGTGGCTGACATGGTCTTGGTGCTCCAGCCTGGTGTCAGTCCTGTGCCTGTGAGGTGGGAGAGCCGAGTTCAGGACACTGGTCCAGCAGAGACCTCCCGGCTCCACGTAATATTAAATGGTGAAAGCTCTCCCAGAGATCTCCATCTCAATGCTAAGACCCAGCTCCACTCAACAACCAGAAAGCTACAGTGCTGGACTCCCTATGCAAAACAACTAGTAAGACAGGAACACAACCCCACCCATTAGCAGAGAGGCTGCCTAAATCATAATAAGGTCACAGACACCTCAAAACACACCACCAAACGCAGTCCTGCCCACCAGAAAGACAAGATCCAGCCTCATCCACCAGAACACAGGCACCAGTCCCCTCCACCAGGAAGCCTACACAACCCACTGAACTAACCTTACCCACTGGAGACAGACACCAAAACAACGGGAACAACGAACCTGCAGCCTGCAGAAGGAGACCCCAAACACAGTAAGTTAAGCAAAATGAGAAGACAGAGAAACACACAGCAGATGAAGCAGCAAGGCAAAAACCCACCAGACCTAACAAATGAAGAGGAAATAAGCGGTCTACCTGAAAAAGAACTCAGAATAATGATAGTAAAGATGATCCAAAATCTTGGAAATAGAATGGAGAAAATACAAGAAACGTTTAACAAGGACCTAGAAGAACTAAAGAGCAAACGAACAATGATGAACAACACAATAAATGAAATTAAAAATTCTCTAGAAGGAATCAATAGCAGAATAACTGAGGCAGAAGAATGGATAAGTGACCTGAAGATAGAATAGTGGAAATAACTACTGCAGAGCAGAATAAAGAAAAAAGAATGAAAAGAATTGAGGACAGTCTCAGAGACCTCTGGGACAACATTAAACGCACCAACATTCGAATTATAGGGGTCCGAGAAGAAGAAGAGAAAAAGAAAGGGACTGAGAAAATATATGAAGAGATTATAGTTGAAAACTTCCCTAATATGGGAAAGGAAATACTCAGTCAAGTCCAGGAAGCACAGAGAGTCCCATACAGGATAAATCCAAGGAGAAACATGCCAAGACACATATTAATCAAACTATCAAAAATTAAATACAAAGAAAAAATATTAAAAGCAGCAAGAGGAAAACAACAAATAACATACAAGGGAATCCCCATAAGGTTAACAGCTGATCTTTCAGCAGAAACTCTGCAAGCCAGAGGGAGTGGCAGGACATATTTAAAGTGATGAAAGGGAAGGAACTACAACCAAGATTACTCTATCCAGCAAGGATCTCATTCAGATTTGACGGAGAAATTAAAACCCTTACAGACAAGCAAAAGCTAAGAGGATTCAGCACCACAAAACCAGCTTTACAACAAATGCTAAAGGAACTTCTCTAGGCAGGAAACACAAGAGAAGGAAAAGACCTACAATAACAAACCCAAAACAATTAAGAAAATGGGAATAGGAACATACATATCGATAATTACCTTAAATGTAAATGGATTAAATACTCCAACCAAAAGACATAGACTGGCTGAATGGACACAAAAACAAGAACTGTATATATGCTGTCTACAAGAGACCCACTGCAGCCCTAGGGACACATACGGACTGAAAGTGAGGGGATGGAAAAAGATTTTCCATGCAAATGGAAATCAGAAGAAAGCTGGAGTAGCAGTTCTCATATCAGACAAAATAGACTTTAAAATAAAGACTTACAAGAGACCAAGAAGGACACTACATGATGATGAAGGGATAAATCCAAGAAGATATAACAATTGTAAATATTTATGCACCCAACATAGCAGAACCTCAATACATAAGGCAAATCATAATAGCTGTAAAAGGGGAAATTGACAGTAACACAGTAGTAAGGGACTTTAATATCCCACTTTCCCCAATGGACAGATCATCCAAAATGAAAATAAATAAGGAAACACAAGCTTTAAATGATACATTAAACAAGATGGACTTAATTGATATTTATAGGACACTCCATCCAAAAACAACAGAATACACATTTTTCTCAAGTGCTCATGGAACATTCTCCAGGATAGATCATATCTTGGGTCACACATCAAGCCTTGGTAAATTTAAGAAAATTGAAGTTGTATCAAGTATCTTTTCTGACCACAAAGCTACGAGACTAGATATCAATTACAGGAAAAAATCTGTAAAAACCAGAAACACATGGAGGCTAAACAATACACTGCTAAATAACCAAGAGATCACTGAAGAAATCAAAAAATACCTAGAAACAAATGATAATGAAAACACGATGACCCAAAACCTATGGGATACAGCAAAAGCAGTTCTGAGAGGGAAGTTTACAGTAATACAATCTGACCTCAAGGAACAAGAAACATCTCAAATAAACAACCTAACCTTATACCTAAAGCTATTAGAGAAAGAAGACCCAAAAAAACCCAAAATTAGCAGAAGGAAAGAAATCATAAAGATCAGATCAGAAATAAATGAAAAAGAAATGAAGGAAACAATAGCAAAGATCAATAAAACTAAAACCTGGTTCATTGTGAAGATAAAAAAAATTAATAAACCATTAGCCAGACTCATCAAGAAAAAAAGGGAGAAGACTCAAATCAATAGAATTAGAAATGAAAAAGGAGAAGTAACAACTGACACTGCAGAAATACAAAGGATCATGAGAGATTACTACAAGGAACTATATGCCAATAAAATGGACAACCTGGAAGAAATGGACACATTCTTAGAAAAGAACAACCTTCCAAGACTGAACCAGGAAGAAATAGAAAATATAAACAGACCAATCACAAGCACTGAAATTGAGACTGTGATTATAAATCTTCCGACAAACAAAAGCCCAGGACCAGATGGCTTCACAGGTGAATTCTATCAAACATTTAGAGAAGAGCTAACATCTATCCTTCTCAAACTCTTGAAAAATATAGCAGAGGGAGGAACACTGCCAAACTCATTCTAAGAGGCCACCATCACCCTGATACCAAAACCAAACATAGATGTCACAAAGAAAGAAAACTACAGGCCAATATCACTGATGAACATAGATGCAAAAATCCTCAACAAAATACTAGCAAACAGAATCCAACGGTACATTAAAAGGATCATACACCATGATCAAGTGGGGTTTATCCCAGAAATGCAAGGATTCTTTAATATACGCAAATCAATCAATGTGATACACCATATTAACATATTGGAGGATAAAAACCATATGATCATCTCAATAGATGCAGAAAAAGCTTTCTTTCAACAAAAAAAGCTTTTTTTCAACAAAATTCAACACCTCTTTATGATAAAAATCCTTCAGAAAGTAGGCATAGAGGGAACTTACCTCAATATAATAAAGGCCATATATGACAAGCCCACAGCCAACATTGTTCTCAATGGTGAAAAACTGAAACCATTTCCACTAAGATCAGGAACAAGACAAGGTTGCTCACTATCACCATTATTATTCAACATAGTTTTGGAAGTTTTAGCCACAGCAATCAGAGAAGAAAAGGAAATAAAAGGAATCCAAATAGGAAAAGAAGAAGTAAAGCTGTCACTCTTTGCAAATGACATGATACTATACATAGAAAACCCTAAAGATGCTACCAGAAATCTACTAGAGCTAATCAATGAATCTAGTTAAGTAGCAGGATAAAAAATTAATGCCCAGAAATCTCTGGCATTCCTATACACCACTGATGAAAAATGTGAAACAGAAATTAAGGAAACATTCCCATTTACCACTGCAACAAAAAGAATAAAATACCTAGAAATAAACCTACCTAAGGAGAAAAAAGACCTGTATGCAGAAAACTATAAGACACTGATGAAAGAAATTAAAGATGATACAAACAGATGGAGCGATATACCATGTTCTTGGATTGGAAGAATCAACATTGTGAAAATGACTATACTACCCAAAGCAATCTACAGATTCAATGCAATCACTATCAACTATCGATGGCATTTTTCACAGAACTTAAAAAAAAATTTCTTAATTTGTATGGAAACAAAACAGACCCCGAAGAGCCAAAGCAATCATAAGAAAGAAAAACTGAGATGAAGGAATCAGGCTCCCTGACTTCAGACTATACTACAAAGCTACAGTAATCAAGACAGTATGGTACTGGTACAAAAGCAGAAATATAGATGAATGGACAGGATAGACAACCCAGAGATAAACTCATAAGGTGACATATGGTCACCTTATTTTTGATAAAGGAGGCAAGAATATACAATGGAGGAAAGACAGCCTCTTCAATAAGTGGTGCTGGGAAAACTGGACAGCTACATGTAAAAGAATGAAATTAGAACACCCCCTAACACCATACACAAAAATAAACTCAAAATGGATTAAAGACCTAAATGGAACCCCAGACACTATAAAACTCTTAGAGGAAAACATAGGCAGAACACTCTATGACATAAATCACAGCAAGATTCGTTTTGACCCACCTCCTAGAGAAATGGAAATAAAAACAAAAATAAACAAATGGGATCTAATGAAACCTAAAATCTTTTGCACAGCAAAGGAAACCATAAACAAGATGAAAAGACAACCCTCAGAATGGGAGAAAGTATTTGCAAATGAAGCAACTGACAAAGGACTAATCTCCAAAATATACAAGCAGGCCATGCAGCTCAATATAAATAAAACAAACAACCCAATCCAAAATTAGGCAGAAGACCTAAACAGACATTTCTCCAAAGAAGATATACAGACTACCAACAAACACATAAAAGAATGCTCAACATCATTAATCATTAGAGAAATGCAAATCAAAACTACAATGAAAAGCGAGAGAGAGGCACGGACATATATACACTACCAAATGTAAGGTAGATAGCTAGTGGGAAGCAGCTGCATAGCACAGGGAGATCAGCTCGGTGCTTTGTGACCGCCTGGAGGGGTGGGATAGGGAGGGTGGGAGGGAGGGAGACGCAAGAGGGAAGAGATATGGGAACATATGTATATATATAACTGATTCATTTTGTTGTAAAGCAGAAACTAACACACCATTGTTAAGTAATTATACTCCAATAAAGATGTGGAAAAAAAAAAAAAAACTACAATGAGGTATCACCTCACACCAGTCAGAATGGCCATCTCAAAAAATCTACAAACAATAAATGTTGGAGAGGGTGTGGAGAAAAGGGAACCCTCTTGCACTGTTGGTGGGAATGTAAATTGATACAGCCACTATGGAGAACAGTATAGAGGTTCCCTAAAAAAGTAAAAATAGAACTACCATGTGACCCAGCAATCCCACTACTGGGCTTATACCCTGAGAAAACCATAATTCAAAAAGATTTATGTACCAAAATGTTCATTGCAGCCCTATTTACAATAGCCAGGACATGGAAGCAACCTAATTGTCCACTGACAGATGAATGGATAAAGAAGATGTGGCACATATATACAATGGAATATTACTCAGCCATGAAAAGAAATGAAACTGAGTTGTTTGTAGTGAGGTAGATGGACCTAGAGTCTGTCATACAGAGTGAAGTCAGAAAGAGAAAAACAAATACCATATGCTAACACATATATATGTAATATAAAAAAATGGTTATGAAGAATTTAGGGGCAGGACAGGAATAATGATGCATATGTAGAGAATAGACTTGAGGACACTTGGAGGGGGAAGGGTAAGCTGGGATGAAGTGAGAGAGTGGCACTGACATATATACACTACCAAATGTAAAATAGGCAGCTAGTGGGAAGCAGCCTCATAGCACAGGGAGATCAGCTCGGTGCTTTGTGACCGCCTGGAGGGGTGGGATAGGGAGGGTGGGAGGGAGGGAGACGCAAGATGGAGGAGATATGGGGATATATGTATATGTATAGCTGATTCACTTTGTTATAAAGCAGAAACTAAGACACCATTGTAAAGCAATTATACTCCAATAAAAATGGTGGGTCTACATAAAGAAATGAAGAACACAAGGTATTGTAAATATGCTAGTAAGTGCACAGAAGTTTTTAAAATCATTTTCCTTTTTAAAAGATTTTTTTGAAAGATAACTGAGTGTTTCTAGAAAAATGATAATAACGTTTTGTGCAATTTACACAGAAATAAAATGTATGAAAAAGATAGTGCCAAAGCTGGGTGGGAGGAAATTAAAGTATACTTTTATTTGGTATTTATATTAAATGTGAAATGGTAAATTATTATCTCACAGTAGATAAATGAATAATGCCTATTCTAAACTACAGAACAACCACTACAAAAGAAGCATAGCTAATATGCTGACAGTGGCAATAAAATAGACTTGTAAAACGCACTTAATCCAAGATTGGACAAGAAAAAGAGGATAATAAGGAATATAAACATATAGATGGGGGCCTCTCTGGTGGCACCATGGTTAAGAACCCGCCTGCCATTGCAGGGGACACGGGTTCGAGCCCTGGTCCGGGAAGATCCCACATGCCACGGAGCAACTAAACCCGTACGCCACTACTGAGCCTGCGCTCTAGAGCCCGTGAGCCACAACTACTGAAGTCGGCGCACCTACAGCCTGTGCTCCACAATAAGAGAAGCCACAGCAATGAGAAGCCTGCGCACCGCAACGAAGAGTAGCCCCCTCTCGCCGCAACTAGAGAAAGTCCGCGCACAGCAACAAAGACCCAATGCAACCAAAAATAAATAAATTAATAATAAATAAATAAACATATAGATGGTAGCTTTAAATCTAACTACTGGCACTGCATGTGTGGATGGTCTAAACACTCCATTTAAAAGACATAAGGCAGAGAAGTTAGATTAATAAAAAAACATGACCAATTATAGGTCTTCTACAAGACGTGCTTTAAATATAAAGATACATTTAACTTAGAAGTTTAAAAAATATGGAAAGGACACTGCAAACAGTAATTATAAGACAGCTGGAGTGGTAATAATTATATCACACAAAGTAGACTTCAGAACAAGGGCTATATCCATGGGTAAAGGAAGACATGTCATAGTGATAACCTGGGAAAATCCATTAAGAAGACATAATCCTAAATGTATACAAACATAACAGAGCTTCAAAATACACAGAGCAATATCTGAGAGAACTGAAAACAGAAATAGATACATCTACCACTGTAGTCGGAAATTCCCTCACTTATCTCTCAGTAATGGATGGAATGAGTAAACAGAAGATTCCAAAGAATCCAGAAAACACGAACGGCACTGTCAACAAGCTGATCTAATTGACATTTATGGTATATCCACCTAACAGAGGCAAAATACACATAATTTCCAACTGTACATGAAATAGCCACCAAAATAAATCATACTCCAGGGCATCAAATACTTCTCAACAATCTTTAAATAAATTAAATCAAACAAAAATATAATCTCTGAATCAAATGGAATTAAAATATAATAAGAATATATTTGGCAAATTCCTCCAATGTGTGGAAATTGAACAAGATACTTTAAAATGCCCAGAGTTGTTGTTGTTTTTTTTCTTTAAAGGAAAACACAGGGAAATAGTTTGAATAAATGAAAATGAAAATATTGGGTTGATCTTAAGATTTTACGGAAAAAACCCGAATGAACTTTTTGGCCAACACAATACAACATAGGAAAACTTGGGAGATGCAGGTAAAGCAGTGTTTACAGGGAAATTTATAACTTGTAATTAGAAAGTTCTAAAAATAAATGACTGAATATTTCAAATTATAAAAGGTTAAAAAAAAAAGAGAGAGAAACGTAAGCAAAAGTAAGTATCATAAACGAAGCCTGGATAGCTGAACACAATGGCAATAGTCTAGGTCCCCATCCCACCAGCTTTTCTCCAGAACATCAAGAAACGAAAAAAGTAGACAAAAACCACACCCTCGCCATAACAGAAAATGCCCAAAGTTCAAAATAGCTACATAATAAAGGGAGAGGATGTAAAATTCTGGAGTGCAGCTTCTCATGCACCTTTCCCACACACACTCTCCTTCCGGCTTTGTGAGAAGCAAGCAGACCAATTACAAGGGCAGGCGCAAGAAAAGAAGGGAGCTGGCCCTGGGCCACTGACCCACAGCTACTGCCCGAAAAGACTTAGTCCGCCCGAATCTGAAAGTACTAAAAAGTGTCCTGGTTCCCGGAAGGGACTCACCACACAAGTTGAAAGGGAACTCTTCCAAATGAATGACTTCCCGGGGAGGGAAGAAAATGCAAAAAGTAGGTGAGACAGGACATTGGTGATATAGTGGTGAAGGGGAAGAGCAAAGGGGGAAATTCTGAGGTCCTGCAGGACAAAGCCCCACAAAATCAGAAGAAACACAGCCCCTCTCCCTCACCACACATATTCATACCAAAAAAGAAAAAAAATCCACTAGAGTACCTGAATGTTGCTTTACTAAAAGAAGTAGGCACTGTTAAACTCGGGATTATGTAAACCACTCCAGTCCCACAAAAGTGAACAATAAAAGTTTAACACATCACCACAGGTTATTGCCAAAAACCCTACCCAAACTAAATTCAATATCCATCAACTGAGGCAAACTCTCTCACCCTGGCAAGTAGTCATGAAGCAGAAAACTGTAAGACGGCGCTCCAAGTGAAATGACATGTACTCGAACAAGCGTTTGAGGGTATGAAAAAGAACCTTGATGAGAAATCCAAAAAGTATGAACAGAAGTTGACAAACAAAAATCACCAGGAAGAAACAAAAAGAGAGCTCATTGAACTTAGGAAAGAAATGAAAGAAAAGACAAAATTACCTCAGATTTTAATAATAAATTACAAGATGTAGGCTCAAATGAAAATTTAATAAGAATCACTGAAGGAAGATGAAAAAAATCAAAATAATATTAAAATGAGGTTAAAAAAAACAAAAACATCAGAAAAAAGTAGTGGAAATGGAAGACAGGCAAAGTGGGAAAAATATTTATATTTTTGCGGTCCCCAAGGTAAAAACAGAATAGGATAATTTTAAAAACTGTAACCCAAGAAAACCTTCTAGAAAAAAAGATTACTTTAATCTATACCTTGGAAGGATTCTGGGAGCATGAACTCTGAATGATCAAGTCAGAGACACAGCCTAGTGAAACTCTTAGATTTCAAAGATGAAAAAAATGTTCTCAAGTCCTCAAGCAAAGATCAAATAATTTACAAAGATAAAAGATTTAGACTGCCATTTGATTCTTCAAAAGGGAACATAAAGGAGGTAAAAATAAAGCAGCATTTTAAAAAATCATCAAGACCACTGGGAAACAGTTGTCAACATATAAGAGGTCAGGTAATTCTATACCGTCCTCAAGCCCTTTTGAAGAATTTATTAGAGAATGAGCTCCTATATCACAGCAACCAAAGCTGAAATAATTTGAGGAAGAAAGTAAATAACGACAGTTGAGGATATAAAGCTATAAAATAACACAAATATCTGTGTTAATATAAATAAATTGAGGAAAAGGGCCAGCTTTCTCTTTCTTTCTTTCTTTTTTTTTTGGCCGTGCTTTGCGGCATGTGGGGTCTTAGTTCCCCGACCAGGGATTGAACCCATGCCCCTGCATCGACAGTGCGGAGTCTTAACCACCGGACTGCCAGGGAAGTCCCAAGGCCAGCTTTTTCTTATACTGGAATTCTAATTCATACATGTAGAAGGAATGATGAAAAAGGAAATCACTACTGGACAAACACCGCAGCAGAAATTGTTACAGTCAAGAGTGGCGGGTGATAAACCACAATGGAAAAGAACATGAAAAAGAATATATAGGTGTATAACTGAGTCATTTTGCTGTACAGTGAAAATTAACACAACATTGTAAATCAACTATACTTCAATAAAATTTTTTTGAAGAGAGTGATGGATAGATGTTAAAATTAGTGGACAAAAGTAGGATGAGAAACTGGATATCTGCATAGATTTAAAGCATCTCCCTACAGGGACTTCCCTGGCGGTCCACTGGTTAAGACTTTGCCTTCCAGTGCAGGGGGTGTGGGTTCGATCCCTGGTAGGGGAGCTAAAATCCCACATGCCTAGCAGCCAAAAACCCAAAATATAAAACAGAAGTGATATTGTAACAAATTCAATAAAGATTTTTAAAATGCTCCACACCAAAAAGGAAATCTTAAAAAAAAAATGGCATCTCCCTACAGGATAGCCATTAATCAAAATAGGAAAAATAGTAACTTTACTGTGGAGAAATATGGCAGAAAGTACATTAGCCGTGTGACCAAAGTTAGAATCACCAGTAATAAGATATATTGATACTTCCTTATATGAGGTACTGAAATTAAGAAAATAATGACATCTGTATTAGCAAAATAAATAAATGCTTAGGAATGTACTTAACAAAATACATTCATAAGCTATACACTGAAAACTACGTTAGTTTTTTTAGACAAATTTAAGGACACACAAGTAAATGGAGAAACATACTATGTCCCTGGATTGGAAGACTCAATTTTAGAGAGCAATTCTCTATAAAACTGATATATGGATTCAATGCAATCTAATCAAAATTCTCTCTGGATATTTTATAAATTTAAGCTGATTCTAAATTTATATGAATATACAAAGAATCCTAAATTATCAAAACAATCTTGGAAGAACAAAGTTGGAGTTACAGTAACTGATTTCAAGACTCAGTATAAAGCTACACGATCAAGATAGTGTAGTATTGCCGTAAGTACACACATACAGATCAGTGGAACAGAAGAGACAGGCCAGAAAAAGAACCAAATGTAAATAATAAACTAATTTTCAATGAAGCTGCCACGGTAATATAGGAAAAAAAAGAGATTTTTCAACACATAATGCTGAAACAACTAGATATACAAACGGTGAAAAGTAAGCCTCAACTACAAGCTAAAACTAGAAAATTTCTAGAAGAAAATATTGGAGAAATTCTTGTGATGTTATGGTACGTAAAGGTGTCTTATGTAGGACACACAAAGTGCAAACTTTACAGAAAATTGATAAATTTGATTTCATCAAAATTAGATGCTTCTGCTCTTTGAGAGCCATCTTTCAGTACATGAGAAGGAAAGCTACACAGTGTGAGGAAGTATCTGACAGAGTCGGTATCCAGATCGTATAAGAACATACATGGGGTAGGGGAGGCATGGATTGGGAGTTTGGGATTAGCGGATGTATGTATAGGACAGATAAACAACGAGGTCCTACTGTATAACACAGGGAACTATATTCAACATCCTGTGATAAGTCATAATGGAAAGAATATAAAAGTATATATATATGTATAACTGAATCACTTTGCTGTACAGCAGAAAATTAATACAACATTGTAAATCACCTATACTTCAATTAAAAAAAAGAATATATAAAGAACTCTTACAACTCAGTAGTAAGAAAGCAACTCAGTTAAAAATATTAGATCTCCAGGATTCATCTTGCATAACGGAAACTTTGTATCCTTTGACCAACAACTCCCCATTTCCTCAACCCCCAATCCTTGGGAACCAACATTCTACTCTCTGTTTCTATGAGTTAAACTATTTTAGCTTTTCATATAAGTGGAATCAGGCAGTATTTGGTGTTCTGGGTCTGGCTTATTTCACTTAGCATAATGTCCTCCAGGTTCATCCATTGTCACCAATGGCAGGATTGCTTTCTTTTTTGAGACTGAATAATATTCCATTGGATATAAATACCACATTTTATTTATCCATTCACCCATCAGTAGGCATTTAGGTTGCTTCCATGTCTTGGCTATAGTGAATAATGCTGCAATGAACATGGCAATGCAAGTACCTTGAGATCCTGACTTCAATTCCTTTGAAGTGGGATTGCTGGTTCATATGGTAGTTTTATCTTTAGTTTCAGTTAACAACACTATACTGTATACTTAAAAATTTTTCTTATGTTAGTGTTCTTATCACAAAAAGAAAATAATTAAGAAGGCAGGAGGCAGTTTTTACAGGGGATGGACATGTTTATGGCATTGGTTGTAGTGATGGTTTCACAAGTGTATCTCCAAACCCATCAAGTTGTATACATTAAATATGTACAACTTTTTATATGTCAGTCATACCTCAATAAATTGACTTTTGTAAAGGTCAAAAGATTTATACAGAAACTTCACAAAAGAAGACATATATAATCTTATTATATATCATGTATTATGTATTACATATTATATGTATGTGGCCAGTGAGCACATCCATATAAGGGGATACTTAACATTATTAGACATCAAAATAATGGAAATCAAAACCACTAGAATAATCAAAATGTAAAAGACTGACAGCACCAAGTGGTGACAAAGACGTGAAGCAAATGAAAACAAAGATGTCTGGCACCAGAGGAAATGTGAAAAGGTGTATCCACTTTGGAAAACATTTCAAGTTTCCTTGACAGTTTCCCATACATTTAAGTATATTTACTGTATCATCCTGGAATTCTACCCCTGGGTACTTACCCAAGAGAAACGAAAACATATATCCACATAAAGACTTGAGCCGTTGCTTTATTCACAGCAACTGAAAATTAGCAAGAACCAAACGTCCGTGGACAGGGGAAAGGATGGATAGATTGGGTTACACCCATGCAATGCAATATGGAATTCCTGCTCATCAACAAAAAGAAATGAACTACTGATGTACATATGTAACAAAACGATGATCCTCAGAAACACTATGCTGAATGAAAGAGAGCTAACGCAGAAAAGGACATAGTGCGTGATTCAGTTTCTTTGCAATTGTAGAAGAGGTGAAACTAACGTATAGTGACAGGAAACACATCAGCTTTTGCCCACTCTTAAACGTGGGGAGAACTGACTGCAAAGGGGTATGAGGGGAATTTGGGGATGATAAAAATATTCCACGTCTTGGAAATGGGGATGGTTACATGGGTGTATACATTTGTCAAAACTCATTGACCTGTGCACAGAAACTGAGTGTGTCTTATTGGTATGTAAGTGAACCTCAATAAAATTGATTTTTAAAATCACTCGAGATAAGCTTAGAGCATAGCATGGACTCTCAGCCATATAAGTTGGTTGCATAAGAATGATAACTCTTGAAAATTTCTGTAAGTCCGATTGATTTTTCTATTTTAAGTCATCTCAAGACTCAAAAGGGCATTGAAAATACTTTGAAAAATTTCAGACTTGCTTGAGCTAGGAAGCCTTTTTAGAGACTCGGCGTAGCAAATGGAGATCACCAGAGAAATCCATTAGCTCATGGCAAAGTGGCCCCTCAGACCTGAGATCCAGGGCCAGGTCTCCAATGCTGAGAGAGGGGAGAATGTCTGTCCCAAAGGGTCATAGGTGCAGAAAATCTGACTCAGGAACAAAACCTTTGCTATAAGGGTGGGGGGGACTGATCTTAGAGTTGGGGTGCAGGATCCGAGCTCTGAGCTAGCCTGACTTCAGTAATGGCCCGGCACTGAGAACCAGCTTTCTCCTTGTGTCCGAGCCCTCCAGGGCCGTGTTAAAGCTCCTTTACCAAGACTTCTGCATGCCGGGTGGAGGGGGCATTGGCTTAGAGGTCAGATTTGCCTGCAGGGACCAGGCAGGGCTGACAGTATTGCTGTAGGAACCCTGGTTCCTGTCCTGTCTCTGGTCACTTTCTTCCCTCCCCACAGCGGTGGGACGGGACAATCAATTCCTCATGACTGCTTTAGGAAGGAACAGTTAGAATATGGCTGTTTGCCCACCAGCTGTGCTCATGCCTCGACATCGGCCTTGTAGGTCATTGGTTTGCCATCTCCAACCTGCTTTTATGGCTTTTCCTATGTCTTGCCTCGTTTTCCTTTAATCTTCACAAAATAGGGTTCTTAGATTATTGACTCGGCACTCCTGAGTCTGAATTTTCATTTTCAGAAAGTTGAAAGTATATATACGCAGGTAAGTTTTCTTCAAAGGAATACATTCTTACAGAGATGTATAAAATACAGACAAGTAAATAAAAATCAGTTTTAATACTCCACCCTGGAGTACTCACTATTTACATTTTTATGAATTTCCTGCTAGTAGGGACTTAATTTATTTGCTCTTTGGCTTATTTCAGGGAGGATTCAAGGTGGCTTACAATGGACACTTCATGACAGCAAAGGACTTGCCAATAGTGATTTCCGTTATATTGTCTGTGTTTACTAAGGACCTGAGTCTGGGAAGCACTTAAGAACTATTTTCTGAATGGGTATGTGAATGAAGGTCATTATAAGACCCAGATGTCCCTTTAGACCTGCTGATCTTTTTCTAGAACCCTGTTGATACTTTGGCTGATGGGATGTAGCCCAGAGGTAGGTTTTATTTGGAAGGAGACAGGTAGTACATTAAGTGACTGATGACTAGCTGGACCAGGGCATCCTGACATATGATGCTACAGGGGTATTTCATTGTCCAAACTATCCCTGACCCCATGGTCTAATATTTATTGATAATTTGTAATGTGCTTGGTACTGTGACAAACTATGTACCTTAACTTATTTTTTATAATCACTCTATGAAATGGGAGCAATTATGATCTCTAATTTATAAGTGAGGAAACTGAAGATCAGAGAGGTTAAGTAACTTGCTTAAGGCGCCACAGCAGAGTCAGATTTGAACCTGGGCAGTCTGATTCCAGAGCCTGAACTCTTATCCACTGCACCCTGATATATGGTCACCATAATCTACACAATAATAATAAGCTACATAGGCAATGCACAGAACCATGCTTGACAGTACACAGGTCATGACAGTACACAGTCACTGGTCAGGAATTCTCCACTATGAAGTCAAGTGTGTCTGGAAGTTCACTAGCCACTCTCTGCCTCACCAGGCACAGATAAGATGGTGGGAGTGGCAAACCTTGGCAGGCAAATGTGTGGGCAGGTGGTGTGTGGGGTGAGTGGTAGGGAGTTTGTTGCCCTGTGATACACCTGAGACACACACTCTCCTAACTGATCACTGATGGCCATTCAAGCTTCTTCTTTTTTTAAGATTTTTTTTTGACGTGGACCATTTTTAAAGCCTTTACTGAATTTGTTACAATACTGCTTCTGTTCTATGTTTTGATTTTTTTGGCCACGAGGCATGTGGAATCTCAGCTCCCCAAACAGGGATTGAACCTGTACCCCCCTACATTGGAAGGTGAAGTCTTAACCACTGGACAGCCAGGGAAGTCCTCATTCAAGCTTCTTAAAATACAGTTTCCGGGCTTCCCTGGTGGCGCAGTGGTTGAGAGTCCGCCTGCCGATGCAGGGGACACGGGTTCGTGCCCCGGTCTGGGAGGATCCCACATGCCGCGGAGCGGCTGGGCCCGTGAGCCATGGCCGCTGAGCCTGCGCGTCCGGAGCCTGTCCTCCGCAGCGGGAGAGGCCACAACAGTGAGAGGCCCGCGTAACGCATAAAAAAAAAAAAAAAAAAAAAAAAAAAAAAAAAAAAAAAAATACAGTTTCCAATGATTCTAAGTCACTCTGTTTCAGAAAGGACACCTTTTTATACTGAACCCTCTTCTGATTCCTGAATTTGTTGAAATGTGATGAGCTTGGATCTCACCTCATAATGTACAGGGTAGAGGTAAAAGGAGTCACCAAAATGCCTTACTTTTCTTCTCCCTTCCACTCCTGAATAGGTGAACGTAGATTTCATGGCCTCAGACAATACCCTCCAAACCACAGACAAACAGGGCATATCAAACAGATGCCAGGGAAATACTCCCACCCACCTACTAAACTCACCCTAGCAAAATTCCATAGACTAACTCAGGGCAAAACTCCACCCACAAAGCCCATGACACAGCAGCTATGAACTCCCAGGTTCCATTCTTGCGCCATCGATAACCCAATAGCAGGTCAGTATTTAGCTGAATTTTCTACAGAATGTGCAGAAGGCCCGGGGATGTTTCCAGAAGGTTAAACCATTTACATTAGTGACAATGACCATATATCTTATACCACCTACGTTCTCTTTTAGTATGGGACTGAATATGTTTGCTGGTGCTGAATCCCTAAATCCTAGCAGTCTCTGCCCAAAAAACACAAGTTATAGCACAGAGAAACACATCCTTGTCTCGGCCACACAATGGATTTGAGATTGCTCTCACAAAAATATGCAATCAACCCAAAAATAATACCAATAAAAAATAATAATGCAGAGCTGCAGGTCCATTGCAGGGCAGAAGCTGTGTTGCTTGGGCCATGGATCTTGCTATGGACTTGAAAAATCATTGAGTGTTTGTTCATGCCATTCTTTAATATTTTCTCTCTTATCTCTGTATGTATTTTACACATGAGCCTGTGATTGCTTTGGTTCTTACTAGATAAAGTCTTATTCCTCAGCTTGGACACATTTGGGTCATTCTGTTTTATACAGAGCTTATCCAGAGTGGCTAATTTTGTGCAGAGTATAGAGCTTTCTCCAATTTGTGTTTTAGCAACGATAAAGAAAATGCTGTCATGTTCCTCACCATCGTCATCGGCACCAACTTAACTCCCTGTCATGCTCTACTCATTCCGTATGTGTGGACAGCCTGAGAAAATCAAGGTATCCCTGAGGCACTGGTGTGTACAGACAATTATTAATTAATCATGTTTTGCTCTGCTAGAGCCTTGATTGATTAATTGAAACAAAGAGCTTCTTGCTGAAGAATGAATACTATGAATGGTTTAATCAAGTCAGAATCCATGAGAGCCCGAGACATACATCTAAGGTTGATCTGTTTTCAGTTGCTCATTTCAACCAGGGATCACACTGAAATTTCAGTGAATGACAAATGACTTATTCTGGGAAACTCTCATGGACAGTAAATTGGCTCCAATTTTTGTAGAGTGTTTCTCCTCTGGGAAGTTTGCAAGCACATTCTGTGTGCTCCGTATTTTAGAAGAGGATGGTTTTTGATTACTTTATACACTTTATATTTGTATTTGATACTTTATACACTTTATATTTAATAGCTCAGCCTTATCTACTTTATATTTAATAGCTCAGTTCTTATCTACAGCCAACATTGTTCTTTTTTAGTTCTATTTTACTTATTATTTATTTTAGCATCTTTATTGGAGTATAATTGCTTTACAATGGTGTGTTACTTTCTGCTGTATAACAAAGTGTACGTATACATACATCCCCATATCCCCTCCCTCTTGCGTCTCCCTCCCACCCTCCCTATCCCATCCCTCCAGGTGGTCACAAAGCACTGAGCTGACATTGTGAAGATATCATTTTGCTTCCAACAGCCATGCTGTTGCACTGACGCATTGACAAGGCGACGCACAAGCAGAAGTAATTAGCTATCAAGAGTAAAACAAAAGATAAAATTCATTCCTTACCGGAGACAGTATATTATCAGCATTTTCTTGATTTAACGTATTTTTCTGGGTCTTCAGCCTACAAATTAAAAAGAAATGAACATACAGTAACATAGCTGTCCGGCATCATGAAATGAGTTATATCATTAGCAATAATACATTATTTTTTTCCTAATTACAAGAACAAACTATAACCATTTTTTAAATGTGGAAAATGCAGACAAGAATATAAAAATAAAAATCATCCATAATACTGTACTATAGTCCCAGCAACTGAGGCACGTCTTTAACCATCCTAATATAAATTGTGTCAGTCTTTTGTTCCTATGTAGGCTACATACAGGCATAACTGTGCATGTAATTTACACAAGTAAAGATTTACTGTGTGGTCTGTTTTATAAGATACTTTGTGATTTAATAAATCATAATTATTTTTTTTGGCATTCAATGTTTTCCCTACCTTAAATATATTAAGGAACACATACAATTCTATCTTTGGAGCTCTCCTAACTTATTTCATCAATAACAAACTGTTAAATATTTGCATTGGTTTCAACTTTAGATCATTTTTTTTTTTTTTTTTGCGGTACGCGGGCCTCTCACTGTTGTGGCGTCTCCCGTTGCGGAGCACAGGCTCGGGACGCGCAGGCTCAGCGGCCATGGCTCACGGGCGCAGCCGCTCCGCGGCACGTGGGATCTTCCCGGACCGGGGCACGAACCCGCATCCCCCGCGTCGGCAGGCGGGCTCTCAGCCACTGCGCCAGCAGGGCAGCCCTGGATCAGTTTTAATTATAGAATTAAAGTTACTCACTGAGCCGCACCCTGGTATATTTCTATACACAAACCTTATTATTTCTTTAGATAACATGTTTACAGGTAGAATTGCTGTGTTAAAGAGGAAGTCCATTTTAAGTCTTAATAGATTTTGCAAAATTTCTTTCCAAAAGACTATACTGATTTACACTCAAACTAACAGTGCCGTTTCCTCAAGCCCTCTCCAAAGTGAGTTATATAATTTACCATGCTTTTCCCGGAAAATTGTAAAATATTATTGTATCTTAATAGTAGTTTGATTTCTACTTTTTGTTACTAGGGTTATTAATTGTACTTCTAATGTGTATTCCCTTTGCGTTTAGACATTTTGGAGGGAGGCTTCCTGAAAACTATTATATACGTATTATTTACGTTTTTCTGCATGACAAATTACCACACATCAGCGACTTAAAACTACATGCATGTTTTTTTTGAAAGTCACTGTTTCTGAGGGTCAGGAGTATGGTATGGCTTGGCTGGATCCTCCACATCAGAGGATCTCAAAAGCTGTAGTAAAGGTGTCAGCCAGGGCAGAGGTCTCATTTGATGGCTCAACTGGGAAAGAATCTGCCGCCAACCCATTTATGTGGTTTTTGACAGGATCCAATTCCATTCAGGCTGTTGGACTAAGGGTCTCAGTTTCTAGCTGACTATTAACCAGAGACTCTACCCCCAGATTTTTGTCATGTGGGCCCTCTGCACTTGGCAACTCGCTTTATCAAAGTCAGTAAGGGGCAGAGACTGCAAGCAAGACAGAAGTTCCACTAATCACAAAGTGGCATCCTCTCAACATGGAGTTATCCTATTGGCTGGAAGAAAGTTATTCTGGGGGAAGAGTCTGCTTAAGCCCACGAATATCAGAGGTGGGGGTCATCACAGAAGTGACCTACCACAACACACTACCCTGCTTTCTTGGAGGTCTACATAAAAACGGAACTGACCTTTAGCTGATGACTCACACCTCTACGTCTCAGCTTCCTAATACGCGAAGTAGGGATAAAAATATTAGTCAACTCATGGAGTTGTTGTGAAGATTAAATGAAATAATTCAACAAAATGCTTAGAACAATCTCTGGCACATAGCAAGTACTACATCAGTATTTGCAGTTATTTTCACCTTCTTCTTCACCTTTATCACCACCATCATCACCATCATCACCACCATTGTCACCATCACCATCATCACCATCACCATCATCACCATCATCATCATCACCATCATCACCACCATCATCATCACCATCATCACCTCACTATCATCACATCACCACCATCATCACCATCACCATCATCACCACCATCATCACCATCATCATCACCATCACCATCATCACCTCACTATCATGATATCATCACCATCATCACTGTGTTACAATGCCCTCAAGGACAAAACTTTTCGTAGGGTTGTTAACTTCCTCAGAAATACCTGTTGAATGTATGAAATAATGAGTGAATAAATGGATGAAAACAGAAGTCATTACCATCTGGGATTATTTGGTCAGTCCAATGTTTGCATTTTCTAGTTTTTCAAGGTCTTTTCTGCCTTTTCATCATTTGTCCATTGTCATCTCTCGATAGTCAATTTTCTCTCCCCTATTAGTAATTTCCCTTTCCTCTCTGGGAGAATTTCCCTTTCCTCTCTGGGAGACCGTCACCTGACTCACTAAAAGACCAACTCTCAAAACTCAGTTATGCATTAATTACGAGGAATTAATTGCTTAATTCGGAATGTTTTCTGAACAAGAAATGAACTTTTCTTGTTTCCTGTTGCTTAGACTCTTCAGAGCAACTTCTTTCTTTCTCCTCCTTCTTCTGCTCTCAGGGGTATCCATGCCACTATTCCCAAGGTCTAAACTATCCTTGTTTCTTTGGAGGAATTGTGTGTGTGTGTGTGTGTGTGTGTGTGTGTGTGCTCGCACGTGTGTGTTTTAGTACTTTATAAAAGAAGTTGCCAAGAGCCTTCACAAATAATACCTAAAGGGCCTTTTAGTGGCAACTTCATAAGAGCAGTTTAAGGGGTGAGTAAATCTTGATGAAAAGGGGAATAAGAGTTGTCCTGAAGCTGACTTTATCTAGGAAGCACGTTATTTAGTACATATTTATTAAATATGTATATTTATCTGCATTGGCCTTGTCGAGAAGGCTGATGGAAATTATGGAGAGGCTAAAGCCCCCTCCATTCTATGTCTTGGTGTCTCCATTTTACAGGCACAAACTTACAGTCACAAAGGATATGTGACAAGACCAAGATCACACCGTTAGGTTGTGGCCTTGGGGTTTGAAGCAGATCTGCTGTAAAACTCAGGATGTTTTCCAGGAGATAACATCTGAATGCCTCTGGGATAGACACGGAGATAGCAGAAAGAGAAGATTCATCATCTCTAAGGTCTTTTGACTTTATTCTAACTATATCCAGTAAGGATTTTTACATTCAAGAATTCTCAATTTTTCTGTCATAGAAAGAATCACTAGGGACTTCCCTGGTGGCGCAGTGGATATGACTCTGTGCTCCCAATGCAGGGGGCCCAGGTTTGATCCTTGGTCAGGAAACCAAATCTCACATTCATGCTGCAACTAAGAGTTCGCATGCCACAACTAAGGAGCCCACATGCTGTAACCCAGGAGCCGGCGAGCCACAAATGAGGAGCCTGCCTGCCACAACTAAGACCTGGTGCAACCAAGTAAATAAATAAATGTTTTTTTTAAAAAGAGAAAGAATTGCTATTTAGGAACCCCAAGTTTGGGCTTCCCTGGTGGCGCAGTGGTTAAGAATCTGCCTGCCGATGCAGGGGACACGGGTTTGAGCCCTGGTCCGGGAAGATCCCACATGCCGCGGAGCAACTGAGCCCGTGTGCTACAACTACTGAGCCTGCGAGCCACAACTACCGAGCCCACACGTCACAACTACTGAAGCCTGCGCACCTAGAGCCCTTGCTTCACAACAAGAGAAGCCACCGCGATGAGAAGCCCGCATACTGCAACAAAGAGTAGCCCCCACTGGCCCGCGCGCAGCAACAAAGACCCAACGCAGCCAAAAATAAATAAATAAATAATTTTAAAAAATACTATTAAAGAACCCCAGGTTTTAGGTTTGATATGAATTGGTTCTGCAGCAAAAAATAATCTGCCTAATATCAAATTTTCCCTCTTCCTTATTAACAAAACTCCTTTTTCAATGACTGCTTTTGTTTGTTGTTGCTGCTGTTGCTGTGTATGTGTGTTTAAGGCACCAAAAGCATTCAGCTAAAAGACGACATTTCTCAGCCCAAGTCGAACGACAAAGGGTCATATCACTGTTGTGACCAGGGAGGTGTTCCTGGCTGGGAATTTGAGAAAGGCTCCTTCAGGGGGGACAGAGTTTGAGTAGTGCCCTTTTTGCTCTTCCATCTTCCAGCTGTTCGCTGCCTGCCAGGTGGATGAAATGCTGCAGCCCCTGCTGGGGCTCATGACGGGACCATGAAAATGGAAGCTGCAAACAGCCTGGACTTTTAAGGAACATGGGACCATCATATCAGCCTAGACTGCCCACCTTGGATTTATTTTCTTTTGTTTTTGGATTTAGCCTATGTGGGACAAAATATGTCCTTATATGTTTAAGCCACTGTTAATGGGGGTTTTGTCTTATATGCAGGCAAATCCTAACGAATAGATTATGTGATCTTGATAGTAAATTCACATTTCTATCCCTAAGTTTTCATATCTGTAAGACGGACTCCTGTGAGAGGTGGGGAGAGAAATTTGGCTTTATGATTAGGTGGTTTTAAGTGTTCGTCTAGTCCATTATTTAATGGTTCTAATTAGGTTTCCGGTATCCTACTATTCCAAAGTTTCAGAAGATTGACTCTAAGCCTTTCATTAACCCCCAAAAGGTCCAAGTTTCAGTATGAGTCAAACTGAAAAAAAACAAAAAAACCACGAGAAGAGATCTACCCCTTTAAAGAATTATTTTGTTAGGTGTATTTTCATATATGTGTGTGTACGTGTCTGTGTCCTTTTATAATATCTCTTTCTGAACAAATTTAATTCTCAGCAAAATAAAACCTCATTCAATTCAATTCACACAATTCAAACTGTGTGATAATTCGGAAAGAGGCTGGACCAAAGATTACTTCAATTTTTTTCATGAGGAAAAAAAAAAGGATTTCCCAAATAAATGAACACTGTAAATAAGGCAATTTATCTCTGCTTAGGAGAACAAATTGTTCTCAGTTAACATAGAAAGTCTCTTTACATAAAAATTAATTTAATAATTAGAAATCATTCTTACCTCCTAGCTCATTAAATTTTTGTTTAAGAAATGCGGAGATTTCTCTGTCGCTTACGACCAGAAATGCGGAGATTTCTCTGTCGCTTACCACCAGACTCTTGGTTGTCTGTGATTCTGGGCATCTCCCTCGAGAGTGGGAAACAAATTTCCAACTTACCTGGAAAGTGCCACACAGATGTGGGTTATTTTTTGCTGTAAACTCTATAAGCTAAACAGATCTCATTCAATAGAGGCTGGTGGGGTCTTCGTGGGGGAATTCTGCAAGTCTGTTGGATCCATCTGTGTGTTCTCCGGAGCACTCATCGGCTCCAGCCCTTGGTCCCTTCACACAGTGATGCTGCAGAATTTCAGCCATAAAAGATTCTAAGGGCCATGGAAAGCACAGCCAGAAGTGCCACTTCCCATTTAAACTTGTGCTCTAGATCTTTGGGGGACTAAAGCTTAAAGCCAAGCATTCGTCTCAATTTCTACTTCTTTCTATTGGCCCACACATTACAGCTCCTGCCCCATCCCCTCCTGAGACTTTAATGTGATTGGTGAGTCCGTCCTTGAAGGTCAGACGTAGGTTTAGCCCTTCTCATTGCCTCTCCTGACAAAAACCCTGTCACCCCTTTGGCGATTGGTGCCTTTTCCCCCATCACGATTCCCACTTAGGTCTGTCTATTCCATCTACCAAGATCAGCATCTTCCATGCCCTGCCCCAAACTCCCAGTTCTGTATTCCACCTACTGAGGCAAATCTAACAAGTTCTTACTAAGATGTTAATGGCAGATAAGCCTTTATCTCCTTTTCTCAGATAACTCGTGTATATTTTAACAGGGCCCTCCAGGGCTGTGGAGGAACCACTGATTATGAAATTTTAGGCAGATTGGGTAGATGTCCTTCAGTGTGAGGGAGTATGAGGTATTTCTGCTTCTCCATCCTCAGCTAGAAGATGACTTTCTAGTAGTCATTTTATTACCAGTACTGATAACACAGCAAAACTGTCAGCATGAGTTCAGAGCCAATGGATGTTGGGGCAAACGGCGCCTTAGAGATAATTTCATCCCACCTTCCCGCTCTTGAAATGAGTATTTGGTGGGGGCCAGGGGGGAACGGAGGAGGGCTTACTGGAACCCGTAACCAGATGACCCAGTACCTTTAATAGCTCCCTACTCTCATCTGTTTTATGCTATTTCTGTCCTGCAGAGAAGGCACTAGTGTCATTCTGTCTCAGTTTCTTTTTGCTGCGTTGGAAAAAAATCGACAAACCAAAGGTGGGCCTTAAATATTCAGAAATCTAGATATAACCCATCGTTTCAGGCCCAATTCTCTATGTCCCTTCCTTGCAAGCACATTTCCCAATTACTCCATGCTTCACTGAACTTCCTGTCTCTGGAGCATCCTTGACATGCACACCATCACTTCAACATAAAAAACAACTGAGGCCTTATAAAGTGTTCTACTACGTTTAAGTCTTGTCTCATCAACGAGACTGTAAACTTCTTGAGGGCAGAGGACTGCACCGTCTGTATGCTTCACTGTGGCTGTGCTGGGCTTGGGGCTGGGTTCCCAAGCTGTGCTCTAGGCAGCATCTCCTGAGTGCCAGGCTGCTCTCTTCCAGAGGAGCGGACGTGTGCCCTGCCCTCGTGTGAAGTTCTCAGGACAGGGAGATTGGAATTTTCATTCTTCGACTGGCTACTAGGAGTTACTCAGGAGAGAAAGGAGGACGCTTTAGGAATTGCTACAGAAAGAACACGTGGCAGAGGAAGGGCCCAAGAAGGGGAGGGGGGTGGGGGAAGGAGGAAGAGGAAAAAGAGCTCCTTCCTCAAGCTCGCTTTAGATGTCTTGGGAGGGCGTGGAGAAGTGTTGTGCGCTGGTTCAGTGCCAAGAAGCAGCCTGGAAAAGTTAGATAAATAATTGACCACTTTCAATGATTTAAACCACTGGCTCTTAATCTCTTTTGAATACTGGGCTCCTTTGAGAATTTGATGAAAGTTACAGACCCTATCTTGAAGTAAATAAACATATATATATATATATATATATATATATACACACACAAACTTTTGCAAATCAATCCAGGAGATTCAAAGAACCACCAAATGACCATCCTCGGGCCCCAGACAGAGGCTCATTTTCACCCTCGACAGCTCTGCGAGCAGCAGACTGAGAATTAAGCCGCTCAAAGCAACGGCCAGAGCTAATGCATAAACAGACACTCAACTCAAAGCCTCGTAGGCGGATTTTCCCATGAAAATGTGAGTGTTCTGTAGTGGAGGGGAGTTGCTGAAGTGGCCTGCATTTTTCAGTCACTGGAGTCCCAGACGGTGATCCGAAGAGTGCATTCATTTCTCTCAAGGGCCAGAGGAAGTCAAATAAAATAACTTTAAGCCAGTTTGGGACACGCTTTGTGTGTTCACGCGTGGACAGGCTTTACTTCCCTGGGGAATCAGGCTCCATATGAATAATGTCATTTCCACCTCAAAACCCTATATTATCCTCTCCCCCAGCATATTTCTGGTTTCTAGCTAACAAAGGAAAAAGAGTCTATGTTTTTTCACTGTGGGGAATGAAAAGGGCCCGGAAAATAAGGTCAAGGGCATCACGGGAATAAGGATTGGGAGAGAGATGGGGGCCTCCTTTGTGTCAAGTAAATGATCTTCCAACTCAATGGAAGCCTTTAGGGGAAAGCGAGGGAGATTCCACTTCGGGAACTAGGACATCTGATGCTACAGCAGGAGCCGCCATCCTGTCAGCAGCAGCAGCAAACCCTTCTCATTTCCAGAGGCTTTTCTCGAAGACAGTTGGTGGCGATTGGAAGTCGGGATGGGAGTGGTTCTTTAACAAATTGCGTCATCTCAGCAGAGCTGAAAGTTCCCCATTTGAAAACGGACGTTTAGCTGAAACCTAACTTTTAAAGGCGGATTGCTGAGATTTAAGAGGCTCTAGGGTGCCAGGACAAGGTACTGACACGAAAACTCCATCCTGAAGATGTGCTTTCCCAGTCAGGAGGGTAATCCAGTCTCTATGAAGTGCGGCTGAAGGTTGCCCACGACTAGATGCTTGCTCTGGACTGTGCCAGGTGTAGCCTAGATGCAGCTGCTGGCGGTGGGGTCCTTACGCATCAAGGGCCAGGGTGAAAGGAAGACATCTGAGTGAGGGTGTGAACATCAGGGAGTGGACGCTATTGGCGGGAGAGAAAAAGGAAATGAAAAGGCAACCAAGGGCTGAGGTCACATTCCATGTGCTTCATTATGGAGAGGATGCCCTTCAATCCATCCATCCATTTATCCACTGAAAAATATTTATTGATCACCTGCTTTGCCCAAGTCACATAAGTTTGCCTTGGAATTGCTATCTTAAGACAGAAGAGATTTCCCATTTCATGGAGACCACATTCTAGCAGGGGAGAAAGATATTAAGCAACAAAGTGCATAATTAATCTTTTCCTTTGGAGGTTCTGAATTCTCTCCTCCATAAAAGCATGGAGGAAACTGGCAAGAAGTGTCAGTATCAACTCTGAGAAATTAACCAAAGGCTTGCAGCGATTCTGGGAGTCTTCACTGAAGAAAAACAGCCCAATCTCAGTAGAGTCGGCAGGCTTTGTGGCATTGTCATATTCCCTGTTCCAGCTCCTCTGTCTACGGCTCTGCAGTAGCCCGGGAAAGCAAGGGGTCTCATCACAGTGAGGGCCGGCAGCCCCGCAGCCTCATGGTGGACACCATGGGGTAGAAGCCCCTCCACAGCTTTGCGCCCAGAGAATCTCATTATTTGACACCCCGGATGGTTTTCGGGAAGATACCACTTGGGTGGCTGCTTTTATTTTACCTGATTCAGAGCCTGCCGTGCGCCCAAAGCCTTTCTCAGGGGCATTTGTCAAAAACATTTAGAGACTGGATACGCAAATAAATCATCAGCGCGTAATGGTTGGGCAAACAACGGGCTAGCCAAAAAACGCAAAAGGAAGATCTGGAAAATGAGGTGGTATCCAGAGAGGCTCGAGGAAGGTCTGGTATATTCTTGGGGATCTAGAAGCCCGTGTGTGGAAATGAACAAGCCACGGGCTGAGTTCACACGACAGACCTAGAGGGGCCTGGGGCTGGAGGCTCTGGATGAACTTGAGGCTCTACACCCTTCCTTCTTGCCTCTTGGCATGCCTCATGCCTCATGTGTTCTTGTTGAAAATGGATTCCATTAAGTGATATCACGTGGCATCTCTGGGAATCAGATTCCCCCGATCCCTGGGGCTTGTTGGGTTGCTGTCTGTAGTTGTTCTGTGGTTTGTTTTGTTTAGTGACTTTTCTGTAAGGTCTGTATACTTTTCCGTCTATAGGCGCTGGAGTCTCTGTTCAGGGAGTTTATTGGGCATCTAATGATTGCAGAGATTCCCTTAAATGCTCGGAAACAGTAAGGCTCCGGGCTGTCTTGAGTGTCTCCATGTGTGTGTCGGGACATCACCAACACTCAGTAGGCAGCTGACATCACTGCCTTACCCTTCGCTTCCTGCTGGAAGAAGCCAAGCACAAAGCCCACATGTTGCATAAAGCAGTTTATACACACCATCCATGACAAGCAGATCCCTAGAGGTGGAACGTAGATTCGGGGTGTGAGGCACTGGCGGAGGATGGGATGGGGAAGACGGCTAATGGGCATGGGAGTTCTTTCTATGGATGAAAATGTTCTGGAATTAAACAATGCTGAATACACTAAATACACTTGTGAATGTGCTGGAAACTGCTGAGCTGTACAGTGTTAAAGGATGGATTTGATGGCTTGTAAATGATACCTCAATTTTTAAAGGGCTATGTGGGGTAATCTGGATTTGGTTGATGAGATATCTCTGCTTATGGCCAAGATGGTCTCATAGAGACTGGATTACCCTCTTGACTGGGAAACTGACAAACAAAAAAGTCCATGAGACAATGGCTTTGAGGTTTTAGGCGTCAGGCAACGGAAGACAGTGACCCCTGAGACATGGGGAGAAAACAAGAGTTCTATCATTGCCCTGGATTCTTGCCCTAGAGAGTTAGCTGTGTGAAGGGTGGTAACAGGCATAAACCAGGAAACTTCCTGAGTTATGGAGATGGTGCTAAGCGTTCGGGGAGACCATGGCACTTACAGCTTGCATGTAGATTATCAGAAATGAGAGAGTTGCAGACAGAGAGATCCAGAGAACTACGGGGGATGCCCCTCAAATATTCAGCAAAGAACTAACCGGCACATGAGGCAGCCACCAGAGGCTGGGACTCATAACCCCACAAAATGACGAGCAGTAACCATACCCAGCGCTCACACAGTACCCGACCTAGTGTTTGTTCCCACCAGCCGGGCTGGAAAGCTTCCTAATTCATAGGTATTGGGTACACTACACAGAAGGGTGTTCTCCGCGAGTGTGGAACATCTCGCCCTACGCTCATCACGCCCAGCAAATTTTCAAAACAAGACGTAAAAAGATAAAACTGCTTCCAAGTAACCTAACTGCATTCCAGGGTGGAGGTAAGGAAGCTCAAAAATATTCATAAGAATGCAAAAATATTCAGCTTCCAGCAAGCTAAAATTCACAAAGTCTGGCATCCAGTCAAAGATCATTAATCACAGAGAGCAGCAGAAAATCACAGCCCATAATTAGGGCAACAATCAATCGGTTGAAACTAACCCAGAAAAGACATTAAGGTTAGAATTAGGAGAAAGAGCCATAAAAATCATGTTCAAAACAGTATTCCATGTATTCAAAAGCTAAATGGAGGCATGGCGGTTACTAAAAAAATACTTAAAACAAATTTGTAGAGTTGAAAAGTACAATACCTAAAATGAGAAATACACATAATGGGATGAACAGCAGGTAAGGCGTTGCAGAAAAAGATTCGAGAAAATTAGAACACAGTAACCTAAACCATCCAGAATAAACCTTAGAGGAAAAAAAAAGTCAGCAAGGCATCAGGGAGCAGTGGGACAACTTCGTCTTGCCTAATATACATGAAATCAGAGTGCCTGAAGAAAGGCTGCAGGGGGGCAGATAATAGAAAATTACGTAAAGAAAGAATGACGGAAAGTTTTCATCATGATAAAGGAGCTTAGTCAGCCTAGGCTGTGCAAGTCCGGCAGCCTCCGGATTTCACCAGGCAGGGAACTGCGGCCCAGACACTTCCTGCGAGGAGGCCCCTCCCTGGGATGGGGTGGCTATTGTCCAGGAGCTCCGCCCAGGCCTTGGCCTCCTGGAGTTTATCACTGAAATGCCTGAGCATTTTCCACATCTGTTTTCTTTCTGGGAATAGTTTTCCGTGTGCTGAGTCTGCTTCTGTGCCATCAGCCTGGCCTGCTCTTGCAAAGGGACCCGCTCCTCTGCGAGCTCCCGACCTGCTTCAGACGCCTCCATCTCTGCGGCCACTTACTTCCTCTTCCTGTCTCCCTGCTTCTGCGGGGCACCGGGCTGAGGGTCCACCCTCAGCAGCCCTCTCTGCCTCTTCAGGGTTAACCCAGCCAGGTGCCAGCCAGCTGTCCCCAAGCACCACTGTCCAGCTACACATTGCTCAGTGGACAGACCGTCCGGGGGCTTCCTCAGCCCGAGCCCCTTCCCAGATCCTTCCCCATAACCCCTTAGCCTTATAGATTTTGTCCTGCCAATGGCTCTCCAGCCTCGGTTTTCGTGGGGTGACAGTAAAACAGCGTGTAGAATGCTGACCAGCTTAAACTGCTTTTACTCCCTTAAAACACGCTGTTGATGAATCAAACGGAGCTATTTTACAGAGACGGCACTCTGCACGTGCAAGATGGGAATGCATGCATGTCTCCAGGATGACTCTGGAACCGAGAATCTTCTACCTACTGAACTCAAAGAATAGAACTGTTGCCACCAGAGCCCTTTACGAAGGAAGAAGTCCTTCAATAAGGAAAATCTGGCTTCCAGCAGCTCAAGTAGTTTATATGGACTGATTCAAGACTAGCCAATCAGCTTCGAAGTTTGAAATTCCCCGAACCCCTTAAATTTCACCTGGAACCGTGGATCTGGGAGACAGATTTGACCTATGTCTCCTGTCTCCTTGCAGGTCAACCTTGCTATAAAGCTCCTTCTTTCCTCAAAAGCCAGTGCCATAGTTTGGCCCATAGGTGCATCGGGCAGTGAGCCCTTTCTTGGTAACAACTGCAACACGGGACTCACAACATTCCAGCTCCCACTCTGGTTGCCGTCCCCTCTGCTTGGGAATGTGGCAGCTTCTCCCGTGAGCAGTTGATTAATAGCAGGAATAGATTATGAATAAATAATTAGTCCTCACATTCTGACCTGTTAGAAGCAACAGGAGAGCTTATAACAGAGAGAGCTGACCTAGTCTGAGGGATCACAGAGGTTTCCCTGGGAAGTGATATGGATGATAAAACATTTAGGGTTATCAGAATAAGTAAACGAAAGGGGGGATTAGGAAAGGGGAAATCGTAGGCTGAGGAAATCACAGAGTGAGAAGCTTGGCTTTTCTGAGCAACTGAAGGAGACTTCCGTGACTGGAGGGGGAAAGTAAAGGTGGTGATAACAAGAGGTCAGATTACACTAGAATGGCCAGACTAGAATGCTTGGATTTTGTCCTAAGATTGATGGGATAAACCTTTGAAAAGTTATAATCAGGGGCATAAAATGATTTAGTCTGAAGCATAATAAGATAGGTAGGGAATGCAGGAGAGGTGGGTAGAACTCTTTGGGAGACCATGGCAGGATTCTCCTACATGGTTTGGACTGGAGTGATGGCAATGGGAAAAAAAAAGGAGGAGGACAAGTTTTGAAGCTGATTAGGGCACCATCATCCACAGCGTTGTCCAACGTGTTTTCTTTTGTCCTCTTGATCAGGAATTTAATTCCATGTGTAGGACACAGAGGAGGAGAAATGAGATATGGGAGGAGTACAGGCACAAGGAGTGGGGTTTCAAAACTGAAACTATTTCCAGACCTTTTCTATCCGTTTGGAACTACTTAGGCATAAGGAAAGTTGGAGAAACCGAAGACGTTCGCAAACAAGCATCAAGGTGAAAGGTGCAGACCATAAGTTCTAGAAGAGCTGACCTTAATTTCCAGGCAAACTGGCCTCTGGTTGTGAGGAGGTGTCCTGGAAGATGTTACACTCGAAACTGGCCTTGAAGGTGAGAAGTATTTAGATAACCTTAGGAAGGTAAAGCCCTCAGAATTCAGTATTTAAAGGACTACTGCCATCATCCAGTCCTGGGAAATCAGTAGAGACAGAAGAGATTCTCATTAAAAACAAACATAATTTCTTACCCATAAAGGGTGATTAAACCTTGGAGGCAGGTGAAACAGGAGCTTAATGAAGCTGTAAGTGTTCAAAACCTCATAAAAGAATCATTTCCTCTTTCCCCTTCATGGATGAGCTCTTTCTCAGTTCACTCACCAGGTGTTTGTGTGATCACCAGGTCCCAGTCAGAGTCCAGAACCACAGCAATGAGGTCGGCACCCCTCTGCTCCCTGGGCTTTGGTGTGGGGATTTGAAAGTCCTTTCTGGAGGTATGACAGTTCTTCTAACTTAAGCATCAAACACTAAGAATATTTAGTTTTCCTTTTTTTCTCCCCTGTGTAAATCTATACATAGAGCTGGAGAATACGAAATTAAATACCCACTCTAAGGGGTCCACTCACCTAACTCTGTTTTAGAATATAGGGTCAGTACCTATAACCCCAAAACATCTGTGATGGTTAATTTCATGTGTCAACTTGACTGGACCATGGGATGCCCAGATATTTGGTCAAACATTATTCTGAGTGTGTCTGTGAGGGTGTCTCTGCATGAGATTAACATTTGAATTGTTGGACTGAATAAAGCAGACTGCCCTCCCAATGTGGTGGGCCTCACCCAATCAGTTGAGGGCCTGACTAGAACAAAAAGGCTGGCAACTTTTCGTCCCCCCTACCCTCTCAAGTAAAAGAGAATTCCTCCTGCCTGCCTGCCTATGTTTGAATAGGGACTTCAGCTTTTTCCTGCCTTTAGACAAATTGAAACACCCACTCTTCCTGCACCTTGAGCCAACTGGCCTTTGGATTGAAGCTACGCCATCCACTGTCCTGGGTGTCCAGCTTGCAGACTCACCCAAAGATCTTGAGACTTGTCAGCCTCCATAATCCCATAGCTACTTCCCTATAAGAAGTCTTTGCCATACATGTATTATATATATACATATTATATATATGTGTGTGTGTGTATATATATATATATATATATATATATATATATATATATATACACACACACACACACACACACATATATATAGTGACTTCAAACCAACCAAGAAAACCAAAAAACCAAAGTGAGCTGTGTCTTCTTTCAGCTGATGTTCCCTAAGGATGGCTCTGGATTGTCTAAGGATGTCTGTTTCTCTCTATCCATGTCAGGTTTTTATTTAAAAAATACTCTTAATTTGCCCCCAAATCACAAAGCCAAGACAGCTTTCTGCTGGCCCCAGAGTGAGATTAGCTCAGTCTTTAATGAAGCAGCCTGACTGAGGGCATAGTTGAGACCCCTTACCATCTAGAGCTCAGCACAGGGTATAGAACCCGAGTTGGGTTCTTTCCTTCGTTAATTGTTCCCCTGGAAGGAGATTTTGGAGCTGGTGTAGTTTGTGTCCTTGAGACGCAAGGATTTTATTAAGGGATATACGTGTGAGAGAAATGGGGGACTCATTCTCATGGATGCCGCACAGCTACTGAAAAATTACATTTATGAATGATTATTGTATAGATCTAGTACCTTGCTGGGATTGAAGTCATCCAGAGAATTCACACACCTGTCTGTTAAGATCTCACTCTTCAAACCCAACCTTGGATTCATTTATGCTTGAGTTATGCTGTTTTTCTCATCCTTCCTTGAAGATGCTGTGTCCTTTCTCATGACTGCCTTCTCTCATGCTGAAGGTTCCACTTGGAATTCACCTCTTTCTCTACTTTTTCCCCATTGATGACCTTGGCATCTTTGTTGAAAGTCATTTGGCCATATACCTGTGGATCTATTTCTGGTCTCTCTGTTCTGTTTCATTGCTCTATATGTCTGTCTATTTTTTTTTTCTTTTTTTGGCCATGCCATGTGGCTTGCAGGATCTTAGTTCCCTGACCAGGGATCGAACCCAGGCCCCAGCAGTGAAAGTGCTGTGTCCTAACTACTGGGCCGCCAGGGTGTTCCCTATATGTGTGTTCTTAACACCAATTCTATACGGTCTTGACAGTATAGCTTCTTAGTAGAGCTTATATAAATCACATAGTGTTCTTCAACTTTCTTCTTCTTCTTCAACATTATTTTGGTTATCCTAGGTCCTTTTATTTCCAAATAAATTTTAGAAAAGGCTTGCCAATTTCTACAAATAAGCCTCCTGGGATGTGGAGCGGAACTGCATCGTATCTTTAGATCAGTTTGGGTAGAACTGACATCTTAACAACATGGAGTCTTTCAACTCATGAACAGTGTCTTTCTCTTCATTAATTTAGGTCTTCTATAATATTTCTCAGCAGCGTTTTGTAATTTAGTTTGCTTCGAGTTTGCACTTATTTTGTTACATTTATCTCTAGTTATTTCACGTTTTTAATGCTATTGTAAATAACATTTATGTCATCCAACAGGTTGTTGTTATTATAAAAATACACTTGATTTTTTTAATATCAACACTGCACTTTACAATCTTACTAACTGGATTTCTTTGGAAATTCCTGACTATTTTGTACAGAAATGATCATGTCACCTGCCAAGAACGATAATTTTACTTCTTTCTATCCAGGCTTTTCTTCCTTTGGCTGCCCTTAGAAAAAACTGTGTGTGAATAAAAGACTCATCGTTCAAAGCTAAAACTTAGAAATGTTAGTTGAGTTGCTCAAAGTTAAACTACTGGTCGACCACGTCCCTGGCCAGGCCTCATCTAAGCTCACATTTATTTTGGATGCTCTAGGTACCAGGAACAGGGTAGCAATGCAACTGCATTAGGACCTCACTGCAGACATGTTAGGTGGTTGAGATACTCTTAGGGTTGCAATGTCCATCTTCAGCCATCCTCCCGATATATACCAGGAAAATAGAGCTGAATGATGGGTACAAATAAATCAACCTCCTTCATAAATCAGTTTTTATTTTGGCACCAGTGTTGCAGTGGGGTTATTATTAACTTTTATAAAATGGGTAGGAGTAGCTGAGCAATTTGCTTGTTCAGTGATAGCACTCAGCCTGGAGTATAAATCTTTATGAACACAGGTAGAAATCCATTAGTCACGTCACTCTGCTTCCCATAAAAAAAGACAGTAAATGTACTTGGGGAAAAGCTTGAACACTATTCCTATAACCCTTTTTCCTCTCCTTTAACTCAATGTAAATATACTACAGGCTGTCAGATTCCTATTGGAAAAAGAATTTTAATGGTAAGTGCAACTTCAGGAAAAATATAGCACTGAATTCCAGACTTTAATGTCACCATTTCTTTGGAGACAAAAGTAGCAAAGGAATTGATGTTAAGCCACACTGAAACATTTAGCTTTACGCATGGTTCAGAAATAAACAATAGTTTACTACGAAGTTAATCTCTTTAAGCAAAATTGCCTTTTATTTGTGCAGAATGATACGGAACTAGCATTGCATTGACTACTGGGGAGAGGGGTAAATAGAATTATTACCAAAAGAGCAGAAGGCACAGTCCTCCTAAGAGGATCATGGTCTCTTTGTTTTTATTTTATTTCTTTCTTTATTTCTTTTGCCCATGTTGCTTGGCATGTGGGATCCCAGTTCCCTGACAAGGAATTGAACCTGCAGTGGAAGTGCAGAGTCTAACCACTGGACCACCAGAGAAATCTCTCATATTCTCTTTAAAGCTATAATTCTCTCCTGGAAACATTATGGAAACAATGCAAGAGAATACATAATTGGTTGTTGGCTGGTGTGAGAGACAATTGAAAATCCATTTGAACAAAAGTAACTTCATGGAATTGAGTGTTAGACTAGACCTTATTCATAAGGCAGTAGAATTTAGATAGATATGGGGAAAGAGAGCCTGAGATTTAATAGGTAGATAAAGAGAAAAGATAAAAAAAACCATGGGGAAATGACTTTAACATTCTAAGTCTCAGTGTCTTTACCTGTAAAATAAATAGAGATATTAATAAAATGCAGGGATGTAACATGTTAGTCAGGATAGGCAAGAATGCTGCCTATCCGGAAAAAAAAATCAAAATTCTCATTGGCTTAAAATGTCATTTTATTCTTCATTTGACACGTCCATTGTGGGTCAGGAGGGGAGACTACTCATCTAGTCCCTCATGGACCCATGGAGATCGAGCAGCCCCCGTCTTGAACACTTTTTTCTTTGGACCACACAGACTAGAGAGTCTGGGAGGAGAGTTTCAAATCAGCAATTCAATGTTTCATCCTGTAGTCAGATGTTTCAGTGATGTACCCAGACCTCACTGAACAGGACTTGTTACATCTACCACAATGGAACCAGAATAGAATACTGCCATAGGTCTGGAGTTTGGGGAAATAAACACAATTTTAACAACATTCCTGTTCACCACAGATAGGTTCTGTGAGAACTGAGTAACACAACACGTCAAGGGCTTAGGACAACGCCTGAAGCACTCTGAATCCTTAGTAAACGTTAGCATTTAGAGTTTTTAGGGAGTGAGTCTATGAAGTTTTTGGCAATTACTAAATCAGATATTCTCTAATAACTAATTTACCATATTATTTCTAATCGGTGGAACTCTTAATCATCTTATCACTATATTACAAATAAGGACCCAGATTAAGACATAACCAACTTCCTTCCTACTACATGGCTCTTAACTGGCTAAGTGTGGACTTGTACCCAGGTAACTTGGACTCCAAATGCTACTTTCACTTTGCAACATTGCCTTTGTAAAAGAGCCTTCTCAAGAGACCTTCAACGGAGCGAGACGTGGAGATCACCTTCCTGCCCACAAATACAGCAGAAATACATCTACATGTGGAATAACTCCTACTGAATGCTGGCAGAAGACCTCAGACCTCCCAAAAGGCAAGAAGCTCCCCACGTACCTGGGTAGGGCAAAAGAAAAAAGAGAAAACAGAGACAAAAGAATAGGGATGGAACCTGCCCCTCGGGGAGGGAGCCGTGAAGGAGGAAAAGTGTCTACACACTAGGAGCCCCTTCTCTGGTGGAGACAGGGGGTGGGCGGGGGAGAAGCTTCGGAACCGTGGAGGAGAGCGCAGCCACAGGGGTGCGGAGGGCAAAGCGCAAAGATTCCCGCACAGAGGATCAGGGCCAACCGGCACTCACCAGCCCGAGAGGCTTGTCTGCTCACCTGCCGGGAGGGGGCGGGGCTGGGAGCTGAGGCTCGGGCCTCGGAGGTCAGACCCCAGGAAGAGGACTGGGGTTGGCGGCGTGAACACAGCCTGAAGCGGGCTAGTGTGCCACAGCTAGCCGGGAGGAAGTCCGGGAGAGGGTCTAGAACTGCCTAAGAGGCAAGAGACCATTGTTTCAGGGTGCGCAAGGAGAGGGGATTCAGAGCACCACCTAAATGAGCTCCAGAGATGGGCGCAAGCGCGGTGATCAGCGCAGACCCCAGAGACGGGCATGAGACGCTAAGGCTGCTGCTGCCGCCGCCAAGAAGCCTGTGTGCGAGCACAGGTCACTGTCCACACCTCCCCTCCCAGGAGCCTCTGCAGCCCGCCACTGCCAGGGTTCCGTGATCCAGGGACAACTTCCCCGGAGAACACACGGTGGGCCTCAGGCTGGTGCAACGTCACACTGGCCTCTGCTGCCCCAGGCTCACCTCTCATTCCCTACCCCTCCCTCCCCCCGGCCTGAGTGAGCCAAAGCCCCCCAGTCGCTGCTCCTTCAACCCTGTCCTATCTGAGTGAACAACAGAAGTCCTCAGGTGACCTACACGCAGAGGCGGGGCCAAATCCAAAGCTGAGCCCCAGGAGCTGTGAGAACCAAGAAGAGAAAGGGAAATCCCTCCCAGCCCCTCAGAAGCAGTGGATTAAATCTCCACAATCAACTTGATGTGCCCTGCATCTATGGAATACCTGAATAGACAACGAATCATCCCAAAACTGAGGCAGTGGACTTTGGGAGCAACTGTAGACTTGGGGTTAGCTTTCTGCATCTAATTTGTTTTTGGTTTTATGTTTATCTTAGTTTAGTATTTAGAGTTTATTATCATTCGTAGATTTGTTTATTGATTTGGTTGTTCTCTTCCTTTTTTTTAAATATATAGTCATATATATTTTTTCCTTTTCCTCTTTCTGTAAGTGTGTATGTGTATGCTTCTTTGTGTGATTTTGTCTGTATACCTGTGCCTTTACCATTTGTCCCAGGGTCTGTCTCTCCATTTTTTTTTTTTTTTTAAGTATAGTTTTTAGTGCTGGTTATCATTGGTGGATTTGTTTTTTGGTTTGGTGGTCCTCTTCTTTCTTTCTTTTTTTATTATTTTTTAATTATTTTTTATTTTAATAGCTTTATTTTATTTTACTTATTTATTTTCTTTCTTTCTTCCTTTTTTTCTCCTTTTTCTTCTGAGACGTGTGGCTGACTGGGTCTTGGTGCTCCAGCCAGGTATCAGGCCTGTGCCTCTGAGGTGGGAGAGCCATGTTCAGGACATTGGTCCACCAGAGACCTCCTGGCTCCATGTAATATCAAACGGCAAAAGCTCTCCCAGAGATCTCCATCTCAACGCTAAGACGCAGTTCCACTCAATGACCAGCAACCTACAGTGCTGGACTCCCTATGCCAAACAACTACCAAGACAGGAACACAATCCCACGCATTAGAAGAGAGGCTGCCTAAAATAATAATAAGGTCACAGACACCCCAAAATACACCACCAGATGTGGTCTTGCGCACCAGAAAGACAAGATCCAGCCTCATTCACCAGAACACAGGCACCAGTCCCCTCCACCAGGAAGTCTGTACAACCCACTGAACCAACCTAACCCACTAGGTGAAGACACCAAAAACAATGGAACTACGAGCCTGCAGCCTGCAAAAAGGAGACCCCGAACACAGTAAGTTAAGCAAAATGAGAAGACAGAGAAATACACAGCAGATGAAGGAACAAGGTAAAAACCCACCAGACCAAACAAATGAAGACGAAACAGGCAGTCAACCTGAAAAATAATTCAGAGTAATTATAGTAAAGATGATCCAAAGTCTTGGAAATAGAATGGAGAAAATACAAGAAACGTTTAACAAGGACCTAGAAGAACTAAAGAGCAAACAATGATGAACAACACAATAAATGAAATTATAAATTCTCTAGAAGGGATCAATAGCAGAATAACTGAGGCAGAAGAACGGATAAGTGACCTGGGAGATAAAATAGTGGAAATAACTACTGCAGAGCAGAATAAAGAAAAAAGAATGAAAAGAATTGAGGACAGTCTCAGAGATCTCTGGGACAACATTAAATGCACCAACACTTGAATTATAGTGTCCCAGAAGAAGAGGCAACAAAGAAAGGGACTGAGAAAATATTTAAAGAGATTAAACTTCCCTAATATGGGAAAGGAAATAATCAAGTCCAGGAAGTGCAGAGATTCCTATACAGGATAAATCCAAGGAGAAACATGCCAAGACACATATTAATGAAACTATCAAAAATTAAATACAAAGAAAAAATATTAAAAGCAGCCAGGGAAAAACAAGTAACATATAAGGGAATCCCCATAACGTTACCAGCTGATCTTTCAGCACAAACTCTGCAAACCAGAAGGGAGTGGCAGGACGTATTAAAAGTGATGAAAGAGAAAAACCTACAACCAAGATTACTCTACCCAGCAACGATCTCATTCAGATTCGATAGAGAAATTAGAACCTTTACAGACAAGCAAAAGCTAAGAGGATTCAGCACCACCAAACCAGTTTTACAACAAATGCTAAAGGAACTACTCTAGGCATGAAACAAAAGGGAAGGAAAAGACCTAGAATAAAAACCCCAAACAACTAAGAAAATGGTAATAGAAACATACATACTGATAACTAACTTAAATGTAAATGGATTAAATACTCCCACCAAAAGACATAGACTGGCTGAATGGATACAAAAACAAGACCCGTATATATGCTGTCCACAAGAGACCCACTTCAGACCTAGGGACACATACAGACTGAAAGTGAGGGGATGGAAAAGGATATTGCATGCAAATGGAAATCAAAAGAAATCTGGAGTACCAATTTTCATATCAGACAAAATAGACGTTAAAATAAAGACTATTACAAGAGACAAAGAAGGACACTACCTAACGATGAAGGGATCAATCCAAGAAGAAGATATAACAATTGTAAATATTTATGCACCGAACACAGGAGTACCTCAATACATAAGGCAAATGCTAACAGCCATAAAAGGGGAAATTGACAGTAACACAATCATAGTAGGGGACTTTAACATCCCACTTTCACCAATGGACAGATCATCCAAAATGAAAATAAATAAGGAAACACAAGCTTTAAATGATACATTAAACAAGATGGACTTAATTTATATTTAGAGGACATTCCATCCAAAACAACAGAATACACTTCTTCTCAAGTGCTCATGGAACATTCTCCAGGATAGATCATAACTTGGGTCACAAATCAAGCCCTGGTAAATTTAAGAAAATTGAAATTGTATCAAGTATCTTTTCGAACCACAACGCTATGAGACTAGATATCAATTACAGGGGAAAATCTGTAAAAATAGAAACACATGGAGGCTAAACAATACACTACTAAATAACCAAGAGATCCCTGAAGAAACCAAAAATACCTAGAAACAAATGATAATGAAAACACGACGACCCAAAACCTACGGGACGCAGCAAAAGCAGTTCTGAGAGGGAAGTTGATAGCAATACAATCCTATCTCAAGAAACAAGAAACATCTCAAATAAACAACCTAAACTTATACCTAAAGGAATCAGAGAAAGAAGAACAAAGAAAATCCCAAAGTTAGCAGACAGAAAGAAATCATAAAGATCAGATCAGAAATAAATGAAAAAGAAATGAAGGAAACAATAGCAAAGATCAATAAAACTAAAAGGTGATTCACTGTGAACACAAACAAAATTGATAAACCATTAGCCAGACTCATCAAGAAAAAAAAGGGAGAAGACTGAAATCAATAGAATTAGAAGTGAAAAAGGAGAAGTAACAACTGACACTGTAGAAATACAAAGGATCATGAGACGTTACTACAAGGAACTATATGCCAATAAAATGGACAACCTGGAAGAAATGGACACATTCTTAGAAAAGCACAACTTTCCAAGACTGAACCAGGAAGAAATAGAAAATATAAACAGACCAATCACAAGCACTGAAATTGAGACTGTGATTAAAAATCTTCCGACAAACAAAAGCCCAGGACCAGATGGCTTCACAGGCGAATTCTATCAAACATTTAGAGAAGCGCTAACACCTAACCTTCTCAAAGTCTTGCAAAATACAGCAGAGGGAGGAACACTCCCAAACTCATTCTACGAGGCCACCATCACCCTGATACCAAAACCACACAAAGATGTAACAAAGAAAGAAAACTACAGACCAATATCACTGATGAACATAGATACAAAAATCCTCAACAAAATACTCGCAAACAGAATCCAACAGCACATTTAAAGGATCATACACCTCGATCAAGGGTGGGGTTTATCCCAGGGATGCAAGGATTCTTCAATATATGCAAACCAATCAATGTGATACACCATATTAACAAATTTAAGAATAAAAACCATATGATCATCTCAATAGATGCAGAAAAAGCTTTTGACAAAATTCAACACCCATTTATGATAAAAACCCTCCAGAAAGTAGGCATAAAGGGAACTTACCTCAACATAATAAAGCCCATATATGACAAACCCACAGCCAACATCATTCTCAATGGTGAAAAACTGAAACCATTTCCACTAAGATCAGGAACAAGACAAGGTTGTCCACCCTCACCATTACTATTCAACATAGTTTTGGAAGTTTTAGCCACAGCAATCAGAGAAGAAAAAGAAATAAAAGGAATCCAAATCGGAAAAGAAGAAGTAAAACTGTCACTGTTTGCAGATGACATGATACTATACATAGAGAATCCTAAAGATGCTACCAGAAATCTACTAGAGCTAATCAATGAATTTGGTAAAGTAGCAGGATACAAAATTAATGCCCAGAAATCTCTTGCATTCCTATACACTAATGGTGAAAAATGTGAAAGAGAAATTAAGGAAACACTCCCATTTACCACTGCAACAAAAAGAATAAAATACCTAGGAATAAACCTGCCTAAGGAGACAAAAGATCTGTATGCAGAAAACTATAAGACAGTGATGAAAGAAATTAAAGATGATACAGATGGAGAGTATACCATGTTCTTGGATTGGAAAAATCAACATTGTGAAAATGACTATACTACCCAAAGCAATCTACAGATTCAATGCAATCCCTATCAAACTACCAGTGGCATTTTTCACAGAAGTAGGACAAAAAATTTCACAATTTGTATGGAAACACAAAAGACCCCGCAGAGCCAAAGCAAACTTGAGAAAGAAAAACTGAGCTGGAGGAATCAGGCTCCCTGACTTCAGACTATACTACAAAGCTACAGTCATCAAGACAGTATGGTACTGGCACAAAAACAGAAAGATAGATCAATGGAATAGGATAGAAAGCCCAGAAATAAACCCATGCACATATGGTCACCTCATTTTTGATAAAGGAGAGAAGAATATACAATGGAGGAAAGACAGCCTCTTCAATAAGTGGTGCTGGGAAAACTGGACAGCTACATGTAAAAGAATGAAATTAGAACACACCCTAACACCATACACAAAAATAAACTCAAAATGGATTAAAAACCTAAATGGAACCCCAGACACTATAAAACTCTTAGAGGAAAACATAGGCAGAACAGTCTAAGACATAAATCACAGCAATATCCTTTTTGACCCACCTCCTAGAGAAATGGAACTAAAAACAAAAATAAACAAATGGGACCTAATGAAACTTCAAAGCTTTTGCACAGCAAAGGAAACCATAACCAAGACCAAAAGACAACCCTCAGAATGGGAGAAAACATTTGCAAATGAAGCAACTGACAAAGGACTAATCTCCAAAATATACAAGCAGCTCATGCAGCTCAATACCAAAAAAACAAACAAACAAATCTAAAAATAGGCAGAAGACCTAAATAGACATTTCTCCAAAGAAGATATATAGATTGCGAACAAACAGATGAAAGGATGCTCAACATCATTAACCATTAGAGAAATGCAAATCAAATCTACAATGAGGTATCACCTGACACCAGTCAGAACGGCCATCATCAAAAATCTAGAAACAATAAATGCTGGAGAGGGTGTGGAGAAAAGGTAACCCTCTTACACTGATGGGAATGTAAATTGATACAGCCACTATGGAGAACAGTATGGAGGTTCCTTAAAATACTACAAATAGAACTACCATACGACCAAGCAATCCCACTACTGGGCATATAGCTTGAGAAAACCATAATGCAAAAAGAGTCATGTACCAAAATGTTCATTGCAGCTCTATTTACAATAGCCCGGAGATGGAAACAACCTAAGTGTCCATCATCGGATGAATGGGTAAAGAAGATGTGGCACATATATACAATGGAATATTACTCAGCCATAAAATGAAATGAAATTGAAGTATTTGTAGTGAGGTGGATGGACGTAGAGTTTGCCATACAGAGTGAAGTAAGTCAGAAAGAGAAAAACAAATACCATATGCTAACACATATATATGGAATCTTAAAAAAAAAAAAGGTTTTGAAGAACCTAGGGCCAGGACAGGAATAAAGATGCAGATGTAGAGAATGGACTCGAGGACACGGGGAGGCGGAAGGGTAAGCTGGGACGAAGTGAGAGAGTGGCATGGACATATATACACTACCAAATGTGAAATAGATAGCTAGTGGGAAGCAGCTGCGTAGAACAGCGAGATCAGCTCGGTGCTTTGTGACCACCTAGAGGGGTGGGATAGGGATGGTGGGAGGGAGACGCAAGAGGGAGGGGATATGGGGATATATGTATATGTATAGCTGATTCACTTTGTTATAAAGCAGAAATGAACACACCGTTGTAAAGCAATTAAACTCCAATTAAAATAAATAAATAAGTAAAAGAGCCTTCTCAACACTATTGTTTGTATGGAATGTAAGTGTTCTAGATTTCTGCAAGCGAATTCACTTCATGTAAAAATGTGTACTTACTAAATATATATTCTATGTTGCCAGGCATTCTGAGAGGTTCTGAGGATTAAAAGATAAGAGATCTCTGCCAACAAGTTATCCAAATATCAATGGAGAAGGTAAGTAAACAGACACTTGCAGTACTATGTGAAATGTACCATGCTCATCAGTTAAGATGTTACCAACCGCAGTGGAAACACAGAGGAAAAACAATTAGCCCAGAATGAAGGTGTGTCAGGGAAAGCTTCCTAAACTAGATGGGCTGAGTCTGCAAAGTCTAGTAGAAGGTAGCTGGGTAAAATGACGTGGTTTGGAGGCTCACATTCCAGGCTAAGGAAGCCATGTGTGTCAAGTCGTGATAACTTAGGAAGCATGGGGCAAACCAGCACAGTACATGGTTGCTGAGAGCTGACATTATAGAGTGGAAGAGTTAGGAGGGGAAAAGTAAGATTCAAACCTACGTAGACAGACATTGGCTAGATATTCAAGGGCTTTCTATGCTGTGCTGAGACTTTTAGATTCTGTTCTTCCGGCAATGAGGATGCATTAAATGATTTATTTCAAGCAGGAAGGTGACATGATTAGACTGGCATTACAGAAAAGATTATTTCAGTAAGAGATGAATTTGAATTAGAAGGGGCTGGACCTGGATACACGGAAATGAGCTAGAAGGCTTTTTAGATTAATCTTGCCAAAAGCTGATTGAGGGTTGAACTAAAGCAGTAGAAGCAAGGATAAAATAAAAGGAATATATACGATAGGTGAGCGCTGGAGCTGGGGTGGCTGTTAAGAGATATTCCAAATTGAGGCAAGCTGGCCAGGTCTTTGTACCCTTACACGGACCAGTCACTGGATGTGGGAGACTTTAGCTACTTCACTTCTGCAAGCGATGCTCCTGGCAGCTGAAGGGATGCGGTGGAGGGCCTGGGATCTGTGGGGCACAATGCAGCATCTGCCACAGCCAGGCAACATGCTAGGTCCCGTGTTACATGCAGTGATTCATTCAGTCCTTATGACAATCCTATGAGGCAGGTACTGTTCTTATTCTTATTTCACAGATGAAGAAATGGAAGCACTGCAAGTTTAAACAACTGGCTCAAAGTTATAGAAATAGGATGAATAAGAAGTAGTATATAGAGAGGGAGCACAGAGAGAGTATATATATACATATATAGTACATATAGGATGAATAGGAAGCAGTATACATGTATATATATGTGTATGTATATATATAGAAAGAGTATACATATAACATTCAGAGAGAGAGTATATATATATATAAAGTATATAGTATATATATACATATATAGTACATATAGGATGAATAGGAAGCAGTATACATGTATATATATGTGTATGTATATATATAGAGAGAAAGAGTATATATATATAACATTCAGAGAATATATATGTAAAGTATATATACATATATAGTATATATAGGATGAATAGGAAGCAGTATACATGTATATATATGTGTACGTATATATATATAGAGAAAGAGTATATATATAAAATTCAGAGAATATATATATAAAGTATATAGTGTATATATACATATATAGTATATATAGGATGAATAGGAAGCAGTATACATGTATATATATGTGTATGTATATATATAGAAAGAGTATACATATAACATTCAGAGAGAGTATATATATAAAGTATATAGTATATATATACATATATAGTATTTATAGGATGAATAAGAAGTAGTTATAAAGTACGATGACTAAGAAGTAGTATATGTAGTAGTATATATAGTATACGTAGGGTGAATAAGAAGTAGTTATAGAAGTAGGATGAATAAGAAGGATAAATAAGCAGGGTGAATAAGAAGTAGGATGAATAAGAACCAATCAGGTACCTGGGCTCCAAAGCCTACATTCCCTCTGTCCTGAGACAAAGGACGTAACTCTTCCCCTTGGCCACCTGTATACAGGGTATGCAGCAAAGTCATCGCACCTGTGACAGTTTTGCAGCCATTCTCCCAGATCTTGCTACGAATTCTGTTTCTCTTGGGTGTCATGCACCATTTCTAGGTTTTGTACTTAATTATTCACAGCATTCTTATGACATTTTCAAAAGGTCTAGTTAATAATGAGTTTGTCACTATAAAAACTGTTCTCCTGAAGAAAATAAGTGGGTAATAAAATTACTTAAAATGAAACAATAAAAATTTGGAAATACAGGTACATGTGGAAATGTGGACTTTCTAGACACTGATTTAGTCTGGTGAATGATTCCAGGCATTTTAAACGGTGAAGGAAATACCCAGCAGAGTGGCTAAAATAAAAAATCGGACAAAATGAAATGCTGATGCAATTCATAGAGAGCAATTGAAATTCCTAACCACTGTTGGTGAGAATAGAAAATGGTACAATCATTTTGAAAAAGTTGGACAGTTTCTCATAAATTTAAATATATATCTACCCCCAAACACAGAAATTCCTAGGCAATTTCCCAAAAGAAATAAAACTTTTATTTACTAAAAGACTTGTAAAAAAGCTTCACAGCATCTCTATTCATAATATTATCCAAAGACTGGAAACAGCCCTGGTATTCATCAGTAGGAGAATAGAAAACAGTCTGAGTGATAGTCACATGATGAAACTCTGCTCATTAATAAAGAAGAACAGGTGCTCGATACACCAATATGATGGAGGATCCCAGAAACAGTGTGCTGAGTAAAAAAAGCCACAAGCAAATTATTTCATTACGTGAAGTTCCACAACAGAGAAAACTAATCTATGACCCCAAAAGATCAGAATAGTGGTTGCCTCAGATGGAAGGGGCAGACATGATTGGGAGGACGTGAAGGAACTTTACAAGGTGACAGTAATGTTATATATCTTGTTAGTAATGTCCTATGAAATAAAAAATACACGTGTACGTATTTTTTATTGGGTTGGCCAAAAGGTTCGTTTGGTTTTTTCTATAAGATGACTCAAGTAGCACTTAGTCGTCTTTAACTTCATTTGAAACAATTTTGTGAGATTGTATGTGACAGCTGTCATATCAGTGTGCATTTAAAAAACTGGTGACTTCTCTGGTGGTGGTGCACGCAGTGGTTAAAAATGCGCCTGCCGGGCTTCCCTGGTGGCGCAGTGGTTGAGAGTCCGCCTGCCGATGCAGGGGACACGGGTTCGTGCCCCGGTCCGGGAAGATCCCACTTGCCGAGGAGCGGCTGGGCCCGTGAACCATGACCTCTGAGCCTGCGCGTCCGGAGCCTGTGCTCCGCAACGGGAGAGGCCACAGCAGTGAGAGGCTCGCGTACCATTAAAAAAAAAAAAAAAAAGCTCCTGCCAATGCAGGTGACACAGGTTCAAGCCCTGGTCCGGAAAGATCCCGCATGCCGCAGAGCAACTAAGCCCATGCACCACAACTACTGAGCCTGCGCTCTAGAGCCCGTGAGCCACAACTACTGAGCCCACGTGCCACAACTACTGAAGCCCGCACGCCTAGAGCCCGTGCTCCGCAACAAGAGAAGCCACCACAAGGAGAAGCCCACGCACCACAACAGAGTAGCCCCCGCTCGCCGCAACTAGAGAAAGCCCGTGCAGCAACGAAGACCCAACGCAGCCAAAAATTTTAAAAAATTAAAATTAAAAAAATAATAAAAAAGACTCATCAAGGGCTTCCCTGGTGGTGCAGTGGTTAAGAATCTGCCTGCCAGTGCAGGGGACTCAGGTTCAAGCCCTGGTCTGGGAAGATCCCACATGCTGCGGAGCAACTAAACCTGTGTGCCACAACTACTGAGTCTGCATTCTATAGCCCGTGCTCCGCAACAGAAGCCACTGCAATGAGAAAACACCTCAAGGAGAAGCCCACACACCGCAACGAAGAGTAGCTCTCTCTCGCCACAACTAGAGAAAGCCCGTGCACAGCAACAAAGACCCAATGCAGCCATAAATAAATAAATAAAATAAAATAAAATAAAATAAAAAAGACATCAAAATTGTTGAATTTTTGTGTAGCCATTTTAATATTGAAGATGCAAGGAAAAAAAGCAACATTTTTGGCATATTATGCTTTATTATTTCAAGAAAGGTAAAAATGCAACTGAAATGAAAAAAAAAAAAGATTTATGCAGTGTATGGAGAAGGTGCTGTGACTGATCGAATGTGTCAAAACTTATTTACAAAACAGAAATAGACTCACAGACATAGAAAACAAACCTATGGTTACCAAAGGGGAAGACAGGCAGAGGGGTAAATTAGGAGTTTGGAATTAACATACACATACTACTGTATATAAAGTGGATAAACAGCAAGGACCTATTGTATAGCACAGGGAACTATAGTCAATATCTTGTAATAATCTAGAGTACATAATAATAATCTATACACATATATAAGTATAATTGAATCACTTTGCTGTACACCCAAAACATTGTAAATCGACTACACTTCAATAAAATAAAAAGCATCCCCTGCACACAGTTGCTGGTAGGCAGTCACTTCTGTCAGAACCTCTCCTCTCAGGGATGGCTCTCTGCCCCATGAGGGAGTCCAGGCCATTTTTAACATGTCTAGCCACTGACCCCAAGTGTGACTTCCCATCGATGTTACCCATTGCTTTTCATTTCCTTTCTGGAGTGCTACAGTGTGATAAATTCCTACTCCATGTTCAGCTTTTAAAGAGATGAAGACAACTAAGGAGACAAATTCCAGAGTGAAAAGGAATCCTGTGGAATGGGAGAAAAATATGTGCAAACCGTCTATCTGACAAGGGGTTAAAATTCAAAATATTTGAAATCTCTTACAATCCAATAGCCAAAAAATGACCTGATTAATAAATGGACAAAGGACTTGGATGGGTATTTCTGCAAAGACATGCAAGTGACTACCAGGCACATGAAATGGTGTCAGCATCACTAATCACCAGGGAAATGCAGATCAAAACCACAATGAGAAATCATTCCCATCTGTTACATTGGTTATCACCGAAAAACCAAAAGATAAGTTTTTTTAAAAACTAATTAATTAATTAGTTAATTTTTGGCTGCATTGGGTCTTCGTTGCTACGTGTGGGCTTTCTCTAGTTGCGGTGAGCGGGGGCGACTCTTTGTTGCGGCGCGCAGGCTTCTCGTTGCAGTGGCTTCTCTTGTTGCGGAGCACAGGCTCTAGGCACGCAGGCTTCAGTAGTTGTGGCACATGGGCTCAGTAATTGTGGCTTGTGGGCTCTAGAGCACAGGATCAGTAGTTGTGGCATACCGGCTTAGTTGCTCTGTGGAATGTGGGATCTTCCCGGACCGGGGCACGAACCCGTGTCCCCTGCATCGGCAGGCGGACTCTCAACCACTGCGCCACTAGGGAAGCCCCCCCACACTTTCTAATAAAAAAAAAAAAAATCCAGAAAGTTTTGATTCGCATCCTTAGGACACACAGCTTAGAGTAGAAACAAGACACCGAATTCCAAGGACATTTGCTATTATCCACAGGTGTGTTGTCCTTGGACTAAATAAGAACAGATTTCCCCGCGGGCTCTGTCGTTGTCTTGGGACCAGATGACACACCATTATTCATGTTAATGAGGTGAATGATGATACTGAAAGCAAGATTGTTGAGGTTGGTAAATCACAGTCAATAGTGTAACCTCAGCAAATAACAAGAATGGACAGGACCCGGAAGGAGTAACTTCAAGGCAGTGGCAGTGATGAGGCAAGATGATGGAATGAACAGTTTGCTACCAAGTAGAGGACAAAAATAAAGTGTAAAACACGGAAATGACTTGCAGCACACCCAGGAAAAAATACTGACATTGAGAGCAGTCACATTTCTAATTTGTTCTTTTTCGTTTATTTTTATTTTATTTTGGATTCTAGTTGATTTACAATGTTGTGTTAGTTTCCGGTGTACAGCAAAGTGATTTAGTTACACATATACATATATCCACTCTTTTTCAGATTCTTTTCCCACGTAGGTTATTACAGAATATTGAGCAGAGTCCCCTGTGCTGTACGTAGGTCCTTGTTGATTATCTATTTTATAGATAGTAGTGTGTATGTGTTCATCTCAAACTCCTAATTTATCCCCGCCCCCCCGCCACCTTTCCCCTTTGGTAACCTTACGTTTGTTATAGAAGTCTAATTTGTTCCTGCTGAAGAAAGGATTAGTTCTGAAAATGGATAATTCTGGCAGTTAACAGGACTCATATATTCCATATACATGTATATGTTTATATATATATATATATATATATATATTCAGCAAAGCAATCAATGTTATTTTCACCGAAAATTCTCTTTCTGTTAGCAACACCACCACTGAGAGGTCATTTCAAGTCCTTTCTGCTTCAAATTTTCAATCATATCATCTTTCAATTGTAAATCATGCTGAGGACTACGTCATCTAAACCTTTTGTTTTACAGATGACACCTGAGGCCTCAGCTGGTTGTGACTCACCCAGGGTTTCATGGATGTTATCAGGTGTGGCTGAGCAGGTGGCAAATTTAGGCTTGACGGGGACATGAATAAACAGATACAGGGATAGACATTTCTGCAAAGCACCTGCTTCGCAGGGGCTGGTTTCCATCAGTAGCCCAAACCCCAGCTGTCACCTCCTGGGGAATCATCATTCCGCCATGGAGCTGACCAGTCTTTATGCAGCCTCAACCCCCCAGCAAGTGCTTCCCGGTCGTTTAAACAACGAGCGCCATCAGAGTTACTCTTGCCATCAAGCGGAACCAGAACCGCACCCCCCCCCCCCCCGCCCCGCACTGCCCCAGGAAAGAGGGGTGGGATTGTTGTTTCTCCTGAAACCCAGCCCGGTGCTCTTCTGACCATGACAAGTTCTCTTATACCCAAGACCTCCTAACGCCTGCATTCATTTCCCAGGGCTGCCATGACAACCGACCACGAACTGGGTGGCTTAAGCCAACAGGAAGGCACGGCCGTACAGTTCTGAAGTCCAAAAGTCTGAAATCGAGGTATCATCAGGGCCACACTCCCCCAAGCCTATAAGGGAGGATACTTTCTTTTTTAAATATTTACTTATGTTTTTATTTATGATTTATTTTGGTTGCGCCAGGTCTTAGCTGTGGCACGTGGGATCTTTAGTTGCGGCATGTGGACTCTTACTTGCGGCATGCATGCGGGATCTAGTTCCCTGACCAGGGATCGAACCTGGGCCCCCTGCATTGGGACCGCGGAGTCTCACCCACTGGACCATCAGGGAAGTCCCAGGAGGCTGCTTTCTTGCCCCTTCTAACTCTGGCACTGCCAGCACCCCCTGGCTTCCCTTGATTGGCAGCTGCATCAGTCCCACCCTCCATCCTCCCACCTCGTGTGCCTCTTCTTCCTCTTCGAAGCCCACCAGTCATACTGGATTAAGGATCCTCCCCACTCCAAATACGATCCTATCTGAACTGAGTTGATTACTTCCAAACAAAGTCACGAGCTGAGGTATTGGAGGTTAGCGCTTCAACGGATTTTGGGGGAAACACAATCAACCCATAAGAGTGCCACACACCTCTGGTGGGTGACGCTTATACCCATGGCTGGGTCTGGTTATGCAGAACTGCTCCGTCTCCACGCATCCCTGTCTCCTTCAGCTATTCCTTTTACCAGCGCATCCTTCAGCTTTCTGTTATTCCTTAGAAGCCCTTTGCCTTGAAAAATTGGCCTATTCTGGAAGAATCACCTCAAGAGGGCAGCACAGAGAAAGGTCCAGGGGTTTTTTAAAATACAAACTTGGGCAAATCTGCAGCACATCAAACAGTTACTATTTTAAGAAATATGTTCAACAGCCTTGTGGTTGCAGGGGCGTAGGGGAGGGAAGGATTGGGAGTTTGGGGTCAGCAGATGCGAACTACTATATACAGAGAATGGATAAACAACAAGGTCCTACTGTAGAGCACAGGGAACTATATTCAACATCCTGTGATAAACCATAATGGAAAAGAATCTGAAAAAGAATGTATAACCGAATCACTTTGCTGTACACCTGAAACTAACACAACATTGTAAATCAACTCTAGTCCAATAAAATTAAGAGATAAGTTCAAGTCTGCCTAAGTCACATCAGGGAGGTGATGGAGCCACACTTCTTCTGCAGCTACAGGTGTCCCTGCCTCTCACTTTCTTCCCACAGTGCAGGGCACATGCCCAGCGACTCCCTCCATTTCAGCTATGGGCCAATCACCTTACTTTACGGGCCACGGGACTGTGCTGGGAATGGAAGTTAAAGAGCCATAGAACGTGCAACACTATTCACTTCATTAAAGTGAACTGTGGACTTTGGTGATTATGTTGTGTCAGTGCAGTTCATCCTTGGTTTAATAAAAAAAAATGTACCACTCTGTTGATAATGGCTACACAAGTGTGTGTCTGGGGGGGTATATGGGGGAATCTCTGTGCCTTCCTGTCAATTTTGCCGTAAACTTAAAGCTGCTTTTTAAAAAGGTCTCAAAAAAAAAAAAAAAAAAAAGAATTAACATTCACGGTAGACATTTTTGGCAAACCTTTTTCCCTTATGTATGTATACCTATTATATACGTGTGTGTGTGTTTTGGATTGTGATGTAAAATGTGCTTTTTAGATCAAAAACGTTTGCAGGCCACTGTAGTTAAGTTATGCTGGCAAATAAAAGCACAAATTAACCTCAACAAACAAAAAAGAATAAAAGAGCAGTTTGACTCAGCCACTACCCTCAGGGAGCTCACAGTGTGGAAGAGCAGTTACAGAGCTGTATATAACGTGACAGATTTCCACAGCAGAGGTACAGCATTGATAGATAACGTACAGTGCGACCCAGATCGTCGAAGGGCTCATTCTGCATTCGGGGATCAGACAGAAAGATAGAGAAATGCCATTTTGTCTGGATGTTAAATGCTAAGCAGGGAGCAAAGGAATGTCGGTTTGGGCCACGATGGGAAGGCACTGTTCAACTGGATGAAATGGGTAAAACAGCTCTTTCAGGATCTGGTCACTGCCCTGAAGACAAAAGAAGCACACATTTGAGCCCCTATTCACTGCAGCTTCCTCGGGTAGGGGAGGAGGGCTGAGAAGGAAGCAAGAGCTTCACTGGACGGAGGAAGCACCATTGTGTGAGGCTGGACTAGGCCGGAGGGGGACCCCAGACGACTGCAGACATATCCCCTGAGAGCCTGGGTGGTTCCCAAGCTACGCACAGGGCGATCTACAGAAAGAACAGCAAGGAACAGTTACATGAAAACTAACTGCTGAGCAGAAAGTAGATGTCACACATGCAGGGAGATGCTGGCTTTTGTGCCTGACCAGGGAGGACAGACCTTGGTGAATTAGACAGTTGTGACCCAGGAAAGGCCACTCCCTAGTAAACAGGGAAAAACCAAATTCAACACACCTTAACTAAGCCCAAAACCCAGTCTTCACAAGAGAAAAGTGAGCCACTTTTAAGTAATTTAAGTGCCTGCCAAAGTAAACGTCAACACTCTTCAGAGGAAGATAACTGCATACAGAGACTACACTATACAATCCAAAATCTCCCGCTGACAACAAAAAACTGAATGGATAGATAGTAAGCAAGAAAAAGTGACTTATAATAAAAATTTGAGTTACTAGCAATAGACCAAGATTTGACAGCTTATATAATTTTTGACATGCCTTTGATCTGCTGATCTTTTCTCCTGCTACTAAGCCCATCCAGTAATACGTCATTTCAGATATTTTGCAATTCAATTCCAAGTTTTTACATTTGGTAAGAGTTTCCTTTTTCTTTTCTTTTCATTTTTTCTTTTCTTCCTTCCTTCTTCTTTTTTTTCTTGCTGAAATGTACCATATTTTTGCCTAATTAGACCATTCGTTCATTAAGTTCTTTGACATCATTAAATTAGTTACTGTTAAGTCCTTGTCTGCTAATTCAAAACTGGGTCATTTTTGACTCTGCTTCTATTGTCAGATTTATTCTTTTGATTATGGGTCATATTTTTCTGCTTCTTCATGTCAAATAATTAGTTTTTATTGCACGTCGGATATTGTGCAAAGAGGAACAGTGGAAACTGAAGTGGAGAATATTTTCCCCTAGTAAAGGCTCTGCTTGCTTCCAGCTAATGAGGCGTTGATCTGGATTGAGGCTGGGTGGTCTCTAACGATTGCCATTCCCCTCCTGTGTCTGGAGAGTGGGGTCAGACGTCAGGTGACTCCTTCCAAAAGCACTTTGAATTTGTTATACGTCACATGGTCATAAGCTCTTTCTCGCTGTCCCAGTCGAGCCCCCAGCCCCCTGCATCCCGATGTGTTCAGTAAAAATCCCATCAAGTCATCATGCTTGCTCTGTGTTGTAGCTCCTTCTCATGCGGGGTCATTAAGAACACAGCCCTAGAGAATACTATGCTTAGTGAGATAAGCCAGACAGGGAAAGACAAATACCGTATGATATGACTTACATGTGGAATCTAAAAAATAATGTGAATGAATGTATATGCAAAACAGAAGCTGACTGACAGCCACAGACAACAAACGTGTGGTTTCCAAACGGGAGAGGGAAGGGGGGAGGGACAAATTAGGGGTATGGGATTAACAGATACAAACTGCTATATATAAAATAGGTAAGCCCAAATGTAAAATAGCTAGCTAGTGGGAAGCAGCCGCAGAGCACAGGGAGATCAGCTCAGTGCTTTGTGTCTACCTAGAGGGGTGGGATAGCGAGGGTGGGAGGGAGACGCAAGAGGGAGGGGATATGGGGATATGTGTATAGGTACAGCTGATTCATTTGTCATACAGCAGAAACTAACACACCATGGTAAAGCAATTATACTCCAATAAAGATGTTAAAATAAATAAATAAAACAGGTAAGCAACAAGGATTTATTGTATAGCACAGGGAACTACACCCATTATCTTATAATAACCTATAATGGAATATAATCTACAAAAATACTGAATCACTGTGCTGTACAGCTGAAATTAACACAATATTGTAAGTCAACTCTACGTCAACGAAAAAAACAGAATTCAGGTACTTTCTCTTCGACCTGCGACATTCCACTGCTTCCTCAATGCTCCTCCTAGGCTGTGCTACCAGACCCGGCAAATGCCCACAGGGATGAAGTGGCTACTTGTCTCTGCCCATCAGAAGAAGGCTTTGGTCCTGTCTGGAAGTTAGCTTATCCTGTTTCTTCACATCCAGCGCTCATTTATATAAAATCTGAAAGCTTAACCTATGTTTTCTCAATGTTATAGCAAGACCTGTGATCTTTTTTTATTTTGTACTGGAGTATAGTTGATAAACAATGTTGTGTTAGTTTCAGGCGTACGGCAAAGTGACTCAGTTATACACAGACATATATCCACCCTTTCTTCAGATTCTTTCCCCGTAAAGGTCATTACAGAGTACTAAGCAGAGTTCCTTGTGCTGTACAGTAGGTCCTTGTTGGTTTTCTATTTTATATATAGTAGGGCCTGAATGAAAAATAGCTAAAATTGTATTCTCAGCAATTGTATCCCTTTGTCATCATGTATGTGATTAGCAGATTCTTGGTTGAATACATGACCAAGATGTATTAGATTTTCTGTTTCATCCATGTCTGGCACACCTGCTGCTTGCTTTACCAATGAATTCTGAGCCACTGTTGCATAACAGGTCATGAGCAAATCAAAATCCTTTTCCACCAGCCGTCTTCTGGTGACTGCTCCCAGGGCAATTTAGGTGACCAGAAAGACAGCTTTCTCCCATCGCCAGCAGCTCTCTGTGGGCCCAGGCAGTCCTAGAGCACAGCGTGATGTGCATGTCCTCGGTAGCTGCCGACATGGTGAGGTTACGCAACCTGGAAGCAAGGGGGAGTAGACTCTGATCTAGGAAGACTGCAGGCAATCACAGGGAGCTGGGATGGACGTTTCCAAAGCATGGCTTTCTATGAAGCTTTGATAGAAATGCTGCTGTTCTGCATGAGTCCATCTGCTAAATCACGGGCAGTGGCCCATGGGGGACCTGCCGGGGAGCAGAGGTGAGTGTGTTAGAGCCCCACCCGCCCTGGTCTCCACCTTTCTTTCCCCGCTTTCTCTTTCTTCCATTGTTCCCTCCTAACAAAAGCGTCCCAGCTATTTTTTTTTTTTTTTTTCTGCAGCTCTGGTTTCTGAGGAAGCTGGGTTAAGACAACCTGAATCAGGCATCTTTAAGTCATGCAGTGGGAGGGAAGCAAGTAAAGACAAATTGCATTGCCCTAGATACAGGTGGCAAATGTCTGGTCAAATAAGTGAGGTACAGCTTACCTGCCAAGAGTTGTTTCAACGCATTTATATAGGGAGAGCTCCTCCTACTTCTAGGAGGAGAAGCAAACCATCCATTTACAGACATCTACCTCTGTAAGGTTCAGGAACATAACAGTGTGTGAAAATCCAAATATGACATTCCATCACGGAGTAGAATGTGTTTCTCTTACTTAGATTCTTTTCTGATCCACTGACTTTCTGGATTTCTACCTTCATTCATTGAGAAGTTAGCAAAAAAGGTGACAGGACAATATCCTATAAACAACTGGTTCCAGAAGAAAGGACCCGATGCCATTTGCAGCAACATGGATGGACCTAGACATTGTCATACTAAGCGGAGTGAGTCAGACAGAGAAAGACAAGTACCATATGATATTGCTTATATGTGGAATCTAAAAACAAAAAAGAAAAGATGCAAATGAACTTATTTCCAAAACAGAAAAAGACTCATAGACATAGAAAAGAAACTTATGGTTACCAAAGGGGAAAGGGGGTGGGGGGAGGGATAAATTAAAAGGTTGGGATTAACAGATACACACGACTATGTATAAAATAGATAAGGAACAAGTACCTACTGTATAGCACAGGGAACCCTACTCAGTATTTTGTAATAACCTATAAGGGAAGAGAATCTGAAGAAGAATACATAGATATATGTATAACTGAATTGTGGGTGTGCACACCTGAAGGTAACATGATGCTGTAAATCAACTCTGCTTCAATTTTAAAAAATAAAAAAGAAAGGCTCTGAATCACGAAACTGCCATTGAGGAACGGTACTACTACACAACCTGCATAATCTTCTGGGCCTCAATTTCCTCATCAGATAAAATAAGGACCAAACAAAACAAGCACGTGAGTGCACCTACTGCCCTACACACCCGCCTCCACATAGCAGGTGCTCAGCAATGACAACAGTCTGAATCTCTGTGTTTATTTCAACCAGACTGCTTTGCTCTGTGTCGCTTTTAGAAGAACGTCCTATTCCACCTCTGGGTGCTAATTGCCTTTTCCAATCCCGCATCTCATTAAGCTCTGTATATCTTCACTTCCAGTGCCAGTCGTAATTGAGTTCAGTCATTGTTATAGTCACTATCCTGACAACATTTATTAAAATGAAGCAATTAACTATTGTCTTCAATGGAGTTTAGAGGTAAGGCTCATTAGACGGCAGCTCGTTACAATTAACTTAAATGATAAATGCAAAATTCTTTTATCCCAGCTCTGTGCTGAAAATTCATTCCACTGGATTTCGCAAGAGTTGGCTTTCCTTCCTCATATCGGAGCAAAACTGGTCTGAAACATTTTAGTGAAAAACCATATTCATTAAAAGGATGCTGTTTAAAAATGTAAAGCCCCAAACTGGTTCACAGGGGGTTCTGTGTTGTCAACGCCCGAACCCCAGCGTATCTTACTTCGTGGGTGCTACATCCTCAGATTCCGGGGATCCCGAGTGGAGGTACAGAAGAAAACAGGCCCAGCTCTCAACGGCCCAACTATTCGCCTTCAGCTGCATAGCACACGAGTCTCCTTTCACGCAGAGTGGTAAGGATGACGGTGCAGAAAAGAGGTCCCTCTTCCCGTCGATTTGCTTCAGGAAAGCTGGGGCTCTCAGTGCTAAGTGACTCTCTACTGGATTAGTCAGTTGTTATAGAAAATCGCAGCTCCCCTGGCTCTCTTGCCAGAGCCCAGGCATTAGGCAGAATATCTCGACAATTGTATTCTTTTTCCAACAGTCTTGTGAAAAGGAAATAGAAGTAAAGAGGAATTCCATCAGGCGGCATCCAAACTCTCTTCCCCATCACAAAGCAGCAGATGCAAAATTACTGCAAAGACACCTTTTCCAAGTGGCAAAGTGTGCTTTGGAGTCACATAGAACTGAGTTTCACTCCTGGCTGGATGGTTACCTGTGTAACCTTCCAGACACTGGTAGCTTCACAAAATCGCACCCTGTGGTCTGAAAATGGAAATGATGTTTAATCTTTCCAACTGTGGGGATACATGAGACAATGAATGAAAACCCTGAGTGCAATCTCGCAGTCTCCAGCACATAGGCACGTAATACACAATGGATAAATGTTTCTTTTGCCCTTGGCTTCTATGGGTGGTGTCAAGCATTAGTTACGGTTTAAAAGATACAATATGGATGTTGAAACGTGCCCACACGTAAGCACGTGTGAATAGTGTGTACAACTTTCACGATTGTCTCTCTCGTCTGAGGACCGTGTACCCCAGCTTTTGATTCATGCAATAAGGCCTCCTCGGTGTGGTCTCTGAAATATCTTCAATAATCAGATGGCAAATTAAAATATGTAGTAGAACAGTCCTCTCAGTGACCACGATCTAATTGTGACCTAAGGGAAAGAATCTAAGAAAAAAGAATAAGGAAATGAAAGAAAGCTTGCTTTACAACAACAAAGCTGAAAGTGAAAGCCTGGGGAAACATTTGGGAGGTGGGGGGAAAATGTATCAGGTAACAGAAAACCTGCTACAGAGTGGCTTCAAATAATCTGGTTTTGTATTTTTTCACATTAAAAACATCTACTGTTCAATAGTCTAGGGTTTTTGTGTGTGTGTGTGTGTGTGTGTGTGTGTGTGTGTGTGTGTGTGTGTGGTACACGGGCCTCTCACTGTTGTGGCCTCTCCCGTTGCGGAGCACAGGCTCCGGACGCGCAGGCCCAGTGGCCACGGCTCACGGGCCCAGCCGCTCCGCGGCATGTGGGATCTTCCCTGGACCGGGGCACGAACCCGTGTCCCCTGCATCGGCAGGTGGACTCCCAACCACTGCGCCACCAGGGAAGCCCAGTCTAGGGTTTTGAATGGAGTAGCTCAACAGTGCTATTAGGGTCTCAGGATCTTTGTACCTTTTTGCTCTGCTGTTACTAACTGCTTGTCTTTTTTTTTAACTTTTCCTCTACCCTCTTTTAAAAATTTATTTATTTATTCAAGATCCACAAAATGGATGATAATCCCAAACATCATAGGGTGACTGCTATTTGGCTCCCTCTTTCTCTTGCTATATATATATATATGACAAACGCCCACACTGTAGGAATCTGTGGATACAGGGAGTGGTTGGCTCCTTGCCACGATGGCAGTGGAACCTGGAAAGTCTCAACCTGGTGGTTACAGCCCAGGGCCACACCAGCCACATCCGCCAGGCAACAGCTCTGCAGAGGCAGCTTCGTGTTCTTGGCATTTTGCTCAGGCAACTTGGGGGATCCAGTTGAGGGGAGGGAGTGAAGGGAAGACTCAGGAACATGTCGCTGTGCAAAGCCTAAGGGTTAAAGGACTGTGAGTGTGCAGTGATTTGACAGCAAAACTGAGGAACTGAATGACTGAAATGAGTACTGCTGGACTATGGACCTGAAACCTTCAGCAATTATCAACTGAGGGTCGCCACGAAAGAGAGCCACTAACTGAACGTGGAGAAGCAACATCCTCAGAAAATGGGGCCTGGAAGAAGGAAGCACATCCAGAATGTTGGAATAAGGAGCCCTGAAAATCCATTCCTCCATCAAAGAAGCAAGACCACTGCAACAACTGTCAAAATAAACATTTAAAAACTCTAAATTTTAAAAAACTCTGATGATTGCCTTGCAACAATGCAAGGAGAGTTTATTCAAGAAGAATGACGGCATCTCAACAAGAACAGTGAGCGCTGTGTTTTCACTTGCACTGTCGCACCCACCTCTCACCAGCCTGCAATCACTGGAACTGCAGAAACCCACAGCTCCTCAAGAAGCACGGTTTTCCAAGAACTGTCATTACTTGACCTGACTGGCAGCTCCCTGAATATGCCCATGAGGAGGACTTGTTTAATTTGACCTGACTCAGAGCTCACTCAGTACAAACAGTGCTTCCCCTGGGGATGTTTGTTGAAAAAAATTACCAGCAACTGTTTAACATGGAAGCTGAGGAGGCAGTGATAATAGAACAAGAGGCTGATCAAAAATGGAAGGAAAGCTTCAGAGTGAGACATCCTTGGTAGGCTTTACAAAGCTCCAACACACCCTGGGGATCTAGAAGTCCACACACATGCCCAGGAACGGTCTGAGAGACTCTGGTCTCTCACTGCTGGCTGACCTGGAGGGTACGTTCCAGGAGGAAGTGAAGGCTAAGGCAGAGCTGCATGGGTCTGGCTGCTGAGGGTCTTGAGGCAAAGACCCTCAAGGGAGGGGAGACCATGTGGGTTCAAGGAGTTCAGGGATATGTTGATATTTAAGGAGACCTCTGCCAGTCATTCGCTAACCACCACATTAGCTGCAGAGACTTCAGTGGCCACATAGGACAAGGATGCAGACTTGATAGAACTAGCTCAAGCAAAGTCACTAAACAAACATGGCAACAGCAGCAACAAATGATAAACAAGGACCTCACATTTTCCATATGAGGAAAATACGATTTCCAGAGTTACCCCATTACAGTACTTAAATTGGTCAGCAGGCAACAAAAAATTATGAGAGAGGGGGAAAAACACAAGGAAGTATGGTCCATACGTAGGAAAAGAAGCAGTCAATAGAAACTGTCCCAAGGAAGCAAGGACACCGGGCTTCTTGAACAGCAAACTTAAATGACTTATTTTAAATATGTTCAAAGAACTAAAGGAAATCAAATCTAAAGAACTAAAGAAAAGTATGACAATAATAACTCGCCAAATAATTACATATAGATATATTTCCAAATAGAAATTCTAGAATAGAGAAGGCACAATAACAATGAAAAAGTTACCACAGAGGCTTGATAGTATACACTGGTGGTGGCAATGGAACAGCGCCACTGCTTTCGAAAACAGTCTGGCGGCTCCTCAAAATGTCAAACATAGAGTTACCACACGACCCCGCAATTCCACTACTAGGTATACACCTGTTTGGGCTGCTGTAACAAACTACCACACACTTAATGGCATAAAACAGTGCAAATGTGTTATCCACCAGTACTGTAAGTTAGAAGCCCAGCACAGGTCTCAGTGGGCTAAAATCCAGGGGTCGGGCTTCCCTGGTGGCGCAGTGGTTGAGAGTCTGCCTGCCAATGCAGGGGACACGGGTTCGAGCCCTGGTCTGGGAAGATCCCACGTGCCACGGAGCAACTAAGCCCGTGAGCCACAACTACTGAGCCCGCGCGTCTGGAGCCTGTGCTCCGCAACGGGAGAGGCCGTGACAGTGAGAGGCCCGCGCACCGCGATGAAGAGTGGCCTCCACTCGCCGCAACTGGAGAAAGCCCTCACACAGAAACAAAGACCCAACACAGCCAAAAAAAAAAAAAAAATCCAGGGGCCGTCAGGGCTCTGCTCCTCTGGAGGCTCAAATGGAGAGTCCATTTCTTTGCCTTTTCCGCCCACATTCTTGGGCTTTTGACACTTTTCCTTCACCCTCAAAACCAGACACAGCAGATACATCCTTCTCACTTCATATCCCTCTGACCTCCAGTTCTCCCTCTTTCTTCCACTTTCAGGGACTCGTGATTACATTGTACCTGCACAGACAACCCAGGAGAATCCCACTATCTTAGGATCAGCTGATTGGCAACCTTAATTTCCCTTTCCCATGTAGCAAAACATATTCATAGATTCTGGAGATTAGAACATGGACATTTTTGGCGGGGTGCATTCTTCTGCCTTCCACAGTACCCAAGAGAATTGGAACCATGTAGTCACCCAAAAATCTGTACAAGAATGTTCATAGCAGAATTAATCATAATAGCCCCAAACTGGAAACAACCCAAATGTCCATCAACTAATGAGTGGAAAAACAAAATGTGGACTATTATTCAGATATAGAAAGGAATTAAGTACTTATAGGTGCTACAGCATGAATATATCTTGGAAACATTATCCTGCATAAGAGAAGTCAGTCACAAAAGGCCACATGTTAGATAACTCCATTCATATGAATTGTTTGGAATAGACAAATCGTCTGAAAGAGGAAGTGTGGTAGTGGTTGCCAGGTATTGAGAGAAAGGTAGCACAGTGGTTAATGAGTATGGGGTTTCTTTTTTGGACTGATGAAAATGTTCTGAAATTAGAAAGTGATGATGGTTGCACCTCTCAGCGAATACACTAAAAGATACTGAATTCTACTTTTTAAAAGAATAAGTTTTATCATTATGTTAATTGTATCTCAATAAAGCTAATATTTATTTATTTATTTAATTTTATTTTTGGCTGTGTCTGGTCTTGGTTGTGGAGCAAGGGATCCTCATTGCAGCGGGCTGGCTTCTCTCTAGTTGTGGCGCACAGGCTCAGTAGTTGTGACTCACGGGCTCTAGAGCACAGGCTCAGTAGTCGCAGCATGCAGGCTTAGTTGCCCTGTGGCTTGTGGGATCTTAGTTCCCCAGCCAGGGATCGAACCCACGTCCCCTGCATTGGAAGGTGGATTTTTAACCACTGGACCACCAGGGAAGTCCCAATAAAGCTAATATTTAAAAATATGAAATCTTTGAGAGAACTCGCAGACTAGAGCAAATTCTGACTGAGTACCCCAGACAGATTCTTGCAAAATAACTGAAAAGGCTCAGTAAGCATTTGCTTTGCACACGTTCGTTGTGATTTGTCATTTGTGATTTTCTTCTCACGCTCAAGGCCACACTGCATAGAGTTCAAGAGCACAAATTGGTGTCGTTTTGTTTTTTTAAGTCAAGCGAGCCTTGGTTCAAATCCTAACTCAGCTACTACTAACTCAGTAACTCTGAGTTACTTTACTGAGTTATTTTAAAATAACTCAAGTCATTTTACTCTCATGTTTTTTTCCTCCTTGTGAGATTTAAATAACTGTAAAACCTCCTCCACGAAGCTGCTATTTGGAGTAAGTATAAAAATATGTATTTAGAATGGATGTTCTCAATGGAGGAGACATTGTCCCCAAGAAAATTGGTTCTTGCAGACAACAAAAATCTCAGGTACTACAAGGGTTTTTGTTCCTCTGAGACTTAATCGCACCTGACAAAATTTTATTCCTTAGTAATGCCATGAGGATGGAGAGGGAAATTAGGAAAAAATATGTCCAAAATTAGGAAAAAATATGATTTTTTAAAAAAAAGGTTGAAAAACACCTTTAGAGCTTTCATCTCACTATCTGATTGGCTCAAAAGAGACTCTGGAAAATCACGAGTATGTTTCCTTAGAGTGGAGTCTTTTCCTTCCCCATTCTTAGGCTGGAACAAATTGCTACATCCAAAGTTACAGGCTGCCGGAGCCACTTGGAGAATAAAGGGGTTTCCGTCAGTGGCCGGAATCCTATATTTCCAGGGGAGTGTCATTTGACTTGAAATATAGAAAAAGAAACAGAGCAAATCTATCCAATGTGTCTGACTCTCCTAGTTTTCCACCACAACAGCGAGCCTGTGGCTTCTTCTGCTGCAAGACTGACTGTGCTGTATTTGTGGAACCTACACCTGCTTGACCTGAGCAAGATTAGAGGCGTGACTGCAGACAGAACAGGGTTCCACTTCATCACAGCGAGAGGCTGGATTCCAGGTGGAGGCAAGCAGGCTGGGGGCCCTGATTTCCCCCTGGTGTCCTCAGTAGACCCCTCCTACTGCCTCTGTCCAGGTCCTGAAGTCCTGCCTTTCTCTCACCACCCTCACTTAGCTCCCATTCCCAACTCAGCAAAGTGTGTCCTAAAGGCTGCGACCTCTTAAGATGGAAAGTATGCAGCAAACATAAAGTTAATTATTTTAACAGGGATTGGGTTGTGCCTAGCAGGCATTCACCTGTGCAAACCTCAATCTACAGATGCTTTCAGAGTCGAAATCTTTACTATCCATTGATCATTTCACTTCTTTAACGACTGACCTCCAAGAATCCTCGAGATTTGTGTTTTAAAAAATGAGTGCAGTAAAAGATGCATCCTTTACTGGTGTAGTGTTTTATTCAACAAATATTTCTCAAGTCTTAGCTGTGTGCAGGCATCCTCCTAGGCTCTAGGGTTACAGAGATTACAGGCTTTATGGGACTAACATTCTAGCATGTGTGTGTGGAGGGGAAGAGGGGGTCCTAATAGATAAATAAATAAATATCACTGTATCATGAGTCTGTGATAAACACTGTGAAGAAAAAGAAAACTACTTAAGGAGAAGGAGAAGGCGCTGGGCTCTGTTTGTCTAAGATGTTCATAGAAGGTATCTCTGAAAGGTAACATTTGAGCAGGGACCTGAAAGCAACAAGGGGAATATTTAAGGAACTGGTGTTCCAAGAAGAGAGAAGTAGGTGTAAAAGCCCTACTCCAAAATGGGGGTAAAATATGCCTGGTATTTCTGAAGAAATTCTCAGAGGCCAGTGTGTGGCTACAGCTCAACGTGTATGCAAATCAACACACACACACACACAGCACATGCCCGTAAGTTCAGCTGATATGAAAGTACCATGGAGAGTGTTTTGTTGCACTGAATAGAGTCTATTACTTGGTTTCATTTCAACTCTCTGATTCCTTTTTGTGTCTCAAATAGGGATTATCCCAGACCACTGTAAGAACTCTTTATTCACAGATTGGAGGCAATATGAAAATTCAATGCCAGGTGGTATGTATGCCTGTAACTTTCATCTATCCACTCATAACATAGATCCTCACCCACTTTTAAAAGTCCTGAATTTGTTTTGGGAAATCTCTCTCTCCTGGTTCAATTATTTAGTCATAGAATTTATGATTTTTTTCCATTAGCCTCCTGTTTCCCCATCTCATAAAAGAGAATCTGACGGGTAATACTTATGTGTGAGTACATATATATGCCCTAGTTATTTGTGTCCCTTCAGGAAAGTGATGGAATATTTTCTGAGATGATAACAGTGAAATGTGTCAATGAGAGTGTATATCAAGTGCACAGCACTTTACCAGTTGTTTTTAATCTATTACTTTATTAATTATGATAACAATTCAAATCCTAGGCAGACTTTTTTTTTTTTTTGCCAAGTCACGCATCATGCGGGACCTTAGTTCCCCGACCAGGGATCCAACCTGTGCCCCTGCAGTGGAAGCGCAGATTCTTAACCACTGAACCACCAGGGAAGTCCCAGACATTTTTATTATTTACCCATTGCAGTCACCAAAATGTTAACTTACCGAGGTCGAGGACAAAGTGGGTGGCAGAAAGAGACTATGAATATTCAGGTCTGTCTCCTGTGTACTCTCTGAACTTCCACACATGAAACCTACATGAGGCATTCATACCATCCAGCAATCCCACTCCTGGGCATATATCCAGAGAAAACTAATCCGAAAAGATACATGCACCACAATGTTCACAGCAGCACTATTCACAATAGCCAAGACATGGTAGCAACAACCTAAGTATCCATCAACAGATGAGTGGATAAAGAAGATGTGGTACATGTATACAATGGAACACTACTCAGCCATAAAAAAAGAATGAAATAGTGCCATTTGCAGCAACATGGATGGACCTAGAGATTATCATAGTAAGTGAAGTAAGTCAGAGAAATACAAATATATGATATCATTTATTTGTGGAATCTAAAATATGATACAAATGAACTTATTTACAAAACAAAAAGACTCACAGACATAGAAAACAGACCTATGATTACCAAAGGGGAAAGGGGGGAGGCATAAATTAAGAGTTTGTGATTAAAATATACACACTACTATATATAAAATAGATAACCAACAAGGACCTACTGTATAGCACAGGGAACTATACCCAAGATCTTATAATAACCTATAATGGAAAAGAATCTAAAAAAGAATATATGCATATGTCTGAATCACTTTGATGTACACCTGAAACTAACATAACATTGTAAATCAACTATATTTAAATAAAAATTTAAAAAGGAAATGAAATGGGTGAAGACAAGCTTCACCTCTATAACTATGCCCACAGCTTTCCCCCACGCCACTGACAACCAGGGACTGATGGATTTTATCTTGGGCATTTTCTCAGCAGTTGGCAAGGAGCAAGATATCCCCAGAGGTGGAAGTAGAGGGTGTGTCTGCCATAGCTACAGAACCCAGGAAGGCCAGATGGTCCATGGTGCACACTGCCTGCTTGTACAGCTACGCAAATACATTTTCTTTGACTTTTAATTGTACCTGACAGATGGGGACAAATACATTTGCTTTTAACAATACTTCAGTGGTATCTGGAGCATGTTTGAACGTGGCAGTTTTTTCTGTTAAATGATCCTCCATCCCACTGCGCTAAAAAGGAAGCTGTTTATCTATCTATCTATCATCTATCATCCATCTATCATCTCTCATCTATCATCTATCTATCTATCTATCTATCCGTCCATCCATCCACCCACCCATATACCTATCTCCTCTCATCATCTCTAAGAATAGTTGTTTTTTGTTATTTTTATTGCAGTGTGATTAAAATACAACAGATACTAATTAAGCTCAAGAGCTCCATGTGCTTTGCATACAGCACATCATCTTCAAAACTACGTGGAAACATTTCTAAACCCCAGGGAGTTTCTTCATCACCCTTTCTGGTCAATCTTCCTCAACTCCTAGAAAAAAAAAATCACTTTCTGATTTCTCTCATCATGAATGGTTTGACTGGTTTTTTGGAGTCAATGTAAATCAAATCACGCAATTTTGCGTCTGGTTTCCTTCGCTCAGTAGAATGTTTTTGAGGTTCATCTCTGGTGTCGCCTGTATCAAGTTTGTTCCTTTTCCTTTGCTGTGATACATTTTATTGTATAAAGTTTTTTATTTCATTTTCCTGTTAATGAGCATTTGAGTTGTTTTTTGGTCTGGGGCTCATTTGACTAAAACTACTATGAGCATTTTTTTATTGTACAAGTGTTATATGAGGATATATGCTTTAATAGCTTTACTGAGCAACAATTGACATATAATAAAATGCAGTATTTAAGGTACATAATTAGATCGATTTTGGACAACGGAAACCATCAGTGCCACTGTCAAAACGATGAACACACCCATCCACACAAAAAATCCTTGTGGTCCTTTGTAATCCCATTTCCCCCTGTTTTGCTCTGTTCACAGGCCACCACTGAATGGCTTTCTACCACTATAGATTAGTCTGACCTTTATATAAATATCAAGGGAATATAAAAGGGGAGAGTCACAGGTTGTAGTTTATCAGAGCCTTGTTTCATTGGGCAGGATTATGTTGAGCTTCATCAATGTTATTGTATTTATAGCTTTGTATTCCTTTTTACTAAGTAGTAGTCCATTGTAGGGATATGATGAAAATACAACAGATACCAATTAAAGTTTACCTGTTAATGCACATTTTGGTTTCATCCATTTTGTACTATTAAAAATAAAGCTTCAATAGATGTTCACGTACAAGTCTTTGAATGGACATATTCTTTCCTTCTTAGGGTAAGTACCTGCGAGTAGAATGACTAAATCATAGGGTAGGTTGTTCAACGTTTTCAAAAATTCTGAACTGTTTTTAAAGAAGTTGTACCCTTTTTCCATTTCCACCAGCATTGTATGAAAGATTTCCCATCGCCCCACATCCTTATCAACACTTGGGATGGTCAGTCTCTACTTTTAGACGTTAATAGGTGTGTAGCGGAGTCTTACTGGAGCTCTAGTTTGAATTTCCCTAATGTTTAGTGACGTTAAGCACTGTTACCTTGCTCAGCATACATCTACCATCCATATATCTCCTTTGTTGAGATGCCTGTTCAGATCTTTTCGCTTTTCAAAACAAGTTGTTTATGTTCCTATAATTGTTTTGAGGGTGATCTATATATTGTAGAAACAAGTCCTTTATCAGATATGTCATTTGCAAACACTTTGCCCTGTCTAAGGCTTGCCTTTTTATTTCCTTACCAGTATCTTTCAGAGAGAAGTTTTTTTTTTTAATTTTAATGCAGTCGTATCTTTTATTTTTTATTTTATGGACTGTGCTTTTGGTGTTGTATCTAGGAAAACATTGTCTAACCTCAGATGACAAAGATTTTCTCCTATGTTTACTTCTAGGTGTTTTATAGATTTATGTTTTATTTAGGACTGTGATACACTTTAAGTTACTTTTGCATGTGGTGTGAGGTATGGATTGAAGTCCATTTTTTATTTTTTTGGTATTTGGATATATCGAATACAATTGTTCTTGGACTATTTATTAAGAACACCATACCTACTGAATTACCTTTGCATCTCCGTCAAAAATCAATTGACCATCTACAAGTCCGTCTACTTTTTTACTCCATTTTGTTCCATTCTTTCTACTTATCTTTATAGTATTTTTATAGAGTAGAGTAGCTTTATAATAAATCAAGAAATAGTCATTGTGCATAAAATGCTCTTCTTCAAACATGTTTTGGATACACTAGGTCATTTTCATTTTCATATTAATTTTAGAAACAGTCTGTCAATTTCTGCAAAAGTTGTGCTGGAGTCTTGATTTAGATCCCAATGAACCTGTGGAACAATTTGGAGGAGAACTGACATCAAAACAATATTGAATCTTTAAGCCATGAACATGGTATAACTAAGTTTATTTAGGTCTTTAATTTATCTCAGTAAAGATTTGTAGTTGTCAATGCAGTGTTTTGTAGCTTCCAGAGAGCCTGAACATGCAAGTAGCTCATTTTTTTTTCCTGGCATTTTAAATGGTATTTTTAAAATAAACTTTTCAATTTAGAACTGCTTAAGATTTACAAAAAAGATTGAGAAGATAGTAGAGAGGGTTCCCATATACTCCACATCCAGCTAACACTATTGTTAACATCTTACATTAGCGTGGTATGTTAGTTAACCAACGTGAATACATTATTATTAGATCAAGTCCACATTTCATTCAGATTTTATTAGCTTTTAACCTAATGTCCTTTTTCTGTTCCAGGATTCCATCCAGGATAAGACATTACATTTAGTCTTCATGTCTCCTTAGGCTCCTCTTAGCTGTGACAGTTTCTCAGACTTTCCTTGATTTTGATGCCCTTGACAATATTAAGGGATACTGATTAGGTATTCTGTAAACTGTCCCTTCATTGGGATCTGCCTGATATTTTCCTCATTTTGAGGGAAGGTGAAGTGTCATTCTCATCCCATCATGTCAAGGGCACCTGCTTATCCATATGACGTATCACTGTTGATGTAAGTAAGCCTTGATCACCTGGCTTGAGATAGAGTTTGTCAGGTTTCTCTGCAATTATCTTTTTTTCCTCCTTTCCATATCTGTAATCTTGGGAAGAAAGTCACTACGTGAGGTTCACATTTAAGGGGTAGGAGTCATGTGCCATCTCCTTGGGGATGGTGTGTCTACATAAATTATTTAGAATTCTCAGGCATTGTAGCTTTGTTTATTCTTCCTCATTTATTTATTTATTCAATCATTTATTCATAGCAGTAGAGACTTACGGATATTTATTTTGTTTTCTTTTTTAAATTAATTAATTTATTTTTGGCTGCAGTGCATGGCATGTGGGATCTTAGTTCCCCGATCAGGGATGGAACCCGCACCCCCTGCAGTGGAAGGCGAAGTCTTGACCACTGGACTGCCCAGGAAGTCCAGATATTTATTTTGTACTCTGGGTTATAATCCAATATTACTTTATGTATTTTTTGCTCAAAATGTTCCAGCTTTGGACATTGGGAGTTATTTTAGTTTGTTCCTTTGTGTCCCTTTGATACTCCCAGCATTGTGGAATTGTTGTGTTTTCCTTTTCCTTACTTTCTGGCAGTAAAAGATGCTTCAATTTCATCTTGTCTATTTCCTACCCCACTCCTCCAAGGGGCCTGCTTTCTAATACTGGAGAATGATATTAGAAATACGAATCTGGCTGTTAGATGTACTTGTTGCTTCCGGGGGTGGGGAAACAGGGTATTTACTGCTTCTAGGTCTTCCCAGCTTACAGAGCAGGGAGTTATATGTGTATGTATAACCTGTGTACACGCACATATCTAAAAGTATTGCTATGTGTAACATCTGTTTTATATTAAGCTAAACATGAAATCATACTGATGCCTTCAACTCTAACCCATTGCCACGGGGATCATTCCAACTTGGGGAGGGGACTTTTAAAAAGAGAGAAGTACTCTCAGTGGCCCAAAGAAATTATTTTCTCAGGGTTACAGAGAAAACGATCAGTCTACAACACAAATCTCTCAACATCCAGGATAATATACTTTTCTCAGCAGTTTGCCTCGGTCAGGACAGGCTAGGTTTACCGTGCAAAAAACAATCTAAAAACCTCAATGGCTTCATACATCAAATACTTATCACTCATGCCACACGTCCAGTGAGGGCCAGGAGGGTGGTCCTACTCACGGAGAAGGTTGTATCTTGGCATATGGGAAGACCATGGCCACCAGAGCACTGAACCTAGAGTTTACACCTAGGAGTGACATGTCACCTCCACTAAGGGATTATTGGTTAAACAAAACAAGCAAAATGGCCTAGTCAACTTCAAGGAGAGCTGCGAAGTACAATCCTTCTACAATACCCAGAAAGAGCAAAGCCAGAATTTCTGTAAACAGCCTTAATCATTACCAATGAGGGTCAAGGCTCTATCTTTCTTTAAATTCCACATCTGATTATTTAAAAGTAGTTAACTTCTCCACTACCCTAAGAGATTGGCCTTCTGTGAATACGCTGAGTGTGGTCTTAGTTGAATCTCTGCATTGAGATGTTCAATCTTCTATCACTGATTTGCCTCAGCAGGAAAAACGAAAACAAATGTTCATTCTTGCTCTGTTGGTACTTCCTGGCCAAACATTGAAAATGCAAAATGAAATTGCTAGAGTCCTGTTATTCCCTTACACGTTACTTACTCGATGGATTTTAGAATGAGACCATATTATCTCCTGGCAGTTGTCTGAAAATGCTTCCTCCCTCCTCACTCCATCCTCTTTCTATTACATGCCGTTTCTAGCTTGAGGGGAACTCTGACTTTCCCGCTACACAGACTCTCTGTGGTCACTGCACAGATACTTCTCAGAGAGCAACCCTGTGACATGACACAGCCGATGGTGAGCAGAGTGTGAAGAAGAGAACACAGCACAGAAGGAAGCTGTCTTCGAGACGCCCACCTCTGCATCTCTTATCTTTTGTTAAGTTCCACTCTTCATCCCCCTCCCCACAGGGCCCAAGTTTCCTCCAATCCACCTGTCAACCAGCCCACGGTGATGTTATCTACTAACTGTTTACTTCCCACAAGTTTTTGCACATTGAAAGGGAACATCAGGAAAACTACAACAAAATCATAATGACTCCCTAATGACTTAAGTTCAGACTTCACGGAGAGGGGCACGCACACATTGTGTAGGCGGTCTCCACCACAGCAGGCAGAGACACAAAGAGGTTGACCTCAGAGTCCCAGGGGGAGGGGTATAGGAGGAGGATGAAAATGCAGGGGTGAGACCGTGGCCCTTAGGATGTTATGACCCCAAATTAAATTTGATAAAATACCCAGAGATCGTGGAATTGCAGGTGACTGACCAACATTAAGTAAACTCAAAAAAGATAGATGTCAAAAACTCAGAATAATAACTTGTTAGATTATAATGCGTCCAGCAGACTTGGAGTTCCACTTTCACAGGTCAGGGCATTGTGCCTTATTGGCAAACCTACACGGAGGACCAACGTGTAACACACATCCAGGGGGAGTAGAGAGAAATGTGATTGGTTGATGTCATCTCCTGAAAGTTACAGAGCACGATGCACCTGCTCTTCTGACCTGTGTGAATGAGTTGGGGCACCATCCACCCTGGGCGCCATTCAGATAGACCCTTGAATGGCTCTCCCAAGACATTTTCATATTTGAGTGGATGATTCCTACATGAATACAGTTATTAACTTAAGAAAAAAAGTCAGCTAAAATAATAATGTTAGTAAGAGACTGTATTTACTGAACATTTATAATGTCAGATATTGTTCTAAGCACCTTACATATATTAACTCATGTAATTTTCATCACAACCTCTTGTAGCAACTGATGTACAGAGAAATATATTTTCCCGTGTTTGCACAGAAGCTAGGATTGATACCCAGGGAAGTCCAATCTCCAGAGCCTATTCCCATACTCACTGTGTATCAATCAAACTACAGTTCAAATCTTGGCCTAGAAGCCTTTTAAGGTAACATTGCGTTTTTCTAATTGATTGTAAATTGATTTTCTAGTTTGGCTCCCAGGAGTGGTTTCCAGCTTCATAGGAGGAATTTACAGTTGCCTTCGTATATTCCAAGTTCTCATATGTGGTTTCCATATTAAAAGAGACTAGTCCTGAATTGAGTCCGATTTTATTATATAGCAGATTTCTTATCTTTTAGGCATTTTTTTCTCTTTCCTTTTGGCTTTTATCTTTCTTCTAGTTACCCACTGAGGATTCAGTCACTCCTAGATTTCCTCTACCCGGCAGGAGATCCCAGGAACATTTTACAAAGGGTCTGAGGCATAGCTGGACTAATAAAGTTGGCCTTCCATAGGACCTAGGAGTAAAGGCTTACTAGAGAGACAAGTCCATAAAAATGTCTCAAAGAAGGATGACCAATTTTCAGGGAAATAAAAATTCATGCTTCTTTGAGGATGGTTTATAAGGCCCTGTACCACTGCTTAAAGGACCTTGGAGCTTCCCTGGTAGAAAATTGTGCAAGAGGCCATGCTTATCCTTGTAGGCTGGAAAGTAACTGGGAAAAGACTTGATTTAGGTTGAACTTTCCAGGCCAGCTACAGTGTTCATGGGACAGGGCCATTATACAATTGACAACTGGGGGACAGTGTCTATCCTACATGAAACTGTCTGCCACGTTGGGCCTGCTGCTTTGTCTGCAATGTTCTCATGGAGAGATTTGGCTTTTAACCTTTTCAGGGTGATGGATCCCCTGGAGAACCTGGTGAAAGTTACAGATTGTACCCTGTAAAAATGCTAAAGTCACACATGCACAGGACCCTGCATACAAATCCAGGAGCTTGCACCCCAAGTGGTACCCCATCTCCTCGTGATGGGGATATTTTCCCTTGGATGAAGCTTTTACTTTTTCTAGGAACAGGCTTTTACAATGTCACGCCTGCACTGAGTAATACACAACAGACTTTATCAGAGATTAGCAAACCAGGTATTGCTTGATACTGATGGAGAGAGAGTCACTTTTGTGGGAGAAAAAGGCCTTCAAGAAAGAAGAACAGATCATAGGAAAGGGGATGAAACCTATAATCGGCCCCAGGTTGCTTTTTGGTGGAGGGGAGGGGTCACGGCAGATGGTCTCGGGCTGTCAGAGGAAGGGGCCCAAGGCGGCATCCAGACCACATAATCTCATTTCACTTTCTACCGTCTTTCCTACTAACCATCAAATTCACTGAGGGTATAAGTTGTGTTCCCACAGTTCTTAAAACCAGAGCTTGATCCTGTGCCCCGAACACTGATAAATCTTACAACGATTCCATGAGATATCATTCCCCTTTTACAGGTCAATAAACTGAGGCCCAAAAAGTTTAAGTGGCTTGTCCAAGGTCACCTAACTAGTAAACTGTGAAGCTGCCATCCAATCTTGGTCCTTCTTTTCTTTTTTAATTTAATTTTATTTATTTTTTTATACAGCAGGTTCTTATTAGTCATCAATTTTATACACATCAGTATATACATGTCAATCCCAATCGCTCAATTCATCACACCACCATCCCCAACCCCGGGGGCTTTCCCTGCTTCGTGTCCATACGTTTGTTCTCTACATCTGTGTCTCAACTTCTGCCTTGCAAACTCGTTCAGCTATACCATTTTTCTAGATTCCACATATATGCGTTAATATACGATATTTGTTTTTTTCTTTCTGATTTACTTCACTCTGTATGACAGTCTCGAGGTCTATCCATGTCTCCTCAAATGACCCAATTTTGTTCCTTTTTGTGGCTGAGTAATATTCCATTGTATATATGTACCACATCTTCTTTATCCATTCGTCTGTTGATGGGCATTTAGGTTGCTTCCATGACCTGGCTACTGTAAATAGTGCTGCAATGAACATTGGGGTGCATGTGTCTTTTTGAATTATGGTTTTCTCTGAATATGCCTAGTAGTGGGATGGCTGGATCATATGGTAATTCTATTTTTACTTTTTTAAGGAACCTCCATAGTGGCTGTATCAGTTTACATTCCCGCCAACAGTGCAAGAGGGTTCTCTTTTCTTCACACCCTCTCCAGCAATTGTTGTTTGTAGATTTTCTGATGATGCCCATTCTAACTGGTGTGAGGTGATACCTCATTGTAGTTTTGATTTGCATTTCTCTAATAATTAGTGACGTTGAGCAGCTTTTCATGTGCTTCTTGGCACTCTGTATGTCTTCTTTGGAGAAATGTCTATTTAGGTCTTCTGCCCATTTTTGGATTGGGGTGTTTGTTTCTTTAATATTGAGCTGCATGAGCTGTTTATATATTTTGGAGATTAATCCTTTGTCCGTTGATTCGTTTGCAAATATTTTCTCCCATTCTGATGGTTGTCTTTTCATCTTGTGTATGGTTTCCTTTGTTGTGCAAAAGCTTTTAAGTTACATTAGGTCCCATTTGTTTATTTTTGTTTTTATATCCATTACTCTAGGAGGTGGATCAAAAAAGATCTTGCTGTGATTTATGTCAAAGAGTGTTCTTCCTATGTTTTCCTCGAACAGTTTTATAGTGTCCGGTCTTACATTTAGGTCTCGAATCCAATTTGAGTTTATTTTTGTATATGGTGTTAGGGAGTGTTCTAATTTCATTCTTTTATATGTAGCTGTCCAGTTTTCCCAGCAGCACTTATTGAAGAGACTATCTTTTCTCCATTGTATATCCTTGCCTCCTTTGTCATAGATTAGTTGACCATAGGTGTGTGGGTGTATCTCTGGGCTTTCTATCTTGTTCCATTGATCTATGTTTCTGTTTTTGTGCCAGTACCATATTGTCTTGAGTACTGTAGCTTTGTAGTATAGTCTGAAGTCAGGGAGTCTGATTCCTCCAGCTCTGTTTTTTCCCCTCAAGACTGCTTTTGCTATTCGGGGTCATTTGTGTCTCCATATAAATTTTAAGATTTTTTTTCTAGTTCCGTAAAAAATGCCATTGGTAATTTGATAGGGATTGCATTGAAACTGTAGATTGCTTTGGGTAGTAGAGTCATTTTCACAATATTGATTCTTCCAATCCAAGAACATGGCATATCTCTCCATCTGTTGGTGTCATCTTTAATTTCTTTCATCAGTGTCTTATAGTTTTCTGCATACAGGTCTTTTGTCTCCCTAGGTAGGTTTATTCCTAGGTATTTTATTCTTTTTGTTGCAATGGTAAATGGGAGTGTTTCCTTAATTTCTCTTTCATATTTTTCATCATTAGTGTATAGGAATGCAAGAGATTTCTGGGCATTAATTTTGTATCCTGCTACTTTACCAAATTCATTGATTAGCTGTAGTAGTTTTCTGGTAGCATCTTTGGGATTCTCTATGTATACTATCATGTCATCTGCAAACAGTGACAGTTTTACTTCTTCTTTTCCAATTTGGATTCCTTTTATTTCTTTTTCTTCTCTGACTGCAGTGGCTAGGACTTCCAAAACTATGTTGAATAATAGTGGTGAGAGTGGACATCCTTGTCTTGTTCCTGATCTTAGAGGAAATGCTTTCAGTTTTTCACCATTGAGGATGCTGTTTGCTGTGGGTTTGTTGTCTATGGTCTTTATTGAGATAGGTTCCCTCTATGCCTACTTTCTGGAGAGTTTTTATCATAAATGGGTGTTGAATTTTGTCAAAAGCTTTTTCTGCATATATTGAGATGATCATATGGTTTTTCTTCTTCAGTTTGTTAATATGGGTTATCACATTGATTGACTTGCATATATTGAAGAATTCTTGCATCCCTGGGATAAACCCCACTTGATCGTGGTGTACGATCCTTTTAATGTGTTGTTGGATTCTGTTTGCTAGTATTTTGTTGAGGAGTTTTGCATCTATATTCATCAGTGATAGTGGTCTGTCGTTTTCTTTTTTTGTAGTATCTTTGTCTGCTTTTGGTATCAGGGTGATGGTGGCCTCATAGAATGAGTTTGGAAGTGTTTCTTCCTCTGCAAGTTTTTGGAAGAGTTTGAGAAGGATGGGTGTCGGCTCTTCTCTAAATGTTTGATAGAATTTACCTGTGAAGCCATCTGGTCCTGGATTTTTGCCCGTAGGAAGATTTTTAATCACAGTTTCAATTTCATTACTTGTGATTGGTCTGTTCATATTTTCTATTTCTTCCTGGTTCAGTCTTGGAAGGTTATACCTTTCTAACAATTTGTCCATTTCTTCCAGGTTGTCCATTTTATTGGCATAGAGTTGCTTGTAGTAATCTCTTAGGATGCTTTGTATTTCTGCAGTTTCTGTTGTAACTTCTCCTTTTTCATTTCTAATTTTATTGATTTGAGTCCTCTCCCTCTTTTTCTTGATGAGTCTGGCTAATGGTTTCTCAATGTTGTTTATCTTCTCAAAGAACCAGCTTTTAGTTTTATTGATCTTTGCTATTGTTTTCTTTGTTTCTATTTCATTTATTTCTGCTCTGATCTTTATGATTTCTTTCCTTCTGCTAACTTTGGGTTTTGTTTGTTCTTCATTCTCTAGTTCCTTTAGGTGTAAGGTTAGATTGTTTATTTGAGATTTTTCTTGTTTCTTGAGGTAGGCTTGTATAGGTATCAACTTCCCTCTTAGATCTGCTTTTGCTGCATCCCATAGGTTTTGGATCAGTGTGTTTTCATTGTCATTTGTCTCTAGGTATTTTTTGATTTTCTCTTTGATTTCTTCAGTGATCTCTTGGTTATTTAGTAACATATTGTTTAGCCTCCATGTGTTTGTGTTTTTTCCCTGTAATTCATTTCTAATCTCATAGCATTGTGGTCAGAGAAGATGCTTGATATGTTTTCAATTTTCTTAAATTTACTGAGGCTTCATTTGTGACCCAAGATGTGATCTATCCTGGAAAATGTTCCATGTGCACTTGAGAACAAAGTGTAATCTGCTGTTTTTGGATGGACTGTCCTATAAATATCAATTAAATCTATCTGGTCTATTGTGTCATTTAAAGCTTCTGTTTCCTTATTTATTTTCATTTTGGATGATCTGTCCATTGGTGTAAGTCAGGTGTTAAAGTCCCCCACAGTAACACAGTAACTGTGTTACTGTCGATTTCCTCTTTTATAGCTGTTAGCAGTTGCCTTATATATTGAGGTGCTCCTACGTTGGGTGCATATATATTTATAATTGTTATATCTTCTTCCTGGATTGATCCCTTGATCATTATGTAGTGCCCTTCTTTGTCTCTTGTAACATTCTTTATTTTAAAATTTATTTTATCTGATATGAATATTGCTGCTCCAGCTTTCTTTTGATTTCCATTTGCATGGAATATCTTTTTCCATCCCCTCACTTTCAGTCTGTATGTGTCCCTAGGTCTCAAGTGGGTCTCTTGTAGAGAGCATATAGATGGGTCTTGTTTTTGTATCCATTCAGCAAGCCTGTGCCTTTTCGTTGGAGCATTTAATGCATTCACATTTAAGGTAATTATCGATATGTATGTTCCTATGACCATTTTCTTAATTGTTTTGGGTTTGTTTTCGTAGGTCCTTTTCTTCTCTTGTGTTTCCCACTTAGAGAAGTGCCTTTAACATTTGTTGTAGAGCTGGTTTGGTGGTGCTGAATTCTCTTAGCTTTTGCTTGTTTGTAAAGCTTTTGATTTCTCCATTGAATCTGAAAGAGATACTTGCTGGGTAGAGTAATCTTGGCTGTAGGTTCTTCCTTTTCATCACTTTAAGTATATCATGCCACTCCTTTCTGGTTTGTAGAGTTTCTGCTGAGAAATCAGCTGTTAACCTAATGGGAGTTCCCTTGTATGTTATTTGTCATCTTTCCCTTGCTGCTTTCAATAAGTTTTCTTTGTCTTTAATTTTTGCCATTTGATTACTATGTGTCGTGGCATGCTTCTCTCTGGGTTTATCCTGTATGGGACTCGCTGCGCTTCCTGGACTTGGGTGGCTATTTCCTTTCCCATGTTAGGGAAGTTTTTGACTATAATCTCTTCAAATATTTTCTCTGGTCCTTTCTCTCTCTATTCTCCTTCTGGGACCCATATAATGCAAATGTTGTTGCGTTTAATGTTGTCCCCGAGGTCCCTTAGGCTGTCTTCATTTCTTTTCATTCTTTTTTCTTTATTCCATTCTGCAGCAGTGAATGCCACCATTCTGTCTTCCAGGTCACTTATCCGTTCTTCTGCCTCAGTTATTCTGCTACTGATGCCTTCTAGTGTAGTTTTCATTTCAGTTATTGTATTGTTCATCTCTGTTTGTTTGTTCTTTAATTCGTCTAGGTCTTTGTTAAACATTTCTTGCATCTTCTCAATCTTTGCCTCCATTGTTTTTCTGAGGTCCTGGATCATCTTCACTATCATTATTCTGAATTCTTTTTGTGGAAGGTTGCCTATCTCCACTTCATTTAGTTGTTTTTCTGGGGTTCTATCTTGTTTCTTCATCTGGTACATAGTCCTCTGCCTTTACATCTTTCTGTGAATGTGGTTTTTGTTCCACAGGCTGCAGGACTGTAGTTCTTGCTTCTGCTGTCTGCCCTTTGGTGGATGAGGCTATCTAAGAGGCTTGTGTAAGCTTCCTGATGGGAGGGACTGGTGTTGGGTAGAGCTGGCTGTTGCTGTGGTGGGCAGAGCTCAGTAAAACTTTAATCTGCTTGACTGCTGTTGGGTGGGGCTGGGTTCCCTCCCTGTTGGTTGTTTGGCCTGAAGCAACCCAACACTGGAGCCTACTTGGGCTCTTTGGTGGGGCTAATGACAGACTCTGGGAGGGCTCACGCCAAGGAGTACTTCCCAGAACTTCTGCTGCCAGTGTCCTTGTCCCCACGGTGAGCCACAGCCACCCCCTGCCTCTGCAGAAGACCCTCCAACACTAGCAGGTAGGTCTGGTTCAGTCTCCCCTGGGGTCACTGCTCCTTCCCCTGGGTCCCGATGAGCACACTGCTTTGTGTGTGCCCTCCAAGAGTGGAGTCTCTGTTTCTCCCACTCCTGTTGAAGTCCTGCAATCAAATCCCACTAGCCTTCAACGTCTGATTCTCTAGGAATTCCTCCTCCCGTTGCTGGACCTCCAGGTTGGGAAGCCTGACGTGGGCCTCAGAACCTTCACTCCAGTGGGTGGACTTCTGTGGTATAAGTGTTCTCCAGTCTGTGAGTCACCCACCCAGCAGTTATGGGATTTGATTTTACTGTGATTGCGCCCCTCCTACCGTCTCACTGTGGCTTCTCCTTTGTCTTTGGATGTGGGGTATCTTTTCTGGTGAGTTCCAGGGTCCTCCTGTCGATGATTGTCCAGCAGCTGTTTGTGATTCTGGTGTTCTCGCAAGAGGGAGTGAGAGCACATCCTTCTACTCCGCCATCTTGGTTCCTAGTTGCAAGTTGGGCTTTGAGGGAATGTATTTCACTAAACACCTGTGTACTCGTGCCTCACAGAGCGTCCAACGATTCCACAGAAGACAATCTCTCTGGCCACACCAATGGAAACAGTGCCCTGAATGAAATAGTCCCTTAGGTGTCTCCTTGGTCTCTTAGAGAAGGCCCTATTAATTCACCAGACATGCTCTACTTCATTAGCCATCAGGGACAAGCAAATCCACAATGAAATATCACTACACATTCTACAGAATGGCATCTGAAATCAAAGTTGGTATGCAGGTGGTGCCAGTGGAATTTTCCCACCAGCCAACTGTGCCGTATCAGAACATCCCTACTGTCTGGAACAGCTGCCTGTGTTTGATGGGAGAAATGGAATGGTTCTCTTCTCTTTTCCTGATCTTTCCTCACCACTGCTCACTGTGTAGCTCAGTAATGAATATGTGAAATTTGAAACACCATCTGTAGGCAGACTCTTCCTCTCCAACTTGTCAGGATGAGTGGCAGGAGAGACTCGTGAACTGAGATGCATCGTGAACTGGTGGTCACACTGCCAGTACAAGTGGAACATCTGTATCAGCCAAACCTTTAAAATAACTTGTAATAAATTTTGAGCTCTATAAACGTTTATCTATTTAGCAAATGCTGGAAAAAAACATCAGAAACTTCAAGGATGAGGTCAACTCTCTGTAAGTGTGTCACTTCTGTCCACATGATCTGAGCAGTGCTGCCACAGCGATACCGCGACAGTAGATCTGGTAAAGCAAGATGGCGGCTGAGCGGCTCTTGGTCCTTCTTATAACCGACCTGCAGGTGTGCTCTGCAGATCTTAGAGACGCAGAAACTGTTAACATAAGCAAAACCAACACGACATAACCAACTACAATCCACGGGCTATAGAACAGAGTTAGAGCAGTGATTTTTCAGCCTGCAATCTCTGACTTCTTGATACACCTTGAAAAATTTCAGAACAATGCAAATTTTATCTTGAATTACCAGCAAAAACATATGTAATTCCAGATGCTTTCATTTTCCTGTAATGACTAAAAGCTTTTTGTGTATTACCTAATAAGTGAATTGCTAAGGGTTATTCAAATTAATATTCATAACTGAAAATGAGGACAGGAGCAGAGTCTCCTGACACCCTTACTCAGCATTCTACGAAGAAGTCTGGTTGCCATGAAATGTCTAGCAACGTTTGCAAAGCTTATGGAAAGCAGGTTCCCCGACGGGTAGTTACCTTTCTCTACTTTCAGGAAGGACTCTGTAATCATCGCAACATCCACGTTGAGTTAATCATGGTGTTCAAATGCCGTTATTTTTCCTTTTGAATTACGAGTTCCTGTGAGCTTACGTTTATGATCAGTTCAAGTTTTTAGTAGTGTTTGATTAACATAAAATGAGTAGAGAGGAATATCTGCATTAGCGATAGTTGTGCCTGGGATTCTACCATAAACAGACCTTCAGCGTATCCACATCATAAATATTAATCACCCCTTGTTGCCAAAAATAAACAATCCACTGAAATATTCAGATACAGTGGCTTGTCATTATCTTTATATTTTTCCCACAGGAAGTTGTATCTGGATCGGTTGGTCAACTATAAGTTCCTCACTGCCCCCACTGTACAGTAATTGGGCCATAAGTAATAAGTATTTGATAACTATTGCCCTAGAAAACATAAGGCAACACATATATGCATATTAAAAGTTAGACTAGGGGCTTCCCTGGTGGCGCAGTGGTTGAGAGTCCGCCTGCCGATGCGGGGAACATGGGTTCGTGTCCCGGTCCGGGAGGATCCCACATGCCACGGAGCGGCTAGGCCCGTGAGCCATGGCCGCTGAGCCTGCGCGTCCGGAGCCTGTGCTCCGCAACGGGAGAGGCCACAGCAGTGAGAGGCCTGAGTACCGCAAAAAAAAAAAAAAAAAAGGTAGACTAAATGTCTCCATGGTGATGAGATCAATGTAGATTAGATTCGTCTGGGATAGTTTCATTGATGCAGTAAGATTTGAATTTTACTCTGCATTTATAAAGAAGCTGTTCGGTTGATGGATTGAGGATTGACTGACTGCCTTGGACTTAACCTTGCTAGACGTTAGACGTGGCCCAAGTCCAGTGGAGAGAAAGCACTTCCAGCTGAGGCAGTGGCATAAGCAAAGGTTTTGTGTGGAAATGGGACGTGTCTACAGATGGCCGGAAGGTGAGCCCATAGGGCCCCGACTGTGGGTGATGGAGAGCCCTGCAGATAAGGCTGGATGGGGAGGACCCGTGATGTACAGTGTTCTGAAGGCTGGAAAGAGCAATCTAGGAGGGCTGTGGTCGCAGCCAGAATCCCCTTCAAACACCGCTTTGCGCCACTCCTGCCTCTGCCTCTGCCCATCATAGCTCTTCCTGGGCTTGCGCTTATGAAGCGAGCTGCTTCCAGCACACTCAGTGTCTCCATGGACCACGGACCACGGGTTCTCTTGGAAAGAAAATGAGTCCGGATGAAGCGATCAGGTACATCACAGCTAATCTAAGAGCTCAGCAGAAATTCAGAAGAGTGCCTGGGCAAGAGCCTAAGCCCCAGCTGTCAGTCTGCCACGGTTCTTTCTTCTGGGACTGAACTCAATCAGAAAAGAGCCACTCTCCTGGGGAAACTGCTGGATTTTCCATTTTTCACTGGAATGGGTCTTTGGAAGTTATCTTCTCTGTGGACTCCGAGGTCCAGTGTGGATTTCATTGCGGCTTGTTTAATTAATTGGAACGAACAAATTGCTAACGAGGCAGAGAACCATTTGTTTTTATGAATTACTTTTGAACTTTTATAATATAAAGATTATGAGATGCAAAAGATAAAATGCTCACTCAGAAATCACTGAGCCCAAGAAATGGACTATTAAAGTCACTGAACAACTAACTGAGCCCCTCCTCAATCGCTTCTCTTTCTGCTTCAAAATTAAGCATTATTGTATATTCTGTAGTTATTTTACCCTTGTCTTTCTTTATAGTTTTACTAACTATATATGTATCCCCAAAATACATCAGTTAGCTTTGTTTGTTTTGGAGCTTTCAAAATGATTTCATACTATACAATGAAATATTACTTTTGCTTTTTTTATTTTTAAAATTTGTTTATTATTTTTGGCTCCGTTGGGTCTTCTTTGCTGTGTGTGGTCTTTCTCTAGTTGCGGCGAGCGGGGGCCACTCTTCATTGTCGTGTGTGGGCTTCTCACTGCGGTGGCTTCTCTTGTGGAGCACAGGCTATAGGCGTGTGGGCTTCAGTAGTTGTGACACACAGGCTCAGTAGTTGTGGCTCGCGGGCTCTAGAGCGCGGGCTCAGTAGTTGTGGTGCACGGGCTTAGCTGCTCCGCAGCATGTGGGATCTTCCTGGACCAGGGCTTGAACCCATGTCCCCTGCGTTGGCAGGCGGATTCTTAACCACTGCGCCACCAGGGAACTCCCTTACTTGCTTTTATTCTAAAAAAGAATTTATAAGTAGGGGAATGGTGCATGTTGTTACATATTATTCAAATGTATTTGTTTTCACTGTTTTATATTATACTTCTATGTGAATATGAACATAATATTGTATATTTATTCATTTTACTGTGATGGACATCTGGATTTTTCCAATTCGGGGGTTGTGTATGTATATGTGTTGATGTTGCCCTTAGAGCCCATGTTGCTTGTCTCCCGGGCAACAGGAGAGTCTCTCTAGGGTAATAACTAAGAATCTCACTGCTCAGGAAGGGAACCTGTCAATTTTGTCCTGTTCTACCAAGACCGGTCTCTTGAGTCTCACTGTTCATGTGGGAAACCACGTGAAAGAGTATTGGGAACACCCAGCACAAAGTATTGAAGACACAATTAAAAGGCCCATCTGCAATGACAAGCAGGATCTTTTTTTCAGAAGTGTTAAAATAGGAGATTATTGAGGTGATACCATTTGAGGGGCACCAGGCAGGGACAGCACCTTCAGAGCATCTCCCTCCTTTGCATTAGTAGCGCCTTCTCCGGGGTTTCTCCTGGGAGGACAGAAGCCCCTTCAGCCCATCTGAGCAGGGTGAACCCTGCCTGGAGACCCCAAGGCAGCAGGGAGGATTTCTGCATCTCAGGAAGGGAAGGAGGGGACAAGGAAGAGACATGCAGGGAAAAGGCTTTAGGGAGAAACGTACTTGCTCCCTGAAATGGACTCTACATAATTAGTGGGAGTTCGTCATAAGAGAAGATTACCATGGATAGATAGAATCTCACCAGCCAAGGGACAGACACACTAATATTTGAGGCTAGAATACAAGTTGTAAGGAGAGATGTGACTTTTCGACAATGGTGTTGCATACAAGTCTGGAGAACAAGATTATGGAATCCTCCAACTTTTAGTGGATACAGGGTCATGTGTACAAGGAACAGAAAGAGTAGGTTTACAGAGGGTTGAGAGGGTCGTGGTTTATCTCACAATTGACCCAATATTTTTCACTATGCAAATTGAAAACATGTCAGATTATTGTACATCCTATGTTAAGGTTTCCTGATTTCTGAATAAGAGTTATGGATTTAAAAATTTCTGGTCACTACATGTTTTCAGGAACATGTATACACTGAAGGAAAACAATTTTAATCTTATGCTCTCCAGTTTTAGGTGGACGAATCCTTCTCAGCCTTTAGATCCATCTGGAATGTCATCTCCACCTCCGGACAGCTTCCTCACTGCCTCCATCACTCACCCACAGCTTATCCCATCACCCAGCTGACGTTATTACGGAATTGCACACGCTCTGTAATTACCTTATTAAGTTACCATGTCTTTGCCAACTGTCTCCACGTTTGCCTGTTCTCTACTTGTAGGAGTGTTTACTATGTTGCTGTCTGTTCCATCTTCAGCACCTTTCGCATGTAAGGTACTCAGTAAATATTTGTGGAATAAATGAATAAATTTAAAAATTCTGGCTATAGGAAGACTCACAGAGAAGAGACCTCCATTTTTTAATCATTATTATACTATGTCCTAGGGCAGCAGGCTAAAACTACTGTATCCAAATCGAATACTGTGGTTTACCCAAAACATGAAAATTTGATTGCCAAAAAGTGGCAAACTGTGGTTGCTCTCGTTTTCCAGAAAACCATGGATAATGATATAACATATTACTCTTGTGCTGTACCTGGTATTATTTTTAGCCTCAAGTCTTATAATGTCAACTTTATCTGCATGTTATATCAATAAAGAGAATTCTATCCCCTTGAATTCCTTGGAAAGGATTTAGAGACTAATGGCGACAAGAGTTGCAAATAGGTACACAAAGTCCACCGCCAAGAGAACTGCACTCCTAAGAACATTAGCAATATCATTAAAAAACCTGCTTAAATATTTATGCGGTTTCTTATTTTTAACAGAGGCAAGGAATTCACAGTCACCAAGACCATTTCCCTCATTCTATGTGGATAGATTTGTGGGCTTCCATATGAGAGTAACATAAAAACCCTTTTACAATTATTTTGTTCATAACACTTCTGCTTATCCATATTTTCCCAGCTTCTAGAAATTATTATATTGTGTGTGCCCTTCAAATAGTTTGGTTTGGAGAATATCACTGGCTCTGATTTGGTCACAGTGGATGCCCAGGGATGGATTTTTCCCAGGGCCAGTCTTATGAATGAACCACAGAGGTGACTGGGTCACGATCCTAAACAGTGATGTCCCAAATATCATTCCACTGAGAAGAGCATCTTTCTTCAGATCTTTGCAGTTTCTACCCTGGGATATAGGATAGGTAACGTTGTGATAAAATAATTCCATATACCCTTATTATCGACCATTGCAGGCCAATAATGTTCAGGGAATGAAAAGGAGATGAAACAGAACTTCCCCAGTGGTTAAGGCTCTGCGCTTCCACTGCAGGGGGCATGGGCTTGATCTTTGGTTGGGGAGCTAGGGTCCCACATGCCTCATGATGCAGCCAAAAAACACACATTTGTTTTTATTTTAAACAAAATTTTAGAAAAGGAAAAGGATCTGAAACTGGAAAGCTGGGTTGGAGCAATATTTTGAAAAATTTTAGAAGCTACACTACAGTACTCATATTTCATCACGTAGACGTTTCTGAGACACATGAGTTTCATGGGGGCAAAAACGGTCCTAGCATGTGAGAGGGGAGCCTGGAATTTAGCCCATCCAGTGGACTCACCAAAATTATGCTAACAGGGAATGAAAAGAATAAAAAAAAATCACTCTTTCAGAACTATTTCAGAACTAACTCTAACCCTAACCCTCTTTTCCAAAAAGCATTGCTTCCAGTGGCACAGTGGAAGGTTCTGACCTCCAGCTCCCTGAGAATAAACTCAGGGAAACGATTTGTCTTTTAACGCCTTCTCTCTGTATTTTCTCTGGAAGTTTGATGTGTGAGCGCTTGTTGTACTTTTGTTATTAATATGTCAAAGCAAAGTGATTTTTCATCTGATTTGCTTGTCTTTGGTGCAAAATTATGCTAATTCAATGTAGAAAAACGAAATACAGAAATGAAGAGCAATTGGGGGCATATTTATATGCACTGTTCTGTGTTATTATATCTCACTCCTCGCTTCCACCAGTTCTGCATGAGGGATCTTCTATGTGGTGTCTAATCTCAAGCAGACAAAACTGACCACTAATTTCTCTTTGTAACTTTCCTCAAGCTACTGTTCTCCCGAGAGTGTGGAGTCTCGTGAGACAAACTATGAAACAATCAGCAAATTCATTATGATGCTGTTGCTTCGTAAAAATTTGAGATTGAGTTGGTATATTGAAAGGAGTGGGCTTTATTTAAAGGTTAGTGAAAGCACCTGGAGATAAAAACTCCCATTGTAGCATCTGTCCACTCTTTGGTTGGCAAAACATTCACTCAAAGTGGCAGGGTATCTTTTGGGGACATCAGGCAGGGCTGATTTGTGGCACGAATAGGAGGGAATTACTCTCACATTAGACTTTTAACAGGCATGCCAGGAAAACCACAATGTCTAAACTAATGTCAGAGCACCGTCTTTCATATATAGGTAGATCCATCCTCAGACAAGCGGCCACATAACTATTAAATACTCTATACATTGTTGAGCAAAGGAAAGGAAGGAAAGTAGGAAGAAAAGAGAAAGAAAGGAAGAATTTGAAGTCATGTACCCAAACTTCAGAATGTATCAAAAGTTCCTGGAAAGGGCTTCCCTGGTGGCGCAGTGGTTGAGAGTCCACCTGCCGATGCAGGGGACACGGGTTCGTGCCCCGGTCTGGGAGGATCCCACATGCCGCGGAGCGGCTGGGCCCGTGAGCCATGGCCGCTGAGCCTGCGCGTCCGGAGCCTGTCCTCCGCAACGGGAGAGGCCACAACAGTGAGAGGCCCGCGTAACGCATAAAAAAAAAAAAAAAAAAAAAAAAGTTCCTGGAGGGGCTGTGAAATAAATACTGCTAGGCACTATCCTCTGAGTTTCTGATTCAGTCTGGAATGAAGGGCAAGAATTTGGATGTCTAACAAGTTCCCAGATGATGCTAATGCTGCTGGCCCAAGGCCCACGCTTTGAGATCCTTTGGCGTGAAGTTCGTGAAAGTCAAGATCTCTTCCCCACATGAAGGTCCAGCTCACGTCATTCTTAATGACGAAAGATTGAAAGCTTCCGAGATTGGGAACAAGGCAAGGATGTTCATCCTCCCCACTTTTATTCAGTATTTTACTGAAGTTCCTAACAGAGTGAAAGAAAGAATGAGGGAGAGAGAAGAGAGAGAGAGAGAATCCTAAGGAATCCACAAATTATCAGCTGGAGATAATAGGTGAGTTTAAGCAAAGTTGTAAGATACCAGGGCAATGCACAAAAATCAACTGCATTTCTATGTATTTGCAACGAACAATTGGAAATTGAAATATAAAAATAATAGCACTCAATGGGGACTTCCCTGGTGGACCAGTGGTTGAGACTGCCCTCTCCCAAGGCAGGGGACACGGGTTTGATCCCTGGCGGGGGAACTAGGTTCCCGCATGCCACATGGTGTGGCCAAAAATATATATAATAGCGCTCAAAAATTAAAACTATCAAAATATATGCATATTCTATACACTAAAAATTAGAAAATACTTCTGAGAGAAATTATAGACCACCTAAATAAATTAGATATACCACATTTATGGAATAAAGGGCTCAACTTTTTTAAGAGATTAATTCTACCGAAATTGATATATAGATACAAAGCAATTCCAATCAAAATTTTGTAGGCTTTTTCTAAAAAACAGAAATAGGCAAACTAATTACACAGGGGAAATGAAAATGCAAAGGAATTAGAACAGTCAAAACAATTTTGAAAAAAGAGGAACAGAGTTGGAGGACTTATATTTGCTAATCTTAAGACTTACTATAAACCTACAGTACAAAAGACAATGTCATATTTACATAAGGAGTAGCCATATGTACAATGGAACAGAATAGAGAGTCCAAAAATGTCTTACATGCATATAATCAACTGATTTTTGGCAGTGGTACCAAAGTAATTCAAAAGGAAATGGATTGTCTTTTCAACAATTCTGCAACAACAACAAAAAAAGAATAAACATACGAATGAAAATAAACCTCAACATTTACTTCACAACATTCATAAAAATTACCCTTGAGATAGATCACAGATCTAAATGTAGGAACTAACACATAAAACTTCAAAAAGAAAGCATGGGGATGTCTTATTGAAATTAGGCAAAGATTTTTCAAGTGAGACCAAAAAACCATGAAACAAAAAAAAGAGATGAATTAGACTTCATCAAAATTTAACACTTTTGTTCATCAAAAGACAATGTAAAAAAAAACAAAATGAAGAGGCAACCCACAGACTGGGAAGTATTTGCGAAACATATACCTGATAAAGAACTTATATCCACAACATATATACACACACTTACACCCCCAAAAGGAGAAAATAAACAATTTGATTTTCAAAAAAGGAAAAACTTTTTTGAATGGACACTCTACCAAAAGAGGTATGATTGCCAAAAACCACAAGGTGCCTAATATCTTTAGTCACGAAGATATTAGTCACGAAGGAAAGTTTAAAACTCCAATGACACACTATTAAATAATCACTAGAAAGTCTAAAATTGAGAAGACTAACAAGTTTTGGTGCAGATGTGGAGCAATTAGAAGTCTCACACATAAAATGGTACAACTTCTTTGGAAGAGAGTGTGATAGTTTCTTACAAAGTTAAACATACACATCATACAACCCAGCAATCCCATTCCTGGGCATTTACCCCAAAGAAATGAAAATACATCCACACAAATGCTCAAATGTCCACAGCAGATTTATTCATCTTAGCCCCAAACTGATGCAATCCAAAAGCCATTAACTGGCAAGTGGATGAATTGTGATATACTCATAAAATACAATACCCCTCGTCAATAAGTGAACTACTGACACTTGCAACGACATGAATGAGTATCTAAGTCATTCTGTTAAGACGCCAAGGAGGAGAAAAAAATATATATGTGCCGCATAATTCCACTTATATGAAATAATGAAAAGGCAAAACTCTAGTGAAATAGCACATCAGCGATTACCAGAGAGTAAAGTGAAAACTCTTTGGAGTGATGGATGGAAATGTCCTTTATTATGATTATGGTGATGGCGACACGGCTGTATTCATTTATCAAAACTCATCAAATTGTACCCTTAAAATTGGTGAGTTTTGTATCTACTTTAACTCAGTAAGTCTAATTTTAAAAGCTAACTGCACTGGTTTGGTTAAGCTGTCGATTAAAGATAACAAATTATTGGGCTTGTACTTTATACAAGGCACTTCACGAATCTCTAGAAGGGAAGAAAAGAGGAAAGTGCCCTCAAGATGTACAAGACATATCATGACCCCAAACCATTCAATCTAGAACATCTCTAAGCTTCTCCTGCCGTGCTCCCTTCTAGCCCTGGGTCATAGTCAGTCGCCCTGCTGGGCAGTCGGGGAGGTACACAGCTCAGACCTCTCTACAAGACAGAGCCTGCCTTTCAGCCCGGAGGTGTGCTGTCAGCCTTCCTGGCCCAGCACCTCCCAACGCATTTCAACCAAGGCCTCACTGGTGGGGCAGCTCCCACACGACACCTGAGCTGGGCAGGGGAGCAGGGCCAGGCCACTCCTGCCCACTCCTCTCATGCATATTCTGTGCTTCAAGCCTCTCCACTCAGGTCACCTGAGACGTTTCAGATCGTTGTTACGGTCCGAGTCTCCCATTGTCTGGCTCTGCTTCATCGTTTTTATTTTTCACAGGTATTACCCTCCAGCAACGCTCTTGTATTCATTCCCGCCTCCACCATTCTGTCTGCTTCCCAGAGGACCCACCTGACACTTAAAGAGAGATGGAGTTGTTCTTTTTAGGAGGCGTTTGGCCACGTGAAAGCAGCCAGCATCTCCGGATTCCCAGCGTGCTTATGCTGTCACAACTGTGTGTGCGTGTGTGCATGTGTGCGCGTGCGCGTGCCTATCAATGGGCAGGTGTATATGCTATTGTCTATGCGTGTAGCTGCATAAAAGGAGCGGCCCTCCTCCACACAACCTGCTGTGCGTCTGGAGTTAAAACACCATTCATTCGGAAGAAGCTTATTTTCAGCTATGGCCTGGCTGACAGATGAATAACTCAGAGCAACGAGAGGAAGAATGAGATATGGGACTTCAGGTAAAGAGAAATCAAGGATTCTGATTCTCAGAGTCAAGCACTTCACCCTGCAATCAGCTCCCTGTAAATCAAGAAAAAACCTAGTGTCTCTGACTTTGCAGGAGCAAAGGAGACACAGTGCCTTGCTTTGCACGCTTGTGGCATCACCTTTACCCCCAGTGGGGGGTTGACGCTGTGAGTGAACTGAGGTTCTCTCCCTCTCTCCCAACTGCTTCTTCATTTCTGTCCAGAGAGAAATCTGGGGATGAGAATGAATTCCCACAAGCTGCAGAGGGCCAGCGTCAGCTAGTGTGTGGATCCATGTACATAGAGACACATGACGACATAAGATGCTCCTTCAGTACTGCATTGTGAGGTCAACGGTCCCCAAGTCTTGGCTCAGTTCCTGATTTTTCATCATGTAAGAAAAGACCAGTTTTCTTTGAAAGAAAGTTAACACTTGATATAAATGAATACCTCTGGCAAATCATTACCCAAACAGTTTTCACACGTGAGGAACAGGATAGCGCCTGTAGCCATTCGTGGTAGAAAGAATGAACCAGAAGCAGAAACTACCATTATGTTTTTGTTTTGTTTTTTGCGGTACACGGGCCTCTCACCGTTGTGGCCTCTCCCGTTGCGGAGCACAGGCTCCGGACGCGCAGGCTCAGCGGCCATGGCTCGCGGGCCCAGCCGCTCTGCAGCATGTGGGATCTTCCCGGACCAGGGCACAAACCCGCGTCCCCTGCATCGGCAGGCGGACTCTCAACCGCTGCGCCACCAGGGAAGCCCTAGAAACTACCATTATGAACAATGCCTTGGTAGCATCATTTGCAAATATTTTCTGCCCACTCTAACCACTTTTGTTCAATATAGTTTTGGAAGCCCTAGCCACAAAAATCAGAGAAGAAAAAGAAATAAAAAGAATGCAAATTGGGAAGGAAGTAACACTGTCACTGTTTGCAGATGACATGATGCTATACATAGAGAATCCTAAAGATGCTACCAGAAAACTACTAGAGCTCCTCAATGAATTTGGTAAAGTTGCAGGATACAAAATTGACATATAGAAATCTGTTGCATTTCTATATACTAACAGCAAAATATGAGAAAGAGAAACTAAGGAAACAACCCCATTTGCCATTTGCATCAAAAAGATTCCTTGTAATGATCTGATCAATAACACAAAACTGTGCATCTAGGGTAATGAGAAGAAATGGATTTGTCAGAAAGTATATTGGGTCTATGTAAAGAATAAGTAAATATTTAGTTAGAACTCAAGAGACCTTAGTCTGGTAAGCAATTACATAATGGATTCTAGGCTGCATAAACTTACTTGTTTGCACTTTCTCGAACATTTATAAAGATTACAGAATGATCTAAGATATTATATGATAATATTTCTGAGGAGCATTAGAAACTGAAACATCAAACCTGGAGAACACATTCAAAATACTCACGTCCTGCCAATCGTACAGAAATATAAGAAAAATATATCTTCCGGAGTCAATTTCACTTTTATTTCCTGACCACCCTTGAGGGAGATGTATTTGTTTGGGACCTATAAAAGCCCTTAACCTCAGCGACTACTGAAGGCCAAACCACCATATAACATTATGTATGGACATTTTATTTGTGTGGGCATGTGAGTGTGTGCTCACATGTACGCACACATGTGATGCAGGCACAGGGGACAGATGGAGGTGGGCTGGGTAATTGCTCCCCCACGGTCTCTGCCAACCACTTCCCTCCATCCTTCACGTAGATAGTTGACATGTCCTCAGTCTTAGGTAAAGCTCTACCTGCACTGATACATCTAAACCTGGGATGTCTTAGAGTCACTTTGAAGCTGATTCTTGAGAAGAGATTCATCAAACAGAGAGACTGAGATGCCCTTGAGATGATGTCCTATCTGATCCCTGAACTCAACTGTCCAGTCTTCAGGTCCTTGAACACAATTAATCAGCAGGACACAAGATGTCTAGAAAATATTGATGGGAGAACCTCATAAATACATAATGATTGGAAAGTCTAAATCACATCTGAGTTGCAAAACAATAACAACAATGGTAATAACAAAGGGAAAAAATGTTCTCTCCGGATCATGCAAGAAATGAAAGACTCTAAGGAATGAACCCCACTTCACATCCGTTAGTTTCGCCATTTCCCCTGGGATAATTCCCCAGGCAGTTCAACGAGAGCCCACCCCTAAGAGACGCTAAGATACCCTTCTTGTATTTAGATGCACTTCTCCCTCATAGAGCTGAAAGTGGGATTTTCACATAAAATAGAGGAACAGGGAGGATATTAAATTGTATATACTCTGTAATGATGACCAATATCTCTGTGAAATTGCTTAGGGTGCCGTTTGCATGACCTCGATTGCAATGACTGTGTCATGTTTTATTGAATAGATTAGACCGTTCTCACTCAGTTTAGTTACTGGAGAAGATCTAAACTGATTTTCAATGAGTTCAGCTGACACAGGAAATTTTCTATATTAAATATATAATTATTATAATATACTTATGCTGTCTCTTAAGCATGTCTGTAGCTGTGCCATATTTCCATACGTGCACACCTATAATTATTCATAGCTCATCATCATAATTCATTATAATTTAGTATTAATTATAATTTAGTATAATTAATACTAAAGCTAGTAGCAATTTCATGCTAACAGTAAACTCTTAAAGAATTTACGTTTTGCATTGTCTATATCAACTCCTGTCTATCCTCCTCTGTACGTCTGCAGTCATCACTACTCTGCTGAAAAAAAGTTGAAGTAAGTCACATTTGTCTTTGACTTCAAGTCCACTTTTCAAAATTTATTTATTTTTAACATCTTTATTGGAGTATAATTGCTTTACAATGGTGTGTTAGTTTCTGCTTTGTAACAAAGTGAATCAGTTATACATATACATATGTCCCCATATCTCTTCCCTCTTGCGTCTCCCTCCCTCCCACCCTCCCTATCCCACCCCTCTAGGTGGTCACAAGGCACCGAGCCGATCTGCCTGTGCTATGAGGCTGCTTCCCACTAGCTAGCTATTTTACGTTTGGTAGTGTATATATGCCCATGCCACTCTCTCACTTCACCCCAGCTTACCCTTCCCCCTTCCCATGTCCTCAAGTCCATTCTCTAGTAGGTCTGCGTCTTTATTCCCGTCTTTTTTTAACCTCTTAAATTTATTTTCATCCCCCTCTCCCACACACACATATGCTCTTCCAAGGCTCCCAGAATCCATTTGGTCCCCATCCTTTCCCTCATTGATTAAAAATATGCTACCTCTCTCAATAATCTCCTGCATTTCAAAAGAATATCAACAAATACTGAGCTTATTGCTATTATATTAGAAGATGCTTATTACTGAAAGACACTAAACTCATCTGGTAGATACTAAAAAGAACAAGTACACAGGACTCATGCAGTATTGTCTCTTTTTGCTTATTGGACAGTTGACAGCATAGGCTGCAACACCAGACCCCGAGGGCTCAGAGCCAGAGCATCGCAAGAGTGAAGGAGCATCTTGGACTCGCCATGCTGAGCTGTCCCAAGAAAGAAGGTCTGCACTGGAATTTGCATGAGTGAGACACACATTTTATGAGACTGCGCCACTGAGGCTTAGGATGGTTGGTTACAGCAATTATCCTATCCTGACTAATGAATGAATTTGAACCAGGAGTGGGGTTTTGCAGAAAGAAAGGAAGGGAAGAAGGGATGACATAAAAATTGAAAATATGAGACAATAACTTCATGATGGGCTGCATGAAGGAAAAAAAAAAAAAAAAAACTCCTGTAGGAGATGCTGCACCGGGACAAACGTATTAAAACCGTTGTCGGCAATATCACTGGGTACATTTGTCAAGGTGTTACAAGGAAATTTTAGTGCAAGAAAAAACAAGAATAGCAAGAGTCCAGTACACTGAGGCCCAGAGGACTGTTTTGCTTCTAAACCCAAAAAGTAAGAAACGGGGTTGAGAAGGTCTTTGAGTGACACCAGCAAGCCCCAGCCTCCCAGCAAAGACCAGATTAAGGTGTGGCTTTTTCCTCAAGCCACCACCTAAGGTAGCAGTGGCTAAACTAAAGGACAGAGGGGCAACGATGTAAAGAGATGAAAACTGAGCTCTAGGTAATAAGTTCCGGTACAGTTGCTGGCTCAAAGAACGGACTAGAGCAAATCAATCTGGAACCTAACTAAGTGTGATTGAACCACAGAGTCGAAGAGACGGGACAGTGAAGGATTTTGACAGGGAAGCCATAAAACACACAGCTGCTTCCCCAGCTTTGCAGGAGCAGGAAGCCAGATGAGAAAGCTAATTAGCATCCTACAAAGTTATACTCCTTCCCACGACTTCAGGTGTGGCCAAGATAGATAAAGGAAAAGAAAGAACTCTCCCCAGGGTAGAAAGAGCATAGAGAGCAATGGACCAGGGTTTCCCTGGGAGAGAGCAGGACCAAGGTACAACTGATGGAGATCCTGCCCTCAGGACAGGCAGCGCTCACAGCGCTGTCTGCAAGGTTCAAGCACTGCCTGGACCAATGCCTGCTGATGAAGGGTCTCCTCTTTCATCCGCCCCCACCTTAAAACCATTAAGAATGCCTGAAGAGGGCGACATTGAACTCAAAATAAAGAATTATGAAATTTCACCATCCCTGGGACGTGTGCAGAGAGCATCGTGCTCTACATTCTCATCCTTACTGATGACCAGATGCCCCCGGAGGCAGGTCTGCATAGCAGCAATATTGCCGGTTCATCTCCGAATAAGAGCGATGGATTTGGAAAATGTCCACATCAGAGTCCTGGGATATTCCCCACGGGAGGACATCGCTGGGTGGAGAACGTGGAACTGTAAACCACGAGTTGTTTGAACAACTCAAGAGAGTCAACATAAGGGGCATCCAAAGAAGGAAAAAACTAGCCGATTTAAGTGTTGGCATTTCCAGAAATAATTCACAATTCAGTATAAGACTGCCCCCCTTCCCTGGTCACACCCCATCTCCCAGTAGGGAAAGTGGGTCTCTGATGTAGCCTGCTTTCCTCCTGCTTGGCTGTTTATGGCTCTGTGTGTAATACTATCCCTAGGCAGTTGAGATGTGGTTTTACATTTCTGTGTTGTAACGTATTTTAAAATATTTCAATATCAATGTACGTGTGGGCACACGTTAGTTCTTTTTTCTTAAATTAATTAATTCATTTTTTTCTTGGCTGCGTTGGGGCTTCGTTGCTGTGCACGGGCTTCTCATTGCGGTGGCTTCTCGTTGCGGAGCACGGGTTCTAGATACAAGGGCTTCAGTAGTTGTGGCATGCGGGCTCAGTAGTTGTGGCACGCGGGCTCAGTAGTTGTGGCTCGCGGGCTCTAGAGTGCAGGCTCAGTAGTCATGGTGCACGGGCTTAGTTGCTCCGCGGCATGTGGGATCTTCTCGGACCAGGGCTTGAACCCGTGTCCCCTGCATTGGCAGGCAGATTCGTAACCACTGTGCCACCAGGAAAATCCCACATTAGTTCTAATTTACACCTAGAAGAAGTTCCTGGGTACTTGAAGTATCCTAACTAAGAATCACCTCTCTGGGGTGTTTTATCCCAGTGGCTGAGGCTGGCTTTAGCTTAGAGGAAGCTCAGTGGTCAGGTGGTCAGACAGAAGCCCTTGATATGAAAAAATGGAGTTTTGTAACTTTGAATTACCTTTTGTCTCTCCACAAAATCTGGCTTTCCAAACTATTTTCTCACTATGAACAAAACAAGTGAGCTTGGAGACTCTAAAAAGTCCCACTCTGAATGTCAAAAGCTGAACGTTATTTTTCTTTCTCATTGTGGGTGTAATAACCCTAAATTTCTGTGAGGCGGGTGGATTCCTCCGGCCCAACACAGGAGGTTTACAAACAAGGAAATGCAAAAGAGAAAGCATGCAAGGTTCTTTCAAGAAATATTACCTCTGTTCCACAGTTGCGGCTTGAGCCTTCCCTTCCTACACTGCTTTCTCTTTTTTAAAAAAATTATATCTATCTATATATCTGTATAACTGAAGTAGAGCTGATTTACAATGTTGTGTTAGTTTCAGGTGTACAGCAAAGTGATCCGGTTATATACATGTATAATATGTATAACTTCTCCCTTATAGGTTATTACATATTGAGCACAGTTCCCTGTGCTATACAGTAGGTCCCTACTGGTTATCTACTTCATATATAGTACTGTGTATCTGTTAATCCCAACCTCCTAATACATCCCTCCCCCACCTCCTTCCTCTTTGGTAACCATAAGTTTGTTTTCTGTCTGTCAATCTATTTCCATTTTGTAAATAAGTTCCTTTGTATCATTTTTTTAGATTCCGCATGTAAGTGACATCATACATTTGTCTTCTTCTGTCTGACTTACTTCACTTAGTATTATAATCTCTAGGTCCATCCATGTTGCTGTAAATGGCATTATTTCATTCTTTTTTTATGGCTGAGTGATATTCCATTGTATATATGTACCACATCTTCACTATCCATTCATCTGTTGATGGACATTTAGGTTGTTTTCATGTCCCGGCTATTGTAAATAGTGCTGCTATGAACATAGGAGTGCATGTATCTTTTCAAATTATGGTTTTCTCTGGATATATGCCCAGGAGTGGGCTTGCTGGGTCACATGGTAGCTCTATTCTTAGTTTCCTTAAGGAGCCTCCATACTGTTCTCCATAATGGCTGTACCATGAGGTGTCACTTCACTCTGGTCAGAATGGCCATCATCAAAAAGTCTATAAATAATAGATCCTGCACTACTTCTTGAGTTAAGCTTCCTGGGTTCATTTCTCTAGTTTATTGACACCCAGGTCTGTCCTCATCTTGAAATCACTACCAGCAGATGTCACCAGTGGTGACACTGCTTATCGCTAAGTCCAGCGTACACCGTATTAGGCAGAATGTACCCACTTCCACACAGCTGATCCTCAGAGCTCGGTGGCTTCAGGCGACTGAAGATGGTTTTGTTTTCTCAGGTCACAGCCCAAGTGGGAGAGGGGCTCTGCTCCACGTCGTCAGGGACCCAGGTGCCTTCTGTCTCATGAAGCTGCATCTTCCCTGCTTGCCCTCCGAGCTCACTGCAGAGCGGCGCACAGAGAGTCGGGGGGCAATAGCTGGGTGAATGATGTGGGGTCGGGGTCTAAGTGGAGTGAATCCCCTCAGCCCGCCGCACAGCAGCCCCATAGTCACATGCCTCCCATCTAAACGCAACAGGCTAGGAACTGCAGCTCAGGGAGCCCAGGAGGAAGAGCTGAATGCGGGTGCTGGGAGCAGCATCTCCAGCCGCCATCCCCGTACAGTCCTCACATCCCTTGACCCCTGTGCAGTCTTCCTACTCTGCTGACCTTCTCTCCCTCTTGAGATGCTCTCTCCTCTTGGTTTCCCTGCCTTCTCTCCAGCCATCCTTCGGAGGTTCTTCCTCGTGGTCCATTACCTGAAAGATGCCACTTCTCCTGTGTTCTCACTCTCTCTCCCTTGGCAACAAAACCCACTCGCACAGCATCACCTATCCGTGTGAGAAGCCTCGAATGGTGTCTTGGCCCAGACCTCTTTCAATGGCCTCATGGGCATTTCCTCTTTGAGATCCTAAAGGCATCTCAAAGCTGCCTCACCCACACTTACACTCCTCACCTTTTTGCCACTTTTTCTGACTCAAGGACTGGCCCCACGGTCTGTACAAACCCCAAGTCATCTTTTTTTTTTTTTTGCAGTACGCGGGCCTCTCACTGTTGTGGCCTCTCCCGTTGCGGAGCACAGGCTCCGGACGCGCAGGCTCAGCGGCCATGGCTCACGGGCCCAGCCGCTCCGCGGCATGTGGGATCCTCCCGGACCGGGGCACGAACCCGCGTCCCCTGCATCGACAGGCGGACTCTCAACCACTGCACCACCAGGGAAGCCCCCAAGTCATCTTTGATTCCCTTTCTCCTTCACGTTCTGCTTCTAATCACTAAGTACTGATGATTCCACCAACTTCTTGTTTCTCTAGTTAATTTTTTTAAACCCCTCTCTTCAGCATCCTGGCTCCTTGCCTTGTGTATTTCAGTTCCTCCCAGGGGATCCTGGCTTCAGTTACCCTCCAGGAGGCAGACAGACCCAATCACGTGCTTTTGTATTGAAAACACAAAAGTAGCCCCTCGAACCCAGTCCACTGTTCTCAGGGTAAAATCCCACACACTAACCGGGTCTCTCGTATGGCTCTGATCTCCCAGGGCTGGCTTCCATGCCTCCTCTCCCACCCCTAGGGGCTCACATAGCTTTATAATTCTCCCCACACCTGTAAGAACATGACTACAGGGTATGGCAGGTATATAGCAGTGCTCAGTAACACTTAACTCAAATGAACAAATCACAGCAAGAAAGGAAGGAAGGAAAGAGAATTCAGATATTTCATAATCTGGGACACATACTGGAGTAGTAAATCCTGATTATACTAAAAATCAGCATAATATGGAACTACAAATCCTCCAGAAAGTACACTTACAAATAAATTACGTGTCATTAGCATTAAAGAGCTTTGTCAAGGGAATGTTTGTAAAGTGTATCTAAGCTCTAAATTCATTATTTCTGGATTATCTTTAAATGAAGGGACCCTCACGGTCCAGGAATAAAGCCCTGTAATAATTGCGGCACCAAACTGGTATTTAACTCTTCCACTGGAAGCTGTTTTCCTAGCACGATTGCCTATTTCATTAGCATTTCAACAGTATCCATTTTTAATCATCGTGGTGGCTACAGTAAGCAAATGTTATTTTCTTAATCCTAAGAAATGATCTACAATAAAAACAAACTTAAAAAGTCATTTTCTTTTTTTTCTTCAAACGAGGTCAGTGGTAACAATCTGACTTTCACGTCTGAACTGATTCTGTTTGATACGCCTGCATCTCTGGAGAAACGCCGGCAAGACGGACTGCATCCTAATCACCAAATATATCAGAATTGGCAGTAACAGTTTTGAGACTGCTAGATTTTTCTTTCAGGCATGGTCAGTAAGCAACTCAGATCGCTTCTGGTGAGTGAAATGAACAGCCTCACCATTACTGTCGTCAATGGCCCTCACCTGTGGTGCGGGTAATGATGGAGCCTAACCCACGGGTAGCTGATTGTCAGTGTGTGAAGAGCAGTGGTCACACAGTGAGCGGTTCGGGAGGGGAGGGGGCTCCGGGGGGGGGGTGCTGAGGCAAATAACCAGGAAGCAGGAGAGGAAATGCTGAGAGATGGACCAAGTGAGGTGAACACAGGGTCTGGAAAGGAAGGAAGGAAGGAAGGGAGGGAAGGAGGGAGAGGGGGAGAGGGAGAGAGGGAGAGAGGGAGAGAGGGAGGGAGGGAGGGAGGGAGGAAAGAAAGAAAGAAAAAGAAAAAGAAAGAAAGAAAGGGAGGGAGGAAAGAAAGGAAGGAAGGAAGAAAGAAAGGGAGGGAGGGAGGAAAGGAAGGAAGAAAGAAAGAAAGAGAGAAAGGAAGGAAGGAAGAAAAAGAAAGAAAAGAAGGAAAGAAAGAAAGAAAGAAAGAAAGGTAGAGAGATGGATAGAGAGAGAGATGGATTGAGAGATAGATGGATAGAGATATAGCTAGGAAGATACAGAGATAGATGATCGAGAGGAAGGTGTTGGTGAGGGTTTAGCTGGTGCTGTGGCAGGCTGTGTCCTGGACCAGCTGTGTGTAGCTAACCCAAGGGTCATATGCAGAGGTTTGCATAATTGACTAACAAGTCCCTGGGGGTCTGAGGCAAGGGCTTCATGAGACATTAGCACCTGGGAGCAGCTGAGAGAAGGTATGTGGGCACCGAAACGATTATTATCATTTTTATATAGTGCTCCCTGCTGTGCTCTTAAAGAGGCTGAATGATGCCCAGGGTTCTTTTTTTCCAGGTGCCTCTTCCTCTCAAACAAGATTTCCAGGTGGTGAGGGTTGCTGCTGTTCCACACGTCAACGGATCCCACTTAGTTCAGTTTACATTTAGCTGCAGTGGTATCTGTGAAGCTGTTTTGGGCTGCAGCTAAGAGACATTTTTCTTATTATTTGTCCCTTCCGTTCATCTAAAATTGACATATTTTTTCTGTATTATCTTTTAGTGCTTTACGGCAAAATGTCCACGTTTCTCATTCAGCTACCCCAAGGTGTTTCTTGTGAGCGAAAGACAAGATAATGATCCCTTTATGAGAGGAGAGGAAGTTTCCCAAGCGTTTCCAAATCTGCCTTTATTTCATTGTGCCTGGATCACTTGACAGAAGGGACTTCAAAGCTGACTGTGACGATGATTTACAAAATTAAGAAGCTGGAGGGACCGGGAACTTATCTATTCTCATGAAGTCAGTAATGGATCTTACCTGGTAGAGGTGCATTAATACACTGTTTTCACAAAGACTGAAACACCATATAACTCAGCAGGTATATGAGAGTTTAAGAAAGAACTATAGAATAGAATTATTTCCAAATCAATTTCAAGATTCACCCGTTTGAAATTCAGATCTTTTGTCCTAAAATCATTGCATTTCCAAGCTACAAGAATCTAAGAGATATGATCTGATTCATTTTGGTGTCTCCATCAGTACAACAGTGAATCCATCAGTCAGCTTCTCTCCCTGTGGCTGATGTCAGGGAAGTATGAAACATGAACCCGGTCCTGAAACTTGGACCCGAGACCAAAGCTTAGGAAAAGAGGAGGGAAGACCATAGAGTGCACACACCTGTTGAGGACCCTGAATGGTACGTCAGTTCAGCAAAGGGAGAAATCTGTTTGAGCTGGAGGACTGCATGGAAGAGGTGGAATTTGACATTGACTTTCAAAACTACCTGACATTTAAAAAGCTAGAAAGAATGTGGGTGAGGATTTCAGACACTGGGGTCTGCCTGAGTGAGCCACAGAGGTACGAGTCAGCGCAGTTAATGGCCAGGGGGAAATATATGGCAGCCACGTGGAGGATGGCGCTCACTCTTGACTTCAAATATCTGGTACATGATCATAACAAACGTTACTAAATCGTCACGTATTGGCAAAAGGGTTGATTATTTTGAGACGGAATCTAAGGGAAGGAAAAATGCCTCTATAAATTACTGATGCAACGTGAGGGACGCCCCAGTGGCCCTGAGTGGCTCCCTGATTTCTAGAATCTGGTCCTACTTGAGTTGCTTCCCGTTCCCTTCCTATCCTGACGGCTGAAGTTGCATACACTGGGTGTGCTTCCCTCAACAAGTTCACGCATTCATGCAAATCTGCTGATGTCTGATAATTTCTTGATACATAACCATTTGCAGTAGTCGCCGAAATTTAACTTTGAAGAGCCTCTTAGAAATTCAGGTAGGGGCACAGCGGTGCAGGTCAGGAAATTCGGAGGCATGAAAATTCCTCCCCAGGGTCTCCTGGCATGGGCAGGAGATGACCACTCTCAGAGACGAAGCCCTAGGATGACAGGAATGAGGCTTTCCTTTCCGCACCTCAGAACAGGAAAGAGCAGCTGCCTCTGTTTTCTCCACTGTGGCTGCCATCTTGTCATGTTTCCTTTCCCAAGAAGACTTTGTATACATGGCTGACCCCCAAGCACATGAGGCTGGTGTCCTTGGTCCATTACCAGTTGTTAGGATATCTTGGTCTTATGATGGATTTGTCATTAACTTTTAAAATAACTATGAATTTTTAATTGAAGTACAGTTGATTTACAATGCTGTGTTCCTTTCAGGTGTACAGCAAAGGAATTCGGTTACACATATGTATACATACATATATTCTTTTTCAAATTATTTTCCCTTATAGGTCATTACAAAATATTGAGTAGAGCTCCCTGTGCTGTACAGCAGGTCCTCGTTGTTCACCTATTTTATATATAGCGGTGTGCATATGTTAACCCCAAACTCCTAATTTATCTCATTTATTTTTATTGTTTTGAAATTTTATATCTGTATATATTTATTTTGATGTATCTTGAGGTTATAGAATTAGGTGGATACACATTTAAAATTGCTTAATCTTAGTGAAGCAAACCATCAACATATAATATCTTTATTTTTTAAATGTTTTTCCCCCTTGGAGTCTATATTTCTACGATGTTAATGTACTTTCACCAGTTGTACACATTATTATTTTATTAGCATCTCCTAAATAAAAATAAATTCGTGTTTGTCTGGTACACCTTTCCCATCCTTTGACTTCAGGTTTTCTGCGTTCTTATGTTTTATGACTTTTAACTAGACAGTTTGGGTCAATATTGTGATCACTGAAATCTTTGAATTCATTATTGCCTAATGTTTTTTTTCTTTTTATGTGTCTTACTTTTTCTGCATTTTTCCATTTTCCCCTGTTTTTGTTGTTTGTGTTTTTTCCGTTTTCTCTTCTACTAGATTGGCTGTTATTCTTTCTATATCTTCTGGTAGTTCTAAGAATTTTAATGTGCATTTTTACCTTGCAAAGGTTTAAAGGGCAATCAACACACTTACAAATTAAGCCAGTTACAATGTTTTAAGTCCGATCGCCCGTTCCTGACTGTTGTACTATTAGGTTCCTAACTTCGAAGATCAGGTTTTTGGTTTTTTTTGCTCTACAGAGCAACAGGGTGCTTTCTGTAGATCTAGCTCCCAAGTCAATAATTCTCTGTTAGCATCATTTAGTATGATGCTGTTGTTAAGTTCATAAACAGACAGATGAGAGAGAGATTGATTGATTGCCTGATTGATTCTGAGAGGACGCAGGTCCCTGGTTCGGAGAACGATGTTCGTTTTGCACAGAGCATCTTAGCCAGTTCCCCACAGTGCAATACGATGGGAGGCAGGAGTTCAGCGGCACATGTTTTAGACTCCCCTGGCCGTACTAAACTACTTGTCATGTCTTTAATGCGCCTCATCTCACTCACCTTCCGGCTGATCTACTTGGAAAGCCCCTCTGCCTGTCCTCATTTGGGGGCAGGGGGCTTCTGTTTCACTTTAACTCGTTCAGGTACCACACGCTCCAGGAAGCCTCCGGTAAACTTGCTCTTTGCCCCTTTCGCCCCCCTGTACTTATCTCTCTCCAAGCACTCATCACGGTTTTTCAGTCAACAGCTTACTCTTTGTCTATCTCACCACGCTTTAATCTCCTTGAGGGCAGGAGATGTCGTTCCCATCTTTGCATTCCCAACGCCCATTGAAAGCATGGCACAAAATAATTCGCAGGGTTTCTACTGCCCTCACCAGACAATCGTTGTGATCCAACGTTCTAGTTTTTATTATTATTTTGTAAGATGGTATTAGAATCATAAAACGTTAGATGTAGAAGAATACCTATGCTGCCTTCTATAAGTGTGTCATATATAGAGTCACGTGGTTTTGGCTTTAAGCACCAATGATCCGTTAGGATACTCTCAGCCCCATATCCTCTTCAAATCATGGACCAGCACAAGCTTAAGTGCCTACAATCTCATTTCCTGGGAGGAAGAAAAGGTGAGTAATGCCGGCCACAAAGAAAAGGGAGGAAAATGGCCACTGGGTAAGTGAAACACAGGGTTTGTAAATTTATTAGTAATTCTGCTCTCCCAGAAATGTCTAGGTCTGGAGAAAGAAAATATTATAGACATTTCTTTCTATTTTAAATATTTTCCCTAACTGACTTCCATGAGCATGTCTAAATTGACAGAGCAGCAACTGTAGCTCATTTATTCCAGGGTCCTGCAATTTGCATAGTTTCATAACCTGTTAGCATCTGCTCATTGATAATTCTGAGCTTGTGCTCTCCTGCTGATTTTTCCTGCAGAGGTGGAAACGCACTCAATGTCAATCTGTTCCTTTAATTTTCCTGTGCAAACAAAGTCAGGGGCCAAAGATGCTCGGTGACTGCAAAAGATCATTATTATTTTACCAACTCTAAGAATACAATACTCCATTACTACAACTTCTTAGGAATAAGTGCCCCTAAAATCAAGACAGTGAGGCAGTGCAGAAGACAGATTCCCATAATACTACCCGCTCGCCGCAACTAGAGAAAGCCCGCGCGCAACAACGAAGACCCAACACAGCCAAAAATTAAAAAATAATAAATAAATTTACTTTAAAAAATGCTACACAAATTATTTTGCAAAGGGCCAACTGTAGCCTACCGCTGCCCAACAGGTTCGTTGCAAATTGTACAATTCTATATCCATCTCATCAGCTTTCAGAATGCACACTGGCTATGGGCAAATTGGCTAATGCAAAAATCCAGGCTAACTGTAGGCGTAAACAGAGTCCCCAGTACACCTGTATAAGATCTCAGGGGCTACCACGGAAATTTCTTTAAAAAGAAAATAAGACCAAAACAACTGTATCCCAATCAAAAAAAAAAAGTGAAGAAGACCTCCTTTGCAATTGAGAGGTACAGTTCAAAAGGAATCTCTCTTTGGGTGATAAAATGTATGGGCTTAAATTCACCCTAAGGTTAAAATGAAGTATACTTTCCAAGACCAGAGAGCTCCCAGAAAATTTCTTTGCGGTGGAAAAGGCGGGGGGGTCCGTGAAAGAATCTGGAGATAAAATTCCATCTTTATTTCCTTCACCATTAACTGAAATTTAGCATCTCCTTCCATTAGGAACGTAGGCAACAACCCTGCTGCAGTAGCAATACCTGTGACTTCATTACCACTAGAAATCATTGACGCTTTTAATACCACGTTAAGTTTGTTGCAAATGTCTCAGGATATCATTTACTCTCAGCATGACTTTGAAATTCTTATCTGTAACTTTTAGTTTAAAAAGCACGTTCCTATATCAAAATTTCTTTTTTAAAGTTTTGATAACTGCAATTTCAATATAGCTATTCATTTTCTTTGTAAGCCCATGGTTTTCTTTTCTTCTTCTTCTTTTAGCATTTGAGAACTTCTTTCTTAGGAGGGTCTATAGACTTCACCAGAGGGTCAAAGGGTCTGTTTCTGAAAAAAGGGTAAGAACCCTGCCTTGAAGGTCAAGGAAGAGAGGAAAAGCCAGAGATTCTGTTGATAAAGTTCTCCAACTTCACAATTTTGCTCTTGGCGGAAAAAGCAGATGTTCCCTCATGAATACACTAATGCACGATTTAAAAATCGATCTCAGGGTAATGATGGTGAGCAAATTCCAAACACAGCTTCTTCTAGGTTGACGGCCAAAGGTCATCCAGATCCTGCTTGAGCTTTAGGGGAAGCCAAAAGCCTGAACCTCTGTGCAGGGAAATTCCCCTTTTATAGAGCAATAAAAGAACACCATTTCCTAAGTAGGGAGAATTCTTTTGATTGGTATTAACTGAGGCTTGAAAACAAGCACAGAAATTAGGTGGACAACAAAAAAAGGCAATGAAACCTCCCTTTTCCCAATCACGCCCCTTTCCTCTGCAAGAAAAGTGTGAAGGTAAAGAAACCCAATACTCTTTTCTACCTACAGTCTTAGCAAATCTCTCACAATCCGTGTGGATGAATGTTTTACTCTCTAAATACTAGGGATTTGATTCTCTGATCTGGCCACACTCACTTTTAATCAAACCAAACATAAAATTACCATTTCAAGTGCCCATTTTGTGCTAGACACACTGTTGAATAAACGAGTGACTATTTGTTGAGCACATACTATTTGCCAGGTACTTTCTATACCGAGGGTCAGCAAACTTTTTCTCTAAAGGGCCAGACAGTAAATATTTTAGGTTTTGCAGGCCCTCGGACAGTCTCTGCAGCAGCTGAGTGCAGGACAAAAGCAGCCACGGGGAATGTGAAAGCAAACGGTGGACCGTGCTCCCCAAAAGCTGATTCACAGAAAAAGGCGTGGGGTCATATTGAGCCCACGGGCTGTCGTTTGCTGACTTCTGTTCTCATGAACAAAGGACGCACCATTTCCATTGCACGGAGCTTACTTTCTAGCAGAGGGGCCTGTACCGTAAGCCAAGGGAACAAGTTCATCCTACAGCTCCCTTTAAGCACGGAGGTGTCACAATGGGGAGCCCAGCAAGGGATGGGGCGGGGGCGTCATGCGGGGAGATTGCAACGTTAACTAAGGGGCAGGGAAGGCCTCTCTGAGAAAGGAACATTCGAGGACAATTTTTAAGGAAATGCAGGAGCAAGCCATGAGTCAGGGAATTAAACTGTCTCTCTTGGACAGGAAGAAACCTGAGACTTGATGACAATTTACTTGTCAAAATTCAGATGCCCAGGCCCACCCAGACCAAGAGGTTGTTCTTTCTGACTGCGTTGAAAGCTCTCCAGGTGATTTCCAGGCATGACTGAAAGTCTGCACTAGGCCATATTGACCTTTAACTTACTAAATTTCTTTTTAAAAAATTAACATAAACACTAATACTTTTACATGCAGAACAGTAAGAGTTAGAAATGTCAGACATTCTATAGCTTCTGAGATGCTCACTGACTTGGTCAAGATATTCTGCAAAGCAGACGAGATTAAATATACAAAAAAATCTCTTGGAAGAAACGCTTATGATGAAAAATAGGATTGGAGCGGGGGCAGGCTGGGGGACACCACAGAGCGAGAGGGAGAGAGAATTAGCACAGCCCTGAGACAAAATACAAATGAACACACAGCTGTCCATCCCGAGCGAGGGTGGACATTTTCTGATGCCTTCTCTTATTGGAATGGAAGAACACATCTGCAAGATCAACGGATGCAGACAATGTACATGAGGCCACGCCCATCTGCTTCAGCAACAATCCATGTCTGGCTGCAATCACAGCTTATTCTTTAGTCTGTGTTAGCCAACGGTCTTTCTCCAGGATGCGCACAGTTCCTGCAGGGGCCAAACTGCTGAACTGAGTAGACATTCACTTTCCTAGCATTCTTTGAGTCTTTAGTGGTAGCATAAATCTTTGCCATCTCCCTCTAGGTTATAATATATATATATATTTTTTGTTTGTTTGTTTGTTTGTTTGTTTACTGGTACGCGGGCCTCTCCCTGTTGTGGCCTCTCCCGTTGCGGAGCACAGGCTCCGGACGCGCAGGCTCAGCGGCCATGGCTCGCGGGCCCAGCCGCTCCGCGGCATGTGAGATCCTCCCGGACCGGGGCACGAACCCGCGTCCCCTGCATCGGCAGGCGGACTCTCAACCACTGCACCACCAGGGAAGCCCAAGGGTATAATATTTTTTATTTACTATCTTGGCAGGGGAGTGAGGAGGGATTTTCAGAAGTTTCCACTGGACCTTCCCCACTAGCATAGCTCTTATTCTCCATCCTAGAAACCCAGGGATGGGGTCACTCCAAAAACTAAGGATATCAATTCCAGTTATGAACTTTGGGACTGGAGAAACGACCCCTGAGTAGATTCATGGTCCCAGTGGATCACTGTCAGGTGGATGGAAGCTAAGACTGCAAATGTGATGTAGCTCACATACTCCCCATTCTTAAAGCTGGGCCATGATGAGCGTTTGGACCTCTGGGTATCAATGACAGTGCAGACCCTATGTCCAGCTGTCTCTGACATGCCTGGTTGTTCTGCTTTCCTCAGTATAAAGTAACCTTCTCATCACCCCCGTCTTCTGCCTCCCAGCTACCGCGGTGCTACCCCACATTGCCCTGCGTGGAGTGCCGTGCTTCCCATCTCTAGGACCTGTGTGTATGATATACCCTGTTTTCCTGAGCCTCTCTTCTGTCTCCTCTTGTGGCCACACCTGACTGACCATCTCATTAAAAAATACAAACACTTTCCCCAGTCAGGGTCAGTGAAACGTCACACAGCTCAGCTACCGCTTTGTGCCAGGCCCCAGCTCACAACCAGCACGACAACTTCACCTGCAGGTGGAGGGTGAAAAGCATCAATTCCCCAATTTCTTGCCTAACATCTCAGACAGTGCCACCTTTGTTAGTCCATGACCTCTGACCACTGAGATAGGATTAAACAGGTAAGAAGTGTATTAGGTGAAATTCCTATGAGAGAAAAAGGAGGGGGGAGCGAGGAGAGGACAGGAGGATATCAGAGGGGCCCCTCCCCTCCCTGCCCATCCTCCAGGGCAAGAGAGAGGAGAAAGGAAGGCGGGAGTGTCTAGATGGAGAGAAGCCTTCAGGAGAGTTTGGTGAGGCCAGTGGGAGCCCTTAATCCAAAGTCCTCCATCAGAGGAGTCCCAGGTCTCCAGAAATGGACCTGTCTCAGCATCTCTGCCACGCTCGCGGGTGCGACAATGGGGGCCGTCCCAGCAGACAAGGGTCCTCGGTCACTGAAGGGTCCTCTGTCAGAGACCCCTGAGGTGTGCTCTCCCAGCTGAGTCATACATCCTTAGCCCCACCCTCCCCATGCACTGGGATGCCCCAGAGCTGCCCTGTACCTGGAGCCGGTGAGCTTAACGGTGCTACGTGACTTCAAGTGTATCCATGTCCGCTTTGCTCCTTTGTTGGAGTGAGTGATGGGAATCTGTTTCATGCTCTCTCGTTACTGACTACCATTTCTGTGCTCATCTGCCCCAGAAGATTGATTCTTTCTTTTTAAAACTTTATTGAGGTATAATTGACATACAGAAACTGTACACATTTAACGTACACAATTTGATGACTTTGGACATAGGCATATACCCGTGATATGATCACTATAATAAAGGAACTAAATATCTCTTAGTACCTTCCAAAATTTCCTTGTGTTCTTGTGTGCATGTGTGTTTTTCAGTGGGAGTCCTCACGTGAGGTCTATCCTCTCAGCACTTTATTTCTGATGTCTAAGAGGATGTCCCTACTTCCAAAGGAGCACATCTCTGTACCGTATTTCCACCTGAAGTAGGACCACACGTGGCAAAATTATATCTTACTCTGGTTGATGTTGATGTATTATCTTTCTTTTTTTCTCTCACAGGAGCCTCAAGGGTAATTTTTTTCTTTTTTACCCCATTCCCACCTCCACTCACAACAAAAACAGAAAGAAAGATGCAGAAAACTAGGTTCAATGAAATTTTGACCTTAGTGTCACATGAAGATACCTGCTTCCAAAACCTCTTCCTGGTGAGACGGGGTCTAAGGGAAGTTGAGAGGGAAGAAAAAGCAGCATTTCAGAAGAGGAGGAAGGATGGTTGGGAGGTACCAGGGACATCAGAGTGAGACAGAGGAGAAGGACTCCCATCAGAAAACCAGACAGGGACTCAGGGGAGACCTGGAGGTGGGGGGAGCACGAAGGGAGAGGCTTGGCCCCCCAAACAGGGAACTAAACACAACCTGTTGCCTATTCTCTAGAAGCAGGAGCCTAGGAACAAGGACTGTTGTTAGATGCAGACACCGCTGACTTTTCTGTTTCAAAGCTCGTGATCCCTTTTTGAGTGAGTTCCTACAATATTCTTTTCCTGGTCGAATAAACTTTGTAAAAGTCCAAGATGAGTTTAGAGAACCTGCAACAAATTTGATCAATAATTTCAGACTGACACGCCCGCGCCCATACACGCCTGGGGTAAGGATGGAGGGAGCTGGGTCCTGGGTAAGTCCCGCTATGGAGATGAGACCGCTTCTCTCCTGGGTTGGTACGTGGTCGTCATGCCACTGCAGGCAGCTCCTCTTGTTTGCTTGGAACCACCCGCCCACGCAGGCACCTCTTCATGTCCACTTTTGGGGGAATAGCCCCCCCCTCGGACTCTGTACTCTGCCAGGGAGCAGGTGTGTGACCGAGGCTGACAGTCTCTGTTCAGCTGGCCAGGTGGGCGTCCTGAGCCCAGGTGCTCACAGCAGCCCTCACAGAGGGTCCCTAAGTCTAGATTCGAGGAAGGCATATACGGGAGCTCATCCTTGTTCGGGTCCAAATCTGACTCAGTCTCAAGCAATGGTGTAAATCAGATACGACCGGGCAGCTGCCTGTCTTGTCAACAGGCTGATACCTTTATGCTGCTTCACAAGCCTAGAAAAAAATGCAAAAGCAAGAGATTCCCACAGAACTCTGGGCAGATTCCCAATTGCCCTAGGAAACAACTCCACCCCAAGCAAGGACTACTCACTTCCATTAAACACACAGTCTACAGGGAATTAGGGCATGTTCTTCTGCTACGACTTCTGCAGAATTTTAATTTCTTTTTTCTAGTTGTTCAAAATTTTCCTGAAAGATGATGAAGTGAAACCCAGGAACCGAAACACCATGGACTGTATAATGATGAGATTTCTCTTTAGAGAATCCTGTGGGCAATCTGGCTTAAACACTGACTTAAATGTCATTTAAGTCAACTCAACAAAGTTGTAGAGTCGCTTTTGAGCTTGATGCCGTGTTACGAAAAGACAAGAAAGGTAATGGAAGAAGCCTATGTCCTCTGGCAAATAGCTTTGGCTCAAAGGACGGCAAACATCACGATAAGTACCTTATAGCTGATGGTGGAATTTATCGTCAGGCGTAAACAAACAGTAGAGCAGGGACATAAGTGGGGAATATTCAAGGGTGCCTTGGAAGCAATTTTCAAGTTTGCAAGCTCGGACTTCTACGGTCCTTACTGACTGTGAATCTGAGTCAGAGTCGGTAAGATGCCCGTGACAATGCTGAGAGAGAAACTGCCTAACACTGTGACGGAGAGGCAGGGTATATCGCATTGTTACTTCCATCTGGTGGATGTGTGCTTTGTCACACCTGGAGAGGTCCAGGTAATTGTGAGGCATATTGTTTCAATTATGATTAATAGGCGATACTACTGGGCAGTTTGCCTCTAAAAAGTATCAACGTGGAATTTAGGAAAATAGCATTGACTTTAAGTAAAGCTTTCTACTATTTACTACCGTCCCCAAGTTACTGATTTCCAACGTCTGGATATTATAGTTGAAGTCTGTTTCCTTCAGGTTACTTGGTGCCATGGACTGAATGTCCCTACATCCCCCCCCTTCATTTTGGAAATCCTAACCCCCAGTGGAATGGTGTTTGGAGATAGGGCCTTTGGCAGGTAATGAAGCTTAGACGAATTAATAAGGAGAGAGCCTTCGTGATGGGATTAGTGCCCTTATAAGAAGAGACACCAGGGAGCTTTCTTCCTCCCCTCTCCTTGCCATGTGAGGACACAGTGAGGAGGTGGCCATCTGAAAGCCAGGAAGAGAGCCCTCACCAGGAAAATGAATCAGATGGCACCTAGATCTTGACCTTCCAGCCTCTGGGGCTGTGAGAAGTATATTTTTCTCCTGTTAAAGCCAGCCGGCCTGTGGTATTTTGTTATGGGTGCCTGAGCTGACAAACACACTTGTTACAAAGAATATCCCTGAGAGTTAAACTATAAAGTCAACCTATAAAGCACCGAAAGTGCATTACGCAAAGTCACTGTGGGGAGAAAAGAGACCTCAGGTGAGAGCAAGACTTGACTACAATCGGATTAAAGGTATTAAGGCAGAGGCCAGAGCTCTGCCTGGACCACAGAAAAATATTCGAGTCAAATACAAAAAATGCTTCACTGGGAATCAGAAACCTGGGAGGCTGGTCTCACCTCTGAGTCTATAAAGCTCTGCAAACTCAAGAAAGCAACTTGAAACTCAATTTTTGAGCTCAAAGAAGTAGAAAATCACTTGCTCTGTCGCTGCAAAAGTGCAGTATATATACCTCTCAGAACTAGTCAGAGAACAGAGAACTAGTCCCTACCCTTCCTGTGGGGAGTCGGGGGGCGTGTGACTGGGTTACCACCATCTCTACACCGTGTGGCCAATTTACACAGCCACTGTCCCCTGTCTTCTGCCAGCACACGTGATTCAGCTGGGTCACGTTCTATAAGCAACACTTTCATCCACGTCCAGCAGAACAGTCAGGAAGGACTCTTGCCCCCGCCCCAGGACCTACAGAAGTTCATTCTTAAGTTTGCTCTTTTATAAACGTCACCCACAACGGAGACAGCTGCTAGGCCCAGCTATCACACAATATGTCCTATTAATTAACACAATAAACACAATTTAAAACCTGTTTCATTCTAGGGCCCATCTTGTCCCTAGTGTTCTATTTTTAAAATACTATTCAATGTCCATAGCTGTTTTAATACAAAGGTATTTCTACTTAACTACTACCTCTCAAGGTCTCAGATATTGTTTTACGCAAAGCTTTTAAATCGCAATAAAGTGGTGATGAAACGGCAATAACTTAGCTGTCTTTTCCCGTCGGCTTTAAGTTGCACCGTACTGCTCTAAAAATATTTCGTATATAAGCTCACTCTCTCCTTACTTCCCTCCCGTAGGGTTGCTGGTGCACCTGTTATCCTGTGTTCATCCTGAAATTAACGACCTTCTTCTGTGCCTGCCCAAAACCCTGCCACCTTCAGCCTCTGCATCCTCCCAGCAGCCCCTCTGTTTGACCACGCTGGTCTTCAAAGCAGGAATAGGCCAATAAATTCCTGTAGCCCTTTTTAGCTCTATTTCAATATTATATTCCTTAGATTTGTGTGTGAATGCATGCTGCATTGGAATGCACTTTTGGAGCCAAGGTGATGAAGACTTCACATACCCATATTCTCCCAAGAACTTAAGAAAATGCTGATGCAAAGGAAGAGGGTTAGAAATATGTGTCAATTAAATAACCCATAGCAATTTGGGAGAATGAGGATAGTTATTTCTCATCGCAAACACTCATATACATGTGTCCACACACGCAAAGGGAATCAAATATTTATGCCCACCTGAAACGCAGACTTCAAAGCACTCAAAGAGGGACAGCCAAGTCTTGTTATTTGTAATTTTTGTATTCTATAAAGTTTCCATGAGTCCTGAATTAGCGAACACGGAACCATTTTTCCTATGGAAAATGCAGGCTTAGGTTCCCGGGAGCCTCTAGTCACAACATTTTTCGTCACCCAGTCAATACGTGACCGTGTCTTATGTGTGTTTCTGCTAAAAGAAACCTTACTGAATATACTTTTGGATTCATTACCATCGAATTCGTGGCCAGCAGCACCATAATGCAGCCTGAACAATGCTCATCTAACACACGTGGGCATCTTCTCCATAAGGCACATCACAGCCTTCTTGCTCTTAGGAACACAAGAAGGCACCTCGTCACTATGATTAGGGTCCCCTTTTAACAACAGAATCACCCACAAGGAGCTAATAAAAAATGCAGAGACCATGCCACTAAAGAGACCCTGAGAAGGACACTGGTCTACAGCAAGAGAGCTGATACCAGAAGGCATCACCTGGCTCAACCTCAGTGAGCAGCTCGGGTACCTGAGGCTTCTGTGTAAGTCTGCAAAAGGGCCGCAAAGGTGCTGGGAGCGCTGATTTGGGGGTTACAGGTAACTTTTAGGGAGTAGGGGATTTCGCGAATATGGAATCAGCAAATACTGAAGATCTACTCTCTGTGAGTCTCCCTGTTGCAGGCAGCATGCGGGGACCGGGGGGCTTTTCCTGTTGCAATGTTTCCCGAAAACCCATCTGTACGCTTTATTTATTTATTTATTTTTGGCCATGCCGCACGGCATGTGGGGTCTGACTCCCCGACCGGGGATCGAACCCATGTCCCCTGCACTGGAAGCACAGAGTCCTACCCACTGCACCACCGGGGAAGTCCCATCTACACCCTTGAAAGGGTGTGAAAGGGAAAGACAGGAACTTCAAGTCATAAGACTTCTGTTCCAGCCAGGCTCCACCAAGCATGCCTCGTCTGCACGTGAACCTTGGGGTCCTCACTTAGCAGTAGAATTGGACAGGGTGAGGACACACTTTTTTCATTAGTGCTCATTTTAAATGACATACATGTTTCTGGTGCACATTAATTTGGGCTTACCATTGTGTGGTTCTTCTCTGAAACCAGTCTGCTGATTCCTGCAAACACTCACACAGAGTGAATTTACTGCGAAAACTGAGACACTGCGGGGTCTCCTACTTCTACAGTAGCACCTTGGAGACCTGCAGGAATTGTGGGGTGACCTCAAACCCACCCAGGGAGGGGCTGGCTCCATTAGAGCTAATAATTAAGAGTCCTAGTAAGCATGATTGATTGAGAATCCATACTCAATAATTACACTATCTGAAAAAAAATAAAAAGTTAGAAGTCCACCCTGGAGGCATGGGGGCTCTCAAAGGGGACAACTTCAGAGAAACAAAACAAAATAAAATGATATTAATGATGATGATGATAATTAGAATAATAAACATGGGCAGAGGGCTTGCTGCTCTGAGAAATGAGAACAAAAAAATTTAAAAAGTAAACTCAAAGGATTATGTTCGACTCAGTAAACGCAGTGGTGTTTATAAAACACCATAGAATATGTTGAAAGTGTGGTGAGCAGCTAGACAGTGAGAGGCCAGCTAATAAATGGAAATCAAATCTCTGTGCTCAGATGTTTTTTTCCTTTTATTCTTCACTTTCCTTGATACGGCTTAGACTAGCTCTGTCTAATAATAAATTATCCATTTTTTAAGTTAAGAATGATTTGCTCGGGCCACATCAAACTGTAGTTGCCGGGCTGCTTGCTCCCCACATCCAAACACTCTGTGCTTATGGAAAAGACTCTGACAAGTACAGGTTTCTGGTAACTGACTACACCGCTGAACTGAATGAAGAAGCATTTTCAGAACTCTAATGGAAAACTGATGAACTCATAAAAGTGCTAACAAAAGATCAAGATGAAAAAAACAATTAATTACACGGGACTGAGTGAACTGATGAGGGTGATGATAATTTTTGTGACTTTCTGTTTGAATAAAAAAAAAAATCCCACAAGGACGCAGAGGCAAAAAATAGGCAAATCAATTTTCACTGCAAAGTAAAGGAGCTGTTACAGTGGAGGATTCCTGGGCTGAATGTCAATATTATGACGCAGGGTGAGTGGGTTTCGTGTTTGGTAATTGCAGTCATTGGTGCTTTTGTTGTGGCCATCCATTTACAATGCTTGGTGTCAGTTTATTTATCTCTTGTAAAAATAAAATACAGTGTGTGTGTGTGTGTGTGTGTGTGTGTGTGTGTGTGTGTGAAAAAATTTAAAAACTCTTTTTAAAATAAATAAATAAAACAAACACTCTATGCTTCAAGGGCTGCTTATAATGTGGCCACAGAAAGACCACCGCAAATCATCGGGTGCTAGTTAAGACCAGGACAGTTATAACCACAGGAGGGAACCAGGAGACATTCCTTGAACCCCCCAGTCGTGATGGAGCATCACCTGAGGTCAGGTGTGTTGTGCACGGTATGATGAAGATGAAGTAAACCATATGCTTTGACAAAGTTTGGTGCTGTTGAAAATGCAGATGGGGACAAACAGCAGGTGGCGGTTCTGACCCGTCCAGACTTCCCTCCTGCCTCCATCACAGAAGGCAGCCTCTGTGTGGTCAGAAATGTGACAGGCATCGGGACTTCCCTGGTAGCGCAGTGGTTAAGAATCCGCCTGCCAATGCAGGGGACACGGGTTTGAGCCCTGGTCCGAGAAGATCCCACATGCTGCGGAGCAACTAAACCTGTGCACCACAACTACTGAGCCTGCACTCTAGAGCCCGCGGGCCACAACTACGGAGCCCGCGAGCCACAACTACTGAGACCACGTGCCACAACTACTGAGCCTGCGCACCTAGAGCCCATGCTCCGCAACAAGAGGAGCCATCGCAATGAGAAGCCCGCGCACCACAACGAAGAGTAGCCCCCGCTCGCTGCAACTAGAGAAAGCCCGAGCGTAGCAATGAAGACCCAATGCAGCCAAAAATAAATTAATTAATTAAAAAAAAAAAAGAAAAAGAAATGTGACAGGCATCGTGCTCTCTACACAGCCTTCCCTGGTGGTAGGTCGGACCCTTCATCCTTCCCAGCCCCGTTCCAGGGCAGGTGATGAGTTGGACAACAATTATTCACTGACTATGAGAGGTCTGCCCGGCCTTCTGCCAGGTGCCCTCGCTCAGATTTTCCGTGAATACTTGACACATGTATTTTTCAATTTGGGGAGCTGGTCTGAAATTCCCAAGCAGTCACCTTTCATAAAAATGGTGTGATAGAGGAAGTCTCTAGAATCATTGCTTTTCCTAGGAGCAACTTTATATGTCCTTATGAGCTCCCTCTTCTGCCCACTGTCAGGAAACTGGCTACCCATATCTTTTCCTGACCCCTAATTTGTTTATATATTGGATGGGCCAAAAAGTTCGTTCGTTTTTTTTTCTGTAAGATGTCTTTAACTTCAAACAATTGTGTTAGATTGCATGTGACAGTTGTCATATCAGCGTGCATTTAAAAAAAGACTTATCAAAGTTGGTGAATTTTTGTGTAGCCATTTTAATATGGGCCACTTTTTGGCCCACCCAATATTTTCTATTTGAGAAAAATAATCAACGATGTCACGAGATGTGCACACATCATTATAAGTTGATTACCTTCCTGGAAAATTTTCCTTTCGGTTCTGTCATCTTTCAGATTGCAAAGGAATGCATCTTGAATGCAGACACATCAGGCCAGAGAGGGAGACATTCGTGGGCAGAGAGCTTCACTCCTCCACCTCCTACCCCTCATAGAAGGTTCTAGCAATGTCTACTCATAAGGCTCATGGTCCAGTTTGGCCACACAGCACTTCCTTCCTCCCACAGACCCCAGTGCGGTGCTCATGGGACACATCTCCAGAACAAAACCCACTGTCCTGGCGTCCTCTGTCAGAGGAGAACTAATTTACACCCCGACAGTGTTCATGGAAGTGTCTGCCTTCTCCAAGGCAAGCGTAAGTGTAAGTGGTATAGCAAGATTGTTTTGAGGAAAAATCTCCCATCTTTATAGGTTTTACCCCTAAAAATGATAACGGAAAATAGTGGGAATTCCAGAATCACTAAGGGACAGAAGGAAAAGAGAGACATGGAAAGGATGCTTGTCACTTAGATGGAGGAAAGCCAGAATGAGGATAATAGACCAAAAGCAGTGTTTTTTATATTTTAGTAACACTGAATACACACAGTAACCCACCTGTATGGGAGAACAGTATTCCTCCAAGTCAGTGCTAATAACGAGGTTCAGTTGGATTTAATATAATCCTAAATCTAATTTAACCTATATTTTAAAAAATGCACATTATATTATTAATTCATTCCCTATACCTATTATTCCTTTTTATTATAAAATTTATCTGACACAAACCAAGATGGATCTTTATGTTTTTTCAGGCTTTTAAACATCTAATACAGCATATCATCTCTAACGACGTAGAGAAAATCTGTAACAATCAGATTTTAAAAGGGTTGAATACTGTTATAATTCAATGGAACGGGTAAAAAGCATTGTTATTAAGTTACAAAATTCTCACTCTCCCCTTTAAAAAATTGGATTCATCAAGAAAATTATTTCATGTCTTCATTTGTTCTTAAAATATAAGAATAAAAAATGCAGCTAACTTTAGTTTTAAAGGCATCATAAGTTTAAGAAAATTTTATTTAAAATAACAACTTGGCCAAACTGCAATTTACTAAAGAAATTAGGATAGAAATGTAAAGCACATTTGTGTTTATTGTGTGTAAAATAATTAGAATTAAATCTGGGTTGAGAGTAAAGGACAGTAGCAGACCCTTGGACTAGAAGTTAGGATATTTCAATTCTAGTTCAACAATGGCCAGGTCTCAGTGGACAAGTCTTGTAAATCACTGCTCAGGCAGTAAATTTTATTGAGCAGCTACTATATGCTGGGGGAATGTATGAAGAATTGGGGTACATCAGAACTTACGTTCCAGCTACTTTTTCTGGATTTCCATTTTTATAGGTCTATGAATAGGGTTGAGGCTCCCTGCCTACGTGATGTGGTGCAGCCTCATAGCTTCAAGCAGTGTCCACATAGCAACTGCTTCCAAGTTGTTATCTCCAGGTTTGTCCCTCTTCCCTGAAATAGGGATTTGCACATCCCACTGCTTGGATGTTTAATAGGCAACTCAAACCTAACCAGACTTCTGATTGGCCATCCCCAAACTGCTCCTCCCACAAAAACCTGAGAGTCAGTCTTGATTCCTCTCCCTACCCCCACCCCAGAATTTCTGGCAGAAAATCCTTCAGCTCTGTGTTCAAAATGCTGTGTCCTCAGAATCTGCTGATTTCTCCCAACCCCACCATCGTGACCCCCAAAGGCTTTGCCTGGATTCCTACAACAGTTTCCTAATAGGTTATAAGTCAACTGCTCTTAAACCTCTACGCCTAAATCTCAACACAGAAGCCAAGTGACTTTTTAAAAATGTAAGATCAGGGACTTCCCTGGTGGCACAGTGGTTAAGAATCCACCTGCCAATGCAGGGCACACGGGTTCGAGCCCTGGTCCTGGAAGATCCCACAGGCCGCGGAGCAACTAAGCCCGTGTACCATAACTACAGAGCCTGTGCTCTACAGCCCGTGAGCTGCAACTACTGAAGCCCTTGCTCCTAGAGCCCGTGCTCTGCAACAGGAGAAGCCACCACAATGATAAGTCCATGCACCACAATGAAGAGTGGCCCCCGCTCACCGTGACTAGAGAAAGCCCTCACACAGCAGCAACGAAGACCCAACGCAGCCAAAAAAAATATATTTTTTAAAAATGTAAGATCGAGTCACCCACTGCTCAATAACTCCGATGACATAGCATCTCGTTCAGAGAAAAATCCACTATCTTTACAATAGACCTCAACGACCATACATAACCCACCCAATTACCTCTCTACCCCAGCACTCTCCTCACCCACTCTGTGCCAGCTCCACCAGACCCCTCGCCCTTCTCCGACACACCACGCACAGTGCTGCCTCGGGGCCTTTGCACCTGCTGCCGTCATGTGCGGTGCTCTGCCCACAGGCGGCCACGGGGCTCACTCTCTCTCCTCTTCCAGGTCTTGGCTCAGCTAGCATTTTCTCAGTGAGGCTTCCCCTACCCAACCCTTTTCCCACCCCACACCCCCCTTCCCTGCATTGTTTGTCTCAACAGCATTTCTCATGATCTGACATACAAAATATTATCCTTATTTTTTATTCTCTGTCTCTTCCTACTAACAGACAAACTATATGAGAACAAAGATTTTTGTGTTTTTATCCACTGCAGTATCTCCAATGCCTGACACATAATAAATTCTCAATAATTATTTATTGAATTAGCAAGTGACAATAAATGCATTGAAAAAATAGTGGGTGTTAATTATATGTTATCTTCACATATTCTGTGTGTGTGCCTGTGTGTGTGTGTGTGTGTGTGTGTGTGTGTGTGTGACAGAGAGAAACAGAAAGAGAGAGAGAGGAGACCTCAAACTTCATGAAATTTCAGCCACTAATCAGTCCACATGCATTACTGAATACTTGCTTTGTACAAGAAAATCTTAGATGCTTTGTTGACAGAAACAGTTACTAATCAAACAGGAGAGAAAATTTAACAGATCTGTAATATCTTGGAAGCTGGGATGAGTGTGGCCTAGTGTATCCTCCGTGGCTTCGTGGAGGTAAGAATTCACCTTTCTTGGAAACAAGGATAATGATGAGAGATGTCTATGAAGGCCTGTAGGCAGGAGGACCAGCTCAAGCAAAGGGGCAGTGTTTCAACCGCAGGCCATGCGTTCTCTGGACCTGGGGTCAATCCACCTGCCAGGAAAGGAGCACGATTTAGGGAGATAGACAAGTAGTCAGGTTACTGGGCCCATAATGTGGAAGACTCTGAAAGCCAAACTAAATTATTGAAAACTAATGGCCAATGAATAAGTCAGGAAAACCGCTTGTCAAACAAAACACAATACGAGGCCTAAATCTATAAACAGCGCCATGATTGGCTGCTCTGGATGACGTGGAAGCCAAGCGCGCGGACAGCTCACGTTCCCTTCCTCAGCTCCCCTTTACCCACTGCCGTGGTTTTGAGCCTTATGGAAACCAGAGGCCCTTCAGACCCTTGAAAACCACGGCTATAGATCACTGGGGTTTCCCTCTACATGTAATTTACATGTGTCTGCCATCATCTGGAAATCTAGTTAATATCACAGAGCCACAGCTGGCTATGCCTGAATGCCCGCCCTGAGCTGGTAGCCAGGAGATAACCCATCCGTGTGAACCTGGGCCTGGCTTGGCCATCTTCAGTGTCTTTCATCCCAACACTCATTCAACAAACCTGGCCACTGTGCACCAGGCACCATCGCAGGCAGTGTGGGTGCAAAATGGAACCTGGAAAAGCTGATCGGGTTAACTGCTGCTGAGGAAACAACAGGTTAGTGTCCTGGAGCTTAAAGGGTGGGATTAACCAGATTTATAAGGTTGGTCAGAGAAGGAGCTCTGAGGAAGCACGTTTAATCTGAGACGTTGAGGGAGGAAGGGGCTGGCTATGGGGTGAGTGAGGAAGAGGATTCCAGATGCAGAGGACAGCACACACCAAGTCCTTATGGTAGGAACGTGTCTCAGACATGCAAGGAACTGAGCGATGGTCCCTGGGCTTGGAGGTCATTCGGTTTTTGTCTTCAGAGCAGAGGAGGACCCTCGCTACTAAACACGGCAGAGACTGCAAGATGCATTATTCCTGGTCTGTCCCAGATGCTTCTGCTTTTTAAGTCTGATACATCCACACCTACATCTATATCCTCATGTACACCTACCTCTAGACAGACAGACCCCCACATACACACACACACAGACACACACACACGGGCTACTTCCAGAGGTCACTAGGCCAGAGCTGCACTTGCCAAGTATAGTCAGTCCTGAACTTCATGGTTTACAGACTCCATATCTGCAAATTCACTGACTCGCTAAAATCCATTTGTAACCTCGAAATCAATACTCATGTCACCTCTGCAGTCTTTCACAAACGTGCCCAAGGTGGTGACGATTTTGAGTTGCTGTCATGCGCGTCCCCTGAGGAGGTCAAACAGGGCGATGCCCTGCCTCTTTGTTTCAGCTCAGACTGTAAACCAGAGTCCTGTTCAGGGTTATTTCGTGCCATGTTTTTCACATTTTGTGGGTTTTTTCTTGGTGATTTTGCTGCTGAAAAAGACCCCCAAGCATAGTGCAGCCGGACCGCCTCATGTTCCTAAATGTGACACAGGCCTCATGGAGAAGCCACGTGTGTGAGACAAACTTCGTTCACGCATGGGTTATACCGCTGGTGGCCTTGAGTTCAGTGTTGGTGAATCAACAGTTACATATTCAATATGGTGTCTTTAAACAGAAAACACTTCAAACAAAAAATACAAAAAAGAAGACTTGTATTGATCAGTTAAGAAAATGTGGTGACCAGAGGCTCACAGGAAACCAACGCCGTGTTTCTTCCAGGAGCAGTGGTTCAATGTTCACTAATTCGGTGTTCATGACGCTTTATAGAACACGCCACGGTGAATGACAAGAATTGACCGTAGAAGATTTTTGCCTCATTGTACGCAACTGGGAAGAGTGGTATGTAACTGGGAAGAGTGGAATGTAATTGGGAAGAGTGGTAAGCAGTTGATGAGAGATTAAGGCAGAAAACCAGGAAGGGGGACCTATTCAAAAGCATTGCTCTTTAGATTTCTGTACCATTTTTCACACTCTCCAAAGATTTGAAGTAGCCCCTAGATTTGTAGATAAGGCAAAGCTAGATTTAATCTCTTTTCAGTGAGTTGACGAGCAATCGTAGTTCTTGGTACACGTGCCCTATTCTGCTGGTACATCTGAAGCTGGAACACGATGACCTTCGGCAACCAAGTTAATTAACAAAACAAGAAAATGAATTCTGAACTGTCGCGTGACTCAAGGACAACCCTCCATGGGACCGACTGGAATGAATCTGAGGAATACCATTTTGAGCAGAATGTTCCTTAAGTTTATATTTTTGTGTGCAGTTGCTTAAAAATATAATTTCTCAGTAAAGACTCCCTACTACACCTGAATCCGTATGATCGCCTTGTTCATTCAACTGTATTTAAATAAACCCAAACTCCTCCTAATGGTCTCTAAGACTGCGTGATTTCACTGCAGCTTTATTTTGTAACTCTCTACTTGATTATAAATTTCAAACAAAGGGAAGCGTTTGGATGATAAGAGCAGCCTACCGGATATTTATCCAACGCTAACGTTTTGTCCTATTTGCTTCAGCTCTTCTAAGGAGATGACGGTGGACACAGCTGAGTCCCATCTTTTCCACCTGCTCTGGCCCCGCCTCCTCTCCCAGGTGTACATTCTCAGGATGATGTCCATCCTGTGTCCCTCTTGTTTGGAACCTTGACTACTTCTATACGGAATCATGAAGAACATAAAAGTTTTGCAGGGAAAAAGGAGCTTGGAGGTCACCTAAGTGATCATTATTTTACTGTTTTCTTTAGGACTAGCCAGGGGGGCAATAATAAAAAGCTCCTTGCTCTTTGAGAACCCAATGATGACCCTACTGGGTTATTCACAATACCAGCATGAAAGAGCAAAACTGTACGGGGTCCTCATTCAAGTAACGTGCTTTCATTTAACCCCTTACAATTTTTAGGAGCTCTGTTTTCATTTCCGTCCCAAGTAAACACAGGGTAACTCAACAATGATTATGGGTATTCTGTTCATTTACTTGCCTTTCAAAAGCACTCATTTTGTTTTGAAAGATGAAGTTCCTTCACCAATACTGTATTCAGTGAATGTTCAACTTTATTTTATACACTGTCATGGACAGTGTAACTGGAGATGACGGTCCACAGTGATGGCTACAAGTCCCTCAGGCCGCACAAAGAGAGCCCAGTAGCTCAGATGACAGGCATTGCCAAGCCCTATCCTATTAATAATGCGTTAGCTCCTGCCATTGCCTGCAGCTCCACCATCGCTCAGAGAGGCCCTGATTGTGCCTTTGGCTTTCCTGGGTCCTCCACGGATAGGAGCATCACTGAACAGCGTACTGCAAAATTCACCGGGTGGTTAGTCATAGAAAACCCAAGGCACAAATGCACAGCCACTACCTCCTGAGTGCCTGCTGTTGAACTTTAAGAACGTAAGAAAATGTCATTGAAGCTGAATCTGCAAATACAAATGGATAGCTAGTGGGAAGCAGCCGCACAGCACAGGGAGATCAGCTCGGTGCTTTGTGACCACCTAGAGGGGTGGGATAGGGAGGGTGGGAGGGAGGGAGACGGAAAAAGAAAAAAAGAAATTGGTTCTAGAGAATCCAAACAGCACATTCTTCTTTCCTGCTAAGAACGAGTGGCCAGCAAACCAATTCCTCCCTATTAACCGTGAGATAAAGTCCAGGCTCTGTAGTCAAGCATTCAAAGATCCAACCTGCTTTTTCTCTACAGAACCATCTTGCTAGAATTAGACCGACCTGCCTGGTTTACCAAGACGGGCTATAAGAATTCCTCCCCCTCCCCTTTCCTTAAGTGATGCCCGTGGCTCAGAATAACCCGAACCATTTTCCTTATCTCCTGAAATCCGCCTGAGTCCTCAAGGCAAAGCCACGTGCCCTTCCTGCCTGTGACCTTGACCTTCCCTGCACCCACAGGACCCCCACCTCCCAGTCTCCTGCACGGACAGCTCTGAAGGGCTGCACCACTAATAGGACGGTGAACGTACATGCTGAGAGCTCACCTATAAGTGGCATTTTTTAAGGAGGAAGAACCTGGATTGAAGATTGCTGGTGTGGGAGCCTTTGCTCACACTCACCACTATCTGCTTTGTTTCATTTCTGAGCACACAAAAAAATACAATTCCCAACTCTCGTGCAGGGGGCTGGCACCACAGGACTAATTCTGGCCAGCGGGCCCCGAGCAGAGATGCAAATTCCCGCTACAAGGAAGCATGAGCCCTCTGGTCCCAGATTCGGGAACTGCAAGCCCTACGTGGAGAAGACAGAGCGGCACAGTGAAAACAGCTGCATCTCTGAGTCATTGTGTTGCCCGCAGGAGACTCTGAGGGAATTCAAATGAAAACCTTGGCTGTGCTGAACTACTCTTTTGGCAATAATCTGTAACCATAACACAGCTTCAGAATCTAATCCTACATCAGCCATTAACACGATAACGTGGACAAATGATGTCTACAGCCTCGGAGGGAGAAGGAATTTGTCTGACAACCTGTAGAGAAGTCAAGCATTGCTTTACCTACTGCATCGTACTTCCAGTGCGTCCACACATTTTTCTTATTTACTCTCCTAGCAAGGACCACGGAGCTCGCTCCCAGCTCCCCGCCATCACAAACAATGCTGCAACGAACACGCTTGTGGGTTTCCGAGAAAGGATCTTTACAACCAGGACAGGGTTTCCAGGTGGTATGATGAAAAAGTTCTGGAACTAGAGGGTAGCCACGTTCGCACACACTGTGAACGCACTTAATGCCACTGAGTTGTATATTTCGCCATGCTAAGAAAGGTAATTGATACGCCACATTGCTTGAAACATTCGTTCCTCTTAAGGAGTTGGGTTTTGTTTGCACTATTGATTTGCTCAGTCAACCCCTTCATCACAGAGAATACCAACGAAACAAGCTCAGACTTCTGCCAAATTAGTAAGATTCCATCTAATGAAGCTTTAGACTAGAATTCAAGAATCATTAACTGGACTAGGAGTCCAGCCAGATCCACCATGAGCAGAAGAAAGGGCCTCAATGACTACATTTTTCAAAGTGGAATAATTCATTTATTTCCCTAAAAAGTACATCCCATTAGAGCAAATTTGTATGTCTCTGCACTGAAATACTTCAGTTCTTCCAGTGGGCATAGTGACAATTACTTTAAGAGATGCAGGTTCTTTCAGTTTAAGGTCATATTTGAGCTATACCTGTATCGACATGTATCTACATGCGTATCTATACACATACACACACACACCATCAGTATCATAATTTGACATAAATTCCTGAGGAATTAATGTATTGGAGTCAATACATTAGGGCGTCTGCCCTAAGTGTGCAGAAATCGAGCATGTCTCTCGGTTTGAAGAAGAGGGGCCGGAGAGTCATGGCCAGAATGGATGAAGGTTCCCAGTGTGGGAAGCAGCAGCCTGCAATGCAGCATGGGGGAAGGGAAGGTATGTGGGGTCAGTCAGAGAGAACACAGAGCTGGCAGAGCTAAGGGGCCAAGAAGTACAGTAGATGATGAAAAGCTAGTAAAGAAAAACAAAGTGCCAATACTCAAGGTCACTTTGCTGAATTCACCTGGCATGATTACAACATCAAATTAAAGTAATAAGACCTGGAGAATGAACTCTGTCATCTTATACAGTTTGGAAATAATAATTTCGTACCCTGAATGACCATACACAATCAATTCAAAAGGCACCCATATATTTTCAGGAGTGCCATATAATCAGACCAATACAAATGAATTATGATTGGGGATTTTACTTATCAAGGAAAAAGGCAAATAGGAAGGGATTCCCTTAATCACGGTTGCATGGTTTATTTGGGGCCAGGAAATGGAAGAGATCATGATTTCCCAAGTTTTCCTAATATTATGTCACCCGTGCAAACGTCAAAACCATTCACATAACCCTTATTGGGTAATAGATGAACGGGTAGCATATACTGACTAAGAATAGATACCAATTCCTTCAACACTGCTATTCACACCAGCTTCTAAATACATCTCAAGTACAGTTGTGCCTAGTAGGTGAGTAAGCGACTTTCCCTCTCCAGACTCCAGACACTCACATTGCAAGGAAATCTACAAATCCTTAGCTCTGTGTCCTGGGATCTCCAGCTTGGTTTGCCAGCATCTGTGCTGGTGAAAGAGAGCTACCTGTTCAACTTATTTTGTATCAGTTATGTGGAATGATTCCTTTCATAACACAGAGCGCCCGTCTATAACTCTTAAGTTCACAGTCATTATCCGAAGCAATCTTCCACTCCTGCCTCTGCCCTGCGCGAGAGGTGAACTGATTTCTCTCCCTCCTATAAAACGTGAGTGTGCTGGGCTACATCCCCTCTGAAACCTCTTGTAGTTCTAATTATCCTGTGATTTTTATAACATGATAAAACTGAACTAAGGCTATGGCTGTTAGGTTGTACTTCCTCATGTGTCTTAGTTTGGGGCCCCCTAGAAATAGACTCTAAATCAAGGCTTATGGGGCACCAGTAGTTAAGTTGGGAGATGTTTCCAGACACGCCACCAGGAGAGTGGGTAATTGAGGGTGTTTTGGCCCTGTTCCTCAAGAAAGAGACTCCACGTTGGGGTTAAACATGAAAAAACTTGATGAGGGAAAACGCTTGTGTGAAGGAAAATAGCGAGGGTGGCCTGGAAGCTACCAGACCACAGTGCAAGTCTGATCCCAGTGCAGGAGAGAAGCTTGGGTGCCTTTTTGGGTCCATGGATGCTCGTCAGAGAGTCTCTGAATGAAAGTTGGCCATCAGCGAGGTCCCCGATCTCCCGAGAGATGTTACTGTCTCTGCCACACTCTGTTCCTGGCTGGGAGGAGGGAGGCTGGATGTTGCACAACTGCCATGACAGATTCCAAAGCATAACAGCTGGGGCCTCAGCCAGCTGTTGTCTCTCCCTGCAGTTGGAGGTTGGCCAGGGCTTTCTCAAGGCTACCACATAAGCCACGGAAGGGACCCAGTAGGGGTGCATTGTTAATCAACTTTCCACGTAGTCAATGGGGACTGTGAGATACAGAGTTATCTTATCCCAGGTTGAGGGCTGGGGTATTCATCTTCCAAGCCCCATTGTTGAGTTGGTTAGGATTGCTGGCAGGGGCATGAAATCCATGGCACTTCTAGCCTACCACACACCGATCAGAGTGCGGAAAAGCCCTCAGACAATCGATACAGGCACCTGCCATTGGAAGTCAGGCCGGCAGGGACAGAAATGGCCAACTGGATATGGGCAGGGCCCCAACAGAGCCTGTGCCACTGCTAGAGACACGTGGCAGTAGAGATCCACCAGCTCCATGCTGGATGCCTCTCTCCAGCATCAAGGCCACGTAGAAAGACCTTGTAAAGATAGCTCATGGTCAGGATTTGCTATGCGTGAAAGCTCTAACAAAGTGAAAATACCTACTCCTCGCTGCTGACTTTTGTTGTTGTTGCAGTACGCGGGCCTCTCACTGTTGTGGCCTCTCCCGTTGCAGAGCACAGGCTCCAGACGCGCAGTCTCAGCGGCCATGGCTCACGGGCCCAGCCGCTCCGCGGCATGTGGGATCTTCCCGGACCGGGGCACGAACCCGTGTCCCCTGCATCGGCAGGTGGACTCTCAACCACTGTGCCACCAGGGAAGCCCTCGCTGCTGACTTTTGCAAGAAGATACAGAAATCTTGAGACAGACTCCTTTCTTGGCAGCCAAGGAGCTCTATTTAGCCTTATCACTGCCCACTATGAGCTTTTTTTAAAAAATTAATTTATTAATTTTGGCTGTGTTAGGTCTTCATTGCTGTGTGGGGGCTTTATCTGGTTGCGGCGAGTGGGGGCTACTCTTCGTTGCAGTGCGCGGGCTTCTCAGCGCGGTGGCTTCTCTTGTTGCGGAGCACGGGCTCTAGATGTGGGAGCTTCAGTAGTTGTGGCACAAGGGGCTCAGCAGCCGTGGTGCATGGGCTTAGTTGCTCCTCAGCATGTGCGATCTTCCCGGACCAGGGCTCGAACACGTGTCCCCTGCCTTGGCAGGCCGATTCTCAACCACTGTGACACCAGGGAAGTCCCCCACCATGAGTTTCTAACAGCCTTTTTTTCTTTCTTTATGAAATAAATTGAACAGACTATTTAAAAGTTAAAGAATCAGGCCATCATATGGAAGACCCAATAGTCTTCCATATTGGGAAGTACATACCATTAGAGCAAATTTTTCTCAAGTAAAATTTGAGTAAGGAAACAAGGTACAAGACAGTTAAGTTTCAAATAAGAGCGGAGCTAGCATTGCAAGAAGCCCTAGCAAGCCAAGGGGGCCAGGGTGGGCACACTCTAGGGGCAGGTAATGGGTTTGATGACATGAGTCTCTCACTGAAGAAGAACAGATTCTGTAGAACAGGGTGTTTAGAACAGACTTCTAATTGGTGGTCATTGTTTGCAAAATGCAGGCTTGGACTACTCCACAGCCTGGGGTTATACAACCAACTCATTTTAATAAGGGCTGAAAGCGCCAAAGCAATCAACATGACAAATTCTTCTGGACTGACTTGCAAAGGAATAGATGATGTACCTGCAAATATATGAATATCCATCATAGCTCCTAGGAGGATAGAGCTTTCACACTATGTGCCAGAAATTTTCTCACGGCATTCCAGAATTGCCCAGAATTGCCCCAGATGCCAGAGTGACCGATATGTGCTTGGTCTCAGTGCTCTGCAGAAACATCAGCTCCGCAGAGGGCCCACTGAAAGTTCAGTAGGTGTTCAATAAATATTACTGAATGTTGATGCTAAATTAATTGTGGACGTGGTAGGGGGCATCATAGGAAGACCGCTCCTACGCGGAACGTATTTTTCTCAGTCCTGCTTCTAGACTGATGAGAGAGCATGACTTACAATAAATTCATTTCACTCTTCTCCCAGATCCAGAGCTAAAGGTGAGACAGCCAGTGTGTAGTCACATGTTCAAAACATCCCTGGCTTTTGCTTCTGCCTCCCTCTGCTGTAAAGGCTGGATGCCAGTTTGCATCGCAGGTGGGTAAACTAAAGCTACCCCACTTTTCTGAAAGAGATGATCACAGATAGGAATTTTAATCAAGTACAGGGCACGACGTGTCACCTCATTTTGCTGTTGTTCTGTCGTTTGCTTAACGTGGTGCGAAGAGTGGGCAGCTAAAAGACAGAGACGGGTAAACTTGAAATCTCACCGTCAGAAACATGGAACGGCCACTAAAACTTGATGTAAAAACTCCCAGTGGTGGTGGCCTGATAGTGACATTACAGCTCATCCCCTGGAGCAATTAGCAGAAACCCCAGGGCTTAGGCCCAGGTTTCCACTCTTCCCTCAGATACTGAATATCAGCACTGGTCTGTTTTTAAATCCCCAATTCAAGTTATAGAAAAAGCAAAACAGACAATTTTTAAGCAAGGAAACAGTAGCCGAATGCAGCCAATAATGCGAGGCTGTGTTTCACCTGGTAAAACCTATGTCACATTTGACTCGTTCGTTCTAGGTACTGATTTCCTGACTCCTGGGAGGAAGGACGTTGAGAAGTGTGGATCGATGGTTCACATTTTACCTTGGAGAACTCCTCTATTGCCCTAATCTGGGGTGGGTGGTGTTTGCTCCAACTTCAGGGCCGTTGAGAAGATGCCTGGGGGACTTGGAAGACAGCAACTACACTGCAGAGTAGCAAGTACACAGCTCACGGGTGTCCCAGTGATGGGGGAGGGTCTGGGGAGTGGGCAGCAGTGGAGGAAGGAAAAGAACTGGGAAACTTCTGCCCGTATCCTTATTTTCTTCTTCAAGCCTGACACAGTGTGATCTTTTGTACAGTATTGCTTATTCAGGACTGAAAAATGGATCACTAACGAATACGGCCAGATCTGTAAGCTCCAAATTTTACTATCCCCAAAGTATGATTCATTAGTAAAGCTGGCCACACTACAGTGAATCTTTTAACCTTCAAATTAATCATTAAAAAATAGTGATGTGCACTTATATGTGGAATCTAAAATACGACACAGATGAACTTATGTATGAAACAAAAACAGACTCACAGACACAGGGAACAGACTTGTGGTTGCCAGGGGGAGGGGAGTGGGGAAGGGAAGGATTGGGAGTTTGGGATTAGCGGATGCAAACTATTATGTATAGAATGGATAAACAACAAGGGCCTACTGTATAGGAACTATATTTAATATCCTGTGATAAACCATAATGGAAAAGAATACAAAAAAGAATATATGTATAACTGAGTCACTTTGCTGTACAGCAGAAATTAACACAACATTGTAAATCAACTATACTTTAATAAGATTAAAAAAAATAGTGATATGGGTTATAGAAGGCGGCTTCTGAAATGGCTCCCAAGGATTCCATTGGATCCTATGCTTAGTGATAGCATAGTCTGCAGTTACGCTGAAAACAGAAGAGGTGTTCTTCTGTTACCTAATAAACTTGGTTATTTAACTAAAGGGACTTCTGAGCACTGTAAAAGTTACCATCTGGGTTTTCCTTGCTGCTTATAGTATAATATGAGAGAAGGAGAGATAAAGTGAGGTAAGAATATTTAAACAGGGCTTCCCTGGTGGCACAGTGGTTGGGAGTCTGCCTGCCAATGCAAGGGACACGGGTTCGAGCCCTGGTCAGGGAAGATCCCACATGTCGTGGAGCAACTAGGCTTGTGCACCACAACTGCTGAGCCTGTGCTCTAGAGCCTGCGAGCCACAACTACTGAGCCCACGTGCCACAACTGCTGGGGCCTGCGCTCTGGAGCCGGTGCTCCGTAACAGGAGAGGTCACCACAGTGAGAGGCCCACACACCGCAACGAAGAGCACCTCCAACTCGCCGCAACTAGAGAAAACCTGCGTGCAGGAGTAAAGACCCGACGCAGCCGAAAAAAAAAAAAAAAAAAAAGAATATTTAAACAAAAAGACAACAGGAGACCCCAAGACTAAAAAGATATACTCAGAGACTTCTGGTTTCAGCCCCAACATGGGAGTTTAGGAGTCATCACTCCCATCCTTACAAGGAAAACCTGAATGCACTGAAAATCGATGATGTTTCTTGGACCCAGAAGAGCATGGAGGCGCCAGGGCACTGGGCTTCCCAGGAATCTGCAGAGGTGAGTGAATACAGGAAGGTGGGGCTGAGATCTGCTTCCCTGGAGACGCAAACCCGAAGGACCCTCCCTCAGTGGGAATTGCGATGAATTTCTGGAGGCTGAGAGTGGAGCAGTGCGGGGGCGGGAAACTCTGCGGGGCCTCAGGGCGCCACCCACTTGTGGATTTTACCTCCAGAAAAGAGTGGACTTGAGCATATGTGTTGGTGTGAAGCGCTCCCAGTCGCTCCAGGCAGCCGTAACAATGACCCCTGCCACCTGATGACGCCTACCGCCTTGCTAAGCCCCTTCTACACATCAATATTTCGGAGCCAGTTTCTTTACCCAGAACACAGCACGATAACACCTACCTCAGAGCTGTAAAATCAATGAGAGAAATAATTTGCCCAGAGATATTCACCAGGGAAAGCAAAGTCAAGATTCTAGACCGACACCTGCCTCCACAGCCATGCCGGGTCCACTGCGGTACTCAGATGCCCCAAATGTGCCTTCACATTTGTGGAACAGAAATGTCACGAGTCACCTTTGAGCTGTCAGTGGGCAAAAGCGACGGTACATGATAACTTATTTTACAAAACGGAGACGATTCCTGTTTGGACCCGGGACTATTAAAGAAATGATTGAACGTCAGCCAACACCTGAGACTGAAATCTCCCTTCTACTGTTCTAGGGGCACCATATGGAGATGTGCTTCTGTTAGCAACTCCCTGTGCAGCTCTGGTTCCCACAGGTGAAACCAACTCCGTCCTTCGTTTTACACATGATGAAACTAAGGCTGTGGGACTGGGAAATCGAAACCGAATTATGAGCCTTGACATTTCCACACAGAATATTCAAACTACCACTACCTAGAGAAATCTAGGCAAAACTTCACATTTGGCTAAATAACATGGCTGTATCCTAACGGTCCACTGTTCAGACTTGTGATTCTAACTGTTGCAATGCAGTCTTCATGGACCAGGTGCCCTTTCTTGATTTCTTTCTTTCTTTCTTTTTAGTTCCCAAGGGTCAATTTTCCACCTCTGCCCGAAGGCTGCCTAATTAGACCACGACTTCCCAGGCGCCAAAGAAAGAAGACGGAGGAGAACAAACAAAGAAAAAACCCTGGGGACATGCAAATACTTCACTTCAGAAAGAAGTGGATGCACTCTGCTGCCCTCCCCCCAGCACGGCCCGGGTCACGCAGATGGCGCCTCGCGCAGCGCCTGCCCCGGGAGCTGTAGCTGGTGGGGACTCTGCCGAGGAGCCTGGGTACCGTCCCAGCTCGTCCTCCGCCCCCTCCACTGCCTCGCCTTCCCCGTGCAGTGGCGCCCGGCAGAGCCTCTTTTGCCACCTTCCGACCATCCCGGGAAGATTTGGCGGCTCCAGCCGGGGCACGAGCTGCAGGCGAGAGCGGGCGCCCGCCCCTCCAAGTGGCCCTGCTCAATTCAGCCGTGCCGGCCGGTTGGGCTACCTGGTCCGCACGGACTGCGGCTGCAGGCGCGGCGCTGGAGGGCGTGGAGGGGTGTGCGAAGGTCGGTGCTGGAGGCCCGCGCGAGCCCGTGCGCTACGCGCCCTGCAGCCGCAGCTCCGCCCGGGGGGGCGGGGGGGCGGGGGGCGCGGGCTTCTCGTGCTTCCGCGGCTTTCCCCACCCCTTACTCGGGTGGAAGAGCTCAGTCCTGCCGCTCCCACCCTCCCCATACACTTACCTCCTCGCCCCACCTCGGAGCTCGCCTTTTGGATTTGCTCGCGCTTCTGGTCTGGAGAGTCCTGGACTATTTCCAGGGAAGGCAGCCCTGGGCCGAGCGCCCTCGGAGCAGACGGCGCCGACCGGGCTTCCTCCGGGTCCCAGCAGCTGCTGCTTCTTCTTCGGTTCGGGCTGCAGGGCTTAGCATCCCTGGGCGGGGGGCCCCACGGAAACCTGCCGCGTGGGGACGCCGCCCGGACGTGGCTGCACAGGGAGGACCCACCTCGCCTCCGGGAGACGCGCACCTTGCCATCCTCCACGCGCCAAGGAACTTTTTTAAAGGTGGAGAATCGGCCTCCAACTTCCTCCGGACATGAATCAGACAGCGGGAGCCTCCAATAACGTCAGATGTCCCCCGGGGAAAGGCCACAAGGTAAGGGACCCGCGACGGAGGGGCTGGTGCGGGAACCTGGAGAGCAGGTGGCGACTGCAGTTTGCGGGCGAGTGGACAGGCGCTGGTTTGCGTATTCCGAGCTGCCGGCCCCTCCTCAGCCGCGGAGGGGGTCCTTGAGTCCTGTCGGTGGACCGGGCGCGGGGGTTTGTGAGAACAAGTGGTGTTTAATCGACCCAAAGCCAACGCCAGGCTCTGCAGGTGCAACTGCTCTGGGCTGCCCGGGGCGCGGCCGACTTGCTGGCAGACGCAGCTGTTCCCACTGATTGCCGCGTTTCGGGGAGGGCGAGAGGTCAGCCGGGCGGGGAGGCAGGGCCTCTCGGAATCAGCCCGTGACACCTGCGCCGGAGCTTCCATTAAGAGCTTCCCGGGAAGCGTTCTGGGCTCTGCCCGGGGCGCACGCTCTTGTCGGTGTCACGGACACGTGCGTAATTAACTTTAATGGGCCGCTGCGTGCCTGGAATGATTTCCAGGAAATCACTGACGTTCGGAGGAAAGAGGGGCGGGCAGCGGCCCTCTGAGGAGCTGTTCTGAGAACCTCTCCAGTGGCCCAGAGCGGGAGGGACATGCCCAGGGAAGCATCTCTGTCCGCACGCAGAGAAGCAGATCCCCACGGAGGTCTCGGTTCCACGGCGATCTCGTGCGCGGCACAGCCTTGCTTGGCCATGGTCAGTTGTCCTCTTTTCTGCCTCACCAGTCTGTTCTCACCTTAGGTAGTGGTTAGTTTGCGAGGAAATTCCTTACCTGGGTTACACAGGGAAGCTGCGCAGCCGTGTATGTATCAATGTGCTTTAAAAATATTTTAGAGTATTTCTAATTTCCTTTTTTTTAACTGAAAGAAGGCAAGTACTTTGGATCTTAGATTTGATGTTACCTGAATCTGTGCTCTGAGCTTTTGTCTTGTGTTTGCTACGCCTGTTTTTGCTTCTACCTTCTTTATATGCAGAGAAGCATGTGTTTATTAGCATGTTATTAACAGATTGTTCTCATGAATACCTATTTGTTGGCTGTTGGACATATGTGGAGCTGAAGTTAGTAATGGTATTAGATGCGTTTGGTGGATAAGGGAACTCCTGGTCTGCTATGTAACATAAGGATTCAGGACTGAATACTTTTATTTCAATTAAGTGATAACCAGCGTTTTCTGCTCCGTTCAGGCCTGAGTGAAATATTTGAATCAGCAACTCGTGTCTTGATCTCTGTTCTCATTAACTGTGATTCGAGTAGTTACACTTTTCACGTTTACTTTATTTAATATCCTCAGGAGATGTCTTTTTAATATGGTGTAGCTGATATTATAAGACTTTAAAGATAATAAAGTTTCGCTCATCAGTGAGTATGTAGTAGAGACATTCAGAAGATCATTCAGTAATTTCTTTTTCAAACTGCCTTCGGTTCCGACGGTAAAGTGCCTTCTTGGCAATACTGCAGGGTATTGACACCAGTAAAACTTTCCGGGAAGAGTTCAAACGCACAACAACAATTTAGAATGTACTAGAAAACCTTTAGTCATGAGTTAGGGATCACCCTGTGCCTCTAGCCGGTGCCCAACAAACGCTTGGTCCATTGGGTGATATTAATTCAATAAACAGTCATCATCAGGCATTTATTTAGCAAACATTGTAAAATTCTACTAAGTTCCAAGAACCCAAATACAAATCTGCAGATTGCTTTCGCTCTCTAGAACACAGCTCTAGTCCTACCCACCCTTCATGCTTTAAAATCTTTGATGGTCCCCATTGCCTAAAGGGAGGTTGTGATCCTGCGTCTGCCGGGAGAAAAAAATTCCAGTCCCCTTCCTCAAAGAAGAATCTAGTTAGGTTGTACTCTGCCTTCGCACTTTGTAAACTGTAGTTGGTAGTTGGTTTTGGAGGTTGCTGCAGTGAGGTGGCAGTGCTGGGATGGAGGGTTAGTGAATGTTCAGGAGGGAATGCGGGGCACGTAGAGAGCAGGGGTTAACAGTCGACGTTGGAAAGTACTGGACAGACGACATGAGACTCAGTCTCAAATATTGACACCCCCAGAACTGGGAAAAGAAAGGTCCTTTTTGTAGCTTCCTTGCTCCTGACTGTGGGGTCATCGACCATCTGCTAATAGCTGCCAAGGACCACAGAGGGTACCAATCCAACTGTCATCCCTGGTGTGGGCAGGAGCCACTGGTCCTGAGGAGGTAGCTCCAGAGGGACAGCCACCTGGCACTGGGAAAGTAAAATGTCCCCATGGGATCCTGCAGTCTCCCCTACCCCGTGTCAGTCTGGTTCTGGGCGCAGTGAACGTATCCGTCAAGCACTGGTCAAGCACCAGTCAACAGCGAGGGCTGTTCTACAGATACTTGCAAGAGGGCCTAACAGCTGGGTGCAACCCACAGACCAGTGGAGCAGCTTACCTGGGGCAACTCCACAGGGGTGGGCTCTGCACCCGCCAGGGCTTACTGACTCCTGCCAGCTCTGGTCTGATATTGAGACTTTCTGGAAACTCACTAAGTGCCTTGCTCTCTTGCTTTCTTTTTTTTAAAAAAAGATACAAAATAAATGGTATACACTTTATGCTACTAATTACACAGAAATACACATGTGAAGAGAAAAGACAGTAGGAAATATACCACACTGTTAACTCTGATGAGCTCAGTATTAGGAGACAGAATGATTCTTATTTTCACTATACTTGCCACTTAAATCTTCCATAGTTATAATATATTGTAGGGTTTTGTAGGGTTTTTTAAAAAATATATTTTGCAATAATATCACTAAACAATGTGAACGTTTAAAATTTTGGTTTGGAAAACTTACATACCATTGTAGAAGGAATTTATTAAAATCCAATATAACCTTTATAGAAAGAAGAGCTGCAGTTTTATTATTTATACAAGATGTTTGCGTTTCTTTTTCACAGTCTGAAAGATACTAAAGTCTTCCGTGGTAAAAGGTGGGGTTACTGATACATCTCAGTATTGCAGGATGGACAACTTAAACTTGAATGTGTAGCCGCTCAATTGCATTCCAAAATCATTCTGTAATTTGTTTTAAAAAAGTTTTTTTTCCTTATGTTAACTTCTTACTTCATTGGCGCCAATTACTAATCCTTTTCTTCACTGCTTTTTGAAACGTAAGAGTAGTGGTACATAGGAGTGACTGCTACTGATGTGGGGTGAGCATATTCAGGCCTGCAGGGTAGCCTCACATTCTGTTTTCTGATCTCTGCCAGGGTATTAAAATTTCAATGTCATGCATATTGAGAGGAAAATAAATTTTATATTTAAAACATTTTGACTGATAAACTAGATACGTTATTGTATCTGAAGCTCTAATTTTGATTGCTTTTTGTTGGGCATTTGTATAGTTGTTGGGGGAGATCAAGAGGACATGACTCCTGGTTGACCTGTGAGCTGGACCAGGGCAGTTGGAGGCTCCTCCCCCCGCCCCCATCCTGGGAAGCTGCGTCTGCCTACTGTTCCCACAGTGGGAGCCTTTCCAAGGACACAGCCTTGAGGGAGTGAGCTGCTGTTCAGACCACCTGGCCTGAATACGTGACTGAACCCAGTTAAGGCCTATCTATAAACTTGAAGATTCTGGCGGGCGGGTAAGGAGATCTGCAGGTCTTGGGGCCACCCGAGATCCAAGTCCCCTTGCTTATTAAAACTGCCCCCCTGCCAGTCTGGAGTGGTCTCTCCTTGCCCTCCACGTGTGGGGGCAGGTTTCAGATTACACCCTGAAGCTCCTGAGGTTTTGAACCAGAAATAATCCAAGTGGTAAAAGTTTCTTTCTGATGAACTGAGCTTCTTTCTTCCTGTTCACTTCTGCTTTCTAGTGCTAGTGCTTATTTCACCACGAGACAGGGATGGCGAAGATGTGGCCTACGGCTTCATTTCAGGTTGGGTCTCTGTCATTTTCCCTTCAGGGCATTAAAAACAAAAGACTCTGTCAACAGAAAGCATTTTGGTTCAACAGGAATAGGCATTTTGTGAAATAATACTAGCGAGACCCACCTGCAGTTTTACTTGGCCTTTAATTCTGAAAGGTATTTGTTTCCCGTTAGAGAATTCTGAGTTGAAAAGATTTTGGTTTCTCTTTCAGCACTTTTTTTAAAAAACATCTTTATTGGAGTATAATTGCCGGACAATGGTGTGTTAGTTACTGCCGTATAACAAAGTGAATCAGCTATATGTATACATATATCCCCATATCTCCTCCCTCTGCGTCTCCCTCCCACCCTCCCTATCCCACCCCTCTAGGTGTTCACAAAGCACCCAGCTGATTTCCCTGTGCTATGCGGCTGCTTCCCACTAGCTATTTTACATTTGGTAGTGTGTATATGTCCATGCCACTCTCTCACTTCACCCCAGCTTCTCCCACCCTGTGTCCTCAAGTCCATTCTCTACGTCAGCATCTTCCTGTCCTGCCCCTAGGTTCTTCAGAGCCTTTTTTTTTTTTAGATTCCGTATATATGTGTGAGCATCTTTCAGCACTTTTATTCTATTTTTTAAAATTTTATTTAGTTTTTTATACAGCAGGTTCTTATTAGTTATCCATTTTATACATAATCGTGTATATATGTCAATCCCAATCTCCCAATTCATCCTCCCACCACCCCCTTTCCCACCTTGGTGTCCATACATTTGTTCTCTACACCTGTGTCTCTATTTCTGCAGCACTTTAAAGGTGGCATTCCACTCAATTCTGGTCTCAGTGTTTTCTACTGAGAAGTGAGTAGTCATTTGCTACACTGGTCCCTGTGTGTAATGTGCCATTTTTCTCTATATACTGTCAAGATCTTCTCTCTGGCTTTCATTGTTTGAATGTTACATGCCCGGGCATAGTTCTCTTCCTGTGTATCCTGCTAGGGGTTCAAAGATCATCTTGAATCTTTAAATTCACCACATTTGGGAATTTTGTGGCCATTATCTCTCCCAATGTTTTCTCCTACCCTATTCTCAATTTGTTGAGATGACAATTATACATATGTTAGGCACTTTATATCATTTTGCAGATCTTCATTTTCCTCTCTCTTCTTCAGGTACACAGTCATTTCTATCGCTCAGTTTTCACATTTTGTGCTGTCTTCTCCATTCTACTGTTTGCAACTTCAGTGGTTTACTTCAGATGTTGTATTCTTAATTCCAGAATTCCCAGTTTGTTCTATCTTCCCTGCTTAGATTTGCTCTCTTTCATTCGTTGTGTGAGTCCCATTTTCCTTTAATTGATGGCCCTCATTAGTAATCGCCACTTTTAAAATCCTTGCCTTCTGACATCTGGGTCGTTTTGGGACTAATCTGTGTTGATTACGCTTCTTTGTTGAGAATGGGTCACGTTTTCATATTTCTTTGTATGTTGAGTAATTTTGAATTTTATCCTTGACATTGTGAATGTTGGGTGGAGACTGGTTTCTGTTGATTCTCACTAAGGTAGGCAATTAAGTAAACAGCAACTTAACATGTAATTGTGTTCTTTTATCCTTATCTAGATCACCTTGAATTTCCCCAGTATTTGCATGGCTCAGGGGGCAACCAGGGATTTGGGCAGCATTTATACACAGAATTTGAGGCTCTCCTACTGTTTTTTTTTTTTTAGTTCTAGGAATCCCCCCTCTCTTTCTAGCTGAAGCAGCTACCTCAAACCCTGTCCTCTACAAAATCTGCTCACTTCGGGTTGTTCTCTAGGGCTTTCAGATTATCAATTTATTTTGCATTTTGAAAATTATATGTGTGAAACTGGTTTGTCATGACCTTAACTCAGCCATTGTTGGGTCTGGGATTCCCTCTGTCTTTCTCACCAATAAATTCAATGCCCAGACTTTAGAATCAGTGGTTTGGGGGACCTCACCTAGTGGAGCCCTGGAATCAGTGGCATCAAGTTTCTGTGATAACTCAACAGCCCTCTAGACTTACTCCTAACTTTTTCTAAATCTTTTTTGTTTGTTTGTTTCAAATTCTTTATTATACATCATGGTTGCACTGTTTGAGGATGGTTAAATACAATTGATTTTCAATTTTTCTTTGAATAGTTTCCAGATTACTACATGCAAGTGACCATGAAAGTATTTGGCATTTTAAAATTTTGAAACTCTGAACAGGCACTTACATGAAGGAAAACATTACCATTCACAGATAACCACATTTAAAACAGATGCTTCAGGCCTTCCCTGGTGGCGCAGTGGTTGAGAGTCCGCCTGCCAATGCAGGGGACATGGGTTTGTGCTCCGGTCCAGGAAGATCCCACATGCCTTGGAGCGGCTGGGCCCATGAGCCTGTGCGTCCGGAGCCTGTGCTCCGCAACGGGAGAGGCCACAACAGTGAGAGGTCTGCGTACCACAAAAAAAAAAAAAATAGATGCTTCAGCACATGGTACATGGAACCTTTTGCCAGTTAAGAAGTTGGTTACTGACCATTTTTCGAAGTGCCGTAGTAGTAAAACAGGCTTCAAGAAATGTAATTTGAGTTACTTAGCTTACTCATAAAGTAAGGTTAACTGACAAGACTTGCACTGAAGTGTATAAAAAAATATTGGTACAAAAACCACTGAACCATAAGTGAAAGTAGTTTCACACAACAGGCTTCGTTTTAGTTCCTACACCCCACATTTAGTGTATTTGCAATCAGACCCCATGCATAGCATAAAAACAGATGACTGCAACCTTCTTTTTTAGAGGGTTTGAACATTACTTGAATTTAATGTTTAAAAAATTTAAACAGAGTGGATGAAGTTTAAGTTTGAGTTTGAACTAGTCAAGGTTCCAATTTAACAAACATGAAATTGTCCAGATCTGGGTAACTACATACTACACCTGTTCTCCTGAGTCCCCCATCCTCAAATTTTCCCCTGAAAAGGGAAGAGAATATTTGCAAGAAAATTATATTTGCATATATGTGCTAAAAACCTTCATTAAACCCAAAAATTTTTTTTCAGAGTATTTATGGAAAAATTATATAGTTTTAACAAACTAAAATGCCAACATAGAGTCAACTCCGCATTGCAGAAAACATACAGTGGTACCTATCAGATAGTAGTAGCAAAATGGTTACTTAATATGGTACCCACCCCCCCCCCAAAAAAAAGCTGCAATGACATGCCACATAATCTCTTATGGAAAAAAATCTAAAATTCACACCACAGAAGACTTCAAAGAGAACAAAATTCAGGAAGCCATGGAGTGGTAGACTCAGAGGCACCTACAGTAAAACACTTGTATGCATTTCTCAAAGATGTATGGAAAATCATAAATGTAGTTTTCAAAAATATTGAAATGCCATGTTTTAAATCTTTGCAGGATGTACAGGCCACTCAGGTTTTCTAATTTTATTTGAACACCAAATATTTAATTTTTTGCATGTAGAGAATAAGAGGTAATCATTAGCATTAAAAAAGGAGAAGCAAAGAATTTGTAATCAACATTATGCAGAAAGAAAGCAAAATTACAAATACCAACCTACTCACATGAAAATCTTTAATGTTTATGCTGATGTATAGCTGAGAGCTTATCATTAAATGGAAGTCTGCAGTTAAAGAAAAAAACAACACGGCAGTTTAAGAACGTTCCAGTGTGTCAAAGAAAGCATTTTTTAAATATGTATATACGTGAAGAACATTTAGTTATGCCATAAAATAAACTCAGCGCTGTAAGATAAAGGAAGGCTATCATAAATGGGGTTTTGGCTTTTTCCCCCGCCCTACATGCTGCGACCATCTTTAACCTGCCGCGCTTAAATCTCAAGGGATGTAGGAGGTTTTTTCTTCTTTTTTTCTCCTATTCCGTTCACATTTCAGGCGGCTCAGCAGATGCCTGTGATTCTGGCGATTCAACTCTCTGGTGAAAGCTTGCCCTCTGTTTCCTCAGTTTTTCGGGAGCTTTTCTCCACAAAATGATCTCCTGCTGCTTGAAGTACATCCTGTCTTCCTCATCAACAAGGACTAGAATTAAAAAGGATCTCATGGGGCTTCCCTGGTGGCGCAGTGGTTGAGAGTCTGCCTACCAATCAGGGGACGCGGGTTTGTGCCCCGGTCCGGGAGGATCCCACATGTTGCGGAGCGGCTGGGCGCGTGGGCCATGGCCACTGAGCCTGCATGTCTGTAGCCTGAAAAAAAAAAAAAAAAAAAAAAAAAAGAATAATAATAAGAAGTAAATTTTTCCTACAGTCACATCCTTTAAATGATACTTTGATTTATTATATTCAAATTCTATGTGTAGACAATCCTCAGTGCCCACTTCCATCTTAATAGAGTTGTTGACATCAGGATAGGTAGTAGGCTGGTGAACAATAAGGTCATACATATTCTTTTACCAAGTCTGTCAGTCTTCTTGCTATTGTCACTTTAAGGAAATACCTTAAGCAGACATTGGCACCGATATAAGATTCGCGTGGCTTTTCAACTTGCGTACATACAAAGTCATAACTTCTGCTCCGAGCCAGTTCTCCAGGTAAGGCTAGTTCTTTCATTAGGTTTACAGACTCGTGAGTATTACTCTTGTCATTGAAAAGTTCCGTTTGACCTACAAATTCAGTTCGGATTCCTTGGTGTTCTAGCCTCTTTCCAGGTTGCTGAAAGGCTACGTTTACCTTTCCTGAAACAGATTCTCCATCATAGAAAAGATAGCGCTTTTCTACTTTGCCAACTTCCATTTTCATTTCCGCCATTTTCCTGTTTTCCCCATCATTAAGGACAACATCGATCTCACACATGGGACCAAAAAATCCTCCAAGAAAACCCATTGTCGGTGCTGCCACCGCCGCGTCCCCCCCACTTCACTCCTCTTCCTTCAGGAGAACTCCCAGCCCAGGCTTCTGTTTTTCTAAATCGTTAGTACAAAATTAAATGCTCCTCTGCACTTTGAGACCATATCCAGGAAAGAAAGGCCAGCTGGTGCCATTCTCCCAGTATTGCTTTACCCTCCTACCTTCCCCTCCCCAGGACTCTTTAAATCTCTGTGAACCACTCTTCTTGTTGGTTCTCAGTCTTTTTTCATATCTTCTTTTGTCACTCTTTCCTCTCCGTCTCTCTTTTTTCCCCCCAATGTATGGTCTCCAAAATTCACATTCTGATAAATGATAACTTGTTAAATCGAAAGGTTCTCATTTGTTCCTTTTTCCCCCTTTCACAGAAAACACAAGCCAATTTAATGATATCCCTTCTCCAAGATAACTCCTCATTTCCCACTCTTTCCTGCCCCTTCCAGTTTAGATCCGCAGAGCTTCGCTTCATGAGCCATTTCACCCACTTTCCAAACTTTTCCTCAGTCCGCACTTTTTCTTTTTTGGAATTAAGCACCTCCTCCTCCTTTTCACGGGTTAAAGGATTTCCCTACCGGATTTGGGGACACAGCTTAATCACCGACTTCCTCTCCTTAGGAAGCCTTCCTAGTGGTTAGATCAGCCGTGACTCACAAGCTGCTCTGGGCATCACAGACACACGCGAGGCTTGTGAATTGTGATTTATCGCTGTCGTAACGTGGTTCACGTCCTGCCTTTTCTCCTCCCTCACACGTTCTGGCCTGGGAGTGAGCACATCACAGATCTAGAATTCACCTGACAAGGTGTCCATCGTAACTCCTGGTTGCAGGTACCACTCTCGAGCTTGTCTTTTGGCTTGAATTTCAGACCTTTCTACCTGTTCTGATCCCTGTACCTACCAGGACCTCAGCCGACAGCTCTTACTGAATTCCCAGCTTCCCTGATCCTGACCACTGACATCTGTCATCCTCTGTGGGAGTGCCTGTTTTTCCCATTAAGAGAGAATCCTCTTTGTTTTATTTTATTTTGTTTATTAATTAATTAATTTATTTATTTGAAGTATAGTTGATTTATAGTGTAGTGTTAATTTCTGCCATACAGCAGTGATTCAGGTATACATATGTATACATACTTTTTCATATTCTTTTCCATTATGCTTTATCACAAGATATTGAATATGGTTCCCGGTGCTATACAGTAGGACCTTGCTGTTTATTCGTTCTATATACAATAGTTTGCATTGGTTCATCCCAAACTCCCAATCCATCCCTCCCCCGTATGCCCTCCCCCTTGGCAACCACAAGTCCATTCTCTATGTCTGTGAGTCTGTTTCTGTTTCATAGGTAAGTTCATTGGTGTCATATTTTAGATTCCATATATAAGTGATATCATATGGTATCTGTCTTTCTCCTTCTGACTTACTTCACTTAGTGTGATAATCTCTAGGTCCATCCATGTAGCTGCCAATGTATGCCAGTATCTTTTTTGCTTCTGTTCCTATTCCAGTTTCCCCTTAATTTCTGTGATGGTTTTATTTTTTCTCCAATTTATTTCCCAAGTTTGCCCACCGTTGCTTCATTTTTTTCTTACCTTCTCATTCTCTCTTTCCTGGATTATTACATACTTCCTGATGCCCTCCCTTAATAGAGGCAATTCTTTTTTTTTTTTTTTTTTTGAGGCAATTCTTAAGATTTAAAAAAATGCGTGTGAGTCTGTTGCTGTTTTGTAGATAAGTTCATTTGTGTCCTCTTTTGGATTCCAGATATAAGTGACATCATATGGTATTTGTCTTTCTGACTTCTCTTCGTGTGATGATCTCTAGGTCCATCCGCATTGCTGCAAATGGTATTATTTCAAGAGAATCCTCTGTATTTTAAAAGCCAATATTTTGTAATAACTGTAAATGGAATGTAACCTATAGAATTGTCTAGAAAGTTAAAAAATTAAATAAAAACCAAAGATAATTTTGCTCAGGTAATTTTGCTCAATCCTCTCATTTCATAAAACCTGAGCTCCAACAGGGTATAAGTAGTTCATGAGGGAGTCAAGACTCAATTTTCGTTCCCTGGTTCCCAGACTTGGCAGATTCCATGGAACCAGGCTGTTCACGTCTGTCTTCTTTATTTGCACACAAAGTCAAGGGCCACATGCTGTATCAGCCTCAGGACACTTCACTGGTATTTAATGTTCCCAAGGGTGTGTCCTGGTCAGGGTTTGTCTTGCCAACCATGGTTCTTCATGCTAAACAGGGACCTTCCTTGTGTGGTTAGTAATTTCTGAAAGAAATAGGAAAAGAAACCCATATAAATAAAAAAATATATATGTAAATTCTTTTAGCTACCCAGAATCTAAATCATCCTGGAGAATTTTAGAAAGTTTAATGGAATGCATGAAACATAAATTGCTTTAATGACTTCCAGAATATTAGTGAAAATCTATTTATGTTATTTTGGGTTACGTTTTATTGATTTTTAAATTTTGCATTGTCCTCTCGCTTTCTCAGTAAAATGCATAGAACAAAGATAAGCTCATGCATAAGTTAACCAGGAATAGAGGGCAGTAAATGAGAAGTAAATGTTTTTCTGGTCTAACAGGTTGGATTGTTTTAAGTCAAAAGCTGTCCCTCAAGTGCAGTATTTTAAAGATCTCGCATCTTGTATCTTGTGAAGGAAACAGAGGGATTGGAATTTTGTAGATCCCAAATCTCATATTACTTTTGACTAAGGGCCTGGAAATCTGTATTTAGTCAACAGAGGTGGAGGAAAGTTATCTGACACGTCACTCATCCCCTCCCCACATTTTAGGGCCTTAGAAAGTTTGAATTGTCTTCATGCTACATGATTATAATGCTCTTTCAAGTGTCTCTATCCTCCTTTTTTTATTTTTAAAATTTAAAACAATTTTTTATTGAACAATATAGCTGATTTACAATGTGTTAATTTCAGGAGTACAGTAAGGTGATTCAATTATACATATATATATTCTTTTTCAGATTCTTTTCCATTATGGTTTATCACAGGATATCAAATATAGTTCCCTGTGCTATACAGGAGAACCTTGTTGTTTATCTACTTTATATGTAGTAGTATGTACCTGTTAATCCCTCACTTCTGTCTTCCTTTTTTTTAAATGAAATTTTCATATGCAGTTAAGAAGACATAAGATATTTAGACATTACTAGATAATTAAAAATTATATCTGACAAAATGTGAATGCAGCAGAACAAGTTCATATTTTTTAATTTTATTTTTCATAAAATAAAAGATGAAGATGCATGGGGCCTTTGCTAAAGTCATCTCAAACGTATGAGTTCAGATGTGGAAAAACTCGTTCGGTGGAGGAATGTGGAATTAAGGGAAAAGGGGGATGACTGGATCTCACAGTTGGTTGAGCTGTGCCTCCTGTTTGGATTGAGTCTCAGGGAAGTAGCTGCAGCTCTCTGGGCCTTTTTTTTTTTTTTTTTCATTATGTGAAAACTGAGGACATTCACTAGGTTTCAGAGCCCCATCAAGCTCTTACTTGCTGGTGACATTTCAACCCTAGGAAGAGCCAAGGCAAAATGATTGCCATTATTAAGACATCCCTGGGCGTAGAAATCAAAGGCATTTCTATAGTAAAATGTACTCAATGGAAACTCTAAGCCAGTGGGAGTCCTTCACACTTTAGCGTAAAAACAAACACTATGAATATCTGACATAAACTTGAGGCCTGAAGACTGGAAGGTCCTAAATGAAATGAAGAGGCCATCAACAGTTTGAGATGCCTTTCTCTGTCCTTCCACTTTTCACAACTTTTTCCTGAATGTTATCTTATTTCATCTTCATAACAGCTACTAGGGTAGATACCTAAGTTTTTATTTCTCCTTTTTTTTTTAAACTGAGGAAATGGAGCTCCATGATTATATGCAAACACTTGTAGTCACGGGGGTGGGGGGCGGGGGTAGAAAGCAAGAAAATGTGTTCAAACTGAAAATGTATAAATAAATAGTAATGCATTTTGTTATTCAGTAAGTTTCAACCCCTAAGTCTATCTATTCCTTTCCTCAGTGCTGAGGTTTATTTATGTATTTCATAGGCATTGGACTCCTTGTTTACTATTCTTAAAAAAAAAACCAAAAAACTGCTACTTTTATGAGTGAGATAGGATTTTCACAGATGAGACAGGAAACAACAGCATAAAATACCAGGGGGTGTGAAACATGAGTACAGCTACATTGCAGGATTGCAGTTGGTCAGAGAAAAGAGTGGTCAGTAGTGTTTAGCCGGGTCATAGCATGTGTCCTACAGTCATAGAAATAGCACGCAGACTCAAGGCTTAGTGCAACACACTTTTTCTTCTTCCCTGATTGATAACTGTGATCTTTGGCAACTGAGGGACACATAGAATTCTGATAGACAGTTATTACTTCACATTGTCTGTATTGGCTTCTGGTGCTTTTTATTTGGAACCCGTGAGAATAGAGTCTCGTTCTTTCCAGTACAGGAACTCTGCAGCTTAATTTCCTCTGCATAACAGTCAAGAGTCTGAGAAATCATCAAGAGGAACACAATACGAAACAAATAAAAACAATAAAGCCATGTGTATCATCTTCTCCCGGCTCTATCCACTTTTGTGGTGGTGCAACATTCCTTTCTTAATTGACTCGTCAACTCCCAGCTGGACATGTGTGTACCAGAGATGCTATTCATTGCTTCCTGGGCCATTTATGGTCTGTGACAGTAGAGCCCTGCCCACGCCCCTCCTTTCCTGTTTGAAACAGAGGACTCGACCTTCTCCTGATACAGCTGTTTAGACCAGGGCCGAACGCGTGCTCTCAGGGGGATAAATCCCCAGGATGTGCTGAGCCAGTCAAACACTCTCTTGGAAATTTGAGCTAAGAGACACCCATCAGAGGACAGAGGGCTCACAGGTAAGATCACAGAGACTCTGACAGCCATGTACGGTCATGGGCTGCTAAGAATAACTGTTGGGAGAAAGGGGAGGGGGGAGCAGCAGAGGTGACAGACACGATGACCCCTGAGACTCAGAGGACCCGGCCTCGCTTTCAGACTTTCTGGGTACAGTTCACGTAAAGCTGTCTCTACTCCCCTTTATTTCCTCATAGGCTCCTTCTGTTTCCTGAGATGTCCAATATGTAAAATTGATAGAAAATAAAGAAAACTCTGTAATTACTACCAAGATTTCCTATTTTTCACTCCCTCTCCCCATTCCTACCAAATAGAACTGTTTTGGTTGAACAGACTTTTTGATAAGCTTCTTTGCATTCTTGCTGTGTATCTCAAGAGACACAAGTGAGGGGGAAACAAAAGTCACTGAATTGTTTTCTAAGCAGGAGTGGGACTGATGGCTACGTTCTAGGTTATTAGTGGACAGAGCTCGCCAGAGCTGAACTTGTCAGAAAAATAGAGCGTATGTGTGAGGCTTTATAGCAAGAGATAAAAGGGAACAAGGAAGAAAATATGATGTTGCTGGCGGCCAGGAGATGTGGGTTGGGGAACAGAATAGAAACGTTGGGTGTTGTATCTCACTTTTCAGAGAAGTAGCAAGAAAACCTGTGGGCTCACTGATGGGCTATATGGCTAGACCTGTGGCAATTGGAGTTGGGTCGTTTGATGTAACATTGGATATAAGTTCAAGATGAGGGTCGGACAAGGTCTCCACTGCCCAGAATATCTAGATTACATCCATAATACATTTGTTTGTTATTGTTTTTGCTTTGCTTTTTAATTTGAGCTACTTTGGGGGGTTTCTACAGTTTTCGCTATCAAATGAGCTCTAGGAAAAATGATGTGGAATGTGTAAAGCACCTGGGGGCTTCAATAAGCCTGAGACCCGACCTCCTTCTTCAATGAATTCCCAGCGTTCTTCTGAATGCCCTGGACTCATGGAGCTTTCATGAAACGACCTTATTTTTTTCCACCTGTGCCTTCAAAACAAATCTTTGGCTAGTTTGTACCCAGATTTGTGAAGCTATTTAGCTTTTGCTGGGTCCTTTTCTGTTACAAGTAGTGTGATTTCAGAAGTTAAAATGCCCAGGCCAGTCTACTGTAATAAGCTTAAGACAGGCTTCTCCTCTCTCTCAGCTTGACCTGTTTGAGGTCTAGAAGCCTGTGGGACGGGTTGGGGGGCGGCTTCTCTGTGCCTCCTTCCTGGCACGTTTCTTCTTCCTCTTCTGCACCCACCAGTCCCCATTTGTCACTTCTCCAAGGCTGAGTTCAGACAGGGAAGAAATGAGGGGAAAGGCAGAGCGAATATGGAGGGTCACAGATTGCTCTAGGTGTGGCAAATGCGTAAAAGTGACCTTTTATTTTCGTGGGGTGTTTTCAGGGCGTTTTCTTTGAATGTGCTCACACAGGATATTGATGGGTGACTGTAGCATCTTCCCCAGCTGTGATAGCGTCCCCATCCTCACGCTTCCTGGTGTCACCCTGGGCTAGGTACTTTGCTCCGTTGGCTGGGGCTCCTGGCTTCCACCTCCCACGTGGTCCATTTCTGGTTCCCGAGAAGCATCTCATGTCCCGTCACCATTACGGGTACGGCTTGCTCACCCTTCACATCTGGCTGCCTGAGAGGCACTCTGGGTTCAGCTCCTTGATTTTAAATTTTTCCAGGAGGGGTCTGGGTACCACTGCTTTATGCTTCGGGGGGCCCCATTTCAAGCTCCCTGAGGGGAACTCTGTTCTCAGAGACAACCAACAGCTTTGCTTTTCCTCATCCGGTTGTACATCCTTCTCCACCGGAAGGATGGAGATTCCAGAGAATTCCACCAACTCTCTGTATTGGAAGCTTCCTCTCAGGTGGATGATGGCTATTGTGTGCTCTCCACTTCAAACCCTTTTATCATTTCCTGTATTACTAGTCTAACGGACCTCTTAGGCTGTAGGGATGCTTGGCTACCATCATTACTCTTCTTAACTTTTGGTGCCTCAGTTGAAACCGAGTTAGGAAGATACAGTTAAGCTTGGTTCTCTTTCTACTTGGAGTTACCTTACATCTCTGAGAACACCGGGCAGTTGGTGATATGTGTAAGGGGGGATGCTCCCTAAGCGCAGTGTGTGTATTGAGAGGATGTATCTTGGCTTCTGTGATTTGAAAAGGATTCACGGAAGCGCTGGGGTTTCTGCTGGGCAGTGGAGGACACAGTGCTTCGCTTGAGATGGTGCTTTATCTAAAGAACACGGGCAGCCTCGCCAAAATGGAAAGTTTCCATTTTCTTTACTCATTAAGTATGGAGGTTGCTTACGTGCTCATGTGTATCCAAGGAAAGTGGGAACTCTTGGCAAATTCACCCTTCATGCTAAAATCCCCTCTAGCGTGGTGCTTCTCAAACCTTGCTGTGTACACTCCTCACCTAGGCATTCTCGTAAGAACGCATATTCTGATTGAGTAGTTCTGGCATGGGGCCCGAGATTCTGCATTTCTTAGAAAGCCCCCCAATGCTGCTATCGGTGGTCATCCTAAGAGCACCCTTTTTTTTTTTGTATACAGGCCTGGTCCAGCATCTTGGGTCAGCTGTCCACTTCAGATAGCATCTTCTTCTTGTCCTGCTCTGGTAGTTTCTCCCCTCAGAGCACACTCTGAGTAGCCATGTAATGGTGACAAATCACTGGAAGTCTTTCATTTTGGGAAAAGGGTCTTCGTCGTAGTTTGCACGTAATGGTCCCTCATTTCTTTGATCTGTGATTAGAAATTGTGGTGCCATTCATTTGGAGAGGAGGATTGAAATAGGAAAGAAGAGAGTGGGCTTCCCACGGTCAGCTAGGCTCTCAACTGGCTTTGTGGCTGTTACCAAGGAATCAGCATTTCCATGTTTAGCCACTTTTATTAAAGTGTTTATTGTGTTAGGTTAGAAATGTTAGGGGCCTAGAAAATACTAACATTATATTTCTAAATATATTTTGTGCTTGTCTACTCAGCTATATTATTAAAAAAAACTTGGGAGCCAACTCTGTATTTTTCCATATATTTTTATTCCTGGAACAGGAGCTAGAACCTTGCCCTTAGTTCATGGCCAGTAAATATTTGTGAATGATGATGACAATGCAGAAGAACTTCGGTGATAGGAGAGTGGATCCAAATAGTGAGGGATCCACCAAGTTTTTTTTTTTTAAAGGGTATTTTTTTTTAATTTATTTATTTTGGCTGCACTGGGTCTTCGTTGCTGCATGCGGGCTTTCTCTAGTTGTGGCGAGCGGGGGCTACTCTTCCTTGCGGTGCGCGGGCTTCTCATTGCGGTGGCTTCTCTTGTTGCAGAGCACGGGCTCTAGGTGCCCAGGCTTCAGGAGTTGTGGCTTGTGGGCTCTAGAGCACAGTCTCAGTAGTTGTGGCACGTGGGCTCAGTAGTTGTGGCTCACGGGCTCTAGAGCGCAGGCTTAGTAGTTGTGGCGCATGGGCTTAGCTGCTCCGCGGCATGTGGGATCTTCCCGGCAGGGGTCGAACCCGTGTCCCCTGCACTGGCAGGCGGATTCTTAACCACTGCGCCACCAGGGAAGCCCTCCACCAGGTTTTTTAAAGTGTTTTTAGCAAAGCTTTATTGATTAATGATGTTGATTTCCTAAGTGAAAATAATAAATTCCATAATATCCATGTGTGCTGAGTTTCTCGTCTCTGAGTTTGACTAGGGTTAAGAGAGGCAACCCTTCCAAAATCCAGTCGGATCAGTAGAGCAAGAGAGTTATAAATTTTCTCATTATAAAACAATGAAGTTTTTTGAAGAAACAGGCCAAGAAATATAGGCAAAGAAAACCTATATTTCCTGTCTCACACATTTTAGTGATTCTGCCTCAATAAAACTTCCTGTTCTCTTTAAGCTATGGTTCACCAGGACATTATCAAAACCCCTTAATCTTTCTAAATAGTCCTGTATTCTTAAAGTATCTATTTTAATTCTAGACACATCAGGATCCACATAATAATTTGCAGAATCCTTGGTGGAGCTCTGAGCTGTCACGTCACGTACTCTCTCCTGGGTTGTAGAGGTGTTAAACTAAGGAGAGTCAAGAAAAAGATTGATGGAAAAGGCAAAATGACCCAGTCAAAATCTTTAAATTATGTGTTATTACAAACAAGGAAATGTCACTATGACATTTACTAGCTGGAAAAGAGGAAGGAGGAGGGGGTGAGCAGGAGTTATAAGTAAGCTTAAGTCTAGAAATTCCTACTTGGTACATCCACATACTGGAGTGAGGCAAATGTTTCCATTTATCCAGGAGAGCAGAAAAATACCCATTTATTTTTTAAATCTACTTGTTAAATTATAGCTTTTATTTTAAAGGCTATAGATTGAGTAAGTTGCTGCACGGAAGGCAACTTTGAAGATGGAAGATTCAAGTGTAAAATTTACGCCTTTTACCCAACTTTCAAAAAAGTGAGAAAAGCTCTACATATATGGATTCGATACTATGGGAGACTTTGAAGTCTTATTCCGGACAAATCTATCAGAGACTACAAATTTTTAAATTTACATTACTCCCCATCGAAGATCCCTTTGCAGCACTGTTGCTTTGATGGCGCCATATACATCCATTTTTGTTGTGTTTCGCGTAAAATGGATACCGGGAACTGATGTTTCTTGGAGGGGTGTGAAGGTAGCCCCTGGGTGGTAACGAGTGTGTCGGTGAGTAAAAACCGAGGCAACATGAGCTCCTTTTATCATCTAAATGGATTTCAATATCTGAAGTGGAAGATTCAAAGTTAGAAAATCGGTAATGGTATTAGGGTCGCAGGAGAAAAACAATTACTTGGATCTGGGTGTGGTATTATGGGAAATAGACTACAAAGTTAATCCAGGGTCAATAAAGCAATATCTCAACAGCTGTGAAAATACAGTTAGAAATAAAGAAAGTGCTTTATGGTGGACCAGGAATTTTTAATTTCTTTTGGTCAAGTGCCGCAGTTTGGAAAAGGAGGAAGTATTCCTCGTGATTAGGCAGTGATTAGGCAAGAAAAGGAGGACGGTTTCTCTGTGGATTAGAAGATAGAAAACTGTGCCAGGAGTGGATTTCTTTCACTTAACCCTCACAGTGGTCCTCCGAGGTGCTCTTGCAAGGACTCAGAGATGTTAAGTAACTTGCCTGTGGTCCCATGTCCACCAAGATGCAGATCTGGACTTCAGACCTAGGCTCTGAATAATCTTACTGCTTTACGCCAACACCATACTGGATAGTAAATGGTGGAAAGGAAGTAAATTAATCAAAATCATCATTTAGCTCTTTAGGCATTAGTCGAATTGGCTGTTCACTAGGTAAAGTTCTTCTACATCAGGGGAACATTATCATACAATAGCAGTATACTGCAGTTGCAGAAACTATGGCTCTGATTTATTTGCCGAAAGGTCATTTATTTTCACAAATTGATCTTGTAGCCATTAATCTCACAACTCTCTCATTAGTTCTAATGATAAGTTTTGGTTGATTCTGTATATTTGATCATACTATCCACAAATAAGGACAGCTGTATCTCTTACTTTCCGTACCTTATTTTCCTATTTATATCTGTATATCTAGATCTATATGTAAATATAGATATATCTCTATATAAGAACCTGCTGTATAGCACAGGGAACTCTATTCAATACTCTGTAATGACCTATATGGGAATAGAATCTAAAAAAGAGTGGATATATGTATGTGTATGACTGAATCACTTCGTTGTACAGCAGAAACTGACACAACATTGTAAATCAACTATACTCCAATAAAAATTAAAAAAAAAAAAAAAAAAAAGGATGTGAACACTTACTTACTTGATTCTGATGCTTCAGACCCCAGGAGGAAGAATTCAGCCTGAACAGTTGGTGATTTGGTGGAGGTTAAGTGCAGGTGGGTGGGAGCCATGAAGGCCCCTGGGGGCAGCTTTAAGGGGGGAGGGGGAAGGTTCACACTCTCTGGAGCAAGAAGAAGTTATCTCATGGGTGGTAACTCATGCCACTTTGGATCCGAGACTGGATCCTGCAACAGAAAAAGGACCTTCATGAAAAAGCCGGGGAAATCCAACACATTCTTTAGTTCAGAGTATTGAAGCAATATTAATTACTGCTTGTACTGTTGCTGTACGGATGTTAACATTAGGGTACGCAGGAATTCACTCCTATATTTGCAACTTTTTTGTTAGGCTAAAACTGTTTAAAAATCAAGAGTTTTTAAACAGGAGCTTAAGGATTACAGAGAAGAGTGTATGAAGAAAAGTGTGAAACTGGTTATCGTTAAAAAAGTGCAAACAGAGAAAGGAGCATTTATGGAAACTGAGCATGAGGGTTTAGAGAAGAGAAGCAGTGAATCCAAAGAATACTGTGTCTTGCAAACCAAGAAAATGGCATTGCTGGAACTGCACCCCTACAGAGCACACCTGTGGACTCACCCCCAGACAAAGAAACGATACCAAGATTCCATAAGTTTGTGGGGTGGTCAGTCTTCTTGAAATTAACAGTATATGTGAGCACAGTAATGAGTTTTAGAAAGGCCTCACTACGGAACCCTTATTTAAAAACAAATTCAATGTTTCCAAAATTCTTTAGCTATGAGTACTTCTTTATTTTCAAATAGCCCTTTGGTAATCAACTTCATGAAATCCGGAATGAGGTCTCCTTGGGGCCAGTTATACAAACACAATCCACAGCACATAATAGGTATTTATTTTAACAATATAAGGGATGTTGTTAGACCCACTAACGTCCCTTAGACCTTGGGTTCTGAGGAATACGCTTGGGCAAAGCTTGAACAGACACGAAAATGACAAGAGGGTGGCAGCCTTGGGGCAAATGAGAGTGAATAACCCTGAGAATATGGGCGTAGAAAAACGAGGACCAGTTCTCTCCCAAGCCTGCTGATAAGAAGGATGAAGTGAGAATCCAAATCGGTGGTAAATGGAGAGGGATGTGTGGTCGTGGACAGAATAGGATTTTTAGGTTGATGAATTCTACCAGCTGGTCCTCTAGGTTTCCATTTGGATTTTGATGCAAAGAGGTGCGTTGAAACAGAGATGTTTCCCCATGGGATGGATCATAACCTGATGTCTCCTCATAATCTTGGATTCAGAGGAAAGGAAAGAAATATAGTTCCTAACGCTAGAGAAGGAATAAAAGAGAAAAAAATGAGCAATGGTGGCCATGATAAATTTCCCTGTCATATTTATTACAATCCTTTCTTGAGACGTTTGTGAGAGAGACACTGATGAGGTCCGGACCATTTTATGTACTTAGGCATCCTCCCTGAATTGTTCTAGAAGAGAGAGTTTTTAGTGCAGATTAATGAATTATCTGTGCTAGTCAGGATCATGAAGCATTATGACTACTTCTGGGTCCATGTCTCAATTCGCCTGTACAGACTGAAGTCTTCCGCAGGCCCTGGGCAGCCACCCATCACTTTAGGGTCCTGAGGTTTTGGTCCAAGATGAGAAATAGCCTAGCAACTTGCTTGAATCCTTCATTAATCCTGGATCAAAATCCCCCAGGGCTGCAGGGAAGGCCATTCAGGCGGAGCAGAGGCAGATGTGGGCCGGAAGTGATCAGCCAGGGAAGGTGTCCTGCTCACGGGGCCTGCCAGCGGGCTGACAGGTGGGGAGGGATGGGCGTGCGGCCCCTCGGGGACCAGGCACAGTCCCTGTGCACATGGCTCCCAGCTCTATCCCCTCCATCAAGTCGGTCTACTTAAGGGAAACCAGGCTCTGCAGACTCATGTGCCCATTGAGAGCTCTTGTGCTTCCCTGGGCATCTCTCAGGGAACGGGGCAGCCCTGCTCGCCACGTCCTGGAGGTGGGAGGTGATTTGACGGCACAGGGAAGTCCCCTCCCCTGTGATCTGCCCCAGAATCTGCCTCTACGGAAACGGAGATGACACTCGTTGAAAATAAGTTTAGCTGCCTCAGTCATCTCAAGGGTATTTGAATTTTAGCCTAATTTATAAGATGTCATTAATGGTTTTCTCATATATCAAGATACGTAATCAGGTGCTAAAGCAGTAATCCTATCTTAAGGTCACAAACTATTATAATAAACTGAAGAAAGCCATAGGCCCGCGACCCAGAGAAATACACACATGAACCTACTCATGTGCATGTCTCATTTAACATTGACTCTTCAGTCTAGAAGGGACAGTCAGGATCACTGTGGTAGACACCAGTTTTCTCCCCCATAATCTTCTTCACAGGCACCGTGCTGTTTGGGAGGGTTTAGTCCCATCGCCATCTATTGGGTGGACATGATTCATCTAAACCAATAAGAATAATACAAAGCGACCAGCTCCAGGAACTCAGGCCTAACCAGCGAGTCTGTGCCATTGCCCAGGTCATGGTAGGCGTGGCCCCACCATGTCGAATGGCAGGGCTTTCCCCGGGAATCTAAGATAGCGCTCCAGCCTTCAACAGACCACGGAGAAATTCACTGCTCAGGTGGGATTAAGCATCTAGTTGTGAGAGCTCAAACTCACATTAGTGTGTACCCCCTTTGAAGTTGCGTTTACTACTATTATTTGCAATAAAATGAGTTCTGAATGGTACAGTCACCCCGGGCTGAGTCTTCAAGCGCGGGTGTGCCAGAGAGAGAGTTTCCAAGAACTGAGGATGGGCTGGGAAACCAGGAGGGCTCAGGAAGGGAAGGTTCTTGTCTTTCCAGCACACCGCCAGCCTGTGTAAAGGTGGAGCTCTTGACCTGTGCCCTTGGTGTGTGTGGAGCCAGAGTCATGCCTGGCCGTGTGCGTTTCTCTACCCAGTCTGTGACTAACCTTGGTCTACAGACCGCGCAGTCGGTCAAGGTCCCGAGACGCAAAAGGAACAACTAACACCCGGAGGACAGAACTGAGCCTGGCAACTTCAACACCACGTGGGCGCCTTGTAGACAGCCCCACTGCTGCCCTGCTCTGCGGAACTCGCTGAAATGTGCACCTTGCCTGCGGGTGATGTAGCCGAAATTTGGCCTCTGAGCCCTGGTACCGAAATTCGGTGACAGAGTTTTGGGTGAAGTAGAAAAGAACAGCTTTATTGCTTTGCCAGGCAAAGGGGGCCACAGCGGACTAATGCCCTCCAAACTGCGTGTCCCGCCCTGGAGGGGGTCGTGAGCAGTTTTATAGGAATGGTTCAAAGAGGGCGGTCAGCTTGCGGACATTCTTCTGATTGGTTGGTGGTGAGGTCATCGGGAGTCCGCATCATCAACCTTCTGGTGCCAACCGGTCTGGGGTCTGTGTGCTTGTGGGCCGCAGACAATTAACTTCTCCTGCCCGGTTTGAGCTTCAGAATCTGCAAAACAGCTCAAAGATGTTGTTCTGTGTGTCCCTTGAGGGGAAAAACTGGACCCTGCCCCAAGGCTGTACTATTGTTTCTTTTTAATTTACTTATATACATATTTTTGGCTGCGTTGGGTCTTCATTGCGGTGAGCAGGGGCTACTCTTGGTTGTGGTGCGCGGGCTTCTCACTGCGGTGGTTTCTCTTGTTGTGGAGCACAGGCTCTAGGCACGCGGGCTCAGTAGTTGTGGCTCGCGGGCTCTAGAGCACAGGCTCTGTAGTTGTGGCGCACGGGCTTAGTTGCTCCGCGGCACGTGGGATCTTCCTGGACCAGGGCTCAAACCCATGTCCCCTGCATTGGCAGGCGGATTCTTAACCACTGCGCCACCAGGGAAGTCCTCCTGTCGTATTGTTTCTTGACTGCTCTGCCCTTGTCTCTGCATCCCCTCCCTTCCGTGATTAGTAACAACCTGCCCTTTGGAACTCAGGGAAGGTCACGGAGGCTGAATGAAGCCTGTTTCCTGTAATCAAGAAACGGGGGACACAGAAAGGCTTTTGTGCCCAGGAGCCCCACAGGGTCCTGCTCGGTTTCAGTGACACCTGCAGGTTCATGAAGCCCTTGCCTGTCTTTACCTGCTCACCTGAACCTCGCTGAAGATGAAGCTGGGAAACCCACAGAACCTTTTATGGAGCACGTAGAACTTAGCGTTCAGGGTATATTCCAGGGTATATCCTCAGAGCACAGAGCGAGGCACAGGGCAGGCGTACAGTCAGGTGTTTCTGACTGGTAAGCTTTTCTTTTTTGGTCTCCTTCAGGGTTAAAAACATCCCCCTGCCCCCCAAGGCCTCCATCCCCGGCTTCAGGCTGGGCTCCGAGGCCTGGTGCCCAGCTGCTATTCCGAGGCTTCTTCTCACTGCTGTTTGGTTGGTCCCCTGTTTACCATAAGTCACATCTTTTTCATTTGGGGAATCTTTTTACTAAAACTCAAAACCTGAGGAAGAGTGTGTGGGATGTGAATTTTGAGTCCTTTAAGGTAGGAGCATCTTTAATTTTGCATTCACTCATGATTAATAATTTGGGTGGCGTAAGTACTCTAGGTTGAAAGTTATTTTTACTTTCAACTTTAAAAGCGTTACTCCATCGTCTGCTAGTGACAGTGTCCAAACTAGAGGTGTCCTCTTGTGTATTATCATTTTCTCTTTTAGAATTCTCTGTACTTGATTTTCTTTTTTTTAAAAATTAATTAATTTTTATTGAGATAGAGTTGATTTACAATGTTGTTTCGTTTCAGGTATACAGCATTGTGATTCAGATATATATATATAATATTATATATATATGTATATATTCTTTTTCAGATTCTTTTCCCTTACAGGTTCTTACAAAACATTAAGTATAGTTCCCTGTGCTATATAGTAGGTCCTTGTTGGTTATCTGTTTTATATATAGTAGTGTGTATTTGTTAATCCCCAATTCCTAATTCATCCCTCCCACTTTCCCCTTTGGTAACCATAAGTTTGTTTCCTAATTCGCTGAGTCTGTTTCTGTTTTGTAAATAAGTTCATTTGTGTCGTTTTTTCAGATGCCACATATAAGCGATATCATATGATATTTGTCTTTTTGTCTTTCTCTGTGTGACTTACTTCACTTAGTGTGATAATAAGCTTTTCTTTTTAACCACATCCAACTATAATTTTGGGCAAGTCATAAAATCTATATTGTATATAAAGATATGGAAGTTGTAAAGATATAGAAGCTGTAAAGATGTGGAAGCTGTAAAGCTGTGGAAGTTGACATTGTATGTTTATCAGCTTTTACTCCCAAACACTGTTAGAAAGTGAAAATGGCAATAGGAACTTGAATACTCTGATGATAGGATTATAAATTAGTACAGCTATTTTGAGAAAGTACCACTGTATACTAAAGCCGACCATGACCAGACCCTACCACCCAGTAATTTCGTTCCTAAACACACACATATGCACCAAAAGACACGTACACGAATACTCATAACAACGTTGTTGTCAGAGCCCTGGACTGGGAACAACTTTGATGGACATCAGAGTAGACTGGATAAATACATGGTGGTATTTTTCATACACTGGAATACTATAAAAAGTGTAAAAGAATGAGCCATAGTGACATGCAGCAACATGGACAAATCACATGATCATATTGTTTTAAGGAAAAGAATCCATAATGTGTGTGTAAACACATAGTACAGTGCCTGGAACACAGTAGTTATTCTATAAATGTTAGTCATTCCTCTTGAAATATAAAGCATGTGAGAAGTTACAATTAGTGCTTAGTGAGTAAATTAAGTAGGTTTTCCTAGTTTTCTCTGCACATCTAGTATGGCATGTGTAATTAAAGTGTGCCAACAAATCTAATAAATGTGTAATCAGCATTTTGCAAAGAACATCGCCATCATGTAATCTAGCCTGTGTTGCAAATCCTAATTCATCAATCTGGAAACAAAAATATGTACTTCTGTATTTAGCATGAATTGAATTGTAGAAGATGGAGGTTCTGAATTTGGAATTACATGATAGGAAAAGTGATAAAGAATATTACTTTTGAATTCCCAGAATTGATTCTACCTTGTTCATTAATATTTAGCTAGCATTCATCCTGTCATCTTTTATGTCATTGAGAAGAACCAAATTGTTTGCAAGGGAGATATTTGATAATCCTCAGTATTTGAGTTCTTCTTGTTCTTGAAGAGGATTAGTTTGGGGTGATATATTGTGATAAGAGTGACTTAATTTCAGGTGAAGATACGCCTTATGACTTCCATTTTAAATCTTAAACACCCACAGAGTGAAATTGCAGAAAAGCTCATAAAAATCACTGACTATAAATGATGGCACATTGGAGTTCTAACGATATGCTTTAGGAGTCTGAAAAGATCTAGTGGTCCATTGTTAATAGGCCACCCCAACAAAGTCTGTGTTTTTTTCCCTGAAATGCTGAATTTCACAGGGAACAGGCAGGTAGAGAATGGTGGGAAGTTGATATAAATTTCATTTATATTTACTAGATTTGAATAAAATAATTTAAAGTTAACCCCTAAAATATCAGACCAAAATTGAAGGCTGAATAAGCATCTCTAATTATTGAATGATAAAATCTTTTCGGCATATAGCTAATTCTCAGTCACCCAGCATAGGGGGATGAGAATGAAGTTCCAACTACCTCTAATTCACAGGGAATCCAGAAATCTAAATAATAAATCCACAGTAGTCAAAAGTAGACTTCAGGGCTCTCTGGTCACCTCTTGTTACCATTGTTGCTCTTGTTTTTTGTTTGGAAAACAAACCAACCAACAAAACAATCTGTGGAAAATGAGCAGCTGGGAATTGGAATAAACTTAGATCCCCAGGAGGGCAGGAGGGAGGCTTGGTAAGGAGCAAGGAGCTGGTTATCACGGCTTATCACAAACCCAAATCTCTCTGTGCTCGAGTCTGTCTGTATCTTCTCCTCAGGTCCCTTTGTCTGTCTGTTCTAACACGGTTAGCACGCTGTTTGGCCAACTGCTAGACTGAAAGCTTCCTGAGGGCAGGGCTCTGTTCGTTGACCCGTCTCAATTGCCTAGAACAGGGTCTGGCTTATGGGGTTTGAATATATATTTGTTGGTTGAATTAAATATACACAATTTTAGTATTTTGTAGGGATAATTTCATCCCCCTTATTTCCCCTCTTTTCTATTTATTAATCTTTTCAATCATTTACCAGGTGTCTTCCCATGTTTTCAGTTTTTCCAAATTGACTATGATACATTTTTTTTTAATTTTGAAAAAGTTTTATTTTTAATGTATGGTGGGCATACCCTGCAAATCGATCTATAATTCTTTTTTTTTTTGCGGTACGCGGGCCTCTCACTGTTGGGGCCTCTCCCGTTGCGGAGAACAGGCTCCGGACGCGCAGGCTCAGCAGCCATGGCTCACGGGCCCAGCCGCTCCACGACACGTGGGATACTCCCAGACCGGGGCACGAACCCACATCCCCTTCATCGGCAGGCGGACTCTCAACCACTGCGCCACCAGGGAAGCCCTAGATCTATAATTCTAATGCATTTCTAAGTTTGAGTTTTCTCATTGAGAAATAGGTGCTGTATCTCTTCATTTTTAAAAGTGTTTTCCGATCTTTAGTAGAACTTGATTTCTTCATGTAGGAATAAAAAACAAATATGGAGGATTAAATATTTAAGTACCTAAATATTTATTATTGTTTGTCATGTAAACACGTATCCATTTCATATTCTAACTGAATATATTTGCTAAGGCCACACTGACTTCTGTACATTTGTTTTGTAATCCGCCATCTACTGGACCGCGACTCATAGGTTCTCAGTTGGTTCGCTTGAGTGCTCTTGCCAGACATTTATCATTTTTACTTCTCTTTTGCAAAATTCATACTTCAGTCTTTTTATATTAACTCTTTCTTTAGTAGTATTCATGGTATATGACTAACAATGCTGGTTAAAAGCATTAATCTAAGTACACGAGCAATTATATATCAATGCAAATATGAACACGGTAAAGATATGTAAATAATGTTAACTGATTCACAAAATAACATTTCAGATAACAAAAGCATCTAGAGATCTCCATATCCCTAGTAATTAAAATACATATAAATTAAAATGAGGCTACTATTTTGATCTATAAGCTTGGAAAGATCCATCTTTTAAATCCAGTGTTCTTTTCAGCAAAGGAACAAAGTCTCACCGCTGCTTAGGGAAGTACAAACGTATACAAACACTCTAGAAATGAATTTGGAACTATATGCACAAAACTCTGGGGGAGAAGTTTTTTCTTTTAGAAATGTGTTTTGAAAAAATCATTAGATAAATTTACAAAAATGTTTGTAAAGAGAGGTTCATTGTAACTGAAAATAACACAAAACAAAAAACCAAGCAATATCCAAACCTAAAGAGCCATTCTCTAGAGATGGTGTCTTTATACAGGCAACACAGTCAACTGAGAAACGTGTTTCATTTTTGTTTTAAAAAACTAGACAATAATATGTCAAAATTTCATCGGAAGAAGTTTGTTTACTGTGGTTGCTAAATATCAATATTTAGACATTGAAGGTGGGAGTGATTTGCACTTTTTGTTTTCATGTGTGCTGATCTATTTTGTCTAATTTTCTGTAATGGTGATCTGAATTGCAAGGGTGTTCCTTCTGGGAACCTGGAGTGTACACCCTAGGAGCTAGAGCAGGAGAGGAAGAAAAATGTTATTGACATGTTAGTGGCTCAATACTGGCCTTCCTCAGGCTGCCTAGCCAACCTATGTATACCTTCATCCGATTTTCTTTTATGGCAGGAAGAAGAAAATCTAAATTCTTTAAGACAGAGAAGAATTTCATAGTATCTATTTTATAGACATTAAATCTCAAAACCCCAAAGCTGTATTCCTCCATTAAAGCTTGTGTGTGTGGTTCGGGGACTTTTTTTCTTTTAAAGCATGGATCCCCTGGCCTATTGGTAATATTTAGTGAACTATATTCTGTAGCTACCAATTGAATGACTGGTTCAAATTGAGGACAGTATAGACTTTTCATCCATCAGAGGGTCTGTAGACTTTCTGGACCAAATCATTAATAAGTGCAAAAGTTTCACTGGAAAAAGAGCCAGGTGAGAAGAATCCCATTAGCTCAGTGATTCTGAAATTTACCAGTTTCATTGCCCACTTTATACCCTATTCTGTTGTTTCACAACGTCTCTGCAATCACAGGTGCTTTGCAATGATGGCCTCTCACAATCAGTGCTGGGCCCTGGGACACAGTCATCATTGCCTGTACATGGTGCACCTGGTCAGGGGAGTTCATGCTGTCATAACTTTGAGCTCTGTGGGTTATTGTAGCTACTTGTGTTGGGTTTAATTCCCATCAAATTCCTTACTGTTGTCACCTGAAAATCTTCAGTTGACACCTCGGGTAAGAAAGCACCAGTGTTGTTATTGGTGCTTAGAAGAAAATCTAGCTAACGGTAGTGGAGAAACCTTTTAAGAAATACTGCGTCATTAGAGCTGTGATGCTCCAGAAGATGCCACCCTGTCTAAAATTACAAGTAATGGTAAGACATTGTGTCATACTCTAGTTGCACTGTGTTTTTGTCAATGTGTCTTTAAAAAAATTTTATTGAAGTGTAGTTGATTTACAATGTTGCGTCAATTCTGTACAGCAGAGTGATTCAGTTGATATATATATGTATATTCTTTTTCATATTCTTTCCCATTATGGTTTATCACACAATATTGAATATAGTTCCCTGTGCTATATAGTAGGACCCTGTTGTTCATCTATCCTATATATAATAGTTCGCATCTACTAATCCCAAACTCCCAATCCTTTCCTTCCCCACCCCCGGCCTTGGCAACCACCAGTCTGTTCTCTATGTCTGTGGTAATTGTCTTAACATAAAATAATGTGTCTTACAGTCAATGGTGTCTTAGATTCAATCAAACAAGGAACATGTTTTGTACTGTCCCCTTTACTATCCTAAAATAGATTTCCTAGATAATAAAGCTACCTACGTACATAATTTTCAAAAATCAATATAATCATCTATCTCCAATATGACAAATAAAAGGATATTAATATGTATCCTCAAGGAGAATGATTTCGTGCAACCATAACCACATACATAATGGAGTAGTCAAATATTTGTATCTACCTGTGGTGAATAACAGTGGATTTAAGAGAAATGAGATAATCAGAAGCTATTCTTTACAAGAAGTACATGAAAACAAAATGCACAGGTACAGGTGGGTGCCAGTGTAAAAAGTAATGCTACAATGAACAATAACTAGTAAGCATTATTTGTATTGATGAGACAAAGAAGAAAATAACCTTAATTGAGGTGGAGATAACACAGCTTGGAAAATTATAAACTGTTGAAATGGAAATAATGAGAGAGTGTTTTCACAGAAGAGCTGAGATTTATTTACAAGTGTAATGTCAACATAATTGCCTTTGTTGTGACATGGGATGGGACAGTGATAACTGTCACTGAAAATATATTTACTGTTAGGAAATTCTTCTAAAAGTCCAGGTGTGAATCAGTTCTCCACAACTCAAAAAGATCTTGAAGATAATATACAATGCTTTTTGCAGGTCAACTGGAAAAAATTATAACACAGGCGCCTGTAGAGAATTTGTGTAAACTTCTGAGGGTATTATCTGAGGAGGATAGGAAAAATAACAGCTAATCCCAAAACAAATAAATGTTACAGTAGCTAATTTTCACAAGTTTATATCATTATGCTATATAAGTTTTAAGATGTGTAAGTTGGCAATAATATGAAATATTTTTAAAAATCACCTTTATTAATGAAATTCAATGAGATCCCTGCCTTTCATGTGACCTCATCAATGTAATTGTATTTGATTTTAAGTCTCCCAGAAGGAGTCTCAAATAAATCTCCTCTCTTACATCATGGCAACTGGGTCCCCGTGCTTTTGTATAGCATCTGCTATCACTTTTCTACTAACTATGACATTGAAAATTTTACAGTGCATTAAGTAGAGGTATGGAGTGAATAAATTATTCCATTACTCAAGACAATACCTTTAATCCATTGAATCATCCCTCTCCACAATAATATTCTCTCAAATGTTTGTACGTTTATGTAACTTCTTGTAAAGCATTTCCATGATAACTATGCACTCATCTCAGTCTATTTAGGCTGCTATAACAAAAATACCGTAGGGTGGGTGACTTTTAAACAAAAAAAATTTATGTCTCACAGTCTGGAAGCTGGGAAGTCCAAGATCAAGGCACCGGCAGATCTGGTGTCTAGTGAGGGCCCCTTCCTGGCTCACAGGAGTCTGTCTTGTAACTGTGGCCTCACGTGGTAGAAGGGAAGAGGGAGCTCTCTGGGTCTCTTTTATAAAGGCACTAATCTCATTCATGAGGGCCCCACCCTCATGACCTAATCACCCCCAAAGGCCCCACCTCCTAACACCATCACACTGGGGATTAGGTTTTAACCTATGAATTTTGAACATATGAACAGTCAGTTCACAGGGGTACTAAAGTATTGAAAATATACCATCCACAGTAGATTCCATCTACTGGGGCATTTGAAATTCACAAAGGAGGTGGGACAATTTTGTTTTGTAGAATTGACCTGTGTGTTGAAGAAGAGTTAGCATAATTTTTACCAATTTATTAAAAGCCAGTAGCATCCCTAATTAAAAATACTCTCAAGAGGTTTTCAAAACACTCCAATTAGGGGTGGTATCGCCCCCATGGAGAACCACCGCAGTCACTAGCCCTGGGAGCAAAGAGTGGAAAACGAGTAGGAAGTAGGCAACCTGGAACTCTGCCCCCAGTCCACACACAGTACTGGCTGCACGATTGTTCTACTGCATGTTTCTCGAGCATATTTCAATGGGGGAGGACATTGTGACCCAGGTTGGACCCTTCAGTTAATTAAGTAATGAACCTTAGTAGACTGAACAAAACAAGACAAAATTTTAACCTAAGACATCCTTCACTATAAACTAGGACCTGCATTTTATTTTATTATTATTTTTTTACCTATCAGTAATTACCTTATCTTTTTTAACATCTGTACTGAAGTATAATTGCTTTTCAATGGTGTGTTAGTTTCTGCTTTATAACAAAGTGAATCAGTTATACATATACATATATCCCCATATCTCCTCCCTCTTGCGTCTCCCTCCCTCTCACCCTCCCTATCCCACCCCTCTAGGTGGTCACAAAGCTCCAAGCTGATCTCCCTGTGCTATGCAGCTGTTTCCCACTAGCTATCTGTTTTACGTTTGGTTGTGTATATATGTCCATGCCACTCTCTCACTTCGTCCCAGCTTACCCTTCCCCCTCCCCGTGTCCTCAAGTCCATTCTCTATGTCTGCATCTTTATTCCTGTCCTGCCCCTAGGTTCTTCAGAACCATTTTTGTTTGTTTGTTTTTTTAGATTCCATATATATGTGTTAGCATATGGTATTTGTTTTTCTCTTTCTAACTTAATTCACTCTGTATGACAGACTGTAGGTCCATCCACCTCACTACAAATACCTCAGTTTCATTCCTTTTTATGGCTGAGTAGTATTCCATTGTATATATTGTGCCACATCTTCTTTATCCATTCATCTGTCAATGGACACTTAGGTTGCTTCCATGTCCTGGCTATTGTAAATAGAGCTGCAATGAACATTTTGGTACATGACTCTTTTTGAATTATGGTTTTCTCAGGGTATATGCCCAGTAGTGGGGTTGCTGGGTCATATGGTAGTTCTATTTTTAGTTTTTTAAGGAACCTCCATACTGTTCTCCATAGTGGCTGTATCAATTTACATTCCCACCAACAATGCAAGAGGGTTCCCTTTTCTCCACACCCTCTCCAGCATTTATTGTTTGTAGATTTTTTTGATGATGGCCATTCTGACTGGTAGGAGGTGATACCTCATAGTAGTTTTGATTTGCATTTCTCTAATGATTAGTGATGTTGAGCATTCTTTCATGTGTTTGCTGGCAGCCTGTATATCTTCTTTGGAGAAATGTCTATTTAGGTCTTCTGCCCATTTTTGGATTGGGGTGTTTGCTTTTTGGATATTGAGCTGCATGAGCTGCTTGTAAATTTTGGAGATTTATCCTTTGTCAGTTGCTTCATTTGCAAATATTTTCTCCTGTTCTGAGGGTTGTCTTTTCGTCTTGTTTATGGTTTCCTTTGCTGTGCAAAAGCTTTTAGGTTTCACTAGGTCCCATTTGTTTATTTATTTTTTTATTTCCATTTCTCTAGGAGGTGGGTCAAAAAGGATCTTGCTGTGATTTATGTCAGAATGTTCTGCCTATGTTCTCCTCTACGAGTTTTATAGTGTCTGGCCTTACATTTAGGTCTTTAATCCATTTTGAGTTTATTTTTGTGTATGGTGTTAGGAAGTGTTCTAATTTCATTCTACTACATGTAGCTGTCCAGTTTTCCCAGCACCACTTATTGAAGAGGCTGTGTTTTCTCCATTGTATACTCTTGCCTCCTTTATCAAAAATTAGGTGACCATATGTGTGTGGGTTTATCTCTGGGCTTTCTATCCTGTTCCATTGATCTATATTTCTGTTTTCATGCCAGTACCATACTGTCTTGATTACTGTAGCTTTGTAGTATAGTCTGAAGTCTGGGACCCTGATTCCTCCAGCTCTGTTTTTCTGTCTCAAGATTGCTTTGGCTATTTGGAGGGCCTGCATTTTAGTCAGAGACTCAAGTCAGTCCAAAATGGCATGCTCTTCTTCCCAGGAAATCTGGACAAACAAGTGAAGGGACAGGACTACCCTGGTGGCCCAGTGGTTAAGAATCCACCTGCAAATGCAGGGGACATGGGTTTGAGCCCTGGTCTGGGAAAATCCCACATGCTGTGGAGCAACTAAGCCCCTGCACCACAACTACTGAGCCTGCGCTCTAGAGCCCGCAAGCCATAACTACTGAAACCCACGTGCCTGGATCCCGTTCTCCATGATGGGAGAAGCCACCGCAGTGAGAAGCCTGCGCACCGCAACGAAGAGTAGCCCCCACTCGCCACGGCTAGAGAGGTCCCGCCTGCACCAATGGAGACCCAACGCAGCCAAAAATAAATTTAAAAAAGAAAAAGAAAAAAAAAGTGAAGGGACACATCCCACAACCTTCTCCCTACACCCTTGGGAATGACAGATGAAAGTGGCATCTCATTATTTTGGAACTTAAGCATTTTAATCCAACTAAGAGTGCACAGGAAAGTCTCTGTTATTTATTTTGGATGGCAACACAGCCAAGTATCAGCTAATTCCAGTAGACAGTCACTGGGGGGAGTGATCCCAGGCATAGCCAATGTCTCCTTAGATATAATAAGAAGGAATCATGGAAACACACACACACTAATGGACACAATGCCATAGGATCTACTTTATTCTGACCAGAAAGAATATAAATCAAATTAGAATTATGTGGGAAATAGACATATGTAGGAAAGGTTCTAGAAGGCTCACTTTTAGGTCGCTTTTTGTCAGCCTTATCAGTACTAACACAGAAAATGATTTATTACTAAAGTCAAACCAAGAACACTATGTTAAAGCTCCTTTTTAAAATGGAAATAAATTTGAAAAACTAGAATTATTCGAATAAAAAATTATAAAAACGTACACACTTACATTTATCTAATTTAGCTATTGTTATATTTAGGAATGCTTCATTTGCTTTAAGCAGAGAAAGCCAGCATTATTCAGCAAGTGATTCTGGAACAGTTAGCTTTCTGGAAGAAAATCAATTTAAAAGCTGTGTAGCACACACACATAATATTAAATTCCAGATATAGTAAGAAAAAAAGCCGTACAAAATTAATGGAAATAGTGGGTGGGAAATACATCTTAGGCTTGAGAGTAAAGAAAAATGTCTCAAAGAACACTGAAAGCTTTAAGGGTATAATTTTTTTCAATCCATGGGAACGGAAGACAAAGTATGAAAAACAGAGCAAATACAACAGGAATTTCATCAAATAATAACTAAAGAAATGAAGTTTTAATTGGTGCCAGTTTAACAAAGATCATTGAAGTGATAACCATCTTTGGTCAGCATCGTGTGTACAGATACATATAGCGAGTACATATATGCACTGAGTGTACATATGCAATATATATGTGTGTGTTATATATACAGATGTGTGAAAAAATCTTGAATGTATATTGCGTGAACAAAAGGAGATTAAAATATTGTACATTGTGATATATATGTAGCATATGTATCACATATATGTGACAAACTTGTAAATAATCATCTTCTCCAGGTCTGTTTTCATTCTCCTTGAGGCATCAGACCTACATGGTAGCATCAACACCTCCATCAATGGGTGACAGTTTCCTCTAGAGAACGCTAGAATTAGCGAGATAAATGGAAAATATTCTGCAAAGACATTGGAAATCACTGCCTTCTTAAGGATACCTATAAAGACTTTTTCCTCTGTGTGTACATATTCATAGTGATAAGACCACAATAAAAGCTCAGAAGTATTTGTGATTATCTATGTATTTCTAAACTTTATTTGATGTACTTTGCAATATTGGTGTTTGATCTCATTTTATTTGAGATCTTATATTAGCTTAATGTTTTGAAACAGATTTTCATATTTTTTATCCTTGTGCTGGTCTCAAAGTGAAGAGTCATAATGGCCATGGAACTGTAATATATTCATTTACCAAAAATTTTGGAAAATGTCTTTTATTCTTGTCACATTGAGAAATGGTCCATTAGTTTTGGGCTGTACGGGATTCTCTCACACTGTGTTCAGTTTATTACTACTTCTTCCAAATTTGAGATTTATAATCTAAATCGGTGTTCTCCCATTACAAGGAAAATGAAGTATGAATGATATTAGGTGGGTGTTTCTTCATAAACATTCTTGAGAACTTCAGTAAACCGCAGATCAACCAGTGTTAAATGCCTAGTGTTTACTATTTCTGTTCTGAAGTATTTTGAGCTTTATAATCTTGGGGGGATAAGATATACATGAAACAATGAGAGAAATATTCAAAGAATGTAGAGCCGGTGAACAAAAGAAGATTGAAAATGTGTTGTATACATTTTTTTTAAAGGCAGGTACATAAAAAACTGTGTGTTAAATTCAGAGAACCCTTGAGTCAGCTTCTGTCCTCAGGGTGGCTGTGAAGGTTATCTGACATTTTTTTTCCAATCTTTTTTTTTTCTTACTTTCCTACATCTAGCATGTCACTTTATTTTCAAAAAAAAAAGAATTCTGCTAGGGAGGAAGGGCAGGTATTGATTTATTCCCTCATCCCTAAAGCAGGAGGAGAAATGCATGGAAAATCTAAGTGAGCTGCCTAAGGTCAGATAGTTTCATGGCAGTGACACTGAGACACTGAATTCACTGAGCTGGGGAAGCTTTGGTCTGCAGGAGGCAACTAGGTGGGCCTCCTAGTTGCCCACCAGGGTCCAGGATTGGAATGGGGCAGGTCTGCATATACCTAACCCACCAGCACCTCACCTGGAACCAGGGGGGAACCCCCAGCACAGAGGCCCCCAGCGAGGGTTCAATGAGGTGAAATGAATCATGGAAACTCCAGGCCCAAGTTCAAGGCCCCCTGTGCCTGCCGGTGGGGAATTCTTCATGGAATGAGTCATCTTGGGCTTTATTTAGGGAGTTCATTGCTGAGATGCCAACATGGTATTGAGGCCCTGATACAGTACCGTTTCCACATAGAATTCTATCTGTGCTCTAGAAATTTGACAGACACTAAGAAAGAAAAGACAAACAAAAATATTGACTTCTAGCTGATCTCTGAAATCAGCTCCTACACTGGCCTGAAGCATGACATCTGATTATTCCTCTTTCAGCACAAGTTATTACATTCCTTTGTGCAATTACTGGTGCTTTAAAATACACTAACATTTTCTCTCTCCGATGGTGCTACCTGCAATTCCCTGCCTGCTCAGAAAATGCATCGGGAAAGGAAATTTGAATTCTTACTGCTGAAGACAAAATTAGCTTTTAAAGTTTGAAAACTGTAGTAATTATTGAATAAGAAGCCCCCCTCCCCCATGTTTATTCTAAATAATTGGAAAGAAGTATTTCACTGGGTCAGGAGACCCCACTGGCTCTCCATTCAAAATACATCCAGAATCTGCCCACTTCTGTCACCACAATTGCCGTTGTTTGAGCCAACATCTCTTGTCCAGATCACTGCAGTACCTCCCTCATGCAGGGAGGTCATGCCCAGCAGGGCAGGCACAGTGGTCCTGGAAAGACAGAAGCTGGGTCCTCTCATTGCTCTGCTCAGAATCCTGCCAGGACAAAGGACAGGGTCTCACTCAGAGTAACCCAGTCCCAACAGCAGCCCCCGTGCCCTCCTAGCCACCTTGGCCTTCATCTCTCATCTTCATCTCTCACCTCTCCCCACTGGCCTGTTCATTCCAGAGACCCTGGGATGTTCCTCTAGCACCCAGCATGCCTCAGCCTGGGATGTTTGTCCACTTGTACCCACCATCCAGACACCTGAGTGCCTTACTCCCCAGCAAGTTCAAGTCTTTGCTCAAATGTAAACTTCCCAAGGAGGCCTTGCCAGTCTACTCTGTCCTCTGCTCCCTCTCATTCCTGATTGTTCTTATCTAGCTCTACTTGGTTTCTTTTTTTAATTAATTTATTTACTTATTTATATTTTTGGCGGCGTTGGGTCTTCGTTGCTCCGTGCGGGCTTTCTCTAGTTGCAGCGGGTGGGGACTACTCTTCATTGCAGTGCACGGGCTTCTCACTGCGGTGGCTTCTCTTGTTGAGGAGCATGGGCTCTAGGCACACGAGCTTCAGTAGTTGTGGCATTCAGGCTCAGTAGTTGTGGCACACGGGCTTAGTTGCTCCACGGCATGTGGGATCTTCCTGGACCAGGGCTCGAACCCACGTCCCCTGCATTGGCGGGTGGTTTCTTAACCTCTGTGCCACCCTGTGGCACAGGAAAGTCCCTGTTTTCTTTTTCATAATGCCATAATTCATCACTTCTAATGCAGAGATCATGTTCCAAATTTTGATATCTCTAAGACTGGGATGCATCGTCACCATCTGTGGCCTCAGGGAAAGGTGGTGAGGCTGTTGCCATTACCTATCCACTTATATCAAAACGTAGAGCGTTGTTAACCCCGTTAACAACAGTGAAACACTCTTAATGGCACAGAGCATGGTACTGTGCAGGGAAAAATGATACTGATTTGACTTGCATTGAAAAGCGATTCAGAAGAGTCAGTCCTGAATGTGAAGACATTTTAGGAATGTCTTAACCAATGTATTTCACTCATTTTTTTATTGGAGTCTAGTTGACTTACAATGTTTTGTTAGTTTCAGGTGTACAGCAAAGTGATTCAGTTATCTATTCTTTATCAGATTCTTGTCCATTATAGGTAATTACAAGATGCTGGATATAGTTCCCTGTGCTCTAGAGTAGGTCCTTGTTGTTTATCTATCTTATATACAGTAGTGTGTTTCTGTTCATCCCAAACTCCTAATTTATCCCTCCCCCCCCTTTCCCCTTTGGGAAACATAAGTTTGTTTTCTATGTCTGTGAGTCTGCTTCTGTTTTATAAATAAGTTCATTTGTATCATTTTTTTTTAGATTCCACATGTAAGTGACATCATACGGTATTTGTCTTTCTCTGTCTGACTTACTTCACTTAGTATAATCTCTAAGTCTATCCATGTTGCTGCAAATGACATTATTTCAGTCTTTTTTATGGCTGAGTAGTATTCCACTGTATATATGTACCACACCTTCTTTATCCATTCATCTCTTGGTGGACGTTTAGGCTGCTTCCATGTCTTGGCTATTGTGAATAGTGCTGCTGTGAACATAGGGGTGCACAAATCTTTTTGAATTAGAGTTTTCATCTTTACGGGATATATGCCCAGGAGTGGGATTGCTGGATCATATAGTAAATCTGTTTTTAGTTTTTTAAGGCACTTCTGTACTATTCTCTGAGGTGGTTACACCAATTTACATCCCCACCAACAGTGTAGGAGGGTTCCCTTTTCTCCACACCCTCTCTAGCATTTATTATTTGTAAACTTTTTGATGATGGCAGTTCTGACCAGTGTGAGGTGGTACCTCATTGTAGTTTTGAGTTGCATTTCTCTAATAAGTAGCGATGTTGAGCATCTTTTCATGTGCCTGTTGGCCATCTGGATGTCTTCTTTGGAGAAATGCCTATTTAGGTCATTTTATTCTTAATTTTTGACAAGAATGATATATGATAAACAATAATGTAGAAAAATCTGAAGTATTATTTTAATAAAGTCAAGTGAAAAGTAGTGTTTCCATTTTACGTCTCAAAATGGTGTTTCTTTCTCAATGGTATATAAAGTAATGGTCTTATCTTACAATCGATGACATTTTAAACTTAATAAAATATAGTCTATATTTTACTTATTTTCTTGTTTACAATCTAACAACTTTACTTTTAGGTTTTAGTTTTATTTGTTAGTTTTAGAGTCTCTTGTACTATTACATATTTTTTCACTGAGAAGTAGACACAGAATATTATGTTACTTTTGGGTGTACATCATAGTGATTCAGTGTTTGTGTCACCACACAAAATGGTCACCACAATAAGTTTAGTTAACGTCCATCACCAAACATAGTTACAGTTTTTTCCTTGGGATGAGAACTTTTGAGATCTACTCTCTCAGCAACTTTCAAATATACAGTAAAATATTGTTAACTAGAGTCGCCCTGCTGTACATCACATCCCCAGGGCTTATGTATCTGATAACTGGAAGTTTGCACCCTTTGACCCTGTTTACTCCTTTTGCCACCCTCTTCTCCCCACCTCTGGTAGCCACCACCAATCTGTTCTCTGTAGCTGTGAACTTTTTTTTACTTTTAAATCTTCTTTTCCTTATAAAATATGCTTTCTACTTCTGGTCTTTTTTTATACTGCTATGGGTTTACTCTTATGGCCCTTTAAGAATTACCATTTCTCTTTGTTCTAGTGGTGGTATGTGGGCAGGGACTGACCTAGTTTCAGGGTGAAGATGGGAGAAGCAGGGGAAAGAATAAATAGAGATGGGAGAAAGTTTTCTTTGAATGTAAATAAATACGACGATGGAAATTTGATTTACCAAAATGTGCTAGAAATTAGACTTATGAATATTAAATGTGATTTAATGGTTGACCCTTACACAGCCTTTTTATTTTCATCTTTTTTGCTAGAAATCTTTCTAAAATTGTGGAATCCTTTTCCTACTGTCTCGGTAAGCAGGAATTGACAAGTCACACGTAACATTTAGAAAGCTGAAAATTCTTTTAGAAATTAGAATGTGCCAATACTTCTTACCTTAAAAGACAATAGAGGTAGAGTTTAAAGGTTTAGGAGGTTTGATGTCCATTTTAGGAATGTGTACTGATGCAGGCATAGTACGAAAACAGAGCATCCGAGTCCTAACACCAGCTTGCTTTCCAGAGATTTGCCACTTTTTCCTGAAAGTTTATAACCGAGGAAACATTACTTATTTGAGGTTTTCGCTGTGTTTCGGTGGGATGCAGGTGATGAATTATTCCTTAAATGCTCTGAAGCTGAGCATGTGTTCTAACCTGGATGCCTCCAGCTCAGCGGCAGGAGGGAAATTCACACGCACACTGCTGGGCGCCAAAGCTGAATACCTCTGCTCCTGCGGCCGTTGCTCATTTCCAAATACCCACATCGATTCCTTCCTAGGCTCGGGTCGATGCTTTGGCTTGAAGGCAGCTTCTGCCTGGAAGCTGTGGAGGCAGGATGAAGTGTGAGAGAAAAATCTGTTAACCCTGGACAGCAGTAAAGGTGGCCTGAAGCGAGAGAAATACCATCCCCACCTTAGGGAGAGGAGTTCCAACAGGCAACCACAGGGAGGAAGCAAATGTCATTGTAAACAGTATCTGTGTCCTTCTTCTTCCCCTTGATATTAACTCTTTGCTTTCTGGGGGCTCAAAGGCTTGGTCCCCGACTCCACCACGTTTTAGCCATCACTTAGCCGTCCATGATGTCTGTGTGTCACTATGACCTTGCAAGACGCCTAGCATGGGGCAGAGGTGCAGAAAATGTTGATGAACAAATGGGTCCATGAATGTGACCTGATGCTTGTACCACCCCTGCATCAGTACACAGTCTTGTGACTCTCAGTGACCCCCTCCCCGGTTTGCTCCTCTTTTTTTTTTTTTTTTTTCTTTTTTGCGGTTCGCGGGCCTCTCACTGTTGTAGCCTCTCCCGTTGCGGAGCACAGGCTCCGGACGCGCAGGCTCAGCGGCCATAGCTCACGGGCCCAGCCGCTCCGCGGCATGTGGGATCTTCCCGGACCGGGGCACGAACCCGCGTCCCCTGCATCGGCAGGCGGACTCTCAACCACTGCGCCACCAGGGAAGCCCATGCTCCTCTTTTCTTAATTCCCGCTGAGAATATGCTCAAGTTGGAAGGATCCTCCAGCCCCTCACTTGACGTGGGGATGGTGGTGAGCTGTTCCCCCTCAGGGAATTGTAGTCCCTAAGACGGTGTGATAAACTAACATACAACGAAGAGAGCCTGGGACAAGGTCTTGGATCTCCTTCCTCCTGAGGATGCTCTTTGCCAAGTCAGGTGACCTCTCTGAGCCACACTTTCTCATCTCCTGCAGGTGTACCATCATTCCTCTCTGCCTTGTCCTCAGGGTTGTTGTAGAGATCAAATGAGTTCGTTGATGTAAAAGCTTTCAAATACAGCCCTTCAAATGAAGGCGTTGCTCACGGATTAGCGATTATAATTATTCAGGCTCTTCTCAGCAAGGGAACACGTTTGCATCCCAGTAGAAATCACCAGGGCCTTAAAGGGGCTGCTGATAGAAGGAATCCCAGTCCGACCCAGGAGGAAAATGCTTTGGTGTCCCGAGGGGGCCCTGGGTCCCCTCTGTGGCCACCTCATGCTGAAGTTTTAGACAAAGTTCACTGACTTGGTGCCATAAAAGCATTTCTTCGTGACATCAGCTAGACGCGTCCCATGCTTGTCATCTCACAGCTGCAAAGCCCTGTCTGAATTACACTTTGATTTCAGTGACCAACTGAAAAATCATCATTGTTGACAGCAGCTCATTTCTGGTGTTGACAGATGACTCAGGATTTCAGAGATGGTAAGACTGTAGGACATAGGCTTAACCAACCCCTCCGTGGGCCATGCAGTTTTTAATAAACCACATACTGTTCTAGATGGGGGAATTATCTGGTGGTCCGGTGGCTAGGACTCTGCGCTTTCACTGCCAAGGGCCCGGGTTCGATCCCTGGTCGGGGAACTAAGATCCCCCAAGCCGGCAGGACAGCCCCCCCCAAAAAAAAAAATTCTAGATGGAATAAATGCATTTTAGTATACTTATTTTTATTTCAGCCCTAATAGTGATTCTAATACACAGTCGAGAAAAATGGCCAAAATGATGCCATTGAAATGTGAGGTAATAGGGAAGAAAGCGTTGAAAATATATTGAGTTACTAACTGCACAGTCGGAGGAGGACAGAGCCATTTGTCTAACTACTGCTTATCTCAGAAACTGTAGAAATTTAAATGGAATTATCTGGCTTTTTCTCAGTATCTCTTTTCTTCTCCCTATTTCCTCTCCAAAATAATCCAAATGTCTGCCTCTCCTTTTTTTTTTTTTTTTTGTGGTACGCGGGCCTCTCACTGTTGTGGCCTCTCCCGTTGCGGAGCACAGGCTCCGGACGCGCAGGCTCAGCGGCCATGGCTCAGGGGCCCAGCCGCTCTGCGGCATGTGGGATCTTCCCGGACCGGGGCACGAACCCGCGTCCCCTGCATCGGCAGGCGGACTCTCAACCACTGCGTCACCAGGGAAGCCCCTGCCTCTCCTTGTTAAAAAAATTTATTTTACTGAAATATAGTTGATTTACAATGTTGTGTGAATTTCTGCTGTACAGCAAAGTGATTCAGTTACACACATATATATATACATTCTTTTTCCTATTCTTTGCCATCATGGTTTATCACTCTGCCTCTCCTTCTTAATAAGCACCGGGACATCTATCCTGTGGCAGGTTCTTGATATTTCTGACTTAGATACTAAAGTCCTAAGTCAAGTTTCATTGAAAGTTTAAACAATAATTATGTGATAATGGTAGAATGGTGGGCAATTGACCTGATGATCCAAGGCGAACCACGCGGTGTAAATGTGCCATGATATTAAATAAGGTTCTCAATCCCAATTCCAATGTGTGTGTGGAGGCTTCCCTACACCAACAGGTAATTCTCGGAAGCCAGCAGTGTGTCTGAGAATTCAACTCAGTTCTAACACTGTCTCCCCGGAGATAGGACTGGACTCCAGAGGTGAAGGGCTCAGTCCCACAAGACCACCCTCCACTTCAGAAGCCAGTTGCCAAGTCCAGGTTGTCACCTGTACTTCTGACCGACTATTCCCACCTCCTTGGGTTTGGTGAATTTGCTAGAATGGCTCGCAGAACTTGGGAAAACCCTTTTACTCACTAGGTCACTGATTTATTTTATAAGGATATTAAAGGATACAAATCAACAGCCAGATGAAGGATACAGAGCACAAGACGTGGGTGGGGAAAGAGTGCAGAACTTCCCTGCTCTCATCCAGCACCACCCTCTGCGAATCCCCACGTGTTCACCACCCCGAAGCCCCTTGAACGCTGTCCTTCTGGGTGGTTATGCAGGCTTCGTCACAAAGGCATGATTGATTGAATCATCGGCCATTGGCGACTGATTCAACCCCGGGCCCCTCCCCCGCCCCAGGTCAGGAGGTGGGACGGAAAGTTCCAACCCTCCCATCGTGTGGTTGGTTCTCGGGCCACCACTCACCCTGGAGTGGGATCCAAAAGTCTCCTTCCCAGAAGCGTTTCAAATATAATTCCATCACTCTTATTGCTCAGGAAATTCCAAGGCACTGGGGAGCTGGAAGCCAGAAACTGGACGAAGACCAAATGTATTTTTCCTATAAACCACAGTATCACAGATATCCAAGATGCTCTTCTTTTGATGAACTGTTCAATTGGAACCTGGTTTTAATAACACACTGCTCCGAAGGGAGCCTTATTTAACCTGGCCTAGACTGTTACTCAGGACATGCTCTCTACCGTCAAGCAGGGATACAATAACCCAGAATGAAAAGGTCCCCAAGTACAGATAGCTCCTACTGATGAGCCAGGGTGCTGGGCAGTGAAATGTCTAGAACAGTGAACAGTCAGCATGAGAACGAAGCAAATTGCCGGTACCTGACCGGACCCAGTGGCCACCCAGGAGGCTTGAGTTAAAAGATGCTCAGGGCTTCCTTGGTGGCGCAGTGGTTGAGAGTCCGCCTGCCGATGCAGGGGACGCGGGTTCGTGCCCCGGTCCGGGAAGATCTCACATGCCGCGGAGCGGCTGGGCCCGTGAGCTATGGCCGCTGAGCCTGCGCGTCCGGAGCCTGTGCTCCGCAACGGGAGAGGCCACAACAGTGAGAGGCCCGCGTACCGCAAAAAAAAAAAAAAAAAAAAAAATGATGCTCAATCATTTTCTTCTCAGTATGTGTGATATTTCGCTCTGGACAATGACATCTTACTAGGTTGAGCTTTGCCGTCTCACACGCCCTGTTTAAAATACAAACATATCTGGGTTACAGCATGTTAAACGGATTATGTGGGGAGAGGCGTTCTGCCCTGGGCCAGAAAACCCAGGCTCCCCCCGCCCCCGCCCCCGGCGTCAGGTGCCTAAGAGGAAGCAGTGTGAGAAGGAGGGGGGAGGAGCTGAGAGAAGGGGGCAGGGCACAGGCCGCTGACCCTGTGATTTTCCAAGCGTGTTTCCCTGTTATTAGGTCCTCAGGAACCCTCTGGTGGTAGGAAGTGGCATATTCATCCTTTGGGGAAGGCTGCCTCAGAGTGAAGATGGGAACAGTCCACAGAAGCCTGAGTGTGTGAAGTCAGAGGAGCCTTTGAGGTTCTGGGTCTGGACCACTCATTTCACAGATGCAGATATGAGAGCTCGTCTCTCAGGGCACGCACCTGTTCTGTATATTGCGTTTTCTGTGGAGATGTGTAAAGGCCTTTTCCATGCTTGTGTAACTTCTGTGTTTTTGCTGGATCCCCGTCCCAGTTCCAGCCAAAGATTCTTTACATGAATTCTTGAATTTCATGAATGAGGACGGTTTTCAGCATCCCCTTCTGCACCAACAAATCACCCTGTGTTATCAGCCTGCCGTGAATTTCAAGAAGGCTCTGTGTACATGGAAGTACGCAATGCACTGCAACAAAGACCAGGATTTTTTTAAAAGTAGGAAAAAAATCTTCACGTGCATCGTGAAATGTTAATGAAGGTGAGTCATCGAAGGTTAAAAAAGACAGACTCCTAAATGAACATGCCTCGTGAAGATGTGGTTTAAATCGTCACTGCTATCGCTCCCAGGGTTAGCCTTTCTGACATAAAAATCTCAAGGCGTCCTAGTGACGCGTCAGCAGAAGAGGCTTCGTAAAGTCCCCATAAGTTCATCTTCAGTCGGAACAAGGTAAATGTGAGGTCACTTGTAGAGCTTTCCCAAGGCGAAGCAGGCCAAAGATGTCGTCAGAACTCTTGTTTAAACTTGCAAATCTGCCATCTCTGTGCAAATTATCTGTGTTTCACGTGTAACTGGGGTTCATCTTCACAAAGTGGCATTCTAAATTATTACTTGTTATCCTACAGATTTTATTAAAAGATATTTATGGGAAGAAGTTAATATGCATTAAGAGAATATCACCAATTAGTGGAATAAGGAATGGTTGATTTTTTTTCAAAAAACTAGCCAGTTTCCTCAATGTCATTTATTATATAAATCAATATTTTCACCACATATCATACCCCAAACTTAATTCCAGATAGATTTAAGTAGCTAAATATAAAAACAGAAAAGAGGATAACTTTACACCATAAAACTAAGGAAAATAGGGGTAATCACCTATTTTCTCAATAAATAACAACATTCTCAGAATAAAAGCAATAAAACGATCAGGGAGAAAAAATATTCTTAGATTCTATTTATCTGACAAATGAGCTATATGTACAAATGTTATACATTTAAAGCCTGTAGCAGGAGTAAAAGGAAAACAAAAATCTGGTAAAATGCCACGAATTTCATATGTAAAGTATCTAATATAGTAAGAGATTGAGTACATTCTTTAGAAAAATTGCGCAGAATACATAGTCAGATGTTCTGAAAAGTGGAAGAAAGTTTGAATTCATTAATAATTATTGCTGTGTTGTTTATAACACCGAAAAATTGGAAATAACTATTTCTCCTAGAAGAAATACTGTTGACAGCACCAAATTACCACATAATATTTAAGGCTCTGTTTCACAATGGTGCACAAAACTTATATAATTAAATCCCCTCTCTTCCCTCAGAGCTTGACATGAGAGTAAAGACATACGAAAGGGACTGTGGTTCTAAGAGACTGAAAGGCCCAGAGGGAAGCAGCCGATTAAGATTTTGAGAAATTCCCGTAAGACAGAAAGAAGATGAGAGCGCATTGACAAATACATCTTAGTAAAGGAAGTCGTGGTCGGAGAACCTGTTAAGAGCAGCGTTCAGCCCGTGGGTACCCATTCATTAGGGTTGTGCTCTGGTGCCTAACATGCCGGCGATGGAGCAGCTGCAGAGAGGAACAGCAGATGAATGAAGCGACTGATTTGTGGAAGGGACACCAGGCCATTCTTGTCAAGGCCCCTCTCCTGTCTCCCACCTGTAGAGCTGAGGATGCTTCCTCAGTCTGAGACGGTGGCGTTGCAGACCGTGGGAGAGAAGGAACATTCAACAAGTGATGCTAAATGATGCGAGACCAGCGGCTTACTCGTATGGGAAAACATAAAACCAGCTTCACGGACGTAGAGAACAGACATGTGGTTGCCAAGGGGGAGGGGGTGGGGGAGGGATGGATTGGGAGTTTGGGATTAGCAGATGCTAACTATTATATATGGAAAGGATAAACAAGGTCCTACTGTAGAGCTCAGGGAACTGTATTCAAATCCTGTAATAAACCATGATGGAAAAGAATGTGACAAAAAGAATGTCTAGATATGTATAACAGGCATTTTGCTGCAGAGCTGAAATCAACACAACATTGTAAAACGACTATACTTCAATTAAAAAAAAAACCCAGCACCTCTTCCTCAGCACGCCCACGTGAATGAAGTCCTGGCGAATTAAAGATGTGAATGTGAAAAACAAGACTTAAAACTTTTTGAAAGTACAATAGACATACCTTAACGATCCCATCAGGGTGGAAAGGGTTTCACACACAAGACACACACGTTACAAACTACATACGTCACAAAAACTAGAAGTCACTGTATTTCATTTAAATCATTAGTGCCTCAGACGATATCATGTTTAAGTGTGGGGCTGGGGAACCACCACACACTCAGAGAAAGCCACATAACCAAGGTTTTCCCACTCAGAATATCTAAAATGCTTCTACAGACCAGTTAAACAACTAAATATAAAAATGGACAAATGGTCTAATCCAGAAACTCAAGGAGAGAAAACCCAAATGGCCAGTACCTTTATCTGAATGATCTCAAATTTTATGCATAGTCAGGAAAAGGCAAGTTAAAACTACAGTGAACCATCATTTCTCACCCATCACGATGGCAAACCGGCAACTTCCGACACATGATATGTTGGAGAGAGGGACCGGTGAAAAGGGCCAACCCTGGCAAAGTTAATGAGGGAGCAGTTCCAGCCTGAGGAGTAAGCCCTGGAGGAACTAGTTCCAAGAGCTAGTTAAACACTAAAATGGAGAGATGCGAGAATGTTTATGCAGCATGGTTAGTACAAGTAAAAATTGGGGGGCTACCCTGGTGGCGCAGTGGTTGAGAGTCCGCCTGCCGATGCAGGGGACGCGGGTTCGTGCCCCGGTCCGGGAAGATCCCACGTGCCGCCGAGCGGCTGGGCCCGTGAGCCACAGCCGCTGAGCGCTCCGCAACGGGAGAGGCCACGGCAGTGAGAGGCCCGCGTACCGCAAAAAATAAATAAGTAAATAAAAAAAATAAAAATTGGGGAACAATTTGTAAATGCATTAGTGGAGGAATAGATACAGAACGCACAGTGAAATTCAGCGGAGCACCGTCCAGTGAGGAAGGGAATCTGCATCAATCAGAGGGGATGAACCTCACACACACGGTACTGGGTGACAAACCACGCTGCAGGGTATGTGCTGTGTGGTACCATCATGAAGTATAAAATGCAAAACAATGATGTGCACTTATCTAGCCATATGTAGATTAAGGTAGCTTAAGCACTTTCAAAAATGTGTGGCCCCAAAGCACCAAGTTTAGAATGGCAGTGAGCTTGGGATGGGGAAGGGGGAAAACCTGCAATTTGAGGTGGGCAGGACGGATACTCAGCTATGTTTGTCATGTTTTGTTTCTTAACCTGGGCGATGGGTGCAAGGGTCATGGGATCTTTCCTGCTTATCTGAAATAGCTCATACTTCAAAAAAGGAAAAGAAAACAGAGGATAAAAAAATAAAGAAATTAGAGTATTTCTCAGAGCTGAAGAAGACACCTGTTTTCAAATTGAAATGGGCCATGTAATAGGACAAATAAAATAAGATCCATATTACCCAGAATATTCATATTTAATATGAAATTACAGAAGAATATATGGACAGGATCTTAAAAGGCGGAGGTGGGAGGGAGTGGAGTGGAGGGGGAGGGAGAGAGAGGAATATTCCATGAAACAAAGCAGGGTACCTACAAAGAAATGAAAATTCTTTGGTATTTTGCTTATTAAAAGGTTTCAACCAGAAGACAATGGATAAATGTCTCCAGGGTTGGAAGGGAACATCCGGAATTCGTGGGTTCCAGAATTTAACATCTAACCAAAGTTCCCATTAGTGTGAAAGTGAAATAAGGACATTTTCAGCCTTGCAAACTTGGAAGCCTTTATCTCACATGACCCATTTCAGGCAAAGACAGTCAAGGTCATAATCCAGCAAAACAAAACAGGAGCCCAAGAAGAGAAAGCAAGATTGTTAAAAGTTTATTTATTTTATCAAAGTCTAGTTGATTTACAGTGTTGTGTTAATTTTTGCTGTACAGCAAAGTGATTCAGTTACACGTATATGTACATTCTTTTTCATATTCTTTTCCATTATGGTTTATCCCAGGATATTGAATATAGTTCCCTGTGCTATAGAGTAGGACCTTGTTGTTTATCCATTCTATATGTAATAGTTTGCATCTGCTGATCCCAAACTCCCAATCCATCCCTCCCCCACCCCCTCTCCACCTTGGCAGTAAGTGTTCTCTACATTTGTGAGTCTGTTTTGTAGATAGATTCACTTGTGCCATATTTTTGATTCCACATATAAGTGATATATATGATATTTGTCTTTCTGACTTACGTCACTTAGTATGATAATCTCTAGGTGCATCCATGTTGCTGCAAATGGCATTATTTCATTCTCTTTTATGGCTGAGTAGTATTCCATTGTATATGTGTTATCACATCTTCTTTATGCAGTCCTCTGTCGTTGGACATTTAGGTTGTTTCCATGTCTTGGCTATGAGAAAGCAAGATATTTTAAAAGAAAGAAAGTAAACCAGGAATACAGTAAAGAATCATCAGGGATAATTGAATGACGGGGGGGCAGCCTAGAAAGTGCATTACAGCTTTCAGTTAATATTAAAATTAAGCAATGGCATGTATGATCTTGCGGGTTGTGAAAAGACCTATTTCTTCTATTTAACAGGATTAAAAGGTGAGTTAACTTCATCAATCATGCTGCCTTTTATTCCATTTCTAAGACTACTGATTGTAAGATAGACCATACTTTACATGCCCTAAGAAAGAAAAAAAGATCGCCAATTATATCTCACCCCAATGCTTTAATCTCTCTTAGCACTTTAATTTTATATTTATTGAAAAGGCCCATTTAGAATTATTTAAAAATTAAAATCATAGACCAACTGGAAGCATAATAAAAAAGGAAAATTAAGTAAATTGTTTATGTCATATTCAGAGTAACTTTTCAATAAAGAGGCGTTCGTGTTGCTGTTTTCCGTACATCATCCTCTGTGTCGTGAGTAGCGTGGTCGACGCGACAGTTCTTAAAACAGTGCAACACTATTGTATTTCGCAATACTTTCCAAGGTCATTTTCTTTATCATCCAGAAGGTGTCCACAGAGAAATTTCTGTTAAGAACTAGTACTCATGCTCCTTCTTGAAATGGACTTCTTGGGACCTGACTGAAATATCGAGCAGTTGTGGTTAAACGAGGATGATAACCAAGTTGGAAAAAATTCACAGTTTTTTCAGGAATATTTGTTCAGTTTTTGTTTGTTTCTCCTTGTTATTTTTGTTGTTATTTATGTTTCTCTCCACACTCCCTCACATGATTTACGTAAAAAGACAATCCATTTGATCTTAAAGCTAGGATCATTTTTCTTCCAGGGGCGCAAGCTTAGTAATTTAAACTTCTGTCTTCTCTGTAGCTTTAATCACACTACTTGATACTGCAGGGAATAATATTTCCAGAATCCTAATAGTTTAAATGTTTTTAATTGATTTTGAATTTCCCAAGTATATCAGAAAAGGTTTATTTGTAATTTGAGAACAGCATGTAAATAGTACAAACCTTGACATGATAAGTGGAATGAATAGTAGGTTTCATACTGGAAGATACAAGAGGTAATATAGGTGCAAACATTCTTCATCCTACGAACGGTAGTCAGGAGATGCTGTCTAAAATTGATGGGTATATTACTGAAAACGATTCCAGCTGCTATAGCAAATAAACCCTGGTATCCTGACCTTTTAACAAAATCGTAGTTTCTATTTCAGTCACTAAGTGAAAGCAGGTGGCCTTCAAGATGGTGAGTCAAGGACCCACGTCCTTCCTACTTGTGGATCCATCATTTCCTAATATTTTAAGACTATTTTAATTCTAACCTCAGAATGGGGAAGAACCAGAAGGTTCCCAGAATGAGTCCAGGATGTCTTATGGGCCAGGCCTGAGAATGGCATATACTTCTGCCACATTCCAATAGCTAGAACTTAGTCACGCAGAAAGGCAGGCTAAGAAGTGCAATGAGCTGTGTGATTTGCTGGAAAAGGAAAATTGGTATGGTGGAAAATAAACAAGTTTCCTCCAAAATGGAAAAAGAAAGAGTGATTCAAATTTATTATTAAAATGATAATGGTGATTTTAAAAATCTAAAATATAAGAAGAAAAGTTGGTAAGAAGAAGAGAACAGTTGAAAGGCAAGGTCAACAGACACATGAAAAGATGCTCATCATCCCTAAGTATTAGAGAAACGCCCATCAAAACTACAGTGAGGTATCACCACACACCAGTCAGAATGGCCACCATCAAAAAGTCTACAAGTAATAAATGCTGGAGAAACTGTGGTGAAAAGGGAACTCTTCTACACTGTTGGTGGAAATATAAATTAGTGCAGCCACTGTGGAGAACAGTATAGAGGATCCACAGAAAACTAAAAATAGAGCTACCATATGATCCATCAATCCCACTCTTGGGCATATATGCAGAGAAGACTCTAATTCGGAAAGATACATGCACCACAATGTTCATGTACCCCATCAAAGATGCATGCACCCCTAGTGCATAGATACATGTACTGTTTGCAATAGGCAAGACATGGCAACAACCTAAATGTCCATTGATGGATGAATGGATAAGCAAGATGTGATACACGCACACGCACACACACACACACACACATGCACACACGCCGTGGAATACTACTCAGCCATAAAAAAAGAATGAAATAACGCCATTTGCAGCAACATGGATGGACCTAGAGAGTATCATAGTAAGTAAAGTGAGTCAGACAGAGAAAGACAAAACACCATATGATATCACTTATATGTGGAATCTAAAATATGACACCAATGAACTTACTAACAAAACAGAAACAGACTCACAGACATAGAGCACAGACTTGTGGTTGCCAAGGGTGGGGCGCAGGGGAGGGATGGACTGGGAATTTGGGATTAGCAGATGCAAACTGGTATATATAGAATGGATAAACAACAAGGTCCTACTGTAGAGCACAGGGAACTGTATTCAAGATCCTATGATAAGCCATCATGGAAAAGAACATGAAAAAGAATGTGTATATATATGTATAACTGAATCACTTTGCTGTACAGCAGACATTAACACAACATTGTAAATCAACTATACTTCAATAAAGTAAAATTTTAAAAATGAGGTAGATGCCTAAGCTTCTTCCCCAGGTTGTGGAGGTGGCTGACAGGACAACTAGAAGTGGTACCACCCAAGGTGGCCTCCTTTGAGGACGTGGACTTAGGATGGAGCCAGTGCTGCTTTTGGTGATGATAGTGGTGATGAGGGATAATTTACATTTTTATTGTTACCTTTCAGTGCTCTTTTGAATTTTTATCCTTACGCCTATGGATATCTTTTGTAATTATTCAATTAATCATAGTAATAGTGGTAACAGATAGGCTAAGAAATTAAAGCCAAGGGCAGAGATCCACGTGAATAATAAGTAACTATAGACAAGTAATAAGAAACAATAATTTTTCATAACTTTGATTATTACATTAACCAATCCTCGTACCATTCGGGGGAAAATGCAGGATACAAAATTTTTAACAAATATGATCTCTTTCACATAAGTAATATGCGTAGAAAAGCCTAGAAGGAAACAGTTATTATTTTGGTAACTTATTTATGATGACTTCTTTTCTTGTCTTTTGTCTCATTTTGTCTTTATTATTTTCTATACTTATGGTGAATTATATTATGGTCTATACTTTTCTGTCTCAAAAATTGAAATTGATTTTATTCTCAAAAAAAAAAAAAAAAGAGCCACGAAAGAAAACACAGTAACTTAAAATTGAAGTTGTACATACGGTGCTTGGAACTGTAACTGGCTTTGTCTAATGATGGAATAACCATTAGAGCTAGGAATCAAGGTCCTAGGTTTTTATCCCAAATATATTGCTAATTAAACATATGATCCTAGGTAAGTCACTTTATCAGCGCCTCAGTTTCTCATTTGCCAGATGATGTTTACATTTTCAGTACCTACAACCTGAACATTTTCTCATAACCACACTCGTAATCTACTTGTGCTGCCATTGGATGTAAAGCAGAGTAAAGTCCGCAGATCCCTATCGTAGGAAATGTGTATTTTTTTCCACCTTCAGGGATGAGGTGCCTGCAAAATGAGAAAAGCCTTGCTGTGATTCATCTAAAATCTGCTTCCTGTGGCTTTTATCCATCGGCCGTATTTATGTAGCTGGAGGGTCTACACAGCTAGCCTCTACAGGGAAGCACTTCTGCCCTCTCTTGCCCTTCTAACTGAATAATCCCGATTCACTCTCCCTATGCCTTTCTGCCACTTCCTCATGAGGCTGGTTTATGACCCAGTTCGTGCACTTATAATATTCCGTATCATTTGTTCCCAAACCCCCTTTCTTCCGCTCAGTTATTTGGCTAGGTGAACTGTTCGTAGGGCAAAATGAAAAAAAAATGTTTCTTTTCACCCCTGCGGAGGACTGATTGTCTGTGTCCCTCCCTCCACATTCGTATGTTGAAATCCTAACCCCCAATGTGATGGTATTAGGAGGTGGAGGCTTTGGGACATAATTAGGTCACGAAGGTGCAGCCCTCATGGTGGGAGTTTTGCCCTTGCAAAAGGGACCCCTGAGGGAGGAGGCATGGGGGAGGGATGGATGGGGAGTTTGGGATTAGCAGATGCAAACTGTTGTATACAGGATGGATAAATAACAAGGTCCTACCGTACAGCACAGGGAACTATATTCAGAATTCTGTGATAAATCATAATGGAAAAGCATATCAAAAAGAATGTATATGTAAGTATAACTGAATCACTTTGCTGTACAGCAGAAATTAACACAACATGGTAAACCAATGATACTTCAATAAAATAAATTTGTTTTAAAAAGGGACCCCTGAGAGCTCGCTCACCCTTTTCCTGCCACAGTGAAAAGTCAAGAGTCTGCAACCCTCCCCAGCACCTGACTGTGTGGGCACCCCGACCATGGAATCCCAGCCTCCAGAACTGAGAAAAGATTTCTGTTGTGGGTAAGCCACCCAGGCTATGGTATTGGGTTATACCAGCCCGAATGGACCAAGACAGCACCTTCCCCCAATCCCAGAACACACTTCAGTTCTCCATTTTTATATCAAAGTGGGTGGTACATTGCCTACCCACCCCAGAGCCGGCACAGCTATTAATCAGCTAATATCTAGAAAGTACTCCAGAAATAAAATCAGTATATAAATACTCAGTATAATGAGGATGATTAAACAGCCCACTGGTGGACAGAAAATACTTACTTGTTTGTATGCACTTAGCTGATCTAACAAAAATTGTGTTTGGAAGATCCCTGCCAGAAATATTTCCTAGTAATAAAATATAAATCCTTTATGGATTACATACTTCCCCCCCCCTTAACTTTTTTTAAAAATTACCTCATATATAACTTGGATAACATCAGGCTTTCTGAGGCGCTTACCATACTCTTAGCAGCACTGAGTTAAAATATACGTTCGACATCGTATTTTCTTCTAGTCTTTAGGAAAGCCTCACCCAAGTGCTTTTTCAAAGGCTTTTGAAAATGAAATATTCCGAGAGGGCCTCATGTATTACTGCTGACTTCAGTAATTCTTAGCAATCACACTGGGATCCATTCCCGTTGGAGTCAGCCTCCTTTCCCGCATATATCACATAACAACCCTTTTCCTCAAAGCCCACTTAGAACTTTCGCAAAAATGACAACTTGGCCTGCTATGCTCCTGGCCCAACCAAAGTGGACATGCATCTGGGATGGAATTTAGTTGCCTGAAGCGCTCTGGGTTTTTCTAGGAATGGAAAAGGAGACTCTCTTTTCCACCTGACCCCCTAATTCCAGTTGAAACTATGCCCATTGAAGCATGGTCTCTCTCTGTGGGCTTCTTTTATTGGCTCAGTTTGGTTTCAGACTTTTAAAAAGATTTGCAATTTCTTGCTTCTTGCATACAGATTCTGAAAACCTGCATTGCTATCAACGATTGGATATAAAAGGTTTCTGCTTACATACTTTACCCACTAGAATTAATTTGTTTTCTACATTTTTCTGGGAAGGGTCTGAGTATTATGACCTTCATTAAAAATTCACCTAGAAGCTCCAGTGTATCTCTTCTGCATATAGAAACATCAGTTTGGCTTCCATATGCCATATCAAATGGGAGAGAAACATAGATTAAGAAACCCAGTATGTTAATTATAGACATGCAACTTATAAGCTCTGTTGATCTTTGTTTAAAATACATTTAGCATATATAAGTACATACGAATAATATATGCATACATATACTAACGCAAAATATGAACTTTAACACATATATATGCTAAAATAAGAGTGTAACTCATCAGTTGTTCAAGTGTATAAAATTAGAGGTATTTGGAAAAATAAGTAGAATACTGAAAACAGAATTGAAATCACCAACTTTTATGACGTTTACTGGGAAATTTATGACCACCAAATGTTGAAGACCAACTTTGAACAGAAAAACATCAGGAGGTGTAAATGAAAAAGTTAAAATAACTAACAGATAAAATACTATGAAAAAATTTCCAAGATGAGGTGACAGGATCTGTGTGGGGCAACTTTCTCATCTTTTAGAAAAAAATACCAGATGTTTAAGTTATGTCAATTTGTAATGTTAACAGTTTTCAGTAGAACATTCAACAGTCTATGAAAATGTCCAAAATACCAGAAAGAAACATACACTCACACAACGAAAAGAATTTAAAGTTGTATTTTATGATTTTGACTTCCACTTCTGGAAAGATGGAGTAGACATGCTTTTCTGTATTCCTCCACGGAATACAGCTAGAACCCTGGCTATTTATGTAAAACAAACGTAAGGAGACTCTGAAAGGAGGAGAGAAGGCAGACCAGCCAGAGACCTCAAGACCCGAGGAACGAGCCAGTGTGAGTTCCTTGGGTTTCTTTTTCCCTCACGTCTCCCAGGTGAGGTACGGAGAAGTGGGAGACCTGGAGACACCAGTGAGTCCAAACCAAGAATGTCCCACGAAAAGCCCGCGCTCTCCAGCAGGACCAGGAAAGGGGCAGCCTAGCCAGGCAGAACACTTTCAGACGAGGACCACCCGACTCCAGCTAACAGCATGCAAAAAACTGCATCCCACTCCCAGCTTCCCAAGTGAAGGCCAGAGGAATAAGTGAAGGAGAGCCATGTCAGGGTGTAATGGGGCACCTCAAACCCGCTATGGTGTTGTCAGAGAAGTCTCCTGGGGAGCCAGGCCCTTCCCTCTACCCTGACAGGAAGGGGATCCCCTGCCGGGGTGCCCATGGAGACCACGTGGAGAGCTGCACTTCCACCTCCAGCTGGTGTGGCAAGAGGTCCTCTCACTGCCACTGGAGAGTCAGAACTCTCGCTGGTGCCCGGAGAGAAGGACAGCACCCCAGAGGGTCAGACCACATGAGGAGCAGTGGAGAGATGCCCCCTACCCCGCCAACCTGGGTGTTTTAGTGGGCGTGTGTTGGGGAGCCTGGGGTCCCACTTCTGTCCTGGCATCTGGCATCACTGGACATTAAGTGCAGAACCTGGACTCTCATTCCCACCAGGCAGAGCCCCCACTTCCTCTGCCCACAAAACATAACATTAAATAAGATCGAGAGTCTTAGAACATAATAGGGATGGTGGGCAGAGAGGGTCTGACTCTAAAGGTGCAGCAGGAGGAAGATGGGCTTGTCTGTATCTTGATCGCAGTGGTGGTTATAGGAATCTGCTCATGGGAGAGAATGACATAGATCTGTACATACCCACTGTTCAGATGTGGAATTCCAGGTTTGGGTATGGTGCTACAATTATTTAAGAGGTATAGCTATCGGGAGAAACTGAGTGGAGGCTATATGGGACCTCTCAGGACTACCATTATGATTTCCTTAGACTCTTATTTTCAAACAAAAAAGCTTTTAAAGAGCATGTGCCATATATAAATATTTAAATAAATAGAAAATAAAGGAAACTAGAGATAGCATATTATTATTGCTTTTATATCACTGAGTGTGACTAGGATAAAAATTTCCAATTAGGAAAGGAACTACTATATATCCAGTGGGAGAATATATTCATGGGCAAAAAATGGAAATATACACGAATCCATGTTTGCGTATGCGTGGGAAATTTCTGGAAGAATACACAGGAACTTTGGATCTTGGGGCTGACAGCTGGGGAGAGGATGGGACTTTGCTTTTCATTTCTGCCTTTCTGCATGTTTGCAGATTTTACCACGTGAACTTATCACTTTCATAACTGTATTACCTACAGGCTATAAAGGAAGAAATGATTTTGTAAGCAGATCATATTGAAAAGACTTGGTTGGAAATAATATGAAAACCAAATGGAATTCAAACCATAGAAATCTACATTTGGGGGTAATTCTAACTCAAGGTCTATAGAACACTTAAATATATTTATTCCAGAATTTACAGTTTCTTGGATTTCTTTCCAATCATCCCCAGCGTGCGGTGCAGTTACATAGATACATTACGGTTGTCCATTTATCTTTATGTTATCTCCGTGAGTACGCCATCAGCTAGGCAAAAATGCAGGACTGTGTGCAACTATATAAGCAATATTTTGCCACTTGGGAGGCCCGAGAACCTCAAGCAAAGCATTATAAAAACTCAAGGCCAGGGCTTCCCTGGTGGCGCAGTGGTTGAGAGTCCGCCTGCCGATGCAGGGGACACGGGTTCGTGCCCCGGTCCAGGAGGATCCCACATGCCGCGGAGCGGCTGGGCCCGTGAGCCATGGCCGCTGAGCCTGCGCGTCCAGAGCCTGTGCTCCGCAACGGGAGAGGCCACAACAGTGAGAGGCCCGCGTACCTCAAAAATAAAATAAAATAAAATAAAAAATAAAGGTTCCTTTAAAAAAAAAAAAAACTCAAGGCCATATTCTGATACTTTGGTCTATACAATTGCTTCTCCTCTTCCTTGTTTGTCCTCTCTTCCCGAGTTTCTCCCTTTTTCCTTTGATGATTCATGTCGCCAGATTTCTGTCCCCGTTCATTCCACAGAACACGTATTGACTGTCTACTGTGTGACAGGCAGCGTTCTGGGCATTGAGGATACAACTGTGGGGAAACCAAGGTCACTGCTGGACGGGAGGGCACTTACCAGTGCTGTGAGCGGGCTCTGAGGGCCACCACCTCCCATGTCAGCACGCCTCATTCTCGTGGACTCAGCACGGTGTGGAGAAGGAATTGGGCAAGTCAAACATATTCCCTAATTGCTCAGGGCATCCTTTCCGTGCAGACTTAAATACGGACAGTGGAAACCCCTTCTTACAGCTTCCAGGAGCACATGTTTCTTGTCCGGTGTAACCAAATGCTACTCAGCAACCCTGTGTGCTCCAAAGGAGGGGAAGCAGATGCTTATCTGAGAAGGGAATTTGGGCCCAGAATTGTATTTTAGAACCTGTGCTCCATTTCATTATGTGTTTATGGGAAACTGAAATAGAACAAGGGAAAACAGATTCGGGCCCGAGGATAATGCACTGGTCTCCTGGTTACAGCTTGAGTCATCTGTTAAATTGTATAAATCCTTTTCAGTGATATGAATTTGACTCACCATCAATGGCAGTGGATTGAGGAACTTTTCCAGTTTTAGCTGTTAGCCAAGAGCCCTCAGTGAAGTAAATGACTTAGAAATGTCAAACTCTTCTCTGAGATGGGCTTGGAAAGATTTCAAAGCTTCAGTCACTGGATTTTCACTTCTTAGCACAGCAAAACCTGCTAAAAACAAGCTCGTGTTAGATTGCTTTTCTCTCTCATAAAGCGAATCTGCGTGCACAACATTTTTTAAAAAATGAAACCGTGATTGGCATGAGCCGACGCTGGACTTTGATTCATGTTCTTGAGAATTTTGCAAGTTTTCTTGAATTTCCAAGATCAACTGGAAAGTCAGCCTTTGGGAGACTATCTGCCCTGGCAAATCTTCCAACAAAAGTTAGAAGAATGAGGACGGAAGTGTAGGACAGAGGGTTGGCAAGAACATCTCTTCTCTCCACGTTGATTGCCAAGTTGGCCTCCATTTGGTTGTTCTGTGTGTATATTGGGGACCGTGGTTTGGGGGATCTGGACTGTGTTGTATTAAGTGAGTCCATCATAGGTAGCATTTTATCTCTTTCCAAATGTAATGTCCTTATCACTTAAGAAAGAGTTTTGCATGAGGAAAACACAATAGTTTAGAATACATTTCACATGTTTTGGCTAAAGAGCTTCTGCAGAAGAGAAAATATGTTATTTTATTAAATGTGGACTGTTTTCCTTCCATGAAATAAAGGATTGATTAGCTTTTTTAAAGGAAGCTGTTCTGCATTTATTGGATCCACTTAGTGTCCATAAATATAACTGATTTAGATTGAACATTCTTTCTACATTTTTGCAGACCCCATTAGAGGAAAAGAAAATTTTTGTGGAATGAATTAAATTAAACGAAAAGTCATCTGAACACAGAAACATAACTTTGAGCAGGGTCCAGGGGTACAGAAATAAGTCATGAATGAACGACTGAGAGAGAAATATTAAATTTGACCAATGAGATGTCATAGAAATATGTAGGACAGATGTTGCAGTGTTTCATATTTAGTAATGATTGATTTTGTTTCTGTAAGCATAGCATTGTTATTCAGAAGATAATATACACTTCTAAGCATAAATGACTTTATTTCAATTGACAGTCTTTTGGAATACTTTTTCTTCTTCTATTTTCCAAGAGACACATTATATTGGGACAAAGGTGGTCGTTCACCATAGAACTGTTACAATCCCAAAGCTCTTCTCCTTCTGCCCTTGCAGGCTCATGGCAGATGTGGGGTGAACGTAGAGATGTCCTTATCAATGTGGCACAGCCAAGGAGGGCTTCAGTTTCCCTTGCCTTGCAAGAAAAGCTTAGAACTTGTCTTCAACCCTTGGACAGAGATTTGGTTGAGGCCTGGCATCTCTCAAGGTGATATTAAAAATCGCTGTCATGATCTCCTAAAGTATTCATCTCTCACAAATGCTGTAGGGGAAGTGCATTCCGATTGCAAAAGGGATTTGCCGGAGTTCACCACAGTGGTGATGGAAACCATCTCCTCCTCGGAGCCCTGCCTCCAGACCCTCATCCGCTGACTCTCCCCACGTCATACACCATCTAAAAGTTAGTATTTCTTTGGTTCGAGCGTAGCCCAATTTACCCACGCTCAAGACTTGAATTGGAATGCTTCTGATGGGCGGAGAGGGGGTCAACTTCACCAGTCTGGCTTTGGAATCTCTCTATGCCACATACTTAGGTTCTATCTGTCTTATACACACGGCGCTCAGTTCTAATAAGACTGAAGCCCTATGCCCTGAAGGTCCCGCTCACTTTAGAACAGCCGGCAGTGTTCCCTCCTCCTGTTCTTGCTCACGCGTTTTGCTCCAGCTGGACCACGGGACATGTTCCTTTCTTATTTTTGCATCCTTAGGTCATAGTGGACCTCTTCTGACACCAAGAATTCACATCTTGTCTTAAGATATCTAGTGGACTTTCATCTTGTATTTTCAACTCTTGGTTTGTTGTTTAATACTGTGAGTATATCCCATCTCCTCAGAAATATTAAAAGGATACCAAAGAAAGTGAGGGTCAGTTAATTTCTTTCTTTCTTTATGACAGTAATATCAACAATGCTGTACATCTTCAGTAATATACTTAATCCTTCTGGGGTTCACTTTCCTGAGAAAATACTTCCAGAGTCACGGTGTCTTTATATGTAAAATGAGGATATATCCACTCTCCTTAGTGATTCTAAAGATTAAATTATATATTAAAAAAAAAAGAGCCCAGCAGCGTGTCTCACATAAGGAATTACTGTGGTTGCCCATCACCTTTCGGTTCACACAGCATTTTGCAAATATTACCTTGTCTGATTCTTGAGACAGTATTATGAGATGGCTGGAACAGGCATTTTTATCTCCATTTTTCAGTTGAGTAAACTGAAATTCAGTAACACTCAGGACAATTTTTAGACTGACCTGTTAGCAAGCAGTATTTACTGGAACTTTGGAATTGTAATCATAGTTTCTTACCTTTGCCTATTGAATAATTGTTGAATAAGTAAACAGCTTGAGGCAAGAAGAGTGTGTCTTTTCATGCAGAGGAATGATATGGCAAACAAATAGACATCAATCCAGTTAAATTAAGTAGCTATACTGTATATTTTTAAATTTATTTTAGTGAAGTATAGTTGATTTGCAAAGTTGCGTTAATTTCTGCAGTACAGCAAAGTGATTCAGTTATACGTACACATACATTCTTTTTCGTATTCTTTTCCATTATGGTTTATCACAGGATCTTGAATACAGTTCCCTGTGCTATACAGTAGGACCTTGTTGTTGTAGCTATATTTTAATGCTAAATTTCAGTTTTGATTACTTAGGTAAGTAAAGGGAGGACGTTTGTATATTCATTTTACAATACCGTTAGCAAGTGCGCTACGGAATATCTCAGCCACCCAATGTAGTACCATGCCCGAATAACATTAGGATGCAGGGAAACTGGTACAGCAAGAACTTCCTCCTCGTGGCTAATGGGACTTGAAGATGCCCCCTTTTTATTATGTATGCAGAAAACAGACTGTAAATAGGTGAGATGTTAATGAATCCAGAGGTGAATTAATGGAAGAAAAGGGAATTTATTTCTGTCTCCTATTGTTCCTTGTCAGTTTCCTTCCTTTGTAATACAATTTGTAACAAAATGCCTGACACGTAATTTAGTGAGGGGTAGGATTAATGCTGATGTGGTTTTTAAGGAGGGTGAACAGTTATAGGAAACATTGTTTTAGATCTAAAGGCTGTCTTTCTGGTGTAGTGCAAATACCTAGAAAACTAAAAGACTAAGCTTGCCCTCTACTGGAATTCAGAATTACACCACAGGCGGTTTGATGAGCTTAGGGAAGAAAGAAAGGATCACTATATTTTTTGTTTCATACATTTAAAAGCCAAGCCTCCTTTTACCAAATTGGTTAATCTACTGTAGTGTCTATTCTCAACATAGATCCAAGTATATGAACCAAATGCTTTCAAGGTTGATCTTCCAAGTTCCCACGGAAGACAGCTTTGGACAGCAGACGATCAGGTGGGTCTACAAAGTAATCACAGCAGTGATTTCTGTTCTCCGACTCATTTTGCAAAATAGGGGTAATCAACTAACAGGCAGTTAGGAATCCTAGTTGTTTTGCCTTGGTGTTAGGGACTCAGTACAACCCCGGGAATAAAATCGTGCCAGAATCTAAAACATCATCCATCAAGTGCCCATGAGTGCAGACCTGGGAGTTGAGGGTGCAGGTAGTATTAGGGACAAGATGCTGGTCAGTAGCCTTTGGAAGAAACTGTACTCCCAGTTCATTGGCTCTGAGCATCCCTGGGACAGCAGTCTAGGAGGTGGTGTTATCACAGCGCCTGCTGCTGGACCAATGCCGGTGAAGGTTGCAGGCTGGGAGACTCGGGAGTGGGGTGCAGGGAGAGGTGCAAAATATGGCTCAGCTGGACGGGAAGGGGCTGACAGCTGACTTTAAGCCCAGGAAAGTGTACTCCTGATTTGTCCTCTCCTTCTAGCTAAACGTGGTTTAGTCTTCTTGCCTTATCCGATCTCCAGCAGCCACCAGCGGATGCCTGTATTGTGTTGTAACATGAATATTTATATCTGCAGACTCAGTAGTGCACAGACTTCGGAATCTGGGAAACAGGAAGTTTTTCATGCCAAAGGCTGATGCCAATCAACAAATCAAATCTTCGCACAGATCTTCTCGGCTCAAGTCTTTTTCACCTTTTATTGCCTTTGGCCAAAGTTTCGGAGAGAAAAATAGGTGCAGCATTATCTATCAAAGCTAGAAAAGTAAGCACCTGAGGGGAGAAAAAGAACAGCACATCCCAGACCTCTGCATCACCCTGCTATTTAGACTTTAGTATCTAAAATAGCAATTTGCTCTGATTTTAAAGCAGCCAGAGCGAAGCGGATTTAGAAGTTCCATATGCCTCCATAAAGGACATTATATAACTTCATTTTTTCTGGTTTTCTTTAATAGCAGTAACTGGTTCCTATTCCGTAGACCAAGGTGTTCCGCAAAAATAGGGCAATGCCATCTTTCCGTTTACAGAAAAATAATGGATTCAGTTTTATAGAGTTTTCAAGTTTTTCTCTCAGTCCTTTTCATAACACTTTGGTGCCTGCCAGGACTCAGCCCTGCCAGAATGTAGCATATCAGTCTCGACGAGGCGTGATGCATGTTTAGATTTAGGTATTTTCAGTGAGTTTAATATATCATGGTGTTTTGTAACCAGGTTGTGAATTCCAGAGCTCTTCCCGGTGAATGGATCTTAGATTCACTCTGAATTCTAGTTAAAATTACCCTCAGGGTTCAGATAGGTTGTGAAACTGAACATGCATGGATTTTTCTCTGTTTGGTGCTGCTGAGACGGGGGCTGCCTCTGGTCCACCTAGAGGTCCAGCAGTTCCTGTTTTGTTCATGGCCCTGGACTTCCCTATACAACCAGGCAGAGTGACGGGATGGATGTGACCATTGTCATTATAATCCCATATCACCAAGTATCTGCTGATGATCAGTGAGGTCAGAAGACAAGTGGTAGGGTTTCTTTTTAGAGCATCACCATTTCTAAACATTGGGAGATTAAACAGGACTTAAGCTCAAGGAAAATGAGAATTTTTGAGCTATTGTCTTTCCCCAAATATAGAAGTTGTCCTTTACAATAGAATGTTGCCAATTTTACATCTACAAAAAAAAAAAAAGATTTTTGTTTTTAATCCAGGTATTCACAGTAATACCTATCAGTCGACTGTCAGCTATGTGCCGTTTATGTTACAAAGAGTAACGAATTTCTTAATGCCATAAACCTGCAAAGCAGACGTTATTGTCCCAAGCTTGACTTTGTACAAATGGAGGCTCAGACAACTTAAATACTGTAACCAAATTCACTCAGCTAGAAAATAGTAGAGGCAAGGTTTGGACTCCAGCTTGTCTAATACTGAAGTTCACATTTGTGCCCTGCTACCTCTGCAGGAAACTTGTTAATTTTGTTGACTGAAAAAAAAAATGCACAACCTAAAGGTTGAGAGTTAGGTTTTATTCAGCAGACTTTCTGAGGACCTGAAGCCCGGGATAGCTCTGAGAGATCGCTCCAAAGAGATCAGAGGAGCCAGAGTCTGTAGGGTTTTTTGCAACAAAGACCCCGTAGTCAGAACGTCAAAAGATTGACGTTAATTACAGAAGATCAGCCATCCCAAGTTAAGGACTTTAGTGCTTTTCTATGTATGGGAAGATGCAAGAGTCCGGGCTCATTGAAATCATGCCTTTGTTATGGGCCAGTATCCTGTTTTTCCCATCCTGAGTCCCCCCAGGGTGCACCGCTGTGGTGGCTGCAGTGGCTGAGGGCGTGGCAGTGGGCAGCCCGTTTGTCTACATCTTGAGTTCCCTCAGGGCTCACCATAGGGGCAACAGTAGCAGCTGATGGCTTGATGGCCGCAGCATCCTTTGTTTGTTGATAAGGCAGGCAACATTTTTCATTCACAATTTAAAACCCTCTTTCTTCCCAGAATAAATAAATTTCAGCACCAATACAGAACCAGTTTTCTACCATCCCATTGAATATATAGAGAGCCAATGAGAACCTTTCCGAATATCTTGCACTTTTATAGCTCTTTGTAGTTATATGTATACGACTCCACTACCTGCATCCCAGGTGAGTAATAAGGAAGCTAGCTTTGGGAAGGGAGCTACTTGGGAAAAGAAAGCAAGAGTCATCTTGGAGGAGTGAAATAAAGAAAGCCAGTATGAAATTCCCCAAGCAGTAGAAAAAAATGTCTACACATTGAGCTGCAACCCTCACACTGTCATCCTAGAGATAAACGAGTGTGTTCCGGTAGAACCGGGACCAGACCTGTCACTGGGCATAGGGGTTCCACTGGCCACCAGAGTCCCAGCAGCAGATGGACTGCTGCGCCTGGGTCGCAGGGGCGGAACTCCACTTGTGGAACAGAGTGATTGTTCTCTCTGATCTGTGCTTTACTCTCCTCTGTGTTTCGATGACTCTGGACCACAGATGTTGATGAAAATTAGCAAGCAATTACAAACCCGGAGGTTAACTCTGCCCTGCTTGAGTCAGGTAGAAACAATGAGAATTGGGTTATTCTGTCACTGTTACTGAAACAAGGTAGAGATAAAATAAAGAGAAACAGAGACCAAGGGGAGGACGGGACGCTGAGCAACGAAGAAGGCCTGGGCGTTGCGGAGAGGATGCATTGATTGAAATGACAGAAACCAAATTCAGGGCAAAAGAGCTCACATCAAGGATCACCTTATCTCAGCTCGATTTCTTGGTATAAGAAGTGGGAAACTATTCCTCAAACTTGAACAAGAAAATCGACAATGGCTGGGTTGAGACCTGGAGTTCACTTTTTTTTTTTTTTTGCGGTACGCGGGCCTCTCACTGCCGCGGCCTCTCCCGTCGCGGAGCACAGGCCCCGGACGCGCAGGCCCAGCGGCCATGGCCCACGGGCCCAGCCGCTCCGCGGCACGCGGGATCCTCCCGGATCGGGTCACGAACCCGCGTCCCCTGCATCGGCAGGCGGACTCTCAACCACTGCGCCACCAAGGAAGCCCTGAAGTTCACTTTTTGCCCGAAGCTGATAGCTAGCTGCACGATGACATTTGCTTTCGCTTAAGCTGAAATAATGCAGTAGTATCGCTCTGATTGTTTGAGCTTATTCATGACATTCCCCCCTTTAAAACTGAGACGTTAGGAGCATTGTAGCTTTTGAATAACATTCAGTGCTCAAAGCCGGTGGTTCTCATACCTACTACTGGAAACACCCGCAGGGTTTGTTAAACCAGACTGTTTGGCTTCTCCCCCAGAGTTTCTCATTCCAAGGATCTGGGCTGGAGCCCAAGAATTTGCATTTCTAAAAGTCCCCAGGTGCTGCCGCTGGACCCACACTGTTCCACAGTGATGCCTTATTAACCATGACAAACGTCGTGCTCTATACTCTTCTGTTTTTTTCTCCCTTTGGAGAAGATGAACTAAGAGAAAAAGCTATAATTCTTATACTGGTACCACTGACTAGAAGAAAACATAGAGTAGTTTGACAATCAGATTTAATCTGGCAGGTGAGATAAAACATAAACACAAAGGCAGTATATTATTAATCTCTCTGAGGTTCTTAGGTGTGTATATTATCTCTTTGCTGAGGCCTTGAGAGCATAATTCCTTGGCCAGAGGTTTTGCCGTAGAATGATGAGCAAGTAGGGTGTTCAGTTGAGTTATGGAGCCTGAAGATGTACCTGCCAAGGCAAGACACCTGAGCAGAAGATCACAACAGAGGGACACTTCCCACTGGGACCAGCTGTTTCTCCTTTCTAGGGTCACAGCTACATAGACAGAGTTCTCTCCTCCACTTACCTCTGGGGTAGAGACACATTTCTACGGTGGACATCAATAGACCCTTTAAAGTTGATAGCATCCAGATACCTACTCATTATGGGATGATGGATTCAAAGTGTAGTGCCGGGATCACTTGGGAGACTCATTAAAAAAACAGATTCCTGGGACCGCCCCAGAGTTTCTGATTCAAGTCTAGATCTGATGCTGGCGCTCCAAAATCTGCTTTTCTGATTTCCAAATGAGGGTGTTGCTGCTGGTCTATACTTTGAGAACCATGGGTCCATATCAAAAATATACGGAAAGATTCTACATTGACAAAGTGAAGACAGTTACTCAGAACAGCAGAGACCCGGGCTTTGGTCGTTGTGCAACAATGACAGCTTCTATAACCATCCTGTCCCGGAGTCTGTATGAGGAATAAATAGTTTTCCTGAATGTATACATTTGTTACTTTGACTTTGTACTGTGGGGCCTTTAGGGACTTTCCACCCCCTCACTTGTTCCCGTAAACCAATTCTTCTCCCTATCGTGCGCCACTCCTTCTCCCTATCGAAACCAATTCTTGGAGTTTTTCAGTTGACGGGGACTTGCCAGACAGCGGGTAATTTTCCAGTTGCCCGTAACAGGTATACGCCCTAACCGCCACAATGAACAAACAACTGTAACAGCCAGAAGGTGGGACAAAAGTTCCTAAGCCAATGAATTCAAAAGTCACCACATTTACCCAATCATTGTGAGAATATACCCGCCCTATGAGTAAAAAAACCTATAAAAAGTATGTGATTCCGCTTTTAGGGGTTCCCCATCGGCCTCCTGCGTGAGGTTCAGGGAACCCCGGTGCATCGGCTCCTAATAAACCTCTTGCGTGTTGCAGCGGCTCTCGACTCTTGGCGGTTCTTGGGCGAGTTGGAATCCCTCGTAGACCGTTTGGGTCTAACAGTACAAGGGCAGTATTCAAATAGGATGCCACTTGTGATGACCACCTTTAACATCTAGTATAATGTCTCATTCCAGCTTGCTTCACCTAACTCGTTGCAAATGCATGGGAGCGTGGAAATTTCAGTTACTGTCCTGTTACTAACTGCATAAAAATATTAGCAAAAAAGGACACACTGCCCAGAAATTCTCAGTCCAGGAAAGAGTGGATGCATATAAAGGATCTTCATATAATTTTACGTTTCTAATGTTAAATCCTAGAAATGAGAGTATTGAATTAAAATATGTTTAATCCTTCAGTAAAAAGTCTCGTGCTTTTTCTTAAAGCATTTCATGCATTTTACCCTGTAATTTGGTTGTATGACTTGCATTAATTTTGGTATTCTGTAGGAGATTTCCTAAGGGCAGGATAAAATTGAAAAAGATTTCTGCTCCTAATGTTTAGGTATTTAGATGGGGCCTTACATATAATAGATAGTTAATGCTTTCTCATTAAATCAAAGTTTTAGCCCCTGTCTCTTAGTATAAGAAAGTCACTTGGAAATGAAGTCAAAGGCTCTCTGAGATGCGGTACAAAAAGAGTCCTGGGGGAAGAGGACTTTGAGAAGGGCCTGGGGGAAGATCATCTCACAACCCAGACAGAAGGGATTGCTGAAGGAATTGAACCTTCATAGCCAAACAATTCATGGAAAAAGACAGCAGATATTTCTGCCTAGGATCCAGTAAGTGTCATCAAGGGGCCCTGAGATGGGGGTGGTATTTGCTTCCCGCAGCAACAGCTCCTGCCCCTGCATCCTCACTGCTTGGAATAAGAAGCTCAAGAGAGCTTTTCTTACTGAGCTGAGCCTGTGACACCAGAGGCGAGGGCACGTCAGAGAAACAGTGCATTGTACAGAGCCCTGATCCGTCAGGGAAATGGTACCCAACGAGCTATCAGAGGAAAAAACTCTTCCTTCTGTAAGAGAAGCAAATGGTGTCTAGAAAGAGAGCAGAACGCCAAACCCAGCACCTCCTCCGTGGGCTGCCATTTGAGCCGCAAAGAAGACGGCAGATCCCCTGCAATATAGTGAAATATTAAAGTACCAGCTGAACTCACCATTGGATCACTGACAACACCGAACTCTGTCTTCATAAATATTATAGAATGATGGAGACTCCTTCAGCATGGTGCAAAGTATTTTGGAGAAATGAATTCCCAGTCTTGAAACATTGTTTATTCTATTGCTTATACAAAAAGATGCATTGTTACTTTGCAAGTCAGAATATCACATATTTTATCACTTAATTCCATGAGTAACCTCCAGGAAGTTGCACAATGAAAGCCTCAGTTCACGTGCGGTAAGTGATGTGAGTCACTGAGGTTCTTGTCTTCAAGACCGAAACCCTCTCGTCTCGTTGACTTGCCCACTCTGCCCTTTCCTTCCCAATTTCAAATGGCAAGTTCAGGCTGCTCCAACTCATTTTTCTCGTGCCGAATGAGGCATTGAATTAAATTTTCTAAATACAAATTAAAGAGGTTCTCTGTATTACCAGGAAGATTTGTGTCTTGTTAAACAATATAACGGTTTGAGTCCAACGAGTCTGCAAGAACTACTCCAATCAAATTGGTTTTGCCCATATTTGAAAATCTTTTCACATTTTGCCTATATATTCCACACAAATGCATAAATCAAAGTAACTAGAGTCAGCTGAAAAAAGGAATGTTCTAAGCATTTACTGTGAATAAAGGATATCTGAGAAAATAGGCTGAGGGGAATTGGGACGTGACTGAGATGAGAAGCAATAGCTGATGAGCTGATTTGACGCACTTCAAGAAGGGGAGGCTGGCAGTCACTGGACGGAGTGTTTTTTTCTTTCTATGTAAAATATTTACCTTGATGAAGAAGCTTCCAGATACAAAGTGACTGTCACTGTATATTTTTAACTGTAGATCCTCCCATGATTTACCAATTTAATATGTATCCATGTCCTTCTTGGCTTCTCGTGGATGTCCGAATGGAAATGAAGGACAAGTGATGCTGAGATGGAGGGAGTTACTGTGAAATGTAGAGATGAAAACAAGAGCTTTCTGTAGAAACTGGTGGTTCCTGTAAGGGAATATCAACTGCACATAGTTAAGTCTTTTGAGCAAAACACTGCAAACTTGCCCTCCAGAAAGGTTACACAAGTTTATCGTCCAAGGAGCAGTAGACAGAGATGCTACCAAACTTGACGCATATCAAAACAATTTAGTATTGCGTTGAGAAATATCTCATTATTGATTGAATCTGCATTATTTTCTGCATTGTATATCATCTAGTCATATTTCCTCTCTCTAATTTACTGTTCTTATTCTTTGCTAATCATTTTGAGTAAGATATTTGATCAGTGATTAATACATCAGCTCCCATAATTCAATACTCTTGCGGTTAGTATTCTTATCATTGGCCTTTTAGCTTTTCTCTCTTTTTCTGAGATATTTCCTTATGGTATTTTGCATTCCTTCCTCTCCTTCATGGTTTCTGCCTGTTTATTCATGTTGAGATCTGCCCCCGTATTGCAGAATGACATAAATTTTTACCTTAATTTTCTTGTAGTCCTTTTAGGACTTCATCTTTTATATGTAAATCCTCAAGCCATGTGGATTTTACTTTACAGAAGTGAGCGAGGACGATTTACTTTCATTACTTTCCAGAATTATGGGCCAGTTGTCACAAAACCTATTGAAGTCATGCTTTTTTCTCTGATTGGAAATCCACTTTAATCATACTGTAAATGATTATTATTTATTCATGGCTCTGACTCAGAGACATAGTTGAGAAATAGACCCAGATATTGGGATAAATTTTAGGACACATAGGGTATTCTTGTAATAGTCACACCTCCTCTAAAAATTCTTCACAGATATCATTAGTCAGAGTATTTCCGGGACTTTGATAGAAAGTTCCTTTTATGGGATAAAAATTGACTTTCTCCCCCAACACAATTCTTATCCTCTGTACCGGGGTCAACAAACTTTTTCGGTAAATATTTCAGGCCACAGGGTCTCTGTTGCAAGTACTCAACTCTGCTGTTGTACCAAAGCAGATTCCCTCCAAACAGCCTTCATTTATGGGAGCTGCGATTTGAGTTGTGTATAATTTTCACAAAAATGTTAATTTCCGCAAAGAAGAAAATATTGTTCTTCTGATTTTTTCCCAACAATTAAAAGATGTAAACAACAGTCTTAGCTCACGGGTCATACAAAAACAAGTGGTGGGTGCGATTGGGTCTGTGGTGTAGAATCTGCCAACACTGCTGTATGTGATAGCCCTTCATGTATTTAAAGACAGTTGTGACAGACTTTCTATAATTTCTAGTTGGTAATCAGTATACTTATAAAATACGTTGTTTTGAATTGGCATGTGTACCAATTAATTGAGATGACTTACTACAAAGTTATATTGGACAACCAAACTCTGAATTAAAATATAAGTTCAGGAGTATGGTAGAAGTGAGCAAAAATACTTTTTAGGGCTTCCCTGGTGGCGCAGTGGTTGAGAGTCCGCCTGCCGATGCAGGGGACGCGGGTTCGTGCCCCGGTCTGGGAGGATCCCACGTGCCGCGGAGCGGCTGGGCCCGTGAGCCATGGCCGCTGAGCCTGCGCGCCCGGAGCCTGTCCTCCGCAACGGGAGAGGCCACAACAGTGAGAGGCCCGCGTAACGCATAAAAAAAAAAAAAAAAAAAAAATACTTTTTATTGTACAACTTGTTTTTTCTTAAAATAGGCTAAATTGGAGATTTTCTATGAGGAGATCTTACAGCCCAATCTCTTTGTTCAGCTGCAATCTCTACTTTAACAATTACAGTGGTTTTTCCATTTCTCTTTTGATGAACACACACGTTATTCGGTGTAAACAAGTGGATTCCTTTTACCGTAATACTTACTTTGTTAGATATTAACATACTACTACAGATTTCTTTTGACCAGTGTATCATGTAATTTCTTATTCTCTACCTTCAATCTTTTGTGTACTTTTATTTTTTTCTGTTTTTTCTTTTTTTAATTTAATTTTTATTGAAGTATAGTTGATTTACAATGTTGTATTAGTTTCAGGTGTACAGCAACGTGATTCAGTTATACATATACATATATCCACTCTTTTTTAGGTTCTTTTCCCTTGTAGGTCATTACAGAGTTCCCTGTGCTGTACAGTAGGTCCTGGTTGGTTACCTATTTTAGATAGATGTGTACCTGTATTTTAGATATGCCTCTCCTAAACAGAGTTTTGTGTTTGCTCTAAGTCTTTGTTAATTTTGGATTTCACCATCACTATAATTACTCGTACATTGGAATTCTACTCTTCTGCTTTCTATTTATTTGTCATACTTGGCTAAGCTTCTCTTCTCTTGCCTTGCTTTCTTTTGAATTAAAGAAACCAATTTGTTTTCTTGCCTCACTAGTATGAAAGTGAAATACTGTCTTTCTGCCCTTTGGTCATTACCACAGACATTTTAACAGGCCCATTGAATGTAATTCGTCAAAAATTAATCTATTTCCTTCTTCACATCTCAACAAACAAGGACTTTAGGCAAATCTACCTCTAATCATGCCCACCCTCCCTTTGCCCCAGCTGGACTCCTATTATGGCCCAGGCTTTAATGACACCTTGATTGGTTTAATTCTTTCCAATTGTTTTTATTACAGACGGTCCCTGACTTATGATGGTTCAGCTGAAGATTTTTTTGACTTTATGATGGTGTGAAAGTGATATTATGCATTCGGTAGCAGCCGTACTCGGAATTGTGAAATTTGTTCTTTCCCAGGCAGTGCTGTGTGGTCCGATCCTCTCTCGTGATGCAGGGCAGCTACAGTCAGCCCCACGATCATGGGGGAAACCATGATACCCTGACAACCATTCCAGACCCAGACGGCCATTCTGCCTTTCACCTTCAGTACAGAGTCCAGTATATGACACGAGATATTCAACCCTTTATTATAAAATAGGCTTTGTGTTAGAGGATTTTGCCCAATTCTAGGCTAATGTGAGTGCTCTGAGCACATTTAAGATGGGCTGGCTAAGCTGCCATGTGCAGTAGTTTAGGTGTATTAAATGCATTTTCGACTTAGGATATTTTCAACTTACAATGGGATTATGGAGAAGTAACACCATCGTAAGTCGAGGAAGATCTGTATTTTGATTATTTAAATTATTATTATCGACTTATTTGCTCTTTTTTTTCTCTTGAATCAATACATACGAGTGGAATCTTGCTTACTGGACAGGTGCATGTTTAGCTTTATGACATGCCACCAAAGGCTTTCCAGATTCACTGTCCTTAGTTTCACCTGCCTGCCCAGTGATGTAGGAGCGTTTCAGGTGCTTCACAGACCCATCAACACTTGGTCACTTCTATTTTAGCTGTTCTAATGGGTTTTTAATTGTTTTCCCTGATAACGTAACAATGTTTTTTTTCTTAAAACATAAGTATGGGCATATTTACTTCTCTCAAGTGCATGCAAGACAATAACTACACAGCAACAAATCTTTTGTTCTACAGTGATTTGATTCAGAAGCATTTGAATGAAATTTACATAATTTCACATTCATACCCTTACATTTTAAAAAAGATTTATTTATTTGTTTATTGATTTATTTTTGGCTGTGTCGGGTCTTAGTTGCGGCACACGGGATCTTCGTTGAGGCATGTGGGATCTTTCGTTGCAGCGCATGGACTCTTCATTGTGGTGCACGGGCTTCTCTCTAGTTGTGGCATTCGGGTTTTCTCTTCTCTAGTTGTGTCTCTCAGGCTCCAGGGCACGTGGGGTCTGTAGTTTGCAGCACGCGGGCTCTAGTTGAGGCTCAGTAGTTGCGGCGCACGGCTCAGTTGCTCCGCGGCATGTGGGATCTTAGTTCCCTGACCAGGGGTTGAACTCGCATCCCTTGCATTGGAAGGTGGATTCTTTCCCACTGGACCACCAGGGAAGTCCCTTGCATTTTTAAATACTGTAAGTAGAAAAGCCCCCCAGATAACCAATTCTTGTATTTCCTATTTATCCCGCTATACATCCAAACTTTAAAAAGTGACACACTGAACGTTATACAGAATATTTAAATCATGATTAAAAACTTGAGATTTTAAAATCACTGTCCCCAGTATGATTCAGAAAAGTCCTCAGGCTGACAAGTACAGTCCCCGGTGGCGAAGTGAATTGCAGGAGGGGAAGGAAGAGGAGACAGGCATGAGTTTGCTTCTTTTTATCCTGTGCTCGTTGGCTTCTCAAATTAATTCCTCTCTTTTTGTTCAAGTCCTTTTACCATTTTATTATTGGGTGGTTTATTTTGCTGCTTGTAGGGATTCTTTATAAAATCTGGATCCAAGTCCTTTGTCAGATATATGCAAATGTATTCTCCCAGTCTGCCTTTCATTCTCTTAGTGGTGTGCTTTGATGAGCAAAGCTGTGAGTATTGATGAAGTCCAATTTATCCTTGTGTGTGTGTGTGTGTGTGTGTGTGTGTGTGTGTGTGTGAGAGAACTTCTTTATGTGTCTTTTCTGAGAAATGTATTTAGACCTATTTTGTGGTCCAGCAAGTGTCCAACTTCAGTGGAAGTCCATGTGCCTCATCCATCTCTCATCTCCTTCCAGAGATTATATTATGTTACGTTATGTTATATTATATTATATTATATTGATTTATTGGGACACACCACACAGCATGCGAAACTTCCCCAACCAGGGGTCAATTCTGCGCCCTCTGCAGTGGAAGCGTGGAGTTTAACCACTGGACCACCAGGGAAGTTCCAGAGCCCAGTACATGCGTTTTATCACATGATACTGTCTCAGAGTTCGACAGGGCTCTGTTCTCTTTTTTTAATATATTTTTTCCCTCTCTGTTTTTCAGATTGTACAATAACGTGATTTATCCTCAAGTCTATAGACTTTCTCCAGCAGTCACCAATCTGGTGTTAAGAACATCCAGGGACTTTTAAAACATTTCAGATGTTGTTCAGTTTTCGGATTTCCACTTGTTTTATTTTTTATACTGCACCCGTCTCTGCTGGGATTACCCATCTCTTCAGTCTTTAGAATCATTTTCCCTTTAAGCCCTTGGCCATGTTTTAATAGCTGCGTTTGGCTTCTTGTCTGCTAACCCCAAGATTTTGATGATCTCAAGGTCTGTTTCTACGGGCACCGTTCTCCTGAGTGTGCATAATAGTTCGCTCTTCCTTGGCATGTCTAGTCTTTCACCTGTTGCTTTCTGCGGGCTACTTGGTGTCCTCTGCATGCACCTATACTTCACAAGTCAGTTAACATTAGTGGGATTTTATAGGCAGACTTTGCCCCCCTCCCACTGTGGTTCCTTCATTTCTGAGATTTCTCACCTCAACTTACAGCCACTCTGGCTGCCGCAAACTCTCTGCTCCGGCACCTACAGCCAGTAAGCCTGGGGCTTTCTGCCTTCTTTCCAACTGAGCCACGTCCATGAACTGGAGAGTATCATTCGGGGAAAGATGGTTCTAACTCAGTGAAGTTCTCTCCTTTCAAGGGTTCAGCTTATCCCTACTTATAGGAACTCTCTAGAAGCATCAAATTGTGTTACTTTAAAATTCTTTCCCAGAGTTGACGAGGTTAGTCTGATATACACTACTTACCATTACTAGAATTGGAATTATCCAAATCACTATTTTAGTTCATGAGCTCTCTCGAGCTGTGTTTTCTATGTTGTAATACCCATCCTTTAAGATTCTTTGTTTTTTAATTTCTAACCATTCTCTGAATATTTTTCTAACTTGGCCAGTCAGTGTTGATAGTCTCTGCTCTCTTGTCATGCTTTCGATGATGTCTTCACCACATTAAGCCTATTCATTTTATGTGATGTCTTCTATAACTTGAGGTCTGTTGTATAGGGGGAAGGTTGTCTCTTGATTTTAATTTAGGACGGCTTGTTTTGTTACATTTAGTTGAGCTGCTTGTTATTGTAAGTTTTTCTTCCTTTTGAAACTTTATAGGAATTTTTCAAGCATGGACTTTTAAAGTACATTCCTGCTTCCTCAAGCATGGACTTTAAAGTACATTCCTGCAGAGAAGAAGTTTGTTGTATTTTCTTCAACCAAAATATGGAGGACATCCGAAATTGGATTGCCTTAAACTAATGTTTGGCTTGATGTGTTTGGGGCCATACAGCTAATGTGAATCTGGAAGTGGTCAGGAATATTTTTTTTTCTTGTTTTTGAACGTTCCACGAGTAATGAGGCCGAGCCAGGTGATTTTCCCTCAGGCTCCCCTGCAGAGGTGTGCGTTTTCAGTCACCACTGCTGTCATCCCACTGAGTCCAGCTGCCAACCCCACCTCCTGGGCTCCTTGGGACCAGAACTTGCCTCCTTTCCTGATGGTCCATAAAAACCCGAAATTTCCTCCCACTTTCACTCCTATTAAACCACACATTTTTTAAAAAGCAAGACGAGTTAAACATTTTATCCGTCGTTTCTTTTGGAATGCCGTAAAAACCAAGTTTCTTCCAATGGTCCCTGGCAATTTTGCTGGGGATGGAAGTTTTCCTGTCAGCTTTTGCTTCATGTATTTCGAAGCTGGGTCTTCAGTACATAAAGGCTTCAGACATTTTTTTGATGCTCTGGGAGCATTATTCTCATCACCGATAAGAAACACCCCTCCTCGTGTGTGCCACTGATATCACCTTTGTCTTCTGCTTTGTCTCGTACAAGCACGTTTCTTCTCTTTGTCAGCATTTGCTTGGCATTTTCTTTACAGACCTTCATTTTTATCCCTTTTATTTTTAAGTGTCTTATAATGAGTGAAAAAGCAAAATTAATTTGTATTCTGTTTGTTATTTAATAGATAAATGTGGCTCCATTAGCCATTACTGGGAGTATGAATATCTTTGGACACATTCCTTCTGTCTTACTTTGTGCTTTCTTCTTTTAATACTTTCCAGCCTTTTATTTTTCCCTTTCTTGTATTATTACCTTGTATTATTAGGTATGAAAGCATCACCAAACTTAGTGGCTTAAACACACACATTTATTGTCTCAGTGGCTATAGGTCAGGAGTCTGAACACAGCTTCCTGGCTCCCCTGCTCATGTCTCTCGAGCCTGCAATCAGGTGGCCGCAGGGGCCGTGGTCTCATCCGATGCTTCACGGGAGAAGGACCCGCTTCCGAGCTCAGTGTGGTCACTGGCGGTGTTCAGTTCCTGGTGGGCTGTTGAAGGGAAAGGCTCCGTTTCTTGCTGGTTGTCAGCAGGACGTCACCATCCTTGCCACGTGGGCCTCTGCAAACCTGTAGGACGGCCCACAGTAGGGCACGTGGCTTCTTCAAAGGCAGCCGGGGGCAGATCTGCCTGGAGGACTGATGTACAAGCTCACATCATGCAATCACAAACACCCCATCGCCTCTGCCATATTCTCCTGTTAGAAGAACATCCCAGGTCCTCCCCACTCCAGGAGAAGGGATCACACAAGCCCACGGACATCAGGACGCAAGAGGCAGGGCGACCGCCTTAAAGTCCATCCACCACATTTCCCAGGCCCTTTCTACATTGAGATTATTTTCTTTGTTACTTTTTCTTTTAATGGTTTGGGTTATTTATATTTTAACATTCCTACTCACACCCATACTTTCCCAGCGGTGTCTAGAGTTGATCAGATTATATATTCTTTACCAAACAAACCAAAGTTATTTAATTCCTAATGTTATGCATTAAAAAAATTAGTGCAAATATGAGGTTTGGTTACGATCAAGAGAAGAGCTAGCCCTAAACATAATTACGATTTCAGAGGTATTATTCACTATGGATTCATATCTGAGCCTACCCTAGGAGCAGTGTACCGCGCGTTTGTCACTTACCTCTGAGACCCTTATGTAAGCACTTCTGCCCCCAGTCCCATTCTCAAGGGCCCTCTGTTTTGCTAACTTATTGGAATAATTAACTTAGCTTCAAGTGTTAATGACTAATAATGTCTTTTATGTAATCATCCAACTCACACTTTTCAAGATAACCAAGGCCTCTGTGCCTGAATCGGGGGAGGGCTATTAACTCCATCAGAGGATCCATCTGCTGCATATACCAGAGGTAAGCAAGATAATTCACCCCAGAAAAAGTCAGGGTGATGTGTGGAGTTAGAGCTTCTTTCTGTATCAAAACTCGTATCTCTGGCATTTGAAAATGCCAAAACACAATTGTATTCAAAACATCGAGACAATGTTAGACCTCCCGTCACCTAATTCACTGACTCTCTCTGTTTACTTTGCAAGGATAGAAAATATTGATGAAAATTATAATACAGGCTCCAAATTCATTCCTTTTCTGTTACGGAGAAGATTTTAAAAATGGAAATCATTTGTTTCCTTACAAGACCACATTTTAGGTCACAAACTAGACTAAAGCTCTCATCTAAAGTCTTTTATCGTATCCCTTTTCTAACAGGTTAGGCAAAATCCTTAGTGGTTATTTAGAAACTATTGGACATAATTCCAGTTTATGCTTATTAGTATGTGTGTGTGTCCTTAGAACACAGAAATCCTGTGTGTGTGTGTGTGTGTGTGTGTGTGTAAAATTGCTGGCACTAGTCGCTGTAGTCAACATTTAAAGTGCTAAGCTCGACACAAAATCTAAAATTCTATCAGAAGGGAGCTATTTCTACCGCTTGAAAAACGTCCTCTCTGCCCAGCCCCTGCTCACGGCTTTCTGGCCGTGACTTTGGAACAAAGCCATGATTCTTCCACCAGAGGCTGGGGTTATACTTTGAATGCTAAGTTATTTGGGATGCTGTTCTTTTCATTTGGTGCCTGCATCCACTGTTCATGCAGTATTAAGACATCAGTTAACGAGAATGCAGAATTGATGTTCTATCTAGACTAGTCACGATGCTTATTTAGCATATAAGCACACATCCAGAATACTATCTGATCGAGTTATGGCTGTGGAGATTTTGGGCATGTTTGGTCTGCCTAGTGTAATTCAGATCGTATCTGCAGAGTTCTCAAACCTCACTGAGGACAAAATACCACATAGTTGAATCCTGTGATAATTTAGATGTGGTCAAGGTAGCTTGTCCTTGGTACAAACGAAGTGAGTCAATTGTATAAAAATGTTATAAACTGAGTTCTTTGTTGACTCCAAGGTTCTCTCTGGCCCTAAAGTTGTGGGGATGGGATTGTTTTCAAGCACCACTTGCATACTGATGCGTGGGTCTATCTTTTGAATTAGTCGCTAACAAAGCTCTCCTAAGGATAGTGTAAGAGATACTCCCTCAGCCTGGATTGAGTCGTGGGTTTTTCACTTTTTGTTGTTTCTTCTTCTTCTTCCCCTTACCCTTCTTGCTTGAAAATGACCAGATAATTTTCTATGCGATCAGTTGAGAGAGAGACTCAGTGGAATCAGTGACCCAATGACCTGTAGGTGTGTGGTCACAATATTTGGGAGAAAGACGTGGTGCACATGAATGGAGCCACCAGGAATAAGGTTCTTGTTCCCAAGTTTGGGACAGTCGCCCCAGGGATTGGTCCTGCTGCAGCGCAGTGATGGGGGGACAGTTCTCGGTGTCCAGGGAAGGCAGAGATGCTGCTATGAGTGTCAGGACTGTTTTCTCCAGGGAACATCTGGACCAGACCAGGACCGGATGCTGGTTCTCATCCCCCTCCCTCCCTGTATCCGTCTATGATGCCACCTCCCACCTCCACTTCCCCCGTCACACAAAGGGCTTCAAGTAGTTGAATAGTTCACAGGTCAGTATTTCCAAGAACCGTTTGCTTCTTTTGCAAACCTTGTCTACGAGCACATTTGCAGTTTGCTGTGTGAGGAATTAAATCCACCGCTCCTTCACAAGACCACTCCGCAAGCTGCTTTGGAGACCTTGGTTTGTTTCCTTCAGCTTTAAACAGAAATGTTTAATGAAGATGAGATCTTTTTTTTTTTTAACATCTTTATTGGGGTGTAATTGCTTTACAATGGTGTGTTAGCTTCTGCTTTGTAACAAAGTGAATCAGTTATACGTATACATATGTTCCCATATCTCTTCCCTCTTGCGTCTCCCTCCCTCCCACCCTCCCTATCCCACCCCTCCAGGCGGTCACAAAGCACCGAGCCGATCTCCCTGTGCTATGCGGCTGCTTCCCACTAGCTAGCTATTTTACGTTTGGTAGTGTATATATGTCCATGCCTCTCTCTCGCTTTGTCACAGCTCACCCTTCCCCCTCCCCATATCCTCAAGTCCATTCTCTAGTAGGTCTGTGTCTCTATTCCCATCTTACCCCTAGGTTCTTCATGACATTTCTTTTTTCTTAAATTCCATATATATGTATTAGCATACAGTATTTGTCTTTCTCTTTCTGACTTACTTCACTCTGTATGACAGACTCTAGGTCCATCCACCTCATTACAAATAGCTCAATTTTGTTTCTTTTTATGGCTGAGTAATATTCCACTGTATATATGTGCCACATCTTCTTTATCCATTCATCCGATGATGGACACTTAGGTTGTTTCCATCTCTGGGCTATTGTAAATAGAGCTGCAATGAACATTTTGGTACATGACTCTTTTTGAATTATGGTTTTCTCAGGGTATATGCCCGGTAGTGGGATTGCTGGGTCATATGGTAGTTCTATTTGTAGTTTTTTAAGGAACCTCCATACTGTTCTCCATAGTGGCTGTACCAATTCACATTCCCACCAGCAGTGCAAGAGTGTTCCCTTTTCTCCACACCCTCTCCAGCATTTATTGTTTCTAGATTTTTTTGATGATGGCCATTCTGACTGGTGTGAGATGATATCTCCTTGTAGTTTTGATTTGCATTTCTCTAATGATTAATGATGTTGAGCATTCTTTCATGTGTTGAAGATGAGGTTTTGATTTCCTTTTCCATACGTAGGACTTGCTGAATGTGAGTGGGAAAGAACACAGCTTGATGTGGTGGAGTTAATGGAAGCCGTATATAATCCTCATTATCTGTGACAATTAAGGCAGACCAGGCTGTGTTGTGACAGTTGATTGGGCTGTGTGATGATGCACGAAAGTGATGTTTATAACCCCCTGGACTGCTTTGCCATTCAGAAATTCATAGCTATATAAATTCATTCCGTGGATTAAGCATATGTCTTCAGCATGTCCCTAGTTCGCTGGATCTTTACACTGGGAATGTAGCCCACCAAATGAGAATAAATGCATAGAATTGATCAGAAAATAAAAAGTTGCTGGACGATGCACAGAATCTCTTGGTGTCACGAGAGTGTTAGAACCTCTTGATAAGGGGTCCATGGCTGGAGTGGGAGAGAGGCACCAGACGCACAGAGGTGGAAGAGATGCAGGGGCAGGCACAACTGGAGAAGGGGAAGAGGGGTCCAGTCCAAGGACCGGTGGGGACAGTGTTACAGCCTGAATGTCTGAGTCCTCTCAGAATTCACATGTTGAAACCCCGCATTGTGATGGTATTAGGAGGTGGGGCCTCTGGAAGGTGATTAGGATTAGATGAGGTCATGGGGGTGGAGCCCTCACGAATGGGTTTGGTGCCTTTAGGAGAGTCACAGAGAGCTTGTGAGGACACAGTGAGCTCTGCAACCCAGCAGAGGGCCCCACGAGGCACGGAATCTGCCAGCGCCTTGACCTTGGGCTTCCCACCATCCAGAACTGTGAGAAGTGGATTTCGATGGTGTCTAAGCCACCCAGTCTGTGGTTTTTTGTTAGAGCAGCTGCACAGACTAAGACGGACCGGACCTGACTACTCATGCAGTTCACATCGAGATACATATTGCAACCCTGACTCGAGTCTGGACTCAGACAAGGAGACAGGAGGCTCCCTTCCAAGGGGACACAGTAGCGCCAATGATCAAAGTCAATGACACGTGGGGAGGAACCCCAGGCTCTATGAGAGATGGCCGTCCAGCCCACGCTGTGCAGGAATAGGTGGGTGAGATGTGAGAAGTGAAATCAGTGTTCTGAGCTGGGCAGGACAGCAACTCTAACACAGACGTGTGAGATTTGAGGTCTGGCTCCACCATTAACAAGTGATGTGACAGACAACCTGTTACCATCTGTACCAAGAGACGGAACGGTCCCTACTGAGTAGGGATGTGCTGGGGCTAAGTCAGGTAGTGCAAGACACACCCAGGGCGTGTCTGTGACCCAGTTATCGCTAAGTAAAGATGGCTCTTATTATTCTTATTCTCATTATATAAATTATTATTACTATTCCTGGACAACCAAAGACTGCACCATCTCCAAAGCAGAAACAGGCTCACAGACGTAGAGAACAGACTTGTTGCCAGGTGGGGGGTAGGGGAGGGAAGGATTGGGAGTTTGGGATTAGCAGATGCAAACTATTATATAGAGAATGGATAAACGACAAGGTCCTACTGTAGAGCACAGGGAACTATATTCATATCCTGGGATAAACCATAATGGAAAAGAATATATATATATATATATATGTATAACTGAGTCACTTTGCTGTCCGGCAGAAATTAACACAACGTTGTAAATCAACTAGACTTCAGGAGAATAAACTAAAAATAGATTGCACCATCTATTCTAGTATATTTAGATTTTTAAAAGTGGGCCGCTCTTTCAGTCTAAAGGAGTGACTTGTGAAGAATTAAATTTCAAATAGTGTGGTACCTGGGGCAGGCTCCCCCGTGTTGGAGGAGAAAGCTGTGCAAAGCCCCTCCAACCCTCCCGGCGCCCCTCACTCTTCTCCACCCTCCCAGTGCCCCAGGGACCGCATCCTTGCTTTGTGGCTTCTGAGAGGTCGGCCAAAGGGAAGCACTGGTGGGGAGGGGCAGGGCGGAGGGGAGTGAGTCAGGGCACTCCCTCCCCACCAAGCCCCTGAGCTGCCTGCCTCCGTCAGGCAGCCTCTGCGGCAGCTGCCCTTCCTGGGGTCCCATCCCTGCCCCCTCCTCCAGCCCCTCCAAGCTTGGGATGGGGAATGGTTCCCCAGTTACTAGCCCCACATGCTGCGCTACCCTTGGTTGGTTTTTCCTAAATCTTGCCTACGCCTTAAAAAACGTCCCTTTAGGGGCTTCCAGTGGTTAGGACTCCATGCTTCCACTGCAGGGGGGCATGGGTTCGATATCTGGTCGGGGAACTAAGACCCCACAAGCCGCTCAGGGCAGCCAAAAAAATTAATAATAAAATGCAGCACTTTTAGAAAAAAAATAAAAATGTCCCTTTATTACACCTTCCTCCATTTCTCAGTATGACGACTTCTGTGTCCTGCCCTGGGCACTCTTGTTGCCCTCGAAACCACGCCCTTATTGTTTCCATGGCTTCCGAGCTATTTAGGGACTATTCTGCCTCACTCCCTTCTTTTCTCATCACCAAAAACAGCCGACATTGTAACCTTTGGCAAAGAGACACTCACAGGCACCCCTAACATGCCAGCAGAGCAGGGGAAGCATAAATGAATGCTCCCTGCCTGCGTATCCCTGTTACAATTACATAGAATACGGTAATTTTTAAAAGCGCGACTGAGATGCTTAGTAAAGTAGCAGGTGTTACAAAATTGCATTTTTATTAGCCTTCCCCATATCAGACGTGGAAATGATGGTCTCTCCAACTATTTCACCACTTGTTAAATGTTCCTAGTCAGTTATCACTGATCATGCTTCCTTTTAAATCATATGTGGACAATTAGAGACTTTTAGGTTAATTAATTTTCTATATCAGGAGAAAAGAGTTTATGTAAATTTAAGACAGTGGTATTAATATTATTAACAATAATAGTTATCGTAAACTATGGATTTATAATTTATATGTATAAAAATAGAGCCCCTGCTGTAAAAATATTAAAAATTGTAGTTAAATTTTATAGTCTTAAAATAACTTTCTGCATAGCCACACTTTCTAAGTAGGACATATCTGGCCAATTACTTAATATAAATAAATGGTAATTGATTATCCATACCTACCATTATTCTCTAATGCATCTGACTTATCCAAAAGATACAAATCATTCCCAAAAAATTGCTCTGTCAAATAAGATAAGGAAGGAAGTTTGGGTAAAGGGTAGATAAGAGTTGGAAAACTAAGAAGCCAGGACTTGGGTTTGAAGATAAATTACATGTCTTGAAACGTTCTATCATGAGCTGTGCACCCGGCACAGTTGGGAGAAAGACAACGGGATGCACCATGTACATTATCCACAAAACACACCACCTGGTCAGGTAGAGTGAGTCTCGCTCTAGCATCAAGACAAAGAGAAGCTTACTCATTGAAAGGGACATTGTGGCAATGGAAGGGAAATGCTCTTGATGACATCACTGGACTGGTTTTTAATGAATGAATGAAAGAAAACTGCTTTTTAGTGAATTCTTCAATGTAGACAGATATTGTAACATAACCCAAAGGACAATTTGGTGGTAGCAGTTCTTTAGGGAAAATGCCCTGAAAGGAAACTTTCTCTTTCACTACAGCCAGAACAGTTCTGACACCAAATGCGTGTGGGGTTTTTCCCACACCAGTCAGTCCTCCAAGCCTCCAGACAACAACTGCGTGTCCTACAATCCACTTCAGTTCTGACACTATCTACCTGGTGTTAGCACAGACCCCACAGGTGAAAGACTCAATCCCGCAAGACTGTCCCCAATTCAGATGCCAATTGCAAGTAGCGGGTCCCCAGATTACGCACCTTCTGTCCAACTTGACTACAGATTAGGGGTCCATGAACCCCTTCTCGGGTTCAGTTAATTTGGTATAACACCTCACCGAACTCAGAGAAACACATTGCTTACATTTACTTGTTTCTTATGAAAGATGTGATGGAGGATACAGATGGGCAGCCATATGAAGAGGTGCATAGATAGGGTGAGGTCTGGGGAAGGGGCTCAGAGCTGCCAGGCCCTCCCCAGGCCCTCCACCCTCCCTGGACCTCCAGGTGTTCATCAAACCAGAAGCTCTCTGAACCCCTTTCGTTAGAGACTTTAATGGTGTCTCCATTCTGCAGGCATGATTGACTATTAATTCAATCCCCATCCCCTCTTCCCTCCCCAGACGGTGGGGCTGACAGTTCTAATCTGATTTGGTTTTCCTGGTGACGCACCCAGAGTCCCCAGGTTAGAACAAAAGATGCTCCTATCACCTAGGAAATCCTCAGGGATTTAGGAGCTCTGTGTCAGGAACCTGGGTCAGAGAACAAATATTGGAACAAAAAGATGCTCCTAGTACACCTATCACTCAGGAAATTACAAGGGTTTTAGGAAACGTGTCAGGAACTGGGGGCAGAGACGGAATATCTAGTTCTTGCTATGTCAAAGACCCACAGTGGTACAACCAGGAAAAATGATCTGATGATGGCTTAATCACAGCTGTTAGTTTACTCATCTTCTCAAAATTCTGTTATGGTCTCAGAGAAGATAGATCTCTCAGGAAAATCACATGGACGAAAGCAACGAGCAATTGGTGGAAATAGACAAGTAAAAAAGGTGGGGAAAGAAATGCTTACCTGGGGAATTCCCTGGCGGTCCAGTGGTTAGGACTTAGCACTTTCACTGCCGGGCCCGGGTTCGCTCCCTGGTCAGGGAACTAAGATCTCGCATGCCATGCAGCGCTGCCCCCCCGAAAAATGCTCATATGCTTCCATGTTTGACTTTATTCATCTCCATCCCTGCAAAGCCTGGCACCAAACTGGACTTCAGGCTTAAGAAACAAATGCACCCAACCTGGATTTGAGAAATAAAGGGAAAGAGGAAGTTGAGAAGAGGCAGAAAAATGATAAAATATCAGGATGGAGTTATAATAGATGCAGCTGGAAATGATGTGGCAAGATTTTAAAATACGAGAGAAAGAGAGAAAGAGAAAGAAAGGGAGGGAGCATCTATACCTTTAAGAACTCCTGCCGGGGCCCCAGAGCTCTGAGAAAGCAAAGGGCATGATCTTTTGCTCCCAGACCTTGGTCCATCAGCATCAAAGTCAGACCTGATATGGGTCCCACTCCAGCATCTCAAATCTACGTTTCGAACTAAGTGCGTTTCTGCTTTGACAACACCTACTACCGTGGCAACTGCCCCTTTCACCCAGAGTGGGCTGACCCTGCAAAGCAGCCCCAGATAATTCTTAACTTAAACTCTGGGGTTTTGTTTTGTTTGGTTTTTAGAAGTCGTACCTAAAGAATGCCTAAAATGTTCTCTCCTGATAGACAGGTTTTCTTGCCGCTAAGTGAAATTACAGTTGCAAAGGGAAAACAAGCTAGATTTGGTGGCATCGATTCTGGTTTTTATATTTTAAGTTTCACCAAATATCTCAACAGTCTTAATGCATTCAAAATATTTGAAGTCTAAAAATTATACATTTAAAGAGGTTTAGAGCTGAGCAACAAACGGGTAACATATTACTTAAAATGTATACCATCAAAGGTCAGTTTTCCTAATGCAAAAAAGAATCATAAATAGAACATAAATGAGGAAACATAAATAAAACAACAGAAAAATAGGCAAATATTATGAGCAGACAGTTTCTATAGAAGAAGGTATAAAGAAGACGGGTTTATCTTAAATAGTATTAAATAGCAAATAAGATTTTATCTTAAGTGTTTTGTTTCTATTTAAAACATACACATGTGTTAGCCAATCTCTTGATATGACGAGCGTTTCAGGTTTTCTTTATTAATTAACTATACCTGTGATGCATTACCTTTTATTTCCAATTTCAGTTTCTTTCAAGTAAAATTTAAAAACCTTCTGAGTGCAGCATCCTTCTGGAGTTTTCCTTTTTTCCCCTCACAGCATTTTTAAAAAGTTTTATAGAGATACAATTTTCATACAAAACATTTCACCCATTCAGATTGTACAACTCAATTTTTAGTATGTTCACAGAGTTGTGCAACCATCAGCTTAATCTAATTCTAGATGAAAAAGAATCCTTATACCCACTTGCAGTCATTCCCCGCCCCTGGATGCCCATCATAAACTTGTCTCCTCTCCCGCCAACTCATATCCAGTCCCAGGCAACCGTTACCGTCTGTCTCTGTAGACATTTCATGTAAATGGAGTCATACAACATGTACTCTTTTGTGACTGGCTTCTTGCGCTCAGCATAAGATGTTTATAAGATCCCTCTGTGTTGTGACACGAATCAGTACCTCATTCCTTCTATGGCTGAATGATATTCCATTGTAAGAATACATCCTATTTTGTTTATCTGGTCATCCGTGATGGACACTTGGGTTATTTCCCCCTTTTGCCTATTATAGATAATGCTGCTATGAACATTTGTATCCAAGTTTTTGGTGGGCATATGTTTTCACTTCTCTTGACTATATACCCAGGATTGGAATTGCTGGGTCAAGTGGTAACTTAACATCAGGCCTTTTGAGGGACTGCCAGACTGTTTTCCATGGCGGCTCCACCATTTTACACTCCTACCAGCAATGTATGAGGGTTCCAGTTTCTCTACATCCCTACCAATAGTTGTTATTATCTGACCTTTTTATTAGAGCAATTTTAGTGGGTGTGAAATGACAACTTGTTGTGACTTTGAGTTAATATTACTTTTGTAGAAAAACAAGAGTCAAACTCGTATTTTAAAAGGTATTTTTAAAAAGTCTGCTTGTGGCATTTTTAGCAGGGAAGAAATAACGTGTTGTATGTGCGCTTCAGCCATAGATTTGCAATGGGCCTGCAACTCCAAAACATTCAGGTTTGATTCTCCGTGATTACTGAGACAGATGACAGTTTCCTGACAGTCGTTCAGGTTTTCGTTCCTTTCTGGGCATTTATAATCTTGGGCTCAGAGAAAAGAACCCTGGTAAAAGTCAAGAGATCTGTGTGTTCCCAGCTCAGTGGCTAAACTGAATGCATACTCTCAGGAGCAAATTCAAGTCCCTCTTTTTACCTACAGACATGTTCTATGGCCATAACTTTTAGACCGTTAAGTGTTGGGCTATTTTTTTTTCTACAAGATATTCCATAGGAACCCTAAAATATATACTCTGCTCTCCTGGTTCTCTTAAACAGATGTTATATAAAGGAATTTTACATTGCCCAAAGATAATAGGATTTTCATGCATTTAACTGCTTTTATTTTCTGATACTTTGCTTATTTACAGAGCTTCTCTATATAGATGTTCCTAATGTATAAAAGAGCTATCAACAGTTAACAGTTCCTACACTTCATTAAGAAGGTATTTAATACCCACAAAACACTGTACTGGTCAAGAGGTCTTCACTGGGGTACGGAGGCAGCGTTAGCTGAGCAGGTGAAATAGCTGCGGTCGTAGCCTGGAACGTCGACTAGTGGCATGAATAGGAATATGAAACCCAGGCTCTTTACCCTTCCTTCCTCCACCTGTGAAATGGGTATGTAGTAGAACACACTCATTAGTGTTCAGAGACAGGTGCTAGGAGAGAAGAGAAACCCCAACCCACAGATGTTTTGGTCCATAAGAGTCTATTTCCTAAAATAGAAACCACTAGGGCCCATCTAATGTAGAGGATCTGGTTCAGAATCATCTCGTTCCTGAGAAGTTCATGATGTCGGTGGCTCAAGGAAAATAACCCCGTTCAATTGAGCAAGACCAGGGACAGAGATTAACTTACATAATTTCCTCGACTCTTGGTCTACACTGGCAAGGGAAAATGCTGTCAAAGATAAAAGTCTTCTAATTAAATGTGGAAGGGCGTTTACATGTACACTTGGGACTTCTCTGACATCTCTCACTGTTGTGGCCTCTCCCCTTGCGGAGCACAGGCTCCAGACATGCAGGCTCAGTGGCCATGGCTCGCGGGCCCAGCCGCTCTGCGGCATGTGGAATCTTCCCAGACCGGGGCACGAACCCGTGTCCCCTGCATCGGCAGGTGGACTCTCAACCACTGCGCCACTAGGGAAGCCCCCTGTGAAATTTTTAAAATAAATATTGACAGATCTCATTTTTTTCAGAAGATATCTTCCTGGAAATTCATGGGTAAATCAAATTATATAGGATGAATGATGTCTTCAGTGCAATAAGAAAGCTCACATTTTAAAGAACTTGAGTAATGGATTAATCTGTGGGTAAAGAATAGTTTGTGATGAGAAAATCACTCTCTTTTCCTCTTTTCCTGTGCACTGTGATGGTTAGTTTTATGTGTCAACTTGACTGGGCCACAGGGTATCCAGATCTTTGCTCAAACATTATTCTGGATGGTTCTGTGAGGGTGTGTTTTTTTTTTTTTTTTTTTTTTTTGGATGAGTTTAACATTTGAATCTGTAGACTGGGTAAAGCAGATTGCCCTCTTTGACGTGGGTGGGCCCCATCCAAGCAGTTGAAGACATGAATAGAACAGAAAGGCTGAGTAAGGGGGAGCTCCTACCCAACTGCTTTGAGCTGAGACATCAGTGTTTTTTTCCTGCCTTCAGACTCAAACTGAAACATTAACTTTTCTTGGGTCTTGAGTCTGTTGACTTTTGGACTGGAACTAATGCCCCTGGTTCTCCTGGGTCTCCAGCTTACCTACTGTAGATTTGGGGACTTGAGAGCCTTCAGATTCATGTGAGCCAATCGCTTATAGCAAATTTATACTATATATACATATATATATATATATATATACACACACACACCACATACATGTATATTCTGTTTCTCTGGAAAACCCTAATAAAGCTACCTTGACTTTCACTTTTATGAGTTGGGAATTTCACATGTTGAGTTTCCTTACAGCAGAATTCACCTCGGCAAAGTTAAACTTTTAGTAGTAAGTCACAAGAAATGAACATTGACAAAACGACACTATGAATCTGTTCTTCTGTTGTAAATATCACCTGATGTCAAATGTGAAACTGAACATTGTGCCGAAAGTCTCAACTTAAATCAAAGCTGCTTTAATCAAAGCAGTTGCTAATGCCAGCAATACATAAATTAAGGATGGAGCAGAAGGATGGACAAAACAACAACTCTGTTATAGCAGGTTTGGAGAGAGCCTGTCAGAGTTAAATAACGTCCACGAGCCCACACTGAGCAAAGGTAGATGGTGTGTAGGTGCCGCAAAGCATGGCAGATCCCACCTGCTCAAACCTCACAGAAATACTACAGTGAAAACCATGAGATGAGCATGCCTTCTTGTAGATTAGAAAGAAAACTGGAAATTCAACTGCAAAAACTGGAGATGAGTCAACACTTAGTTGATAAATATAGGACCACATTTGCATCCCATGTTCATAAATGCAGCACAGGAGAAAAAAAGACATTCTGAGGATGGGGGTGAGGAGAGGGGTTCTGATGTCTGTGCTATCTTCAAATATTTCCTAATTTAATTTTCTTATAAAATTTAATATCCCAAAATAATATGGCAGTTGAGCCTCCTCCTTTTTTAAGCATTTCCCCCCTATACTCTTGGCTTCTTTCTTCCTCCTGGATTCCTCTTTATCTATCCTCATTCTTTGTCTCTCCAGCATTCCCTAGGTCAATGACTAAAAGCAGATGAGTTGCGAAGACTGAATAGTCATTATTTAATATTCAGAGTTGCTTTGCTGTTCTATTCCCTCTTTATGCCTGCTTTAGCCCTATTTTTTCTACAGGCATTTCTTTCTTTCTTTCTTTCTTTTTTTTTTTTTTTTTTTGCGGTACACGGGCCTCTCACTGTCTTGGCCTCTCCCGTTGTGGAGCACAGGCTCAGCGGCCATGGCTCACGGGCCCAGCCGCTCCGAGGCATGTGGGATCTTCCCGGACCGGGGCACGAACCCGTGTCCCCTGCATCGGCAGGTGGACTCTCAACCACTGCGCCACCAGGGAAGCCCAGGCATTTCTTCCAGAGGCCACAGGCAGGAGTAAGGTAGCACAGGTGAGCCAGACAAATAGTTTTGGCTGATAGCTCTCGGGTGAGTGTTGGGAAAAACATTCAGACTACTATCAGAATTATTCATTTATTAACTTAAAGTTTAAACCATATTATTCTGCTTTGTATTTCTAGAGATAATTTCAAGGAAGCTATAAAAATGGCAGGTTAAAACAATCTTGTCCTGTACCTTGGAATAAATTTAACCAAGGAGGTGAAAGACTTGTACACTGATACTGAAAACTGTAAGACATTAATGAAAGAAATCGATGAAGAATAAATCAATGGAAAGATATTCCATGCGCATGGTTTACAAGAATTAATATTGTTAAAATGTCCATACTACCCAAGGCAATTTACAGATTCAGTGCAATCCCTATCAATATTCCAATGGCATTTTTCACAGAAATAGAGCAATCCTAAAATTTGTATGGGATCAAAAAAGGCCCCAAATAGCCAAAGCAATCTTAGAAGAACAAAGCTGGAGGCATCATAACCCCTGATTTTATTACAAAGCTCTGGTCAACAAAACAGTATCGGTAGTGGCGTAAAAACAGACATAGATCAGTGAAACAGAATAGAGAGCCCGGTCTCTTCAATAAGTTTTGTTGCGAAGACTGGACGACTGCATGCAAAAGAATGAAACTGGACCACTATTTTACACCATACACAAAAATTAACTCACAGTGGATTAAGGACATGAATGTAAGACCTGAAACAATAGAAGAAAATATAAATGACATTTGTCTTGCAGTAGTTTTTTTGGATTTGACACCAAAGGCAAAGGCAACAGAAGTAAAAGTAAACAAGTGGGACTACATCAAACTAAAAATTTTCTTCACAGCAAAGAGAACAACCAACAAAATGAAAAGACAGGCTACCAAATGGGAGAAAATATTTGCAAATCATACATGTGATAAAGGACTAATTTCCAAAACACATAAAGAACGCATACAGCTTAATATCAAATAAACAAATAATCTGATTAAAACATGGTGGAGGATCTGAATAGATATTTTCCCAAGGAATGCATTCAGATGGCCGACAGGTACATGAAAAGATGCTCAGCATCACTAATCATCAGGGAATTACAGATCAAAACCACAAGGAGACATCACCTCACACCTGTTAGAATGGCTCTTATCAAAAAGGCAAGAAATAACAAATGTTGATGAGGGTGTGGAGAAAAGGGAACCCTTGTGCATTGTTGGTGGGAATGTAAATTGGCGCAGCCACTATGGAAAACAGTTTGGAGGTTCCTCAAAAAAAATAACAGTGGAACTACTATATGATCCAGCAATGTCACTTCTGGGTATTTGTCCAAAGAAAATGAAAACACTAACTTCAAAAGACGTATGCCCCTCATGTTCATTGCAGCATCATTTACAATAGCTAAGATATGGAAGCAACATAAGTGCCCATTGATGGGTAGATATACACACAGTGGAATATTATTCAGCCAAAAAAAATGAAATCTTGCTATTTGTGACAATGTAGATGTACCTTGAGGGCATTATGCTAACTGAAATAAGTCACACATAGAAAAACAAATACTGTATGCTCTCACTTATATGTGGAATCTAAAAAGCAAAACAAAAACCAAGCTTATAAATACAGAAAATAGATTGATTGCAAGGGTAGGGGTGTAGGGAGAAATGAGTGAACGCCGCCAAAAAGAACGAACTTCCAGTTATGAAATAAATAAGTCATGGGAATGTAATGTATAGCAGTGTAACTATAGTTAATAATACTGTATCACATATTTGAAAGTTACTAAGAGAGTAGATCTTAAAAGTCTCATCACAAGAAAAAAATTTTACTTAAATTAGGTATGGTGACGGATTCTAACAAGACCTCTTGTGATGAGCATTTCACAGTGTTTACACATATCAGTTCATTATGTTGTACACCTGAAACTAACATAATTGATACATCAATTATACCTCTGTAAAATATACTTTTGCTGTGTTTTCTCAGTTTTCCCTCCCTACTCCAATGTGTGATGGGATGGGAAAAGCCAGGTTGTGAGGGAAAAGTTTTGGTGAGAAAGAGAGGGAAGAAGATTCTAAAGGAATTAATGCCACTTCAAACAAAGAAGAGAAAGAACCATTTTAATGCTGCTTAAAAGCAGAATTAGATTGGCAATATTTTTGGTCCACATGAAGCTGGGTTTAGTGTAAAAGTCAACAGTACAAGGATGATCTGTGCCCATGTTCATTTCTAGAGAAAGGCTGTCATTAAGAATCCTAACATAGGAAGGTGCTTCTTAAACCTAAAAAAATGAATAGTGTTGGGTTTCCCTGGTGGCGCAGTGGTTGAGAGTCCGCCTGCCGATTCGGGGGACACGGGTTCGTGCCCCGGTCCGGGAGGATCCCACATGCTGCGGAGCGTCTGGGCCCGTGAGCCATGGCCGCTGAGCCTGCGCGTCCGGAGCCTGTGCTCCACAACGGAAGAGGCCACACAGCAGTGAGAGGCCCACGTACTGCAAAAAAAAAAAAAAAAAAGAATAGTGTTGTGCCTGCCACTTTCCAGGCAAATCCTAATCCACGTTCCTTTAAAAGCTGCTTTTCCATTAGCTTTGTTTCACCTATTTCTTCCACTTACTTCTTAAGCCAAATCATTAGTTACAAGTATTTTTCACCTGCTGCTTGAGTGTGCTTATATATACCTACCATATATGTGTGTGTATATATATATATATATATAATGCTTATATATATAATGTTTAATATATGAAGGCATTTTGGATAATTTACATATAATTACTGTTGCAATCGCTCAGAATTTTCTGCTTGAGTGTGGGTTGGAAACTGGCCTCTTATTCATTCTTACATGCGATTTTTTGTGAATGTAAAAAATGGAAAGGCTTCTCAAACCGCTCCTAGCCTCTCCTTCCCGCCACTGCCCCCCAGGCGAGGACGTACAAACACACACACGACAGTGAGTTCAAGCCTGATGCGCTGAGGTCGGTTGAAACAGCTCCAGTCCGGTTTTGGCGGTGGTCTGGTCCTCGGTGGAGGAAAGCCGCGGCGTGCGGAGCATCCTCTGTGCGCTCTTCCCGGCGGCTTGGGTTGGTCAGCATTTGAATTTGGCCACCTTCTGCGTGCGCGCTCTCGGGAGCGCGCGTCCCTGTGTGGTCCTGGGAGCTAACCCGCGGGTGTGAAAGATTCAGCCGTCCACGAGCGCCCCGGGGGTGGTGATCAGGGAACACTGGGCGCGATCACTGGGCAACCCGCCGCTTGGGGTGGAGGTTGGGTGGGGGCTCAGAGCCGGGGTTTGGGCTCCGGGGCCAGGCAGACCCCTTGGTGCGGGGCTGGGCTGTGGGAAGAGCTTGGGATCAGGTCCGAAGAAACAAAGACGCTTTAGGGGCCGCAGCTGGGGCAGAGGCCTGGGGGGAAGGTGGAGCCTGGGAAGCCAGGTGTGCGGGCGCAGAGCGGCCGGGCCAGCCGGTGCCGGGAGTGCTGCTACCCAGCAAGGAACCCCATGCCGTGGACCAGCCGCGGCGGCAGATTCGGATGCAGACCCAGAGTGCAACCATGGAGACGCAACGTGTGTCCCATGGTAACCCTAAACAACATTATTTATGAGCCCTCCGCTTCACCCTGCTCGGCTTCTCCACCCCTGCAGCCGACGGTGCTAGGCGGCGCCCGACTCTGCCCGGCCTCTCCCTCCCCTCCCGGGGGCGCAGACAGGAGATAGTCGCAGCAGATGCAGCGTTCACGCTGGGCGGGAGGCGGCGGCTCTACCCGCGGACATCGCGGCGGTGCCTGTTCGTAAAAACCAAGCGTGCGTGCTCCGCGCACAAACGGCCCGCGGGGAGGGGGCGTGTATCCCAGGAGAGGGTGCTTGGAGGGGCTCCCGGCTCTACACAGACCTTTCGGCACGCCTAACCTTGATGCAGCCCGAGGCTTCCTGGTCCAGCCGGGTTCGGGCTGAACAGCCGGTGTGTGTACGCGCGCGCGCGCGCACGCACACACACACACACACACACACACACACATACATACAGATACACACACAAGGGCCCGCGCGCCCTGTCGTCGCCGCCGCCTCGCCGGGGTCCCCGCCCTTAGGGACCAGTGCGGCGCCGGCAGCACCCGGCGCTGTCCGCAGAGCATCCCCCCAGCCGGCCGCGCCGCCCAGTGCCCCCGCGTGCGCCCCGCGCGTCTCCTAGCTGTCGCTGGCGGAGCGCGGCTGGCCGGACACGCAGGCTGTCTAGCTGGCCCCGCGGCTCTCAGCCTCTTCCCCGCGCCCCCGCTCCCGGCGCCCAGTGTTTGTTGAAACAGGATCTCACCCTGCTCTCCGGCTGTGTATTTTTCTATCTCCGCGGCGGCCGAAAAGAGTTGATTGCTATTGTGATCCGCCGGGGAGAGGAGAGGGGCAGGGTGGCGGAGGGGGAAGCCGAAGCGCTGGAAGAATTTTTTTTTTTTTCCTGCGAAAGCCAACTCCACCCAGTCCTCGGCCGGTCCAGTCTCTACTTTAATCATCACCGAGACAATGGATTAAGTTACTCTTCTCCGGGCCAGAAGTCGGGTTCAGACTTGGGGCAAAATGAAGGAAAAGGCGATGATTAAGACGGCTAAAATGCAAGGGAACGTGATGGTGAGTGCTGGTGAGGCGCGCGGGGGCCGGGAGGACCTGCAGGGGGGATCGGGGACGGGGGGCGAGTCCCGCACCCCCGGGAAGGACCGCGACCCCCGTGCGGAGCGCGTTGGTGCCGCCACCATTTCCCACCTGAATTCCCCCTACCCGCAGCGGCGGCCGCCCGGCTGCGAAGGATCAGGCGTTCCCTTGCAAATTACAACTTTGCAGCTCTGGGTCCCTGTGCTTTGGGCAGGTGGCTCGGTGTCTTGGGCCACGGGCGGGGTGCGCGAGGTGGGCAATGGGAGGCGGACCGGCCCTCGCCGGCTGCGCGTCCGTCCCAGTGCGCGGCAGACCCCCGGGAGACACGCGGAGAGCGAGGTCGCCGAGGCCAGGGGAGGACCGCGGGGCCGGGATGCCCGCGCCGGCCTCGGGGCCGCGAGTTCCCGAGCCCGGGACCTGGTAGGGTCCGCAAAGCCTGTGGCTCACTCGGGGCGGACGCCTGTCGCTCTGTTCCGGCGGCTGCCCCCGCGACCGCCGGCCGGCCGGGCGGGGCCCTGCTCCCGGGTATGACAACAACGACTCCCCCGAAAGGCCGACTCTGCCAGCGAGCGTAATAATGGCACATCGCTCCCCGAGGAGGACCGTGCGCCGCCGGGGACCTCGGATCGGTGGGAGGCTCAGGGCGGCGGGCCAGGGGGCATTGCGCCTTGACAACTTTGCTAACTCGAGGACCCCGGCGTCCCGCGTCCCCCGCCGACCCCCTTCCGCTCCCGGGCACCGCGCCGCTTTGGCGCTCCTGCCGTCCTCATCCCGAGCCCGTGCCGGGGGCTGAGGGGGTCGAGGACGAGGAGGTTGCCATCTTGTTCTCTGGAAACTGTGTGTGCCTGAGCGTGTTTATTTGGCTGACGCTTTAACCCTTTCCGGGTTGCTGTGGGATGCTTCGGAGGAGGGCCCCTGTTTTCACGCTACTTGCCCGCCGGTACTTTGTTGTGAAGCAGGGGCGGGCAGGTAGGGGTTGGCGTGCGGCTCTGAAGGTACAGCTGGAAATGCAGGGACTCCTTCAGGTCCAGGGTCTGCAGCTGGTTACGAGGTGGGTTGGGTGCAGGCGATGGGGGGCGGGGAGCAGAGGTGTGTTTGGGAGAACTCAGCCGGTGAGCCATTTCGAGGTCTTGCTTTCAACAAAAAGAGACGGGAAGTGGAAAATGTATTCGAATTGAACCAGTACCCAGCCGACTTAACCACACCCACGGCAAGACACCTGTTGCCTGCCGGAGGAAGGAGTGCCATCCGCTTGGAGCTTGGCTTCTGGCCCGAGGAGCGCGGTAACCGTATTAAAGGGACTATTTTGTAGAACGCCCCCGACCCCCCTCCCCACGCAGACGACAGGCCAGTCATTCCAGAGCCTGCCTTCATCAGTCTGGGTTCTCCGAGTGGCTTACCTAATTGTCTGTGAAAATACATCTGTGTCCCTAATTTTCCCACTCCCTTTTTAGCCGTCGGGTTGTTCCGCGTAATTTCATGTATAAACAGGGCAAAAACGCATATGGAGTAATGTTTTCCAATTAAATTCCCACCCACACCCGTAATTCCTCTCATATATGGTGCCATAATGTGCTAGTAAAACTTACACATTTAGGACTGAGGGGAGAGAGAGGATTCAGGTTTGTTCTCCTGTTAATAATAATGATGCCTGATTGATTCTTCACCTAAATCTATTGTCCAGTAAGTGTTTCTTCTCGTAAGTTAGATGGTACGTTGTGACATAGCAACATCTGTGTATGACATCTTCATTAAAAACTTTTAAGATCTTCCCTCCCACTACCCGCTCCCTGCGTTCATTGCAGAAAATAAAGAGCGAGAAGAACACTGATCTCGTTTTCACTCAAACGGTGAGTCAGGCTGTCACCCTCCTCTGTGTCTGCTTTTTATAAGTGTCATCAGAATAGGTTGAACTGAGTCTAGATAAGTCTACAGCCACCAGTTAGGTTTTTAGACTCATCTGTTTGTTGGCTTAAGAGAAAAATGAGACACAGACTCACTCAACTTTTCAATGTTGCATCAGTTCTTAAATTGATAACTATTACCCTGCAGTTGGGTTTGTACTTTTTCTGAAACGTCACATTCCGGCTAAATACACACAGCTTTACCTGAGTGATCACGCCGCACTTAAATCGTTGTTTGGAGACTTACTGAGCCCTAATTTTTCATCAGTTGTTTTGGAAGACTCTAGCGAATCACAGCCTCTGTTGGACTCGATGACTGGCAAATCCTTGGCACTTGCCGCCTGACTGGAATTCAGGCGATACTTTACATTCCCCATGAGAGCGAGGATGACTTACTCCCATTACTGACGGTTGAGTGGCTGCATATCTGACTGCTGTGAAAAGGGGTGGAACGTGCTGTATATGCAGTGTTGGTGCATCAACAGACACACAGAGACATGGACACAGACTCCATCTCCACGCAGGGCCCTTGGAGCTCTCTGGACCCACATCTGAGGTTTGATGTGTAAAAGGGAGACACTTGGTCCTGCCTGAGTGATGGGAGAGGTGCCACGTCCCCTTACAGCCAGGAATGGAAATTGCTTTTTATTCCAGTCTCCACTCACATTCCCATGTGTGACCATGTGGTCTGGACCTGTGGTCTCTTGTTCCCGAGAACTGTGACAATAGCGCGTGGCTTGTCTTTGCCCTGCTGTAATCCTTAATTGAAAAATCTATTTTCCTAAAATCTCAGTGAACGTTTTATTCCTCACATGTTGCTTTAGAAGTTTATTACTCCCGGCAGCTGATTCAGAGAAGGCAGACTCCCTGGTAAACTCTCTCATTTTGGCGTAATAAATGAGTGAAAGAAATAACACGGGTGGAATCATTCACAACTTCTATTTTCATTCCTGAGAAGAGTCTTTTTCAGAAACTTTATTTCTGATATTGTGAGAACTAAGCCACGTTCCATCTGCGATCTAATACACCTAGAAAGTGACCAAGATTTTTCCAGTCTCTCAGAACAGAAATTGTTTTTTCAAATCACTGTATTTTCATAAAATCTACATTTGAAAATTCATATGGGGGATGACTTGCATTCGTTTCAACCCAATCTTCCTTTATGACTGTGTTGATATCCTACTTATTAAACTGTTGTTTGAATTAAATGGGCTGTTTGAGAGAGGCTTATCCTCTTGCAGTAGGTTCTAGGGTCAGGGGAAAATTTGATTATCCCTAGGATATTACTTCATGCTCAGTTCCCTCACTCTGTCCATCTGAGCGTTTCTCAGATATGGGGTTGCTTCCTGGAGACTGAGTAAAGGTTATTTAAAAAATCAGAGTCCCAGGGGGACGGCCCTATGTCCTAGGTGACAGCGTCCCGCTTCCTTGGTGTGTTTTGGTGGCCCTGCAAGCAGATGGTGGGTGAAGGAGGATGGCCAGGCCCCTGGTGACCAGAGTTGTGTCAGAGGAGGTTCAGAAAATGGAAGCTGTGGGTCAGAGGTCTGCAGGCCACAGGGATGCCTGAGAATCTTCGTGGTTGATGGGTGTTGCTTTTAGATGAAAGTTGCAGCCTGGGGATGAGTTTCTCATGTAGGGAAAGCTGATGTTTTTCCCGTGGCCACTGATGGTAGGGCTCTGATCACTGACTGGATATATCTGTGATACCACGAGCCTGGGATCTTCTGCAATCTTACTTCCCCTTCCTGTGTTGGATAGAAACCCCGGAGAGGAACCACCCACAGTGAGAGCTGGCTTTCAGGCCCTCTGGATACTTTACTGATTCAGTTCTACTAAACAGGATGACCTTCTCGTGTTGATGCCCTGCTTATAATTATAATAAGCCCGGTGAGCAGAGGAAAGGCTTTGAGGTTTATAGATGAGTTAGTTATAGGAACTTGTGTGGGACACAGATCCCCCCCCCCCCCCCCCCCCCCCCGCTGTTGACCTTCCTTGGGAACAGGGACACACACTTGTGAAATGACTTTTAGGGGCACATCCTTTAGAAATGCAGTGTTTTTCCTCTATCTGAAGGTAATTGGAAACATGACCCCGCTTCCTTACAGCGATGGGCACCCTGGTGACATAAAAGCCATGGTGATAGTTCTACAGGTGAGCTTTTGGGCGTGTGTATTGGACGGGATTTGCCTTCTTGAAATGGGTTCCAAAATTACTTCGGAGGTCATGGTTTTCAAGAGTTATCCCTGTGCATCCCAGGGGTGTGACATCTACTTAGAGACTTCTCTACTTCCTAGTTGTTCATGTCCGTTCATAAAATCATCAACCCCATCACCGGACTCCTCTTGAAATGCTGATTAATCCCACCTGTGCAGGAAAAAAAAAGCCTGAAGCAGGTATCATTTCACACACCTCTTACAGGATTTAAGGTGCTAAGATTTCCAGGAAGAAGTCCTAACCCAGAAATGGATGGTTAGCTCAGGATCTCTTATAAAATGTCTTGAGTAGAACTGTAGAGCATAGATAGGGCAGTCCTGCTTTTCCAGAGTCCTGTGCAGGTCTTCACCGGATGGATCGCTGGGTCTTCCTGTTGGGGCATGTAAATACCCTAAGTTGGCCTTTTCCTGTGCCTCGATGATTTCCCTCCCTCCTCTGATCTGTCCTGGTCGCTAATTTGGATTTTGAACTCCCTGAATTATTCCTAAGAGGTGTGGTGTGTTTCCAAAACATTAGCATCTTCGTTCACCCGTGGGCAGGTGCTGGGCATGGGGAGCCCCAGGTGGATGCGTGAATGGACAGGTGTTCATTTCTGAGCTCAGGATGAGGGCTTTTATGAGCAAGTCCATGGTTCTAGTTGTGCTTTTCTTTCTTTTAAGAACTTCTTCAAGCTCTTATGTGTCCGATAAGAGGAGAGAGAATTCCACACACAGTGTATTTTCCACTTAAAACTACAATGAGGGCTTCCCTGGTGGCGCAGTGGTTGAGAGTCCGCCTGCTGATGCAGGGGACGTGGGTTCATGCCCCGGTCTGGGAAGATCCCACGTGCCGCGGAGCGGCTGGGCCCGTGAGCCATGGCCGCTGAGCCTGCGCGTCTGGAGCCTGTGCTCCGCAACGGGAGAGGCCACAACAGTGAGAGGGCCGCGTGCCGCAAAAACAAACAAAAACGAAAACAAAAAAAACTACAATGAAATTGAAACTCGTGCTCAACTTTAGTGGTCGCCACATGTGGTCTTTTTCTAGCACCACTAGGCAGTTGTCTCGCACCAGCTGGGTGTCCTATAATTCAGCTCAGTCCCAACCCCATCTATCTGCAGAGAGCGTCTGATCCCACAGGTAAAGGACTCAGTCACAAGACTGCTTCCACTTCAGACGACAACTCGAGTCTAGCTGCTTCTGAAAGATCGGCTAGAGATCGGAGGTTCCCAGGACCCCTCATTGGGTTCCATTAATTTGCTAGCATGGCTCACAGAACAAAGGAAACCAGTTTACTTATTGGATTTACGACAAAGGTTATTAAAATATAAATGAGCCGTATGAAGAGCTGCACAGGGCCAGGTCTGGAAGGGTCACAGATACAGGAGCTTCTGTCCCTGGGGAGTTTGGGGTGCCGCCAGCCCTGGTGTGTCCTGGTTCACCAACCCGGAAGCCCTCCACACACCCCATCCTTTGGGGGTTTTTATGGAGGCTCCATTACATAGGCAGTCTTGATTAAATCGTCAGCCGCCAACCACTGATTCAATCTCTAGCTTCTGTCTTCTCCCCGGAGATCAGTGGGTGGGAATGAGAGTTCCAGCCCTCTAATCATGGTTGGTTCTTCTGGAAACCAGCCCCATCCTTAGGGGATTCCCTAAGGTCACCTCATTAACAGGAACTCAGATGTCATTTAAAGGGGTGTGTTATGAATAACAAGATACTCATCTCACTTTAAGGCTCTGAAGTGATTTCAGGACAAAAGAACAAATATTATGACAGAAGATGCCCTGTGGCTCTTAGAGCTCTGGACATCCCAAGGCTTTGGGAGCCGTGAACTGTGGCTGCAGACCAAACTGTGTATTTGTTATAAATCACAACATCACAGTTCAATAACTACCACCTCAGTACCCTTTTTATTTCGGGAGGTAAATAAATTAATCCCAGGTCATTGTTGTCTTTTCCTTTCATTCCTTTAAAATAAGTTCGATGAGGAGGAGACTTTTGTGACCTTTGGTTTCTTGGAGCCGGTTCTATTGGATTAACAGGACCCACAGCTTAGAACTCAAGAAAGAGCATGTCCCAGACCTCATAGGACACATGCATACACTGAGCTGAGAGATCGGAGCTGGACAGAACCGGTCAGAATTCCCCTTTATCCCTGTCGCTCCTGGGAGGATGGGGAAAGTGTTCCCACACACGTGTGATGCAACCGCTGCCCAGAGGTCAGTGCTTGCACCACTGTTGAACAGAGTGCAGACTGGTTGGGTGGGAGCTCTGTGGGCACAGTTGCCTTGGTAGCTTGACTTTCTTAGCTATGAAGGGAAAGTAACCACGCTGTAATAACCACGGTGCCAAGGGTGTTCTGGTTTCCAGGCTGGTGTTACTCGTCGGTAACAATAAAAAGGAATTGCTGGCCAGAGGCCAGCCACAAGACCTGGTTGTCAATGTACCAGCTGTGATTGGGTCTCAAGCATGGGGAGAAACTAGGGCCAATTGCTTTTCTTCATGATAATGGTGTTTGAAAAATAAGATTTTCCTCTTTTTTTCGCATCCCCTATTAGGCAACATACAGTTTTACTTCAAATAATTCTCTTTTTCTGATTTTGGGTTGTTTGGTTTTTTGGTTGTGGTTGTTGAGTTTCATGAGCTGTTTGTATATTTTGGAAATGAAGCCCCTGGTCAGTTGCATCGTTTGCAAATATTGTCTCCCATTCTGTGGGTTGTCTTTTCTCCTTTTGTGATTTTGGTGGCATATAAACAACATGGAGTAAAACCTCTACTAATGGGAACCCAACTGAACTTGAGCCAGCTAGACTAACAGTCTCCTGTGATTCTAGCACTTGAGGCTGAAATGCAACTTCTAGGGTCTGTTCTTGACTCTATATACATTAGGTCATTTTTCTATACCTTCTAATTCTACATTTTTGGAAAATGAGAGTTAATGCTCTTCAAGCCAAAATTCTCTCCTTCTTACAAAAGGATTCAATTGCGGACTAGAATCTGTATGCTCAGGAAAAAAAAGAATTAACACATTTTTATAAAAACTATAATTATTTATAACAGAAGACCAAGGATTTTCTGGTTGAATATGAGTTTCCCAGAAATTTCTGTATATCTGACCAAATCAAATCCTGATACACTTTCCATAATAGGATTTTTTTTGGTCTTCTCCCTATGACTTGGTAAATTGTGTGTATATTTTTTAAGATCCCCACTCTTTTTTTTTTTAACATATTTATCGGAATATAATTGCTTTACAATGTTGTGTTAGTTTCTGCTTTATAACAAAGTGAATCAGTTATACATATACTTATATCCCCATGTCTCCTCCCCCTTGCGTCTCCCTCCCTCCCACCCTCCTATCCCACCGCTCTAGGTGGTCACAAAGCACCGAGCTGATCTCTCTGTGCTATGCAGCTGCTTCCCACTAGCAATCTGTTTTACATTTGGTAGTGTATATATGTCCATGCCTCTCTCTCGCTTCGTCCCAGCTTACCTTTCCCCCTCCCCGTGTCCTCAAGTCCATTCTCTACGTCTGCGTCTTTATTCCTGTCCTGCCCATAGGTTCTTCAGAACCATATATATTTTTTTAGATTCCATATATATGTGTTAGCATACGGTATTTGTTTTCCTCTTTCTGACTTACTTCACTCTGTACGATAACTTACAGTTTGCATAGCACCTTTAGAGATTGTAAAGCAACGTTGCACACACTCTTTTATGATATTAGAGCAACCCATTGTGTGGACAGGCCAAATATCATTTCTTTTGTATGGTTGAAATTGCTGAGGTTGGGAGAGATTATTCAGCTGCTCCCCACTCCCGGGCCAGGGTCTTTTTTGCCCATCACATATTCTTTCAAAAATCATCTTCTTTCCCACCACAACTGGAAGGAAATATAGAGCCTGAATGTTGGAAGGGATATAGAAACCATCTAGAACAAGATCTCTTCTAATGCTCTGTCCCTGTAGGATTTCCAGCCTTTTCTGGAATTCACTCAGGGACTCAGAGCTCCGGCCCTTGTTGACAAGTTCTACTTGCTAGAACAGTCTGTTCACATGAAACCTACCTTCAGGGAATTTCCCATAGTCCCAGCTCGAAGCCTTTGAACTATGGAAAGTTAGTCTAATCCCTGCTTTAAGCTACAGTCTGACCTTCAGCTGATGGCTGCCATGTGTCTCCTTTGTGGTCTCTTTTCCAGGAAAAACATGTGCTTCCATTTATTTGCATTTGATCGGAGTGACTTTGAATTTAACCATTAGAGATTCCTTATTTCCATCCATCCATTGCTATCTTTTTCCATTTCTTAGCTTCCCCAAGTCTCTCCCTACTTTATTGTTGTTGTTGATTTTTCACCTGTTTAAAACTAGGTTACAAAGCTATGATTAAATTCAGGTGTGCACAGCAAAGGTGGTCTTTTCAAAATAGAGCAGCAACTTTTGTGAAAATCTCCAGAGAGGAGAAGGCTAAGACTTCTGGACAGAAAGTTGTGACATTCGCAACTGGTTTGGGTTTGCTTGCAGAGAAGAGAGAAGCAATCCCTGCAAAACTTTACAACAATGATGAGGCTTTTGCAAAGCAACAATTATTTCAGTCTAGCTGATGGAAGGTGATACCTCCTCAGGTCTCTTGCTTGCTGTTTGCTGTAAAGAAGCAGTTCAGTATCACCTGGAAACAAGAAACTCCAACAACTTAGAATTCACCTTTCTGTTTCCTTGAGAAACATATTAGACCCTGACCAGGGGTCATCTGCCCTAGGACCTTCTAGTAAGGGAGGTAAAAGCATAACCAGGGGAAGGCAAATTAAAATCGCAGTGACAGAACACCCAATGAAAAGTCAAATATTTATTAAAGATTTATAACACTTAATTTTGGCAAAGATGTGGAACAGTGGGGGGGGAGGGGCACATCTGAAACTTCGCGAACGATTTCACATTAGCTGCACGTGGATGATCTATATGCCCCGTGACTCCCTGTCTCACTCCCAGGCATGTACCTGCAAGAAATCCTTGCAGGTGTGCACTCAGGGACAGGTACAAGAATGCTGACGGCAGGCCTGTTTGTACTAGCCGGTCAAATCGCTATCAGCAGTAGGGTGCAAGACTCCATCAGTGTATTGATACAGCAGGGTACCAGACAGAGGCAAAAACGGGGACACAAGCTCGAAAACACAGGGACTTTCCCAAACATGCCACTGAGCAAAAGAAGCCGGGCCTGAAAGAATACATACTGTATGGCTTTGTTTATATAAAGTTCGAAACAGGTAAAGCTAAGATGTCCTGTTAGGGGATGCTGACGTGGAATCCCTGATGGATGGGATATTTTTAGAAAAATTAAGGGAATCCTGACTGTACGAATCAAAGAACCGTTACCTCTGGTTGGTGGGAGAGGAGGTTATGGCAGGGAGGCATTCGGGGGACTTTAAAAGTGTGGGGAGGATTCTCATGTTTGACCATGGTTTGCACAGGCTGCTTTGTAATAATTCCTTCTAGGTCTGTACATTGATATTGGATGCATTTTTCTGTACCTGTGTTGCATTTCACAAGGCGTAGAGACAGATTGTAAAATGTCTTTTGCATCTACTGGGTGAATGGATGGTCCACATATGGCGGACATAGACCCCCTTTTTCTTGTAGAAGAAAACCAACCATAGCCCTTAGAAGTCAAGGGGCCGTTGATGTTGAGTATCCCTTCATCTGTGAGGCATAGTAAGTCCCTTGTGCAAAGGTAAGTATCAGGGCTGCCCTGTGGGAGCCGCCAGGGAATGACAGAAGCCAGCAGTGTGGCCAGAGACAGGGATGGTCTCCAGACACAGGGCAGGTCGGGAACCATGAGAGAAAGGAAACGCCAAGGCAACAGCTGCAGGATAAGAAGCCAGGGGCACCAGCAAATAGAACAGATCTATCAGGAGAGTTGAGACAGGCTGGAAAAACTAACAGAGCCCTTGGGGAACCACTGACCCTGGGGAGGAACTGTCCTCAGTTGTGGACATCAGAGGCCTCCTAAAAAGAGCAGTGTCGACGGGCAAACAGCAGCCGAGAGAAAATGAAGCCATATCCGGCCCTGTACCCTGACACTGAATTAAATCTCGGAGACAAGAGTTTTGGGTGAAGTAGAAAAGGACAGCTTTATTGCTTTGACAGGCAAAGGGGGCCACAGCGGACTAATGCCCTCCAAACTGCGTGTCCCGCCCTGGAGGGGGTCGTGAGAAGTTTTATAGGAATGGTTCAAAGAGGGCGGTCAGCTTGCGGACATTCTTCTGATTGGTTGGTGGTGAGGTCATCGGGAGTCCGCATCATCAACCTTCTGGTGCCAACCGGTCTGGGGTCTGTGTGCTTGTGGGCAGCAGACAATTAACTTCTCCTGCCCGGTGGTGGCTTCAGAATCTGCAAAACAGCTCAAAGATACTGTTCTGTGTGTCCCTCGAGGGGAACCAGGACCCTGCCCCAAGGCTGCACTATTGTTTCTTAGCTGCTGCTCCCTTGTCTCTGCATCCCCTCCCTTCCCTGATTAGCAACTGTTTGAACCTGCTTTGGAACTCAGGGAAGGTCAGGGAGGCTGAAGGAAGCCTATTTCCTGTCATCAAGAAACAGGGGACACAGAAAGGCTTTTGTGCCCAGGAGCCCCACAGGGTCCTGCTCATTTCAAAAACACAAGTGACGAAAACCACCCTTATTTCTACTAGAATCCAAGGTCTTGCCTGACTTATATGCCATCTAAGTGCAACTCACCGGTGAAGGTGTGACCAGATCATGGGCTTTGCCGATGTGTATGTACATTTTACTCAGGTAGCCTAACTCAGGTGAAGTGGGTTTTGCATCCTGAATAGTGGGCTTTATGGAATCTTGCTGCTGATCATTACTAGAGAAGAAGGGAGGTAGAAACAAGGCACTGGGCTTCCATTAATGCTCAGAATTTACAGCCGCACAGAAGTGCAGAGGTGAATGGGAAGAAATGTCCTCTTCTGCTGCCACCGCTGCTGCTCTAATTCCCCCGAACCAAGTTTATATCCTCCCTCGAGACGTTGATGTGCCGTCTCTGTTTTTCCCATGGCAGTTGCATGCCCAGCTTGAGGACGTTGAGCCCTGCTCCTAGGACAGGACTGTTCCCCGAACCTTAGCAGCCCACCGTGATCTCAGCCTAAAGGAAAGAATCCCTTGACGCTAAGGACAGTCGGGTGTTGTCTGACCAGCAATGAGATGGGGCTTCTCTCTTATCCCCCTTTTGTTTGTTGATTTCCTTATTTTTGTTTCCTGCTGAATTATGTTTTTCTCTGAAAATATAAGCTTGGGTTAATAAGCCTGCTGAAGAGGGAATGTCCAAACAGTTACTGGTTTCTGGAAGGAAGAGGAGACTGAACTGGTCTAGGTGGCAAGTCCATTGTTTTTGTAGATTCCCTGGAAAAACTGATCCGCTGTGAATGAAAAATGTTGCTGCCATCCCGGCAAACAACGGGTGCTTCGGCCATCAGGCCGTCAAGCCGTCAGCCGTTCCCGGTGGTGAGCCCTGAGGGAACTCAGGATGGAGACAAGCTGGCTGCCCACTGCCCAGCCCTGAGCCACTGCAGGCCCCACCCCTACCCATGTGCACCCTGGGGGGACTCAGGATGGGAAAGCACAGGACACTGGCCCCAGAGAGCTGAGGTTGCTTCTCCAAGGCATGATTTCCCTGAACTCAGACCCGTGCATCTTCCCATACTTAGAAAAGCGCTGAATTGATTAACTTGAGATGTCTGGTTTTCTTTAATGAATGGTTTTGATGTTCCAACTCCCTGGTCTTTGTTGCAAAAACCTCTAAGTACCCTGGCTCCTTGCCTACCTCCTTGGAGCAGTCTCTCAGAGCTGACAGGCTGCCTCCTGGACTTGAAGTCGTCAGAACATCTGCCAAATAAGACATAATTCTCAACGTTTAGATTGTGCATTTTTTTCCCAGGCCACACCGCTTTGGATTTTGACTCTCACTTAGGTTCTGCAGGAACCTTGCAAGTAGCTGCTTTGCAAAACGCAAGTTTAACCTAATTTGATCTCTCAACTACCGCTCTGCTCCTGTGTTATTCTCAAAGTGCTGGAGCAGGAATTAAAGTGGAGGGTGTTGAAATCGACTGCGTACACTGATTTGGCTTGAGGTGTGTGAGTGTGAGTGTGTGTGCACAGGCAGGCACATGTGTGCTCACTTGCATACAAGTACTCAGGAAGCTGAACTTTGCATCCTTCGCACTGTGATACTTTAAGACCATCCATTATAATCTGAAAAGCATGCAGGAATTAACCTGCTGTAGACTCCCGGTTTGGTTTCTCAGGATGAGTCAGTCATCACTACTGTCGACTTGAGGAAAAACAAAAAACCGTAAGAGCTGGGAGGTTAAGTTTTATTCAGAGACTTGCTGAGGACTGTGGCCGGGAGACAGAGCCTCAGTAGCTCTGAGGAAACTGCTCTGAAGAGGAGGGGAAGAAGGAAGTTTATATATGATTTTTTGGTAGGAAGTACATGCCATCAAGCATCCATCTTGGTAAGAGGTTGCTGCTCGTCACAAAGGACAGAGATCCTCGAGTTAAGGATTTTCGTGCTTTTGTATACAGCACGGGAAGACGCAGGAATCTGCATTCTTCCTGAGATGTGCATTTCACTGTTGAAGGGCCTGCTCATCCACAGCACGTGGTGCCTCGTTGGGTTTTCATCCTGAATTCCTCTCCGGTGCGCTGTCAGTCAGCCCTGCCGGGGGTTAGGACTTAACCCCGTGGAACTGGGTGCTGAACTGAGTGCTCTGTTTTTTTGCTCAAGCACTCTGCTTTGAAGGTCGTTGTGGAGAGTGGTTCTCAAAGTGTGGTGCCTGGACCAGCTTCACATGGGAACTTTGGAAATGCAAATTCTTGTGCTCACCCAGACCTACCCAAATGGAAACTGGGAGGGTGGGTCCAGCATCCGTACTTTATTTTTTCTGTATCGTGCTTTTATTGTTTCGCAGCAGGAATCCCAGTGTAGGACATAACTGCAAATATTCGGCTATGCAAAAGAGAATATTGCTTAAGTCCAAATGGGAGACAGGAATTTTCTTAAATAAATACTTAAACATAAGTCAGTCTCACAAGCACCTGGAGTCTAGGTCTGGTGATTCTGGTGCATATGCTAAAACTTAGTTCTGAATTTGCCAGTTCTCCAACTTTCTGGGGTGAAGGGCCATTTATTTTGCTTTTGTTTTTTAAATTTCCATGCCATCATAGATCAGTACTTTTACAAAATGCAATCACAATGAAATAATTTTTAAAAAATGATATATAAAGTACACACCCTGAGTTTGCATTATTAGATCCAAAGATCTAAAATTACCCCATCAGATTGCTGTAAACCTTTCTAAATGGCAGGCTCTCCATTTCTGTATTTATCTCTTAGAGAACCAGTGATAAGAGGTTGCCCACGGGCTCTTGGTCGAAGACCACGCTCAGAATAGCTTTCGGCTGGCGGGCCTTGGAAAAGCCTTCCTCCACCCTCTACTGCTGGGTAGCACGGCCTGTTATCTGTCCAAACCCCTGGTGGGAAATATAATTAAAAACAAAATCTCCTCCCAACCCAGCATCTCTCGCCACATAGTCAGAAGAGAAAGAAGCCAGTTTTATTATTGAATTAACGTTAAACAGTACTGCAAAGACAGACAGAAACCTCCCTCTTGAGAGGCTTATTTAACTATTAAAAAGATTTATAAACAAGATCGGCAAAGAACTGAGGAAGAAGTTCTGAAAGAAATGGGAGGTAGGGCAGTGTCTCTTCCCTTATTTGCAACAGGGAGAATTAAGCCCCTTATTTTTAATTTGCATTTGCCTTTATACCCCTAAATTCTGAAGGTGTCATGTCTTATTTTTCTTTTTCTTTTCAGCCTTATCAGTAGCATGCTTTATGGTAGCAAGCAGGTCTGTGAGTTATGAACCCAGAATAACATTATTTTCTTAGAGTAACCATTTCATTTTAAAATCGATTCATTAGGGGGTGCTGACAGGGGTAGCATTAGGATCAAAAGATGACTTTCATTTTTTGAGTTTTGCCATTAAGGAAGCATTGGGTGTTTTCCCACTTTTCACTAAATTTTATTTTTGGCTATGATTATTGTAAATGATTCATTTTTTTCAGACATCTAGGAAATGTTAATGACTGCAGATAAGACTTTATTCTAAAGCCTACCACAGAGGCTTTTTTCCTTCGTCAATACATATAAAGGAGATGATGTTGAAATGATCTGATGCAAATTTGAAAATTCCCTGTTACATGAACAATGCATTCCCAAAGCTTCTGTGTGATCCCAAACAGTCAGAGGCTTAGAAATGTTTCGGGACCACCCAGCAAATACGGGAGCAGTGGAATTTTTCACGGAGATTAGCTCCTTGAAAAATGGATTCAGTGTGAATTTAAGGGAGTACAAAGAGCTGAAAAGTCCGCGTAGCTCAATGCAGAGGTAGGTCTCTGTGGACCCTTTCCTCCCAGATCGTGGAGTGGCTAAGGAATCTGGGAGGGATGGTCACTGCGGTAGTTAGAAAGAGGAACTGTCTTCGTATAACAAAGCAGAGGAAGGTGAGGAAGGGCTAATACAAAAGCAGGTCAAGTGATGATAATGAAGAACCATCCTCTTGAGAATAACATCAAGCTTCTGCCAGGACCACCCGAGTGACTACAGCAAAGACACTGTTCATTTGGGTTATGCCTTCAGACTCCTGTCTTTCCTCTATTGACCTAGGGAATTCTTCCTGCCACGTGTTTGGAGAATAGAGAGTCACACTCTTTGTAGTCGCTTTCCTTAGGTTGACTCAGGTTGCCATGGGGTCTCGGCACACATGCATCCTAATCTAGAAGCTTTTCTCACTGCTTCAAGCCCTGTGTCCTCCCTCCTTCCTTCCTTGAACTCCTGAATATTAAACATAAATGAGGAGAGGTGTGTGGAGCTTGCACTACAGTGTAGTTGTAGCGAGAACACCGTTCGGGTACCTTCTGCAAGTTCCCACGTGTAATTAAAAACAAAGTCTCCCTACCCAGGAATCCTCTCCACGTAGGTAGGAGGGAAAGAAAACACTTTTATTCTTTGAGTTGGCATTAAATCAGAATGCCCATCACAGGTGATCCACCAAGAAAATGCTTCGAAGGAAGGAAATCTCACCCCTTATGTATGGCCAAGCAGGTGTGGCTCCTTCCATACATGTTTTCATGATAAACAGTAACTAGTCCTCAAGTAAGAGGCCTTGACGGCACCATTTGTGGACATAGTTCATTCCAGTGGTCACTTGGTCATCTGGTGACCATCTGTGTCAATTTATTGGCTTCATCCAGAGGGGAGGCAGACGTTTGCATGTTGGAGCAAGGTGTCCACCAATTAATGTTAGGCTCCTGTCCCCGCAGGACCTGGGAGGTGGGGGTCTCTCTCCCTGGATGTTGGCAGTTTATAGGGATGGCAGCTCCCAGAGTCCTCCTGGGAAAGGCATTCGTGGGTCAGAAAGCTGACAAAAGACGTCTCTGGTCTAGAAAAAGATACGTTTGAAAGAGATGAAACAGCGCTTACAAAGACAAGCTTTCTAAGGTAAATGCTGTAAAAAAGGAGAGGAGGGAATTTTTTCCCTTATTTTCAGCCGGGAGAATAAGCTGTTTATTTTTTTCCCTTTTTTACAGTTGAAGTATAGTTGACTTACATTGTTTCAGGTTTGCAGCAAAATGATTCGTTTCTACATATGTCTATTCGTTTTCAGATTCTTCTCCATTATAGGTTATTACTGTAAGGTCGGATCTTAACAAACGGCACCGCGAAACAGAGGAAAGCTTCAAGTGAGCTTTATCAGGGAGCGCTCCCGGGCGAGGTTCACTGGTCCGAGAGAAAGGGGTCAGAGAAGTCGCACCCCGGCGAGGGTTGGGCAAGATTTTACAGGGGAAGAAGGGAAAGGGGTGTGGTGGATCTGGGACGGCACAGGGTATTCCTTATTTGGTGGTCTTTTCGGGTATCCTGGGGGACCGTTAGTCCCGCCCCTCGAAAGGCGGGAAGGCTGGGCTGGGTTCAAAGCCCCCAGGTCAGTTCCTGGAACTGGGTGGTCCGGAATGTCTCCAGGGCAGTTCCTGGAACTGGGTGGTCCGGAGAATTTCGGTCTGATGCAACCTGTGAATCTGATTGTGTTCCCCTGCCTCGGACCAGTTGGCCTTACAATTACAAGACCCTGAATACAGTTCCCTGTGCTGTACAGTGGGTCCTCGTTGTTTCTTTTATGCGTACTAGTGTGTATCAGTTAATCCCCAATTCCCAGTTCATCCCCACCGGAAGCCTCTTATTTTTAATCTGTATTTGTCTTTAAAGACAAAATGAGTAACCTGTACAACACCCAGCAAAGCCACAGACACTCACCAGCAGTGACTGGACAGAGGCTGAGGGCTTGAGATTTCAACAGGATTTTAGGCACAACTGAGGCTCAGGTGACTCAGGCCGGAGACCCCAGTGCTTGATGGGACGTTCCTTCTTCCCAGAATTTACGAGCAGGAAACACACTCAGCCGAACAACTGCAGCAGGGCTGGCCTCCCGTGGGCTGGAAGGAAGCATGAGGGTCCTGCCCTGGGTGGGAGGGCAAAGCATTGCCTACCATGTGCTTGGCACGTGGTAGGCAATGAAGTAGGCACTTTGCATGCTGCATCTCACCAAACTCCCATAAGGGCCCTGCATGGAGGTAATATTATCTACATTTATCAAACGAGGCTCAAAGACGCTCAATCGGAAAATTGCCCCGGTCACTTAGACGGAAGGGAGAAGTCCAGGATCGTATAACTCAGACCTGTGGGGCTCGCTCTGGTCTTAGGAGAAGGGATCAAGCTTTAGATTGCCCAGGCAAAGAGGAAACTTTTCAATATATAAAAAAGGTAGGCTTCCCTGGTGGCGCAGTGGTTGAGAGTCCGCCTGCCGTTGCAGGGGACGCGGGTTCGTGCCCCGGTCCGGGAGGATCCCACATGCCGCGGAGCGGCTGGGCCTGTGAGCCATGGCCGCTGGGCCTGCGCTTCCGGAGCCTCTGCTCCGCAACGGGAGAGGCCACAACAGTGAGGGGCCCGCGTACCGCAAAAAAAAAAAAAAAAAAAAATTAATGCCCTATTTACTGAGGCCACGTGAAGGGCATTTGGAAGCTGGTCCAATAATTCAGTTTGTTGGCTATAATAATACTTTAACTTTTCATTTTATCTTCTTACCCTTCCATCACATCATCTTTTGATTATTCATTTGTTCAATTTGGGCTCCAGAATGAAGGGTTTGTGTTGCCATTAACTACGCCCAGTACTTTCTATTCTTTATGTATCACAGGAGTTCACCTGAGGTGCCCTGTCTGCTACTGAAGTGGGGGAGAACTTTGGTTAGCAGGGCTTTTTGCTGTTTTCAGAAGTTGTCAGTCTCTGGCTCCAGGACAGGCATAGGGTTCTCTGTGTAAAGAAGCAGGTGGGCAAATATTTCGCTAAGCAGAGAAGTAAAGTGTGGGGTTCTTGGGCCCCGGATCTCCTGCAGCTTTCCATTCCTCAGCCTTGGGTTAATTTGCCCGTTCCTGGCACCCTCCTCAGTTAGAGAAGGGCAAGTGGAGGGGATAAAACTGAACTCCTCCAATGCTAACGATCTCATTAAAAGGCTGGTGGGTGCAGCAGTGGGACCGTGGGGTGACTGCGCATTCTGGCTGTCACTTTCCCTTATTATTTCTTGAATGGTTGGCGAGTCCGGGGCGTTTGCTCACCATCTGTGGAGCGTCTCCTATGCAGACATCACGCAGGCTCTCAAGAGGACCCCTCAGTGAACAAAATATAATCCTACCTTCCCCTTTTGGGGCTTCTGTCCTAGTGGCAAAAGTAATATGTAACTGGTTACAAAACTAATTATGTAACTACAAGTCTGATGCATTCTGCAAAAAAAGTAGACTGAGATTCTTAGTATTTCAACATAGGCAATGCAGTCCAGTTTGGGCTGATTTTACAAATAAGAAAGGAGGTTTGAAACTAGTATCTATGTGAAAGGTATGACACACTGATGAGAAAGATGATTCTCCCAAATTGTCGATCCAAGGCCAAATAAAAATGTCATAATTACGAATATTTCTTCAAAGAGATGAAATCAGTATATAGTGACAATCTGCTATTACAGCAGGGAGCTTAAAACGAAAAATTTCAATGAAATTTAAACTGAAGCTTGGGTATTTATAGTTTTTGAGAGTTGTGAGAGAAATCTAAGATACTTAATTGAGGAAAGGCATACGGACTCACTTTAGGTGTAAATATGTGCTTATAAGATGTCAGGAAACAAGGAAGTATGCGGGGCACCTGAGAGGAGCGACAGGTGAGCAGATCAGTTTTGAAAAGTGGAGATTGAATTGCGATTTGATGCTGGAAGCAAATACCAAAGAACTTAGAACCACTAATAGTGAATCAATAGAAAGTAGAGCTACAGTGAAGCTTGGAGAGTGGAACTTACAATTCACAAAGTTGAGAAAAAAAAAAAAAAACTAAGATGATGAATAGAAGGGTTATACATGTAGTTTTGTTTATAAGTGGAATATATTTCCAGAGCACTGAAGGACACTCAACCTCAACTTTTATGAACAAATATGTATCAACGTGGAAGAAAAATACTGCAGGCTTCTATTAAAATAATACCAAATCTCATTAGCTACTACAAAAGCTAATACTTAAGAGCTAAGCATTCTGATGCCTTTTGTGTTAGATCACAGCTGGATTTTCAGTTCTGGGGACTTAAATAAAGAGGGCCAGGCAAGGTGGTACCCATCCAGAAGAAGAGGCATCACCATCATGAAAGGTGAGAAATTATGCTAGCAAAGGAAATTGGAGGTGAATGGTGTTTAACCTGGGTGTGGTGGTTAATTTTATGTGTCAGCTTGACTAGGCCACAGGGCCCAGATATTTGGTCAAACATCATTCTGGATGTTTCTGTGGGGGTGGATTTGAATGAGATTAATATTTAAGTCAGTGGGCTTTGCGTAAAGCAGATTGCCCTCCGTAGTGCAGGTGGGCCTCACCCAATCAGTCGAAGGCCTAGAGAGAACAAAAGACTCACCTCCTCCAAGCAAGAGGGATCCTGCAGCAGACGGTCTTCAGACTCGAGCCACAGCATCGGCTTGCTCCTGGGTCTCCTGCCTTCTGACGCACCCTGTGGGTTTTAGACTTGCCAGTCTCCATAAATGAGTGAGCCAATTAAAAAATGTCTCTTTTTTTTATCTATGTATACATCCTGTGGCTTCTGTTTCTCTGCAGAATGCCCACTCATGCACTGGGATGGAGGGTGTGACAGGTGTTCGTAAATATTTGGAGGGCTTTCATGGAAATACGTTCAGGTTTATTTGGTGTGATTTTTGAGAGTTCCAGATCCTAGGATTGAAATTAGACGCCGGCAGTGTTTAGCTTAATAGAAGGAAGACAACAAAAATGGACACATCAATCTAAAAATTAAAAAGAATATACGAGTTGACGTGTTAGATAGCAAAATTCAAAACATTTTGCTGTTTATAAAGTTAGGGGATAATCAGTTGTACAAGATATCGTAGAAATGACTCAGTGTGTCCATTGGGCGTTAGAATTATAAAGAATTTTGGAAGTTTCTAGTCTAACAGTCTGTATTTCTGGTAACACACATTGTGAGGTGCTGAGAAACATTTGTTTATTTTATAAAGGATGAAACAATAGACTTAATAAAAAGCTGAAGGTATAGTTATGGCTTTTAAATGGAAAATTCAGACCACAGCTATATTGTGTGAAATCATTAAATGCATCTAGATAGGAGCAAAACCCTGGAAATAGTGACAGATTCTGGTTCTTTTAATACTACTTATTATAGATATGGATAGAAAAAATGCAGATAGCGGAGTATCAATAAAGATCCATTTGAAATGTAGAGGGAGTGGTAAGCAGACACGATTTTTGTGTAACTATGGTTACACGGTAAAGGAACAGAGCTTATTACAGAGGCATTTTCTTTTTATTTTAACATCTTTATTGGAGTATAATTGCTTTACAATGGTGTGTTAGTTTCTGCTGTATAACAAAGTGAATCAGCTATACGTATACATATATCCGCCTATCCCCTCCCTCTTGTGTCTCGCTCCCACCCCTCCCATCCCACCCCTCTAGGTGGTCACAAGCACCGAGCTGATCTCCCTGTGCTATGTGGCTGCTTCCCACTAGCTATCTATTTTACATTTGGTAGTGTATATATGTCCATGCCACTCTCTCACTTCGTCCCAGCTTACCCTTCCCCCTCCCCGTGTCCTCAAGTCCATTCTCTACGCAGAGATGTTTTATACAGCCTTTTTTCTAAGAACACTGTATGTATTCTTTAACTCAATTGAACACATTTCAAATGAACTAAAAAACTGCCCATCTTCAAGGATTTCAGTAGAAGATTCCTTATGAATACCGTCATAAAATGAATGGTTACATTGTCCAAATATTTTTTTGTGAATGAAAATATAAGTGGTCACATATTGAATTTATTCTAAGAGGATTATATGTGTGTTGGGTGAAAAGCATTAAGCAATGCATTGTTTCTGTTGTTTTAATTCATTTGGGACTGGTATTTGGTAGGGATATTGCTTTCTTTTGTTCCCATGTGGTTTACCTAGAGATCTGAGATAAACACGGGTCTTGAATGGACCTGGTGAGGTTCTGAGTCTGGGGAAGAGGAGGGGTGTTAAGTGACCTCTAAGGACTCCTGCAGGAGATTGGGCCTCGCTGGTGCCGCCGCAGCCTCCGTGACAAGCAGGGGTCCTTGTTGTCGTAGGGGAAAACCACTGCCCATCCATCCTCTCTGCTGGATTGTTCCCATCAGAGGGAAAAATGTGCTCTTATCCTTTTCTGTCTTAAAAAAAAACCAAATCTAAAACCCCACAAAACAGCTTGAAGCCGTGAACCCTTCCAGTGACCAGTCCTTCCCTTGCAGGAATGAATAATAACCAAATGTCGCTATTTCCACTCCTCTCATTCCGTCTTAAAGTCTTCTCTGGTCAGGCTTTGGTCCTTGCCACTGCAGGAAAGTCTTGCCACATCACACGCGACCTCCTTGCAGCCAGGTCCAAAGGTCAGCTGACACTGTCAACACCCCCCACAGGGGACGGCCCCCTTCTTTTGGACCCTCTTCTTTTGTTTGCTTCTGGGTCACCAATCTCTCCATCTCAGGGCCGCTCATGTTCATATCCTGTCCCGGCTACAGCCCCCCCCCCCCGCCCCCCCCCGCCCCCGAGCTCAGGCATCGTTCTTCTGCCCATTTCCAGGTGATCTCATCCAGTCCCCGTGGCTTTATGTTCTGATGGTTCCCAAGTTTATATCTCAGCCTCTGAGCTCCAGATTCTGTACCAGAGTTCTTCTTACATACCTCATGGGCTTATCGAAATGGGCGTAGCCAAAACAGAACTCCTGATTCACTCCTTCTAAAATGCAGCAAGACTCTATGGGGCCTTCCCAGGACAGAACTCCCCCCATGTCCTCTGCCTACCTTTTGTCTGTAGAAAAACCTTACCCAAAGAATAAATTTAATCAGAGAAGTGAGAAAATGCAGAAGCAAAGGAAAACAGTCAAACATGACCAAATAATAATAGTTGAGTCATTAAACAAAGTCAAGGACCTTCAGTTCCTCCTCAAGGGCTGTAGATAATATTCTGAGCCATGTCCTTTGAGCTGCTTTGTAGATACTGAAACCCCAACCAGGTGGAAGAAGTTAACTGCACGATGACCAGCCTGTAGCCATGACATAAGCGGCCGCAATCCCTAGAACTGGCCTCAAAGAAATGGGAACAAACCAACCCTAGAACTGAAGATTAACCGAACTTAAGACAATCAAGATAATGCTGATTAGACCATGACATGACCAACTGCAAGATGCCTGTCAGAGCTGCCTGGGCTGTTCTGCGTGTAGCCCCCTCCCTCCCTCGGTATCAGAACTCCCCTATCAGAGCTCTTTTGCTCCCTGATCGACTGCGGGGGAGTTGGCTTTTACACATCAGTCCACCTTCCACAGGTTGCCAGCCTCCCGAATAAAGCAACCTTTCCTTTCCACCAACACTCGCCTCTCAAGTATTGGCTTTCGAGTGATGAGCAGCTGGACCTGAGTTCAGTGACACTTCCAAACCTTCTTTCTCCTTAGGCTCCCTGCTGACCTTGGTGGAATGATGGACCCACCATTCGTGATGAGGTTCAAGCTCAAACACTTGGATAATCCTTGTCTCCTCACTTTCCTTCACACATCACAGCCAGTTGCTCCATCAACAGACAGCTCAGGCTTCAGATGCCTCTTGAATCTGACCTCTTCTCTCCTCTGGTAGGACCTTCACCTCAGGCAGTGCCACCAGCCTCTCCTACCTGGACCAGAAATAGCCTCTTCCTTGGCCTCCCGGCCTCCACTTTGGGTCAGACACAGATCATTCTCTTTATAGCCTCTAGAGTGATCTTTTGAGACACAGGTCAGATTACTTCACTTAATAGCTTCTCACTAGACTAGGATAAAACCTATGTCCTTACCCTGACGCTGCCTGTTTGCTGCAAATCCCTGCAGCCTCACTTGTTCCGTGCCCCTCCTCGCGTCTGCTCTAACCCGCTGGCCTCGCTGGGGTCCCTGCAACACATCATCCTTATTCAGCCTCGGTTCCCTTCACCTGCTTTCTCTCCCCTTGGGGATCTCTGGCCCTAGATGTTGGCTCCCCCTTTCTGGAATGTTCTTCCTCTAGACCTTCACACTAAACTCATTCTTGACTCTCTACCCCCTGCCCCAATATCGTGACACCTCCATAGTCCTTTGCTAACTAGTATCTGGTACTTTTCTTGAAATCATATAATTTATGCACTGGTCCGATTGACGATAATCTGTCTCTGCCCCCAGAATGTAAGCTCCCCAGGGGATCTTGCCTCGTTCATTTTCTGCTTCCCCTGTGCCCGGCATGTAGCAGGTGCTTTACTGAATCTGGGCGGGAGGGATTAATGTGGGGCTGGGATTGCTCAGAATATGGTCTTTTAAAACAGCTTTTGAGTGTCTCTATCTTTTTAAAGTTTTCCATTTAAAGTAATTCAGGGCATAAGTATACAAACCGGTAATGAATGTGAACTGAAGCAAGGGAGAGCAGCGCAGTAGGTTATGGAAAAGTCCTGTGGGGATTGTCATGGCATGAACAAAATGATACGTGTCAGCCCCTGCTTTCAGTGGCAACATTATAACACGTGGATTCGTAAATCGAGGTCAAAAGAAGTTCCTTCTGCACACACGGGATTCAGAAAGAGAGAAATCCACGTCCTTTTACGTTACTGTCACCAGTTCAGTTTCAATGCTGTTACGTTTTGTCAACTATTTTAAAGCAGTTTTCCTGTCTTGTCCCCCACTTTGGGTCAGGCACTCAGTGCTGTGAACATTCCATTAAGCACTTATTAAGGCACTAATACCCGCTGGATGCTTTACAGCTTATCCTGGGACAAGTCCAGAACCACTTATCTGAGAACCCTGGGTTCAATTAGGAATTCAGAACTTTTCAGAGTTTAAGAAACTAACTCAGGGCTTTTACTGTATATTAGGTCACACCCTGAGTGGTGTCTGGGGTACCAGCCTGTAAACAAAACCAGGATGGTTTCTATGGAAAAAAAAATAATATCAACACTAAATGGGGTAAATAAAATGATCAATTGCTTCATATCAGTTCTGGTAGACTGTGCCACCAAATGAGTTCAGGTAAGATTTTGTTGCCAGGTGAGTTTGAGAGAGCTTGATGGAGTTGGAAATTGTGGCCGGGTGTATGCTGAACTCATTGCAAAGTCAAAATATATACACACCCAAGTGACATGAATGGGGGTCATTGCATCGGATGCAGGTAGAAAGTGGCATGGGGTCACTTGGACGGGGGATCAGTGAGAACCTGGGGAGCAGAGACTTCAGGAAGGGGTTGCACCTGCAGCTGCCCTGTAGCCTGGGAGCCTCTGCAAACAGCCGCGTCCGCCCAGTCTGCTCTCAGGCTCCCTTTCCTGTTTCATTTCTGTGGCCAAAATAGCTCTTTGAATTTGGTGCTTAGAAGGATTTAGAGATACTAAAAATTGCAGCATTTCCTACAGAGCTATTTGTAAGAAGAAAGCAATGGAGGTAGAGAAGTGGGTTGTTGAAAATAATAGCGTGAACTTGAAAAAGGGAAAAAAAAGTGAGGATTAAAATAAGGCAATCTGCCTCATATTGAAATTTCTCAAGCTCAGTGTTCTCCAAGGGGTTTTACTTTCATTTTTCTTAAGGGGTAGAAAATCAAACTCTTAAAATTATATATATGTATATATATATTTTTATATGCATATATATTATATATATTTTATATGCATATGTTATATATGTATATATAATATATTTATATATATTTTATACATGTATATATAAAAATACATTTATATATAATATATAGACATTTTACAGGAAGGAATAGTTGAACTGTTGAACTGTGGAGAGTTCCACTCTCCAGGTAGTCCCTAAGGCCTCCTCATTAAGACTCTAATCAGACCCTTTGCAGCTCTTCTGCGTTAAGAAAAACATGGAATAACCTGAAAACAGATGAGCATAAACATCTTCAATCGAGCTTTGGAACCTCAGGGTGCCTGCTGAAAACGCTGCTATTATGTTAGCTGGAACCAGGGAGGGAGGACTCTTTTCCAGTAGTAACCATGTTTATAAAAGTTTTCTATGGGACTGTGTTTGGGTTTTCTCATCTTCCAAGAATGGGTCTCAGTGAAACACTGTGGTTCTTTCCAGCTCTTGTTGTATCAATTCTTTGATTTGATCTAGAATGTATCAAAGTACCTCTTCAAACAGAGATGCGTTGTTTCTTCTTGTTTCTATAAGCTACCTTTCAGTATCATAGTCTCAGAATTGAGATGCATGCTAGAGAGAGGATATTTGGCATTGCTTCCCCTCAACTGTAAAAATACTCCTTTTAACCTTGATTTCTACCACCCTGTAACTTCTGCTTATTGGTCTGAGAGCTATAGTTTGCACCAGCACCATGTATGTCTTACCTTTGTTCACTGGGTATATGTTCAGTATCTGAGGAAACCTATCACATCTTCCCTCGGCATTCTTTTTGTACAGTGAAAGACTATCCCCTGATCTTGGGGGCCATTGTTTCATTTTACTGTTTTAGACCTTGGAAACATTTTAAAGCTTTGCAGGGGAGCCCTTTAATATTGCACGCCTGGAAGTTAGTGATCCAAACTGCAGAACGCAATGAATATTCTCCGTAGGGCTCTATCTGAGTAATGCAGGGAAGAGAGTTCAGCCAGTTCTGTACCTAAGGTTTCACATTTGAGAGTTATATAGTAGAAATGTGGCGTTTCTTATGAATGCCAAGAATCTAGTCACGTCTCTTGTTTTCTGAATAGCCAGAGAGAAAACTCGCCTTTGATATTCACTGAAAACTGGCTTATTTAGTTAAGCCAGTTCCTGAGTCCAGGAATCCCCACTTTCCTTTCCCTTACCTGCCAGCAGTGTGTGTATTAGAATTGTTTCAACAGGAGGGAACACTTTCAAGTTTCAGGAGTGCCTTCTGTCCGCAGGAAAAGTTTTTGGAGCAGCTGTATTGAGTTATAATTTGCATAGCATATTTTAAGTGTACAATTCAGTGAATTTAGTACACGTACAGACTGATACTATGATCACCAAATCGAATTTATAACATTTTCCTCACTCTGAAGGAAGCCTCGTCTCATTTCACAGGTTTGTTTTGAAAGTGGATCTTGGAAAAGTCACTTATTCCTGTTCTGCACAGATGAAGATGTCAAGGTTCAGAAACCACCTTTGTCCCTATTTCATAGGGTCAAGCCGGTGTGACCTTAGAGAAAACTTTCCGCCAGTGCACTGTCAATTAGAAAGCACTGTACAGATGTTGGGTTATTATTAGATTATTTTGTCTATGCGTGGCATTTCTCCCTTCTCCCTCCCGGGCTCATCAATAATTGGGTCTTAACGCTTTCTTTTATTTATAAGTGAAAATGTCAGATTGTCGTTGATATTGTCTAGCTAAAATTGCTAATATACCCTTTTAGTTTTAATTAGTAAAGAGATTAAACTGTCCAGTAATAGAACTGCTTCTGTTTTATCTATGTGCTCTCTTGGAGGGGAGGCATTTGTTCTTATAAACTTGCTGGTCAGTGTGTTGAGGGGAAAACACAAAAATCAGGCTCAAAGCTTAAGTGGGGAGCCCAGAATTTCAGTTCCATAGAGCACAGAAACCCACCCCTCCCGAATGTAATAGGAACCTGCCAAGCATACAGTCAGCATGTCCGAAGTGATTCCATTGTATAAGAGATTAGAGAAAGCCAAGATTTTGGACCATTTTCTGGCATCCTTAGTTATGTCCAAGAACAGAGTGCCCGGGATGGCGCCCCGCCCCCATTCCTGACACCAGGTGTATCTTCCACTTGTCTCACCTGTAGAAGTCAGGGCAGCTGGCCTCTCCTGGCAGCTCTTTGACTACGTGGCATCCCCTCTTCGACTGGCCAATAGTTTTAACAAGATCTTCTTTTTTAAGAAGTTTGCGTCTTTCTAATCCCGAAGTTAGGTAGGTGGAAACTGAGAGAATGAGTGTCAGCGCTGAAGGCAGAGGTGCACCTTGAGATGCCTTTGGAGCGTTTTGAGGAGGGTCAGTTCATGAGGATGAAACGTAGGTGTGGGATGAAGGCAGATGGAAGGTAGCACTGGCCGCTGGTGCTGGGGACAGAGCCGCTGGGTGTGGGCAAGGGCTTTGGCCGCCTGGACCTGCCTTAGTCCTGTGCTTCCTGGTTTGCAGGGTCCCTGTGCCGCTTTCTGTATTTTCGGTAAAAAGACAGGAAATGATAATATTTAAAAGTACAAGACAGTAATATCTTCAGACGTGTCTTGAAAGGATTAATACATCAGAATTTGAGAAAGTGAAATTAGTAAACAAGAGTAAGCCCCTTACCTGGGCCTAGGAGCTGTCACTCTAAGATAAATGGCTCCTCTATTCATGGTTCCAGAGAAACGTCTTCTTAGAACAAGTGCGGGGGGCCTCAGCAGTCTGCCACATTTTCTTCCCTTTTACCTCTTCTTCTGTATTTTCAAATATTCCTCAGAGTTAGAGGCAGCCTTTGGCTCACTCTGGCTCTTACTTTCAAAGCTATAAAAAGGAATGAACATATTTACCTTCTATTTTATAAATTTTATTACCATGTGAGCGTGCACGTGGGCGAGTGTGTATGTATGTGTGGTAAAGAAAAATTTCTGGTGAATGTCTCTTATTTATGTATCTTTTGCTGACTCCCGTGATGTGTTGTGACATGATTTTGTCTTGAAAGTAATCCACAGCTGTGGCATCACTGACTCTTGCCGTCACAGTTGGGCTAGTAGGGACCATCGCATGGCTTTTCAAACTGAAATGTGCATCGGGATCACCTGAAAATCCTGCTAAAATGATTCTGTTCATTTAGTCTGGGGTGGGGCCTGGGCTTCTGCACTTCTAACGAACCCCAGAGTGATGCCCTTGCTGCATCTTTGAGCCGCACTCTAAGTAGCAAGCCTTCTAAGGCCCAGGGTTTGGTGATCCAGACAGGTTTCCCCAGACTGCCATTCCGGTACCTCGGTTCACGGGGTTTAGGGCTCCGGCCCATCAGAGTTGGATCAGGGGAATCTATTCTGGAAGGAAAGTCCTGCTTGGTTAAAAGATTCCCTCTTTCCCGGGACTTCTCTGGCAGTCCAGTGGTTAAGGCTTCACCTTCCAACGCACGGGGAGTGGGTTCGATTCCTGTTTGGGGAGCTAAGATCCCACATGCCTCGGGGTCAAAAAACCAAAACATAAAACAGAAGCAATATTGTAACAATTCAATAAAGACTTTATAAAAAACCAAAAAAGATGCCCTCTTTCCTATAGTTGACCAGTGTTTAAATCGAATCAGCCTGTGATTGTACATATAGTAAGACACACACACACACACACACACACACACATATATATATATATATAAAACCTTGGGGAAATTTCAAACCCCTGGATGTCTTACAAGGTCATTGGGGCAGTACTTTTACCACCTGTCTGGACCAGGCAGTGAGAGTTTATGGTCTCAGGGAGGGTGGGTGCTGTCAGGAAGTGGCTGCCACGTCCCTCCCTCCCGGACACCTGGGCTCCCTCCAGGTATTTTAAGGCTCTGGGGAGATAAGAGTTAAGTACCTCCATTCAAAAAAAAGTTTATGAAACTTTATTGTAGACTCAGAAACCTTCTGTGGATTATATAGGAGTATTCCCTTCCAGTGTGCTAAGCCTCTATTTAAAAACAGTATTTTTGTTTTTATCTTTCATATTTCCATCATTTCCATTTGCACCAGGCTTGTCTCTGCAAACATATAAATTATGTTTATCTTTCTAGTGATGGCAAGATAAAAGAAAAATTTCAAAGACCTTTCCAGAATGACTTGATCGCCTCAATTTTAACACCTTTAGTCACGCAATTCAGAAAATGGCATATTTCCCTATAAACATCTTGTTTGATCATTCGTGATGTTTTTCTGTCATCCTGGAAGAGTTATGAAAGGCTGCAGGATGTACATCTGATAATATTGGTTGTTAGTTTTAAACCAGTGAGAATACACTGCCTCTGGCCCGCTTGGGCCTTGCAAACAGGCCTGTTGCATTAAATACCACATTGTGTTTATTCCCTATGGGATTGTGGCAGATACCATTTTCTGGAAATAACAGTCGTAAATTATCATGTCTTATTTGTCTCTACGACATGATCTTAGGGTACTTTGATTGCTGTGGAGACTGACACTTAAAATAGTGGGAAATATAATTTTAAATTGCTTGTTTGAAGATTTCTTCATTGTTCCTTATTATAAAATGGTGAAAATAATTTATCAGTAAAGATTCCTTTCAGCTGAATATCTTTTGGTGCCTTAAAATGATTGATCATATTAGTTAATCACTATGGCCATTTTCTAGGAAGGCAAAAGGAAGAGGTGATTTTTTATTTTAATTGAAGTATAGTTGATTTACAATGTTGTGTTAATTTCTGCTGTATAGCCGAGTGACTTAGTTATACATATATATACATTCTTTTTCATATTCTTTTCCATTACGGTTTATCCCAGGAGATTGGACATAGTTCCCTGTGCTATACAGTAGGACCTTGTTATTTATCCATTATAAATCCATTATAAATGTAATAGTTTGCATCTACCAACCTCATTACCCAATTCCCAGTCCGTCCCCTCCCTCCCCCCACCCCCTTGGCAACCACAAGTCTGTTCTCTATGTCTGTGAGTCTGTTTCTGTTTCATAGATAGGTTCATTTATGCCATATTGTAGATTCCACATATAAGGGATATCATATGGTGTCTTTTCTCTTTCTGACTTACTTCACCTAGTATGATAATCTTATTTGCATCCATGTTGCTGCAAATGGTATTATTTCGTTCCTTTTTATGGCTGAGTAATATTCCATTGTATATCTATACCACATCTTCCTTATCCATTCATCTGTCAATGGACATTTAGGTTATCTCCTTGTCTCGGCTATTGTAAATAGTGCTGCTTTGAACGTAGGGGTGCGTGTATCTTTTTGAATTAGAGTTTTGTCTGGATATATGCCCAAGAATGGGATTTCTGGATCATATGGCAGCTCTATTTTTAGTTTTTTGAGGAAGAGGTGATTTTTTCCAAACATTATTGAGTGGTGTCATCTCTGTATAGCCAAACACACCAACAACAGATCATTATCTTCTCCAAGAAGTTTTGAGAGGTGAAATCCAAGCTAGTGTGTGTTACTTGGGAAAGTCTCATGCTGCCCCTGTTGTGGGCCAGCTGCAGAATTCATGGATTGGAAGTAAGTTCTAGACCACAGGTGGCTTTCCTTGGTCCTACCCAGGAACTGTTTGTAATCAGTGAGAAAGCCCTGGGCCTGGCAGGCAGAGAAGGCGCTGTGTCATCCGCGTGCCAGGTGATCTGCTCTTATGTCCCTGCTCCATCGGTGGAGGACTGGGTTATGCATTTCCTCAGCAGCTTCTCATATGGTCCCCGGGGGAACCCCTGGTGTTCGTGTGCAGGATGCCCGGCTGGGATGAAGAGACAAAAGAACACCCATATAGCAAGCTGGCTCCAGTAGAGACCCCAGACTCACTCTTGGCCTCATTCACCTGAATTCTTACCTATTATTTTCTACCCATTTGATTCCATAGTAAACTCTTACCTCTTCCGAAGTTGTATAGTTGTCTACTTTGATGAAAAGAATGTGCTTAATAGAAGGTTTCCTGATCTAGCAGATTGATTGTAAATGATAATTTTCAGAGGATTAGAACAGCGAAATACACTTTAATCAAGGAAATATAAACTCAGGTGGATGGATTGTAAAAGCCATCAATCCAACTCCTTTTATTTACGAAAGGGAACTTTTATACCTGGTGTCTGAGTCAGGGTTCTCCAGGGCAATAGAACTCATAGGATAGGTAGTGAGATATATAGCAGCATGCCTGAAATTTGAAACTGTTGTTTCATGCATTTTAGATCAGAAAAATTAAATAGGGGTTGTCGATGCTGTGATTGTCTTTATTTGTGGGTTGCTTCTTGGTACAGAATGCTGTAAAGTTGGCCAGAAAATGGAAAGACTTTCTGAGCCTTCGATACATCTGTGCAGAAAGTCACACCTCCGCCTGGCAGAGGAGATGCTCCTTAATCGTAACGATATCTGGAGGTCATGTGATCTTTTAATAAATTTATTTATTTTTGGCTGCATTGGGTCTTCGTTGCCGTGCGTTGGCTTTCTCTAGTTGTGGTGAGTGGGGGCTGCTCCTCATTGCGGTGCCCGGGCTTCTCATTGCGGTGGCTTCTCTTGTTGCGGAGCACGGGCTCTAGGTGCGTGGGCTTCAGTAGTTGCAGCACGTGGGCTCAGTAGTTGTGGCACGAGGGCTCAGTAGCTGTGGCTTGCGGGCTCTAGAACGCAGGCTCAGTAGTTGTGGCACACGGGCTTAGTTGAGCCGCGGCATGTGTGATCTTCCCGGACCAGGGCTTGAACCCGTGTCCCCTGCATTGGCAGATGGATTCTTAACCACTGTGCCACAGGGAAGCCCAGATCACGTGATCTTATTAATAGATGTTTACTATGCCTGAGACGGAACTCCCTGCAAAATGTTCTATGATAAAAATGACTCAAACGTATCCCACGGGAGGTCACGTGAGGCCACATGAAGAATAGGAAATCTGCAAATTTTGCTGCTGTTGGCAGAACCCTGCTTCCCACGAGGTACAGCCCACAAGCCATTCTATGACCGCTGATAATTGGCTTCAATGAAAGAAGTTTAGAAGGATGAGTCACTGTAGACATGGCACTGGGTTACTAGTTTCTGTTGTTGTTGTTGAACTGCCTTTGGAACAAAGTTCTTTCACGTGTCAGGTCTTCACACTATTGGCCAAGAGTAACAGGAGGCGACCCGCTTGCTCTTCCGAAAGCTCAAGAATGTTCTGGTGCCATTTGGGGATAATCCTCTTATGGTTCAGTTACTCGTAGAACTGATTTAAAAGAAGGAAAGGAGGGAAGAACTGAGGAAGGGAGAGAAAGAAAGAAAGAGTTTGTCCATTTCCTCTAGGTTGTCCATTTTCTTGGCATATATCAATAGTTCTTCATAGTGGTCTCTTATGATCCTTTGTATTTCTTTGGTGTTGGTTGTTAACTTCTCCTTTTTCATTTCTAATTTTACTGATTTGAGCCTTCTCCTTTTTTTTTCTTGATGAGTCTGGCTAAAGGTTTATCAATTTTGTTTATCTTTTCAAAGAAGCAGCTTTTAGTTTCATTGACCTTTTTTTTTTCTTTTAGTCTATGTCATTTATTTCTGCTCTGATCTTTATAATTTCTTTCCTTCTACTAACTTTGGGTTTTGTTTGTTCTTTCTCTAGTAGCTTTAGGTGTAAGGTTAGGCTGTTTATTTGAGATTTTTCTTGTTTCCTGAGGTAAGGTTGTATCGTCATAAACTTCGCTCTTAGAATTGCTTTTGCTGCATCCCATAGGTTTTGAATCATCCTGTTTTTGTTTTCATTTGTTTCTAGGTAGTTTTTAAATTTCCTCTTTGATTTCTTCAGTGACCCATTGGTTGTTTAGTAGTACATTGTTTAGCCTCCACGTGTTTGTGTTTGGGCAGTTTTTTCCTTGTAGTTGATTTCTAATCTCATAGCGTCGTGGTTGGAAAAGATGCTTGTTATGGGGAGAGATGGGGGGTAGGGGCAAGGGAGGGATCTCTGTTCTCTGGAGTGGAGGACGCTCCCAGATCCCGATTCACCGAGGTGAGTCCTCACCTCAGTCCATATTTAGGTGGTCAGTCTTTCTTGGCCATTATTAATATTATTACAAATGGTGTCACCAATTTCACTACTAAATGAAATGTACTAAAAAACTCCCTTCAGAGATTGAAAAACTGAGGTTTAGGAGGCTTAAATAATGGTGTTTACCCATAGGATCTTGAAGGACCTGTGGTAGATTGTATTTGCTTATTTATTTAGAAAACACAGAGTGTTGGTCTTATTTTGTTTGTTGCTCATCAGGCTCTTCTATTTTTAATTGAGGTATAGTTGATTTACGGCGCTTCAGGTGTACAGCAAAGGGATCAGTTGTCCTTCACAATTATTCAACTCCTTGCACTATAGACTTGGCCATACGGCTTGTATTAACCACCAAAATGTAGCAGAGAGTGACAGCTTCATGTCCAAATGGAAGCGTTCAGAGCCTGCTGGTGTTCCCTGTGTCTCTCTTTTCCTGTTAGGAGACCAGCATGTGCTCTGGGTGGAGGCTGTGCTGTCAGCCTGGGTCCCAGCGTGGAGAGGACCCTGAGCGGAGCCAACTGCTGACCCGCGATGGACATTTAGCAAAAGTCAGAAGCAAGTCTTGTTCTTGTAAACAGCAGAGGTGTTGTAAACAACAGAGCCTCTGGGACCTGGCGGTGATTGTTACTGCAGCATAACCCAGCCGATCCTGATCGATACCAGATGCCTTAAGTGCTACCATTCTGGGATTCTAGATTTCTGTTGATGTAAAAATGTATAGTGTCCCTTTGTTCCAAAAAAAGGATTAAAATCAGCTTAAAAAAACACCCCCAATTCCACAGAATTAAAATGCATAGATTACCTAACACACACACCTATTTGAGTAAAAGAAATGAAGGCAGAAAAATAAATCCAGGGCAAACCCGATACCATTAGATGGAATGCGAGCTGGGAGGCGTCTGCCCCAGGCAAGCAGCGTGTGGGCTTGGCCCTTTCTGGACTTTGTTACAAAGAGGGAACATGTTGTTCAGGCTTCAACAAACCCATTGCTTTCATCTCAGGTGAGCTAAATGCACAGCGAACAATAGCAGAGTGGGAATTCAGATATACTACTTTATTAATAGCCAGGCTCACAAGAACCTCTGCAATCGGGTGCTGGATCCGGGCACATCACCTAGGTCACCAGGCTCGGGACACCCTCCTGCCTCCTGTTTCTTCCCAGCTCACACATCTCAGTCTTGATTCCAGGGGCTCTAACATACCTGCCAGGGGAGGAGGACAGCCAGGTGTGAGGGGGAGGCTGTGGCCACGCTTACACACCCAGCTGTGTCCCCGGAGAGCAAACATGAAAAAGCACAGTGGTGGCGGGACCTGCCATCAGCTCTGTTTACACCAGGAAGCAGAAAGCTGGTAGGCGGTGACTTGCGACACTGCAGCCCCGTGAACCATTAATCTGGGTCCATTAAGATCCTGGTCTCCTGCGGGAACCCAGAGGTAGGAGTCATTAATGATTGTGATGATGTGGAAGCACTCCCAACCCTCCCACACACTGCAGACCCTGGTGGGTTTGCTTTTCTTTGTTGAAAATTAAAGTAACTGTCCCGGCCACCTGTCACTGATGTCACACATTTCTTCAAGTCCGAGATGCACATGATTTACATGGTTTTATGGATCTTTAATATCACGGTGTGTATGTCATATTTTAATCGGGAGTACATTTCCTTTATAAGTGGTCCAAAAAAAATAAGGTTGCATATTCGACCAATGATCTCTGAGTTTTGATGAAATGTGACATAAGGACATTTGTCAGAGCAGAAATATCACCTCGTGTCAGAGAAGAAAGAGCCTGCAGGTTCGTGGGGGGCTTCGCAAAACCAGACGCTCCTGGTGCCGGGCGTCCCGTCTTTGGATACAGCCAGGAGCGGGTAGTCCACAGCCGGCAGCCCACAAATGAGGCACGGAAATCCACCGTCCCTGACATCCATGGTTCCAAATGGTTTGGGACTAGTAGGCTGCCCTCGAGATGGCCAAAGCCATGTATTTGTAGAAGCAGGTGCTACAGATGCTCTTTGAATCTCCAGCGATCAAGGAAGGAATGAAGGATGAAGCCAAATGCTGCCAACCAGGCAGGGGAGTTCAGGGCAGCCCAAGTGGCAAAGGGACATAAAGGGATTTGAGATGACCAGGCATGGAGGACTTAGGGGACCAATGCTTAGAAGCCCGGAATCTCTTTATGGTGAAAATCACTGCCTGTTAGAAAGACTTGCCTCCAAAGACAAAGGGCCAGGTGAACACAGCGTCCTACACCTTTAAAATGGCAAAAGCCACTTTCATTACGGGTGTGTTTGATCCTGCATGCTGAGCACCTGAGGTATAACTTGAAGACGACCGCAGTAGGCTGAGGGTTGACACTTTCTCTGCAAGTTCGCAAGCCTAGAGAAGGCATGTTCATGGGCAGAAGACTCCCTCCCCTCCATGGGGGGAGCTGAGGGGTCAGGGAGGAGTGTCACTCTTATATCCCTCATCCGGTCATTGGTGGGGGGTCTCTGTAAGATCTCCAGAGTGGGAGGGATGGGATCCAGGAGGGTAGTAGCTGAACACGAATACCAAATTGATCGTGCCGTGGTTTAAAAATCGCCAAACTTCAATATCGCCAAGCGTAGTTGTCTGCGGTTATTTGCTGGCTGGATAGCCTAGGGCTGGTTATTTCATTTCCCTGTACCTCAGTTTTCTCATGTGTAACATGGAATACTAACAGTATCACCATTTAGGTTTTCGGGGAGGTTTAAATGAATATATATGTTGAATTATTAATAAATGTAACATTACTGTAACATATGTATATATAACATATAATATATGTATATGTGTATATATGTCTGTGTGTGTATATATATGCACGTTCATTTAATCTGCATCAGTGAATAGCTATATATACACACATATATACACATATATTCATTTAATCTGCATCAGTGAATATATAGCTATATACACACGCATATATACATATATTCATTGATGCAGAATAAAGCTGTTATTAAGCCATCTCTCTCTCTCTGCCTATAGCCAACTTTTCCTCCTTGGAGATCTTATTTAAACTCTTCAGCTCTCTGGGCCCTTTCCAGGGCTTTCCTTCCTCTTTAGCGATCTCAGCGCTGGGCATGGGGCCTGGGTTCTGGATCTGTGCTTCTAGAGGTGGGAGAATCACTGTAGCCGTGACTGCTGCACCCTTGAGGCTGGTGAGCGATGGACCTTCTGGCTGGTTGTTGGCCTGAGGCATCGAGGGCCAGATCCAGAGGGCCCAGGGCTCTGGGGCAGGTATTCCTGGGCACCGTGGGCACCCACAAGCCAGGCTGCGTGCAAAGCCAGAGGCACAGTGGGTACCCAGTGCTCTCTGTAGGCGAGGGGACCACCCAGGATCCTTTGAGAAGTCAGGATCCTGGGCACCAGGGTTTGGTGGGAGGTTTCTGCAAGCTTGTGGTGGGGAGTTCAAGAAAGCTTCTGGACTCGAGGACACTGCCATCCATGTCACCCGCTTAGCCCCATCTGGTCTGATCATTGACACTGTATTTCCAGGGCTGTGGGCCATCCAGGGTGATGACAGAGCCCGCTGACTGGGCCAAGGGTGGATGGTGGACCCTGTGGGATGGTGCTGGGGCTGGGGAGAGGGGCCATTAGTTGGAGCTCAGGGAGAGCTCTGATTCCCTGTGAGCGCTGGTCAAGCCCCTGCTAAATGAAGTTCTAGGTTCCGATTAAGGTGGCAGTCCAGCTTGGTGGAAGGTGTGTGACCTAAGGCAGGTTCCTTAATCTTCCTACACCTCTGTCCCTACAAACTCTAAAACATCTCCTCATTATGGGTAACTGAATATTCACGTTTGTTACATGGTGTCAGTGTCAGGTTACATCTTAGGTGTCCCTGGGGGGGACAGGATAGTGAGGGTAATGGTGATGGATTTCTTAAACAGTCCTCTGCAGACCACAGCAGCCACCTGACATCACTGGGATTTCTCAGGGGTAAACTCCTCACACACGTAACGGCTGTTCACTACCGAGTCTACCTCCTTGTAGCCTCTCCAGTTGAACTCAGGAATTCATTGACTCAACAAAAAAGTTATCAAGCCCCTAGGAAGCACCAGCCATGCTTGTAAGGTTTCTGACATCACAGTCCTGATTCATAGCTGTTTGATCCTATGTAATCTGTTGCCTCTCGCTGGTCACGTTCGTGTTTCTATCTGTGAGCCTTTTGTGCTCATATGTACAAGTAAATCACATCAGAGCAGGAATCAGGTAAATTGTGAGACTCTATTACAAATTACTTGAAATCCCATTTATATCCTAATAGGAAAGAAAGAGAGAGAGAGAGAAACACACCTGATACCCACTCTCTATGTTAGAACATTGGTGTATTAAAAGGGGAAGGGATGCTAGGAGTTCAGCAGGGGCAGGAGAATGCCAGGCCTACTTGCCTTTACCACCGAAGGGCTGGAGTTTTCTCCATCATATTTGTGGACGGTGTTTTTGGAAGATGGGTGTGTTTTATTTAGGTGGTTCAGATGTCTGAAGTGGGGAGGTTTGATGGAAGTTGATATGTCATTGTTACTTGATCTGTGGACATATGTATAAGAAGTTAGCTACACATTTTTCCTCCTCTGTTTTTTCCTTACCTATTATGCAGAGGACCTGAGAATATGTCTTGGTTACAGGAACTGATTGTTTATGTGGACAGGGATTGGAGAAATGATTTGCTGTTTAGAATTTCTCCTTATATGACATTCCACCAGATAAACAGATAGCTGTTCCCAGGTCCACTGGAAAAATGCAGATTAAAAAAAAAGGTTTTCAAACTTATGGTTACCAAAGGGGAAACGTGAGGGGGAGGGATAAATTGGGAGTTTGGGATCGATGTATATACCCTACTATATCTAAAATAGATAAGCAACGGGGCTTCCCTGGTGGCGCAGTGGTTGAGAGTCCGCCTGCCGATGCAGGGGACACGGGTTCCTGCCCCGGTCCGGGAAGATCCCACATGCCGCGGAGCGGCTCATCCCGTGAGCCATGACCGCCGAGCCTGCGCGTCCGGAGCCTGTGCTCCGCAACGGGAAAAGCCACATCGGTGAGAGGCCCGCGTACCGCAAAAAAAAAAAAAAAAAAAAAAAAAACCCAAAAAAAAGTAGATAAGCAACAAGGACCTACTGTATAGCACAGGGAACTCTACTCAATATTCCGTAATACCCTAAATGGGGAAAGAATTTGAAAATGAATAGGTATATGTATATGTATAACTGAATCAGTTTGCCGTATACCTGAAACTAACACAACATTGTAAATCAACTATACTCCAATATAAAATAAAAGTTAAGAAAAAAAACAAATAAAAGGTTTTGTTACAAAAATATTTCCTTGGTATATGTTTTTATTTTACAGGAAAGAATCATGTGTTTTACTTAAAGTTCTTATTGCAAAAAACGAATACATACCTGTGCTCATTGTAAGAGATTCCAAAGTAAAAATTTACCTGAAATTCTGTCATGCTGATATATATCACCTTTAATATTTTGGTGGCCACCTTTACTTCATCTCTGTTACACATACATATATAGTGTGGAATTTTGCATTTCATGAATGAGATCATGAATTCTATTTGAACTATTTGAACATCTGCTGGGACTCTTGGGTCCCCAAGAGATACGGGAACTATGTTACCGAGTACGTGAACAAGAAGTACGTCACGTTATCTTAAAAATGATTTGTTCTTACATATTTTTATTGTGGATGAGTTAGAAAATATAGAAAACCGAGAGAGTAAAAGTCACAGCAGCACCCAGGGAAGATTTACATTAATACCATATTAAACTATTCCCAGGATTTTTCTGTTTCTATATACAGAACCGGATTAGAAGGGCATGGTTGAGAGACAGCCCAGCCTAGTGGTTGAGTCCATGCGGGGTGGGGGGGGGGCAGCTTGAGCAGGAACCCGAAGCAGAAAGGTGTCTGCGGGTTGGTGGTCAGCAGGGAGAGAAGAGGGAATTTGAGACACGTCCAGTGGGAGGGGTCAGAGACACGCCGAAGGGCCAGTTATCGAGGGCCTGGCACCTTTGTCAAGACTGGCTTTTCCTCTAGTGAGAGGGAAGTGATGGGAGGGCTTTGGGCAGAAAAGTGAAGTGGTCTGATGGGTCGTGCAGGATCACACTGCCTGCCGTGTTGGGAAGAGGCTGCAGGGGTGTGAGCGTGGAGGCTGTTCCAGTAATTCAGCCAAGAAGTGATTGCTGGTGGCTCAGATGAGGTAGGTAGTCCTCGGGTACCGGAAGTAGGATTTGGGGTCAGATTAGACGTGAGGGATGAGATACAAAGAGGGGCCACGGCTGACATCAAAACTGGGGCTGGAATTATTTACAGTAGCCAGAGTACGGAAACAATCACGTGCCTATCCGTGGATGAACGGATAAAGAAGATGTGATACACGCACGCACACACACACACGCACACACACACACACACACACACACACGCACACAATGGAATACTACTCAGCCATAAAAAAGAACAAAATCTTGCCATTTGGAACAACATTTGCCCTTGAGGTTATCATGCTAAGTAAAATAAGTCAGAGAAAGCCAGATACCATATGACTTCATTCATATGAGGAACATAAAAAAACAAAAAATAAATGAGCAAACCAAACCACACAATAACAAACACATATATCCCTCTGAGGAGCCATCAGCAAACAGATGATATTTACAGCCTTAAGATGGATGAGCTGATGAAGGAAAGAAATATGGGTAAAGTAGAGAAAAGCCTTGGAGAAAATAGGAAGACCTGAAAGGTTATTGGTGACGTTTGCAAATGGCTTTGGAGAAAGGAATCGATGTGTTTCCCCATTAGCAGCAGGTGGGAACATTTGCACCACTGCATTCTCATCTGATCTCTCTGTTACAAATTTTTTAATCATGACCAACTTAAAAGATACTTTTTTTTGCTGAATTACTATTTAAATTGTAATTTATTTGATTGTCAGATAGAACAAATTTCCATAAACGTAGTTAGTCATTTCCATTACTTACTCTGAAGTGAATTATCTGTTCATTTTCCATAATTTGAAGTCAAAGAGACTGTGTTTTATTCTCTCACAGTGGGGGCCATTGAACATTTTTAATGAGCACAACACGACGAGGGTGGCTCTCTGGGAATATTAAGAGGAGAGTTCCTAGCCGTGCATCTTCCCTCATAAGTCATTGATGAGTGATTTAGACTGCAGAGCTTCAGCTGTGTGAAAAGTTCGGAGAAACTGGTTTTGGATAACTACCAGTCAACTGTGAGTGCGTTAGCTGACCATTAATGGAATGAAACCTTTACAATTCTTGTTGGCCCCGTGTGGAGCAACCATTTAGGACTGTCTGTCAGCCTTGAAGTCAAGACTCTCAGTATGGAAGACAGAGTCCCATTCCTTTATTTGCCTTGCTCCTGAAAGCCAATTACCCTTCCCATCTCCCACCCCACCCCTCCCTATAGTGAGACAACAGGAAGTGACGGCATCATTCACATCTAGCTTATACAACATGGAGTCAGAGTAGCCACTTGTGGTTCATCATCTTCAGGGAAGGTAGCAAGACTTCCAGGTTCGGCAACCACTGCCTCCCAGTGGCCTCAGTGGGATGTGGTACCAGTAGACTTTGCAAAAGCAGGAAACATCCTGGACCATCTGCTGCGTCTCACTAGATCCTCCAGTGTAATCAACTCAAAAGCCATTCCATAGACAGCTCAGGGAGGCAAACTTCAGCTTGTGGAATTGCCTTTAGAGCCTGGGGATATTCTAGGGATACATTCTCTTTAATTTATTTTATTGAAGTCTAGTTGATCTACAATGTTGTGTTAATTTCTGCTGTACAGCAAATGATTCAGTTATATATGTGTGTGTGTGTGTGTGTGTGTGTGTGTGTGTGTATTCATCATACTCTTTTCCATGATGGTTTATCACAGGATATTGAATAAAGTTCCCTGTGCTGTACAGTAGGACCTTGTTGTTTATCCATCCTATATATAATAGTTTGCATCTGCTAATCCCAAACTCCCAATCCATCCCTCCCCTCCCCCACCCCTCTTGGCAACCACAAGTCTGTTCTCGATGTCTGTGAGTCTGTTTCTGTTTCGTAGATAAGTTCATTTGTGTCATATTTTAGATTCCACATGTAAGTGATATTATATGGTATTTGTCTTTCTCTTTCTGACTTCACTTAGTATGATAGCCTCTAGGTCTGTCTATGTTGCTGCAAATGGCATTATTTCATTCTTTTTTATGGCTGAGTAGTATTCCATTGTGTATATGTATCACATCTTCTTTATCCATTCATCTCTTGATGGACATTTAGGTTGTTTCCCCGTCTTGGCTATTGTGAACCGTGCTGCTGTGAACACAGGGGTGCATGTATCTATTTGAATTATAGTTTTGTCTGGATATATACCCGGGAGTGGAATTGCTAGATCATATGGTGACTCTATCTTTAGTTTTTTTGAGGAACCTCCATACTGTTTGCCATTGTGGCTGCACCATTTTACAGAAGGACACATTCTCTTGAATTAAAAAAAAAAAAAAAAGACGGTCGTTCAGTGGTGGCCATTGGGGTGAGCTTGACTTGCGGAAATATTTACTAAACTTGACTTCAAATAAGCCAGCAGTGGCAACCCTGCTTCACATGCACAGCTTGTTTTAGAATAATATGCCTAATTTTCTGAAACGGTTTTGAAAGCAGTTCTCAAAAAGGAATTCCAAAATATCGTGAACGGAGGCAGCGTTTCAAGGATTAGCTGCGCTCCATCCTGAGGTGACTCTTCTACAGGAAATCACACTTACTTGTGTATCTTGTTGGGCCTTAAAAAGCAGCCTCAGGAGATTGTAGGCCACACACGTGTACCTGGAGCTTCCCTATTGAATTTGGAACCCGAACCGATTGCCAGAAACTGTGTTTAAAATCCCATGGATAAGAATCCCAGTGAACTAAAGGTGCTGTTAACCACTTTCTAAAAGAAAGTTAAATTCATCACTTAAGATTAGAGTGGAGGTCCTTGAAAGATGTGCCGTTTTAAGGAGAAAAAGTCTCCCATCCCAAAGCACATGGCAAGCGAAGGCACACAACCCTAGCCCTACTGGAAGCTTCCACAGTCTTCCTATGATGGGAAATGAGACAAGTTTTGCCCTCATTTCAGGCTCACGGCGATCAATGTAACTTTTCTTTCTTCGGGTGGATGTCCTCAGAAGAAAGATACTGTTCTTTGCTGAACAAACTAGTTCAAGTATTTCATGGGGGAAAAAAAACTATTGAAATTCATTATTCTGTCAGCTTCGGCGGAGGTCCTCTGAGGCTGTCAGTGACAACCATTTTCTCCTAGCCGTGATTTCTGTCATACCCCGAGTACACGAGTTCTGTTTACAGATGGTTTTTCCTGGGATGCCAGTTGAATGTTAACACGTTTATCTTGAACTTGTTTTACGGCTGGCGGCCTCAGCATTGTACTTCAACAACACTCCTAAAAGTGTCCAGAAGGATGTGTGAAATCAAAGGGCTGTGTATCCAGTGGTTTTTCAGCCTTTTGTGTATCAGTTTGCATCCCCCGTCAGCTGGCCTTCTGCCTGAAGCAGCTTTCGTGTGCTGGTTAATGTATGGCATTCCAGAGTAGCTGATATCCCAAAACGGGTAGGAAAACTGTTCCTTCTCATTTGCTTTCGGAGCAGAACTGCAGAAGGAACTCTGCTGATCATTTACAAGTGACAAAGGTGAGAGCTCTAGAAGGCAAGGTAAACTTGCCATTTTCTTTTTTGCTACTTGCCTTTGAGTTATCGCTTTGTTTATGTAAAGTGTAGATCACCAACATCCACAGAGGGGACATGTCTTCTGACGGAGACGGAGATCACTGAGAAATGGCAGCCGCCGAAGGACACCAGGCTGCGTGGTCTCCTGTGGGGCCGGAACAAACGGGCCAGACTCTGGCCACAGAGTCTAGAAGTATCACTTGTTTGACTTGCTCCAAACTGTGGGGAGAGGTGATCTGCCCTGTAAATCTACCCAAGCATAAGATTGTCGTGTTTTGAGGGACACTGGGCAGGACCCCAGAAGCCTGGTTTCCATCCAAGGTCACCATCACTGTCTTTGTCCCCTGGTGGTCATCTACCCGTTAGAACCCTCAGTTGCCTCAACTGGAAATGAAAAAACCATCCCCCCCCCCCCCGCCCCCGATGATCTGCAAAACCACATTTGGCTATAACGACCTCCGACTCCGTGACAGGTGCCGCTCAGTTTGCCTTGTGATGTGCTCAGCTCCTGCCCTGCTTCTGCCTGGAGCCGAGGGGCGTCCTGTGGAAGCTGCCAAAGCTGGCACGCCCAGCTCTTGCCTATTCAGATAAACCCTTGTCTGGGTTGAGAATATAATTACCTTTCTCAGAGCGAGAAGGAAAAGCAATGCCAGAATGTTCGCTGTGTCTTTATCAACGCCAGGGACACTTCTCCCATCGTACGTGAGTTAATTTCTGCAGATGCTTGGCTGAAGAGCTGGCACAGGACCAGCCACTCGGTGGCACATTACTCGGGCACAGAGGAAATGAGAATATGATCCGTGGAAGAGGCAGACAAGTCTTTTCCTGCACCAGCCAGTTCTTTACCTTTCGTTGGGATGTTTTTGTAGTCCCACATTCTCATTTTCTCTCTCTCTTTTGCACACACACACACACGAGACCCAGGTTTGCTGCAAAACCCCTCTGTTAATAAGGAAGCCAGCCCATCCCAGGAGCTTTAGGGAATCAGGGAAGCAGGATAGACACTGGTCAGCAGATCCGGTGGCGGTTGTGTGGTGGCAGCACCCGTGAACCTGGACGAGATGAAAACAGACCTCGGAAGTTCCGCTGTCCTGGCTGCAGTGCAGGAGGCCAAGAGGAGGTGGCTGGGCCATCAGAGGAGCACCGGGGACGGTGGGTGGATGGCCTGACCAATGCTGAGCCCGTCCTGCCGGGTGGTGTGGAAACAAGGGAAGGACCGACAGCAGGAACAGCCGTAGCCCACTCAGCTCATCACCTGCCGGGCTCTGGGGACACGTAACAGGGCAGGTGATGGAAGGAGGCCGCAGAGGGCCAGTGGGGGAGGTGGGCCTGGAGTCCTGTGTCCCTGGATGTGGGCACACGAGGACACGGGCTTTGCTTGGTAGGACAAGGAGTGAGTCAGAGACTGGGGGCGGGACAGGGCACATGTCCCCAGAGGGCGGCCCCGTTGCCAGGCCGTGAATCATCGCTGTTATCACACGATCCTCAGCTTAGAAGGGACCACGGCCTCTCATGTCAGCTTAAACATCTGGCCATCAAGGCCCACGCCTCACTCTCAGTGCAGAGCAGCCCCCGCCCCGCTAGACCCCCCCCCCCCGCCCTCACTCAGGCCCCTGTCGGCCCCATGGCCACGTGCTTGGTGTACGTTCTCTCTGTGCTACCCTGGGAAACACGACAGGAGCCCCACTGTGCAGATGGGGAAAACGAGGCTCACGTGGTCAGATCCGGCCAGGCCTGGGCCCACGCCCTGCCTCTGGCTCTGGTCTGTGGTGCTCGCCGCGCCGCTGGCCCGTTCCCCTGACCTCACACTTCCACTCAAGGGCCGCCTCTACAGAGCCTGTGGGTGACCCAGCCCACCGGCTCCCTCCTGCACCCACCAGGCCCCGCTGTCTGGAGCGAGGCCTGCAGCCGGATTACGAGGCCTCCTCGCCGGGAAAGCTGGCCTCCGCATTCTCCGAGGACCTAGTACCGCGCAGCACTCGGTCACCAGCACATGTGATGAGCCTCTAACCAGTGGGATGAAATGTTATTTAATTTGCTTTTCTTTCCCAGAACTCTCATGCCCTTAGTTGAGTCTGGGCTGGGACAGTTCTCTTGAGGGGAAAGGGAAGCTGTTCTGTCCATACTGGCTTCTGAGCTCTAACTTTTCCCAGAAAATATGTAGGTATCACAGTGACGTGAAGAGGGTGCAAGTTTTCTTAGAGGCTTATAAACTAGTCCGTGGAGACACGGCCCAAATATCAAGATAATACACCGTTATAAACAAGGTAGCAAGGCAGAAGGAATTACCTACCGACGTAGGAAGAGTTTTGTTTTTTTTTTTAATTGGAGTATAGTTGCTTTACATTGCTGTGACAGTTTCTGGGGTACAGAGTGAATCAGCCATACATACGCATGTATCCCCTCTTTTGGATTTCCTACTGAGCAGAGTTCCCTGTGCTATCCACCAGGTTCTCATTAGTTATGTATTTTATACATAGTAGTGTATATATGTCAGTCCCAGTCTCCCAATTCATCCCACCCCCAACCTTCCCCCTTGGTATCCACATGTTTGTTCTCTATGTCTCTGTCTCTATTTCTGCTTTGCAAGTAAGATCATCTGTACCGTCTGTCTAGATTCCACAGGTACGCGTTAATATACGGTATTTTTCTTTTTCTGACTGACTTCAGTCTGTATGACAGTCTCTCGGTCCATCCACGTGTCTACCACAGGAGGAGTTTTAAGTGAGGTCAGGTGGTTTGTGTTTTGAATTGAAGTTGGTGGGAAGTGTGAGCTGGGGTCCCCATGCTGGCTCAGGATGGAGAGCCCGGGTCAGACACCGGCATGGGGACCACAAGCTTGTCACCAGGTCTGCCTGGCGCACAGCTAGATGGCATTCCCCATCTCCTGCAGCCAGACGTAGCCCTGGGACTGAGTTTCTGTCACTGTCGTGCGTGAGGAAGTGACACATGGCACCTCCAGGACAGCCCCTAGACCCGTGAGACGTTACATTCTGTCGTGTAAGCCTCCTGGCCTGTGGTGCTTTGCTGTGGCCGCCCGAGCCTGACCAAGACCAACCAGACGGCAGTATGATTCCTCAGGGAGAGAAGCTCAAGGTTGGGGCCCCCAGGAGCCCTGATGGGAGGTTGGCTCCCAGGCACTGTGTGGTGAGCGGTAGACAAGAGTCACGTGGAGGGGGTGCCCTGGCGATGTGACAGCAACTGTTTGGGGCCTTGGTGCCTGGGTGAGAAGCCCCTGCCTTTAGAAAAGCATCTAGTCTGAAATTCTAGAGCTGCTCTTAGGACAGACAGAGGGGTGTAGAGAGTCCCATGAGCGCCATGCCCCTGGGTACCCCACAGTGAGGAGATGCGGGTAGAAGATCGTGCTTGCCCATGGCTGCCTAAAGGATGAAGTTTATTATATAAAACCTACACGAAACTGATGATCACTGAGACCAAGGAGTCGTGCGGCCCAGTTCTCTCAGGGCACCTCCTCCTCCAGTTTGCTCTTTTGTGTTTTCTTCTTCCATCAGAGCCGCCCTGATGCCCATTTCAGCCCCATTCACCGTGCTGCAGGAGAAGCTGGTGGTAGGGGTGGGAAAGGGGCTTGAGCTGCCCCTTGGAGACATGACAGCCGGTGAGAATGCACACGCTTTGGTGAAGACTGATGAGATTCCACAAGCGAAGTCTCATTCCCCTTAGGAAAGGGGGGCGTGGGTTCAGAAGAGCGTGCCGGGGACCGCAGGGGCTGTCCTGGTTCTCGTGTGAGGATGAGAGTTTGTGCATTCCAACCAGGGTCCCTTCTCTCTCTGAAGAATGTGAGGGACTTTCCCCAGCTCTGACCTCCCAGGCTGGAGGCATGTGTGGACCCCGAGGAACAGGGCATACGCTTGTGTCTGGCATCTCACAGCTCATCCTTTGACACCTTCTCCTTTATCTTCATTCCCTTCATGCGTTTGCCTCACATGAGCAGATGAGGTCTCCGGATCTGGATTAGGGACTTCCCATGTCGTACCGAACTCTGTCATTGGGTTGCTAAAAAGGTGTATGAGGGAAGCAGTCAGATTTATCACTTGGACATTTAGAGCAGCCATTCAGATGCTTTCAGGAAAAATGAGAGTTTCTGGGGTCAAGAACCAAGCCTGTAAGTCTTAAGAGAGCAAAGCGAGGGAGATGACATTGGATTCTGAAAAACACATAGAGTCTCTGGTTCTGGGGGACTGGACGCTAGAAAAAGTCTAACAGATGAGCTGAGAAAAAACAGCACGCGTCAGAATTAGTGATACAGTCATCACAGGCGGGCGTGTGCTTTGCTTTATAAGGACCAGCGCTGTCCCCGCGGGGCACGACCTTCCCCGCATCTCCCCTCTTCTTTCCTGAATCTTCACTTTTTCATTTTCTATTCTTCAAGTCCTATCCCTTGAAGAAGGAAACAAAGACGGTGGAAGAATCCACGAACCCCAGAATGACTGTTCCTAAGCACTGGGTGCTTTGCGAGGTCATCGGATTTGTCACCTTGCAGAGTGCATTGAATGCTTAATTGAGCCTCATCTCTGTCATGGTACTTTGACACACTCCGTTTGCCCAACCAAATCCTTTAATTAAAAATTCTTAGGCTGTGGACACAAAGGCACTTTTTCAACATACATCAGTGCCACCAAAAAAGTAGGTTTTAATTCGTTGGTGTGCTCTTATAATACAAAGGTTTTCCCCTCCCCTTTTCCTAAGTAAAGTTCTTTTTTTTTTTTTTTTTTTCTGGGCTATCACTGTAATTCTCTATACTCAGAATAAAAATATTCAATAAGAGGTAGAATGACGTCATCTTTGATAATGTTTTTATTTTTCAGTGCCTAGAAAAGGGTACATTAAGATCCCCATCCATTAAATTAGAAATGGTGTTATTACTTACACTTTATAAATAGACTCATTATTATTGGTTAATATGGACTCAACGCTTAAAGTGTTCTGGGTACTACGCAGAGTTTGTAAAGTACAAGCGTTACATTATAGAAGTGTGTCAATCTCTTCTGACTGCCAAGAATGATTCTCTTATTTATTCAACAAATATTTCTTAAGTGCCTGCGCAGTGACGGAGCCACGAGCAAAAGAAACATGGCCCCGGGGGGCTTGTAGAGTGTACAGGTTCACAGTCTAGCAAGGAAGACAGACATTCAACAAACTATCATCGAAATTAGTCTTAAATGATACTTGTGTTAGGGACTCCAAGGTGAGTGTGGGGTGCTGGGAGGACCACGATGAAGGGGCTTAACTCAGGCTACAGTTAGGGATCCTTTACAAGGTCTGGTTTCTCTGAATGCTTGGCATTTCTGTGCATGTCAGAAAGCTTGCGCTAGGTTCAGGGGGGTAAGAAGATGAATAAGACAAAATTATTCTTATTCTCAGGGAGCGCCACACCCCAGTAAGAAGGACATATATAAAAGCTAGTAAGCGCACAGACTTCTATTACACCACTTCCCACACTACGTCTGCAAGGTAAGTTGCTGGCACTTCCTCCTGGGAAGGGGTACCAAGAGACAGCTACCCAGAGGACTAGGTAAACCGGTGGATCTCGGAGGGCGCGTGGATGGCATATAGCATACAACTTTCTCTTACAAAGGAACAGAACGTTACCGACCGTCATATAACCAGGAGCATCGTCAAAGCAGCAGAAAGTAGAGAAAGCTGAGGACTATTTTGACCCAGCTGGTGGTGTGGCCAGGCTGAGAGATGGCATGGTTCCTCCCCACAAATAAAATCGTACTAACTATGAATAACGGCCCCCTGGCTTCGTACTACCTCTTTTTTTTTTTTTTTTGCGGTATGCTGGCCTCTCACTGTTGTGGCCTCTCCCATTGCGGAGCACAGGCTCTGGACACGCAGGCTCAGCGGCCACGGCTCACGGGCCCAGCCGCTCCGCGGCATGTGGGATCTTCCTGGACCGGGGCACGAACCCGCGTCCCCTGCATCGGCAGGCGGACTCTCAACCACTGCACCACGAGGTGCACCACGAGGACGAGGGAAGCCCTCGTCCGACCTCTTTTGACTCTGCTTATCGAGGGGAGGTTTAGCTAGTCTGTACATAGAAAGCGGGAACCATGCAGAAGAAAACAGGGAAAATCCAGTCAGTTTCACCAGTGAAAAGCTGACACTGACCTGTCCTCCCAACCTGGAGAGTCAGCCTGAGTATTGGCAGAGGATTGAGGACACGGAATTCCCTTATCAGACCCCTTGGTTGTGGCTTCAGGAGGATTGATACAAACTACATGGACAGTAGCTCAAGCATCCAGGCCTAGCAAACCATTGCTCTGCAGCCAATTCACTATGAGTCTTTTGCACTGAAATACCCTTTATGGGATTGTACTAGATGCTGCTGCTTTATAGCTGGGGACACCAAGGTCCCAGAGAGGTGAAATGGTTTACTCCATATTTGATTACCTGTTAGTTAAAAGAGGGATGGGGGCCACGATCCACGCACTCCGACTGTACTGTCTACTCTACTGGACCCACTTCCTCTCATACCTCCCCAGATGGCTCTGGTGACTAGGGATGAAACATATGTAAATGCCACAACGGTCCCCAACGCTCACCCTCTAGAGGAGACAGCCTACCTGGGAGGGGTTAGTCACTGCTCCAGCTGCCACTGGGAGCAATCATTTCCACAGCCCCGATCTGTGTAAAATCTTTTAAAAAGCCACTTCTGGGCTTCCCTGGTGGCGCAGTGGTTGAGAACCTGCCTGCCAATGCAGGGGACACGGGTTCGAGCCCTGGTCTGGGAGGATCCCACATGCCGCGGAGCAACTGGGCCTGTGAGCCACAACTACTGATCCTGTGCGTCTAGAGCCTGTGCTCCGCAACAAGAGAGGCCGCGATAGTGAGAGGCCCGCGCACCGCAATGAAGAGTGGCCCCCGCTTGCCGCAACTAGAGAAAGCCCTCGCACAGAAACGAAGACCAAACACAGCCAAAATAAATAAATAAATAAATAAATAAAATAAAGGAATTCCTTAAAAAAAAAAAAGCCACTTCTTTTCTTCTTTTTTTTAGAGTGGCATTCCTTTTCTTTTAATTGAAGTACAGTTGATTTATAACATATGAGTTTCAGGTATGCAACATAGTGATTTGATAATCTTATAGATTATGCTTCATTTAAAGTTATAAAAAATTGGCTATATTTCCTGTGCTGTACAATGCATCTTTGTATCTTATTGTTTTTAACATCGTTATTGGAGTATAATTGCTTTACAATGGTGTGTTAGTAGCCACTTATTTTCTAAGCATATGTTGGTTCCAGACGAGTCATCTGGCCTCTTGCTTTCAACCATATCACGGCTCCTGAATTCCCCCCTAGAGAAATTCTGGACGTGGGAGAGACATCCAGAAGGCATTGTGGGGTAGGGTCTGTTTCTCACGAGTGACCAGATTGCCTCAAGATCTTTCCCGTGTAGACCAGGAAGTTACCGTGGATAGATGAACTCTTCTGCACTGATGCCATCCAGGAAGGTCTTGTGCGGTCTTAGAAGTGTGCCCTGTGTGCGGGTTTCTCATGAAGATGAAATGTGCTAGTGCGTATTAAGCCTGTGACACACGCCAGTGGTGGCACAGAAATAAGCCCTTGAAGGGTTAGAGCACGTTGTCATTAAGGGCCAGCTGCTGTTGGTACAAGGTCAGGCCAGGTGCTGAATTACCTGCAACCTGTGGTACCAGGTGAGCAAACCAAGTCAGCAGTGCTGTTTTCTCTAAAGCGAGTGCATCAGCCCATCTGCTGCTTTGACTTTCACGTCGGGGCGGGGGTGAGGGATGGTGGGGTCCGTAACGGAGCAGAGATTCCAGGCCCCTCTGAGGTTGGTGGTTGAGTATCTCTCGCCATTGCCAAGGTCACAGCCGTGGAATGAGCCCTGGGCTGGACACGGCTGGACAGAGCCCCAAGCAGCTCCACCACTTGGGTGACTTTTTGCGTAAAAGAGAGAAGAAAGCAGGGATTGTGAATTTCTCACCTTCATCTACAGTGGCCTGGGTGCATCTCTAAGCATCTGCCGTCCATGCTGGTGGCTCAGGGTCTGTCCCAGAAATATGGATTCGAAGAGTAAGGCTTGCAAATGTCATTGGCTGTAGAGCTAAAGAAGGTACACAGGGCCAGATGAGAAATACAGTCCTGTTGAAAAAGGATCAGTTTTTGTCACTGAAGCTATCAGAGGAGTTTCCGGAATAAGCTAAATAAGAATCTCTCTCTTTCTCTTTCTCTTTTTCTCTCTAAACCCGCCACCATGCCCTGCCTTTTCTGAGGAAAGTTCCATTTCCGCAAGGCCTTGAAGCCAAGTATTTCACATTTAGCTGGGAAAGAAGGGTAGTGTGGAAAGCCAAGAAGCTCTCAAGAATGCCTCAGTGGGAACTTGAAGTCCTAGTGGAAAGGCATCGGACAGAGGGACTCTGTTAGCAGTTCCAGGGTCAAACGGTGCCCGAGGGGCTGGCCCTTCCCCAGCCTCCATCCAACTTGGTGCCTCCAAGGTGCACATTTCCATGAAAAAGAGGGCTGGATGGCAGCCCACTGGTCCACCCCTGCACGCCTCTGTATTCACTGTCTTCCAGGAGCTGGGCCTTTGCCCCACGTCCTGGCTTCCTTGAACTTCAGTCCCTCCAGGCTGGATGCTGCATCTTCTCGCTCTGGGACTTGGAGGAATTCTCGCGTCACCTGTGCACTGCACCTGTTGGTTGATGCCCAAAACCCTCTTTTTCATGACACCAGGTGATGACACAGAAGAGGCCTGTTCCCTGGGGAGCCCGTGGGTGCGGGCTCCGGCTCGTGACCCCAGAGGCTCTGGCTGGTGTTGATGGTTTACTGAGAGCTGGGTGATTTAGCAGGGACCATAAAGGGCCCCAGGGGCCCAAGGCGGGAGGGGTGATGCTGGGGAGTCCGGAGTGCAGGGAGGAGGCTGGGCCCTCAGCATCAGTGTCGGGGGGTGGCCCTGCTCTAATGTCCCCAGATGCAGAGCCTGCTGGTCTCGGGGCCCTCTCGACGAGGGATCCTCGGGCATCTGTGTACCTCGGAGGCCCAGCTCTGCGTACCACCCCGCCTCCCCCTCCCACCTGCTCATTTAGACACCGTGTCCAGTCAGCACAGAATAGGATGGACAGGCCCTGTGCTAAGCGTGGAAGGGCCACTTCGCTCAGAGCTGACCTTCCTAAACTGCTGGCGAGGACTCTGCTCAGGCAGGCCTGGCCGACGCTGCGTGTGATCTAGCCTGCGCGTGGCGGTGGGGTTACTTCACCCCCATGTTCTCCTGTTTGCCACCCTGTTCCCTTTCAGACTGTTCTGATTTTGTAAGAGCCTTGCTCCTCGCTAAATATCCCTAATAAAGTTTTACTAAAAAGGGCCCAAGGGTAATTATTTTATTAACTAGTGAACTCCCAAATACCGAAATCGAAAGATCCAAAGGAATGAATCTCGAATGGCCAACTTGTGGCATTCTACCTGTCAGCCAGGGAGAGAGTTTGAGGTAAAGAGACTGTCCTTTGTCTCTCAAATTCTATACCTACACATCTGCTGATTTTGTAAGTAGGATCTGTTCAAAAGAATGACGAATCATGGAACTTTCAGACATTAGGTGGATTCAGTTAGACCCGTGTCTGGGGCCTCGAAGGGCTGTCAGCCCAGCCAGGCCACATCCCACCGGTCCCCTCCTTACCTCAGCCCTGGGGAGGCGGGGCAGGACCTCGGAGCTTCCTCCAGGTTTCCCTTGGTCCCTTTGGTGCACTCTGGTTTCAGGTCTTCATTTACTTTCTAATGACTTGCTCTGTTTTCTTTCCCTTCCTAAGTGTCAATCTCAATTGCAAACACCCCCAGGAAGCCGCACACCCGCTCCATTCAGCTTCTGCCGTGGTGTGAATGAACAAGGAGCCCAGCGAGTTTTTCATAGCTTATTGTCAGAAAAATGTGTCTGCCAGCTTCTGTGTTTATAAAAAGCAACTTTGCTTTCCCAGAAGCCAACAGTGTCTATTAAACATGTAGTAGAGAATTTATATTTAATATTAAAAACCTTTTAACCCCTAGTCAGACGGATGCAATGCTGCGTTGTTTGGAGAAAGAGGACGGGGAGGATGATGTGCCCCGGCACCAGCCTGGAGCAGAGGCTGTGCCAGCCGAGGCCGAGTCCCCCTCCCTCCCCAGATAGCGGCTCACACTTAAGCAAATGAGCATCTGCTGTGTACGTGGAAAATGGTCCAAGGGAAATCAAGGAGGATGCTGCTCCTGGCATGTAAAGTAATCCCCGGATTATCAACTGAAATAAGATTGCATAAGAAGCCCTGGTTATTGCACTGATTCTAGAACGCCCAGGCTCTGGCCTGTCTGGCCATTCACCTCGCAGCGAGCACGTACTCCTACCGTCTGCCTGTGAACGTGCGCGCGCGCGTGTGTTCATTCATCACTAGAATAAGACCTTTTCCAGCCACTTGTTTGAACACATACTCTGAGCACAGACATGTGTTTGGATCTATCAGTAGAGGGATAAGCAAGGTGACGGGCCCCCGCCCAGTTCGTGGGACATTGAGTCCTGAGGGACAAGCAGAAGGGAGGGAGAGGGGACATTCCAGGCACAGAGGGAAGAGCACACGGGGCTGCTGCCGTCATAAGAAGGTCTGTGGGTGTCTTGGAGGAGCTGAGGGAAGGCTGGTCTTGCTGTGACACAGACAGAGATGAGCAACAGTGCACGGGCAAGGAGGACGAGGTGGAGGCCCCATGAGGAGAGGGTCCTGAAGACCATACGCGCACGGGAGTGACTGGCATTTTCTTGTTTTTGAAAGATGACACCCTGTGAGTCCTCAGACCAAGAACCACCTTTTAGTTCTAGGAACAAATCAAGGTGTTTCCTGCCCCAGGGCCCTTGCACTGGCTCTGCCTGTGACTGGTTCTTTCTTGCAGGTGTCAGCCTCAGCAATTCCCCCCGACCACCACAGTCTCTAAAGGGGCATCCTGGCCTCCCTTTCACGATGGCTCGTCCCAGCCGGTGACTACATAGTGCCTCTCTGCTTTGTGCTCCTTTTAGCTTACCACAAAGTCGCAAAAGCATTGTTTCTCTGTTCGCTTGTGTATTGTGGGTCCATCTCTTCCCTTCTCTCTTTGCAGTTTCTGTGAGAGGACTGACATCTGAGTTTCCCGTCTCCCTCCATACCTAGCCTTACCTGACACAGAACATTCCATCAATAGATATAGGTGTGTCAGAGGAATCCAGAGCTGGAAGGTGCATGAGTGGGATTCAGAGCTGGAAGGCCCATGAGAAGGCGTGGAGGTGTCAGGGTCAGGAGACAGTGATGGCTCGCTACAGTAGAAGCAGATGGAGTGTGGATGGGTGAGTCCTGAGAGCAAGTGGGTGGTGCTACGGACGGAAGGTCTGTGGTCCCAACATTCGTATGTTGAGGTCCTCACCCCCACTGTGATGGTGTTAGGAGGTGGGGCCTTTGGGAGGTGCCTAGGTCCTGAGGGTGGGGCCCTCAAGAAGGGAATTAGTGCCCTTGTAGAGACCCCAGACAGCTCCCTTGCCTGTTCTGCCATGAGGACAGTGAGAAGACAGCTTCCCCAGAACCCCGGCCACACCGTCACCCTGACCTTGGACTTCTAGCCTCCAGAACCGTGAGAAATAAATGCCTGATGTTTAAGCCACCCAGTCTGTGGCACTTCGTTATAGCAGCTCGAACTAAGACAGATGGCTTGTGAAATTAGGGAGTTAGAAAAACAGAATGACGGAGGAAGGGGTCTCGAGACCACCTCACCTGAGAATCAGGGGCGCGGGGCTGGGGTGGAGAACAGAAAGCTTGGGAGGCGCCAACCGGACAGCCTTCCTGCTTTTTCCTTATTTGTTGTAACTCTCCTCTGAGGATGCATTTGAAGGTCTCATTGCCGCTGATGGAACTGCCAAACCAAAGGTGGTTTCTGAAAGCAGTTTTAGCATCAGTAAGGGTGAAGGAAACACCCCCAGTGTTGCAGGGGAAAGCTGGCAGAGTCTCATTCTGTGAGGATATGTTGTCCTGCGTGCCCCCAAGCTGCATGCCCTGTTGACGGAGCATTGAATTTTTCTCAAATCCTCATTTTTATTGAAGTATAAAAGTATTTATTTTCAACCAGCTCGCCAGATTCCTCAGTGGAGCACACGTGGATGTGTGTGGTCAACCCCTGAGGGCTCACGAGAAATATTTCCAAGTCTAAGACCAGCATTTCGCCCCCAAAGAGCCTGTGGCCTCACGTGAGAGGGCACAGACATGGGTAACACAGCTTGCGGCTGTGGCCAGCGTATACACACAACGTAGTGACATATCACAGGAGCGGGATGCGTGGAAATAATTGATAAGGGTTGCCCGTTGGGGGAGACTTTCTGGAAGGGGGTAGCAAGTCAGGGTGGTAAGATTTTGCAACACCAAGGAGGGGTGGGGAATTTTAGGCAGAGAAGGGAGCAGTTTGGGCAGTTTGGAGGGGATCCTGGAGGAGCTGTGTTTTTCCTCAGGAAAATGCCAGTTTCCAAACAGATGATGAATGAATAGCAAGGCCAGGCTGGCAAGTGCCCCCTAAACTTGTTATGGTCCTGCTGAAGGTGTGATACTCCTCAGACTGTCAGGATAATTTGCACGGTGTGCAGTGATTCTCTTTCCCAGAAGGTGCTTTAGAATCTAGCCTAATTACCTATATGGGAAGAGAATCTGTAGAAGAATACACACACACGCATATATATATATATACACACACACATATACGTGTATATCTGAGTCACTTTGCTGTGCACTTGAAAATAACACAACGTTGTAAATCAACTAGACTTCAATTAAAAAAAAATGTATGTTGGATAAGGTAACATAAAAAAGTAATCTTTCTTTAGCTTCCTTTTGGCCAAAGGAATCCTGGAAAAACCATTGACACACTTAGAGGTGGAAACATGCCATTTGTAGGTTACGACATTCAATCCAAGATCACGTACTGTATTGATTTGCTCCCACTAGGGGCCACCCTAACAATGTACCACAAACCAGGTGGCTTAACAACAGATACGTGATGCCTCGCAGTTGCAGAGGCCAGAAATCTGGAATGAAGGTAAAGGCAAGATTGATTCCAGGGCTGTGAGGGCAGGGTCTGTTCCAGGCATCTCTCCTTGGCTTGTGGACGGCCCACTTCATGTTCACATGGCTCCTCCCACTATGCCTGCCCCTGTGTCCAAACCTCCTTTTGTATAAGGACACCAGTTATATTGACAACTCAGTCACCTCTGTAAGGACCCTGTCTCCACATAAGGTCACATTCTGAGGTACTGTGTGTTAAGACTGCAACGTCTGAATTAGGGAGACACGACTTAACCCATAAAACTCACCATGAGCTTTTTCGGAGAAGCTGCTATTTAAGAAAAGAACAGACCAATCCGAGTGCTGTGACCCCAGTGTTTCCTGTTGCCAGCAGTAGCACTCCTGTGGTCTGGGGATTACAGAGGAAGAGGATTTAGGGCAGCCGTGTGCCCTCCTCTCGTTTTATTTGGAAACTGAAGCATTGCTATGTGGGTGCATGTTCGAGAGAGGGCAGGAGAGACAGTGAGTGTGTGTGTGTGTGAGTGTGTGCGTGTGTGCGTACACGTGCACGTGTGTGAAAGTACACTAAAGTTTGGCACTCAGCGGACTGGACATGACGATGCGTGAACATTTTTGCCATGAATTTTGGACACGTTACAAGACAACCAGCAAACCTACAACAGTTGTTCTCTGTAAGTCAGGAATTACTTTTGGGGCTAGGCTTGGCCTGATTGGTAGCTCGCTTCATGGCTTTGAAAAACCACCTTGAAATATGACGATTAATATGGAGGTGGATAAACTGTGGCCTAGAGAGATCTTCTACTTTGTCTGCCTTACTGGATTCCTTTAAAGGCTAAAATATACACACGTATTAAAGAATGTATAAAGCGTAATGCGAATTAAAAGAAGGTCCCGTCGACTGCGGTCTTAACGCAGAACCCTCCCCGCCCCGCCCCCTGCCACCGAGAATGGTAACTATTGTCGCCTAGCAGGAGTAGGGGCTCCTCACTCCAGCAATGATCAAGACTGCCCAGTAGGATATATTAAACAGGGTTAAATAGAGAGGTGCCATTAAAGAAAACTGAAGAAGTTCATTTTGATTCACATTCAGGGCATGTCATTACATCAGGCAAGAGTATGAAAGAGAAAGCACGTGTGGTTTCTACTCTTAAAAAGCTCACAATTTCATCATTTCTAAAAAAAAATTTTTGGCCGAACCGCGCGGCATGTAGGATTTTAGCTCCCCCCGACCGAGGGTTCGAACCCATGACCCCCTGCATTGGAAGGCAGAGTCTTCACCACTGGACCGCCGGGCAAGTCCCTGTCATGTTTTTAAAGAGATATTCAAAACGCAAAGACGTACAACAGAATAATATATGATTGTGTTCCAAAAGCATTAGCTGAAACTCATGGATGACCTGATGCCGTTCTGTTTCTGTTTTGTTAATTTTATTGGAGTTGATTTACAACGTCGTGTTAGTTTCAGGTATACAGCAAAGTGATTCAGTTATACATATATTCATTCTTTTTCAGATTCTTTTCCCATTTAGGTTATTGTGGAATATTGAGTAGAATTCCCGGTGCTATGCAGTAGGTCCTTGTTGGTCATCTATTTTATATGTCGTAGTGTGTGTACGTTCATCCCAAGCTCAGGGATGCCACTCTGATGCTCCTTCCCCAGGCACTGGCACGGTCTGTGCCCAGCTTGCCTGCACAAGGAGTGCCCGGCGGTGGGAGGGGTGGGCGGAATTTGAAAACGCAGCTGTTAAGTACAGCCTCAGAGATTGAATACAATTGGTCCGCCTTGTCTGATGGGAATACATTCCAGGACCCCCAGTGGATGCCTGAAACCTCAAATAGTGCCTATGATAAAGTTTAATTTACAAATTAGGCAAGTAAGAAATTAACAATAATAACAAAATAGAACAGTTATAACAATATACTATAATAAGTATATGTGGTCTTTTCTTCCTCTCTCAAAATACTGTATAAATTTAATGCCTTTTCCATTTTAACTAAGCACTGTGTCTGCAAGTTTTGCAGTAAGTTTTGCAAAAGTAGCACAGATTTCTTTTTCCTTCTTCACAACTTCACAGACAGAAGCTTCCTCTTTACTGCAGGTCTTTGTTTTTACTATAGATCTTAGCAACCTCGGCATACAGTTTTTATTTCCTTCAAGAACTTTCACCTTTTCACTTAAAGGAAGCACTTCTCCATGGCACAGTCAGATCGCCAGCATCACTCCTCTTGCGCTTTGGGGGCGTTATTAAGTCAAATGAGGGTCACTTGAACCCAAGCCCTGCGATACCCCCTAGTTGATCTGGTAACCCAGACGGCTACTAAGTGATTAAGGGGTGGAACACGCTGGGCAAAGGGATGATTCACGTCTTGGAAGATGGAGAGATTTCATCACGTTACTCAGAACAGCACATGTTTAGCAGTTATGATGTTTATTTCTGATATTTTCCATTTAATATTTTCAGGCTAAGGTTGACGTGGGTAACTGACATCTCGGGTAAGGGGAGCTACTGTATAACGGCACGGGACCCTTTACTCTGAGGCAGGGGCTGTGCTAATAATGCCCCAAGGCACAGACTCCATGCCTCATTTCCCAAACGGTCTGCTGTAACAGACCCAAGGGGACCAACCTCATTTAACTGTAGCTCAGATCACCCTTCTCAGCTTGGGAATGCTGCTCTTAGAACTCAGTCAAAGGCTCACATGGTGCGCTTCAGAGAGATGCTTCTGAGACCCCCTGGGCTAGTTTTTCATCCCTCATGTGAGAGCCTGCATCTTACTGGGGACGTTTGCAGATAGAAAGCAGAGAAGGGTGGAATCTGCCAAGGGGAGTCATGACACTGGTTTGTGTTTCTTCTAAAAAATGAGCAGTTGATTTCCCCCACTCACCTAAAAGGTAGAGAATTCGCTTTTTGTAAGTTAAGCCTTGGACTTTAACACCCCAAACTATGTAGGTACCTTATATAAACGTTATTTTTTTCCCCTCTAATCAGCTGGAAGAAGAATTCAGTTCCTTCTGTGTAACTCTAGGGGGGAAACAGACATCCTTGTGCGGAAGGTAGAAAATTCCTCCTATAGTAAGCTGAAGCTCTCCAACTTTTTGAAAGATGGTCTGGGCTGGGCTGCAGGCACACATGTGACTTCTGATGAAGCATGGGAAGGAACATGCCCCTGTGCGATGGGACCTAGGACACAGCCAGCGTTAGGGGGTGAGCAGATAAACAGGAAGCAGCAGTGGGGGGAAAAAGGGGAGATGGGAACATTCAAAATGCCAAAGGTCAAAGAAAGACCAAAGAAGTGGCCCATCGTACGTCTAGAGCTGGTCCGAGGACCAGTGAGGACAGAAGGATGGAGGACCTTGGGTTGCAGGGTGAATCGGAGGCAAAAAAAAAAAGAAAAAGAAAACAAGCTGAGATCATGATTGTTGAACACTCCACCTATCCATCTAGCTACTAATTGCAGCTCCAATGTACTAGTCATAAAGCCAGGGGAAGAAAGGGAGTTGTTGTTTTTTTCTTTTTCATCAAGAAGGATCTGAACATATTCCTATTTGAAGGTGAGATGCTAATGGATTGAAGAGCTTTGAGAGGAATCGGGTGGGCGGGGTGGAGATAGAGAACATGGCGAGGAAGAGCGGTGAATCCCAGGGGAGCAGCTGTTTTCTTTACCAGGTTGTTTTGTCCACAGAATGTGGCTCATCTCCTAAGGTTTCCTAATGTGCCGCCCACCCCTCGGTATTTTGACTGACAGACCCAGGCTGCAGGGAATTGCCTTGCTTTGTCCAAATCCTTTCCTTCCCTGGCGATCATCACTCAGGATGTGCTATAATTAAACAATGTACAAGTAATTGACCAGCCTGACCACGGAGGCATTTACAGCCCGGTTGGTGAGAGACTTATTTTGTTTTACCTTATTTTGGGGTGACATCCCCCTACCACTTCTATCACCAAACATAAGAAACATTCACTTGTGTGTTTTCCCCTCGGAAACAACGCAATCAAGAAAACCTTACTACATTTACCTCACTGCCCAGTTGGACAGTTCTGTACTTTCGAGACACTTGTCTTTGTGCATTGTTTTGGACTCTATACCTCCTAAATGCAAGACCTACTGCCTATTGTTCTTTGTATTGAGAATAGCGTTTTTAATGTTTAACATAGTAAGTGCTCAATTAATGTGACACTAAATTTTCTACCATTTGTGTTGTTTCTTTGTAGCTACTAGTCCTGAGTAACTGGCAGCCATACTGTAAAATAGATACACTGTCATCCCCACTTTGCAGGTGATTAAATTCGGGCAACTGTTTCCATGCAATATGGATAATTGGTATATCATTGGGTGACATTTGTTGAGATTCAAATCCAGATTTTAATCCTCTCAAGTATATGGAAATCAAAGTGTTTAATTAATTTTTTTCCTTGAGAGGATTCAGTCAAGAAGGGCGGTTTGGTTTTGCCAGATACAGACTATGCTCTGAGTTTATTACAGATGTGCTCACCCCCAGAAGGACTGAGAGGTGGGGAACCAAGGTTTATGTGTACGTCTTAGGATGGGCATCCCTATTCCTCCTGGTGAAGAAAGGACCTCTTGACGGGCATCTTTATTTCTTTAATATACTCCAGACTTATTTTATTAATAGTTTATAAGTCTCAGCTAAATCTCTAGGGCAAGATAAATCACATCCTTCACCAGGAGAACTTGAGAGGAAACCAAGCGTTCAGTTATAACAATTTATGGCAAATGCTTAAAATGAGTAGACCACACCATCTTTCAAGGTCTTGTCAAGTACAGAAGTCAGTAAGATACAGTTTAGAAAGGCTCACCATAGAAAGCTCTAAATCTTTGCATAGTCAAGTGTGTCTTAATACAGGAGAAGATTATTTTTGTGGATCTTTCCATAGAAGAATTTTCATGTTCTCTTCTATAATCTTATAATGTAGCGGGCGAGGTGGGGAGAGACAAAAGCCCATATTTATCTCCAGCCTGCAGCAGTGAAATGAGATAGTTGAGACGAGAGTCCTTGAAGGAGCACTGAAAATAAATATGAATACTATCATTATCTTTTTTTATTTGGTAGTCTCACCCACTTCTCAGAACACTTTTTATCTTCCTTTAAATGTCGAGTGCCCTTAAGTCTATATTTTATTTCATCCTCAAAACCACAAGCATTAAATAAGGGTTTGTGTTATCACTGCCCCTTTACAGATAAGGAGACGGAAGATGAGGGGTTTGGGGTAATTTCCTAAGGTCACACAGCTGGTTAGAGACAGAACGAGAGTAGTGATGTGGACCTCCTGGCATTTTTTTTTCACCTAAGTAAAAAATGTCTGATCTCTTCTGTATTTACCCTCAAAATACTGTGTGTTTTCACTGAAGCTCATTCAGGGGTTCTTGTGGTTCGAGAGATTGTCACCGACCACCTCTGCTCACTTACTGCATCTTTTGGGCAACCGTGTGGCTTTTCAGTGTCCCAGTTTCCTCCTCTGTGAAATGATGGAGCTGGAAAAGGAGTGGTTGCCTGGTCACCTGGACAAAACTCTGGGATTTGAGAATTTTTTATGCTGTTCAATCAGTCAGGGTTCTCCAGAGAAACTCCACTGAAAGGATATGTGTGCGTGCGTGTGTGCGTGTGTGTGTGTGTGTGCGCGCGCGTGTGTACACATACATAAAGAGATTAGGAATTTAATTTTTGTTTGTCTTGCAATTCGGTTTTCAGGAAAGGAAATTCTTTCCTGAAAAGAGATTTATTTTAAGGAGTTGGGTCACACAATCGCGGGACTGGCAGGTCTGAAATCTGCACATCAAGTCGGCGGGCTGGAAACTCAGGAATGATTTCCACATTCCAGTCTTGAGGCAGAATTTCTTCTTCCCCTGGAAACATGAGTTTTTGCTCTTAAGGCCTTCAGCTGATTGGGTGAGGACCACCCACATTCTGGAGAATACTCTACTTAAAGTCAACTGATCGTAGGTGTTAATCACGTCTACAGAATCCCTTCATGGAAACATCTAGACTAGTGTTGGACTGAACGACCTGGCACCTTAGTCTAGCCAAGTGGCCACACAAGATTAGTGATGTGTGTCTGTAAAATACAACCATCACTACTACAATGATGTGTGTTTCTTTCGTCAAGAGATACCTAAACTGCATAGCAAAACTATGACCAAATATGTTCAATCCTAAAGAATTTCCTTGAAGATCAAATTGCAAAGGCTCATGAAATTTAAGTTTCGAATAAGTGAGTGTGTGTGTCTCCCCGTCCATCTGCTAATTTTCATATTTCAAATTTGAGGCCTGTGAGATTCTCCTCGTAGTTCAGATAGTCATAATTGTTCAAGAGGGTTGATCTGGTTCATGCATCATGGAAATGATTTCAAACAAAGGCTGAAAACTCGATACCCACTGTGGTCAGGCAGGTGAGAAAATTGAGCCCAAGGAGGCAGAAGTGATGGGTGGTAGGGGTGCAGCTGGGCCGAGTTGGCCTGGAGACCCAGCCTTACCTAGGACGTTCTAGCCAATTGTCACAGTGTGGGAATGGGGACCCCCCAGTGACCAGAGCTCCTAGTTTTTTAAGATAAGCTGTAAACATGGGTTATTATATAAAATTTAGGGCTTCCCTGGTGGCGCAGCGGTTGAGAGTCCGCCTGCCGATGCGGGGGACACCGGGGCAGGAAGATCCCACATGCCCCGGAGCGGCTAAGCCCGTGAGCCATGGCCGCTGAGCCTGCGCGTCCGGAGCCTGTGTTCCGCAACGGGAGAGGCCACAACAGTGAGAGGCCCGCGTACCGCAATAAATAAATAAATAAATAATTTTTTAAAAATTAAAAATTTTACAGCGTTGGCAATTAACTTTAAAAAAATTAAACTTTATTTGGCCTGGAAGCCTTCTTCAGCCTGCAGGATACCTAAGTGTGACATCATTCCTCCATGGCGTCATGATGAATAAGATGGAGAAAAACGTGCTGGAAAATAAGACAGTGGGGTGTGGATTCACATCAGCCTGGACAGAAAGCCCCAGTGCATTTCTGTAGACTCTGTTCTTCATCCTGTCCTACTGAACGACTGCATAAATGGCTTTGATGGAGAAGTACAACCTTCTTGGAGGAAAAAGTCCTCTTCATCATCTCATCACCACGGATACATATGAATGCTTACTGTGGCCTATTTAGTACTTTACATGCATTGGGTTATATAATCTCCTAATAATTGTTAGGGTGGGTCCTTTTATTATGTTGTTATTATTTTAGAGCTGAGAAAATGAGGCACAGGCGATGCTAAGTAACTTGGGAAAGGTCACACAGAGTAAATGGAAGAGAAGAGTTATGATTTCAGAGCCTACGTTCTTAACCAATAAGCTCTCTCAGGTACAGTTATTAAATCTGAGGATAATGTAAAGAAGGAGGAAGTGGTGATTGTGTGAATGACAGAGTCCGCCCTTCTTTCCATCCTGCCAGGACTCCGTGGATTGTGATCCTAGGAAGGTGGCAGATACACCTGGGCAGGGGCTCCCTGATCTTGTCCAGTGCTCAGACTCCAGCTGCTGGTTGCTTAGTGCAGAACCACAGTTCGGGGCCAGGGGTGGTTGCTGGGCTGCCCCAGAGAAGGACTTAGGGAAGGATGGAGAGGAAGGATGGAGAGGATGGATGGAGAGGAAGGATGGAGAGGAGGGATGGAGAGGAAGGATGGAGAGGAAGGATGGAGAGGAAGGATGAAGAGGAAGGATGGAGAGGAAGGATGGAGAGGATGGATGGAGAGGATGGATGGAGAGGAAGGATGGAGAGGAAGGATAGAGAGGAAGGATGGAGAGGATGGATGGAGAGGAAGGATGGAGAGGAAGGATGGAGAGGAAGGATGGAGAGGATGGGCAGCGGTGCTCTTTGAGGAAGGCTGCAAAGACCTGGAGGTGTTTGTCCTAGAAAGTCTGAGAAAACAGCACTCAGGGTCGAGAGCCAGATGAGCATGAAAACAGCTGTCAGCTCACAGGGCACAGAAGACCCCACGATGGATCTGACATGGCGGCAAGGCCATGGCAGAGAGAGGGCGGCCACAGTCTCCAATGGCTTCCCCACGGGGACCAGCTGGGCCAGCCTGTCTGACTCAGGAATACAGGCTGCTCGGCTGGGCATTTTCTTTAGCAGTTTTCAAAGGATGGACCAAATGTAAGCTGCTATGGGGGGAGCCATAGCCCTCTGTCTTTTTCGAGAATTGCACCCTTTCGGCGTGTCACTGGGCAGATTTTAGAAAGGCAGCCCAATCGTGGTAGGCAGCTTTCCTCTACACCTCAGCCAAGCCCAGCCTCAGCACGCAGGGGTTACCGGCCACTGCAACACTTGTCAGTGATCTTGCACGCGTGCTTATCTGTCCCTGCTTCTAGAAGCAGCCCCATCGTGCAGCAGTATGCCTGCCTGCTGTGCTCATTACCTGGAGTCTGTTCTAACCAACACCTTAAAAACTGCCGTCAGTGTGAAAGCTTTGAGGATTTTCCCAGTATTAAAAAAGAAATAAAGCAAACAAAACCCAGATATGATCTTAGTTCTAAATTCTGGCTAATAGAGAAGTCATAAGAAGGCAGACTTTGGATAAGTCTCTTTGTACGTTCTTCCTTACATTGTTCCTAAATGGAATGGATGACCTTCCGAGGAGATGACTTCCCGTCACTAAAACAGAGCAGGACCCTGTGGAGCCTTCCTGGCCTGCACACACACACACACACACACACACACACACACACACACACACAACACCCGCAATGCCCTCTGTCTGCCTTTTGTCTGTAGTAAACTTTAGCCAAAGAATAAATTTAATCAGAGAGATTAGAAAATGCAGAAGCAAAGGAAAGAGTCAAACAAGACCAAATAATAATAGTTGAGTCATTAAACAAAGTCAAGGACCTTTAGTTCCTCCTGAGGGCTATAGATAATATTCTGAGCCATATCTTTTGAGCTGTTTTGTAGATACCGAAAGCCCCACCAGGCAGAAGAAGTTAACTACACGGTGACCAGACTGTAGCCATGACATAAGCTGCCACAGTCCCAAGAACTGGCTTCAAAGAAATGGAAAAAAACTGACCCTGGAACTGAAGATTAAGTGTACTTAGAAAAATCAAGGTGTCACTGGTCAGACCACCCAGGACCAACTGCAAGATGCCTGTCAGGGCTGCCTGTGCTGATTTTGCATGTAGCCCCCTGTCTCTGCCTATACACCCCTGAAACTCTCCTTTAAAAGCCCTTGTTCCCTGATGGACAGGGGGGAGTTTGCTTTTGGACATCAGTGCACCCTCTCCCCAGATTGCTGGCCTCCTGAATAAAACCACCTTTCCTTTCTACCAACACTCGCCTCTCGAGTATTGGCTTTCGAGCGATGAGCAGCCGGACCCGAGTTCGGTAACATCACCAGTGAGGTTCAGTCAGAGGGACAGTAGTTCAAGCAACAGATGGAGGCCCAGCGAAATAATCCAGCCAATGGCATGGTCCTCAGGGTTCTGAGGTATCAGACAATAAGGGTAGAATTTGAGAGACAATTGTAGGAGGATTTGAGAGACAAGTGTAGGAGAATTTGAAGGACTTACCATGCCTGTTGCACTGATGGGTCCTACCAGGTCACTCCAAGTGCCACCGACTATCCACTGGATCAGTCTAGAGTCGGGGCGCCTGTTGTGTGGATGGACGAGCATCTCCAGCCATTCTGAAGACCCTCCAGAGCCAGACCCTGCCTCTCAGAGCTTCTGAAACAATTCACGTCAACCCACTTCCCACCTGAACACAGACATCTTGGAGCGTAGAGCTGGATGGACTTCCTCGTTCACAGGGTGCAAACCCCCAGTTTACAGGGGAAGAGAATGAGGCCTGAGTGGGGGAAATGCTGTGGTTTATCCCATGTTGTGAAAATCCCTAATTCAGCTTTAATCCAGTGGGTCGTTCGTCCTACTTTCCACTCTGTGTTTTCGGATGTTTGGACATAAAAAATTCAGAACCACCTTTCTGTTTCTCATTCCTCTTTCACGTGAAGAAGTGTGTGTTCATCTCCTTCCTCAACAAGTTCACATGCTCTTTGGTGAATAACTCTGGGATTCACGGAGCTTAGGGCAGGTGAACTGCTGTAGCAAATAGACCGCGTGATAAAGAATCAGACACAGTAAACGTCTACTTGATGCCAGTGTAATCAGCTAGTGGGATGGGAGCAGGTACCTCTAAGTGGGCTCGGCCATCTGCACTGTACCTCTTCTGATATTCTCTAAGGGACTGCTTTATTCCAGCCCCTGGCCAGGTGAAGAGCAGGGAGGACTCCATGTGGAGGTAGTCACGGTGCCCGCACGTATCCCCTTCTGCTGTGCAGGACTCAGTCATGTGACCAGGCCCAGCTGCAAGGCAGGCTGGGAAATGGAGATGAGGTGGGCGAGCAGAAAAAGAAGGGGAGATTCACCTTGCCCAAGACCTGCAGTTTTGGCCAGGGCCCCAGGGTTTGGCATAGCGCTGGGTACATCTGTTTCTTTTGAGTCTGATTTCATTTTATTTTATTTTACTTTACTTTATTTTATTTTTTTATCGAAACATAAAAAATTTATTTCTCTGGGCACTTCCGATCCATGCAATCACTTGGGAACTCTGGTTCCTTTCCATTTCTTGCTCCACCTTCACCTTGGGTATGGCCAAAGCTGGATCACAGGGCACATCAATGCTCCAGCTCATGGGAAAGGGGAGAGAATACGGAGGAGCCTCCATCAAGACCCGGCGTCACCTCTGCTTATGTTTCACCTGTGAGAACTCAGTCCATGGCCGCACCCAGCTGTGAGGGAAGCTGGGAGTGCGCTCAACTACAGTTCAGTTATAGCTGCAGGGTGGATTTGGGGAGGGAGCTACCACTCTGGATTGCATATATTTTCCTTTGCTCCCTCATCCATCCATATATCCCCTGTAGCACCAGCCTCTTCTCTGTAGGAGTCCCTCAACCTCAGCTCTTCCTGGCTGGGTGAGCCTGACTTCTTTGTAAACCACAGGATGGTGGGAGGGGGCTTGCACCCTTGGCAAGTCACCGTTCTCCCTCCCACGTGGACATACATGAGGCTCTCTGTCCTCCCCTCATGCAGCCCCGTCTCTGGGGGTGCCGGACAGCAGGGACAGATACTATAGCTGAAATCAGCTCTCTGGGTGCTGCCCCCTGAAAGCCCGGGGCACCTCGCCCCTCACATCTGGCTCCCTTCCTGGGCTGTGTAGAGGGAGACACTCTGTTCTCCAGGGCCTCCGCTCCGCACCTGTGAACATGGACAAATTAAAAACAAAAACAAACAAAAAACTGCTTCCCAAGCACCTGGAAGGCAACCTGCTCTGTAGGCGCTCACCCACTCCCTCTGCCTGTGATAATATTTACCTGCCTGGCAGAGAGCTGTCCAGGGAATACACGTGCTCACCTGCTGATGACTTCAGAGATCCTCTAATGAAAGGCATTTGGCGGCAGAAATTAACGATGGCACGCTTCAAAGGCAAGCCAAGAGCTTGCCCTCCCCTCCATTCTGCCGGGGGCTGTTTTGATGCTGCTGGACTTTTGTTTGGATCCTCAGATCCACAGCCCTTTGTTCCTGGCACAGAGCATGCGTGCTGCTAACGGGCCTCCATGAACCCAGGTGTCCTGGGGCCCATGAGTCGGGGGGGACCCCACTTGCTCAGCTGGTGTGGGGTGTAGGATCTCCTCCGTTGTTATATTTTCAGGGGGACTCAACTTGTTGCCTTTTTTTTTTTTTTTTTTTTTACTGCAGCCTCCTGAGGAAAAGGGTAGAATTTGTTGAGACAAAAAAACACATTCCCTACAGACACTTCAAGTGGAAAGCCAAATTGTTAACTTTTTCTCCTAATTAATTCCCACTCTGAAAGAATTAAATAGAGTTCATTTTCGACTCTGTTTTGGAGTCAGGAGAGTTGATTGCAATGAGATTTATGCCAACTTCCAGTACAAATCATACTTCTTGGTATAATTACTATGCAGTGGGATGTTTATTCCTTTACTTTCTTTTTCTTTTTTTTTTCTTTACCATTCTCCTATCTTGTTTGTTAGGATATGTTTATGGCCTCACAGTACTGTGTGTGCTCAGTCAACTCCCTGGCATCCTTGGTGTTGGTTGAGTTACAGGAGTGCTTGGTGAGAAGCTTGTTGAGGGACCCAAATCTCACAGGAATAGACTGGACCCCCTTTGAGGTGGCTTGTGTCCCTAAGACCCCTTGCTGGAGTGTGTGTGTGTGTGTGTGTGTGTGCGTGTGTAAGGGTGGATTCATGGACAGTAGACACATGTAAGTTACATATACTTTAAATTGACAAATTTGATAAAATGACAAATTAATATTTCAAATTTTAAAATAGAATTCCTCTTTTATCTTTGGACTCTATTCTGCTTTGGTTTCTCTCAATACCTTTTCCTAGGAGTGGGCATCAGATGTGTGAAACAAAAGGAGTTGTTTGTATAATCTTATTGTGAGCTCCTCATAGGTACTGTAGTTTTAGTTTAAGTATGCAGGAAATATACTAATGCATTATCCTGATAAGATATTAACAAATTGAACACAAGGCTCAGGTCCTCTTTCATCATCTCCACAGCCTTTCCCCTGGGAATTCCTAGAAGGAATTGCTGTCATTACTTTGCTATGTAAATGTCTAATCTTTATATACTATATATAATATTAATAGAATATTGAAATACATATTAATATTAAGTAATATCAATATATTTAAATAAGTATTTATATATAAAGTATAAAATGTATACCTATATATACATAAATACACATACATGTTCATATATGTGTATATACACATTAGGGTACTTAGATATATAGATATAACTTTGTAGTTTTTTAGCATAAATAACATTATGCTGAGGTTTTTTTTCTCACCTTAATGCATCACCCAACAACAGGACTTGCTAACACCCGTTTGTTGACTTAGATTTGAACATATGCCTCTCATCCACGCAAACCCCTGCAGAGTGATCTATGGTGCAGAGATCCTGTAGCCTCTAAAACTGTTCCCCTATTAAGAGGTGCAAACTCCTACGTGTATAACAAGCTACAAGGATGTATCGTACAGCACAGGGAATATAGCCAATACTTTATAATAACTATAAATGGAGTGTAACCTTTCACAGTTGTGAGTCACCATACTGTACCTCTGTAACATATAATATTGTACAGCGACTGTATACTGCAGCTAAAGAAGCTGTTCCCCTATTGACAGGCATGCAGGTGGCTTTCACATTTTTGCTTTGAGCAGGGAGGCTACAATCATCACCTTGCTATATTCCCCTTCTGCTTTCATGTTGGTGTTCCTCCTGCATAGATACTGAGAAATGCAACGGCTGGGATATAAGTTACCTATATTTTAAACTGAAATTGAAAATGACAAGCATATTCCCAAGTGGTGGCAGCAACTTATAGTCCCCCCAACAGTGTATGAAAATGCATATTTTCCTTCACCTTTTATTTAAATGAAGTCTAGTTGATTTACAATGTTGTGGTAGTTTTGGGTGTACAGCACAGTGATTCATATGTATATATTTATATATTTTTTTTCAGATTCTTTTCCATTATAGGTTATTACAAAATATTGAGTATAGTTCCCTGTGCTACACAGTAGGTCCTTGTTATTTATCTGTTTTATATATAGGAGTGCGTATGTGTTCATCCCAAACTCCTAATCTGTCTCTCCCCTACCTTTCCCCTTTGGTAGCCGTAAGTTTGTTTTCTGTGTCTGTGGATCTATTTGTGGTTTTTTCTTTGTTTGTTTTGTTTTTGTTTTTGTTTTTTGCGGTACACGGGCCTCTCACTGTTGTGGCCTCTCCCGTTGCGGAGCACAGGCTCCAGACGTGCAGGCTCAGTGGCCATGGCTCATGGGCCCAGCCGCTCCACGGCATGTGGGATCTTCCCGGACTGGGGCACGAACCCGTGTCCCCCGCATCGGCAGGCGGACTCTCAACCACTGCGCCACCAGGGAAGCCTGATCTATTTGTGTTTTGTAACTAAGTTCGTTTGTCTCTCCTTTTTATTTCAGATTCCACATCTAAGTGATGTCATGTGGTATTTGTCTTCCTCTGTCTGACTTACTCCGCTCAGTATGACAATCTCTAGGTCCATCCATGTTGCTGCCAATGGCATTATTTCATTCTGTTTTTTTTTTTACAGCTGAGTAATAACATTTTTCTGATAGAATAAAAATGTAAAGCGCCTAGTGTGTTAAGGTAGAATCTGGAAAGACACATTAGCATTTGTGATTTTTTTCCAGTATTTTTTTGAGTCCATATATATACTCCTCTATATAGTCCACAGAGACATAGTAATGAAACTGACTTTTTTCTGTCAAGTTTACTGTAAATGATGATCAACATGAATGCTGCTCCCTTGGCATACGGCATATTTTGGTCAATGTATGAACAAATTTGTCTCTCTTCTTTGGAATTCTGTGACAATTTCTTTTGAATCTCTTCAGAAATTGGGGGCAGCCGTTGATCCCTTGAGGATAGATGTTTGTTGGGTTTTTTTTCGTAGACAGTCAAAAGCCATTTGGAGACAAGTCTGGCCAATGAAGTTTGTGATCGAGCTCTAGCAGCTGGGCTGGCTTCTGGTGTACACGTAATCTTATCATTGGAATCAATTTAGTTTGTCAAAACAAATCGGCCACTTTCTTTGTAGTCACACACCATCTGGGTCAGGAAAGATTGTTGTGGGCAAACGCCACGGGCATTTGCTCTTTACATTATTGTAAAAGATCGGTGATGGTTGATGTAAGGGAAAGTGGAAATTGAACAGGGTGAGCAAATATTGAACTTTATTTTGTCACAAGGAAAAAAAATGCAATCTTTTCCTCACTGAACCTATGAATCATTTGTTGGTACTTTAAGCAAAACACAGCAGCCCAGCTCACTCTGAGCAGATTGAGTTTTCATCTCTAGGGAAGGAATACGTCCTCTCTGCAGACTCTGAGCTACCAGCTAGGGGTCCCAAGTGGATATCTACCAGGTCGTTAGGTGATCTGAGGGTGCATCATTGCCTGCAGACATGCACACGTTTTCCACTGGCATCCCTTCAGGGGAAAGTCCAGCCTTTCATGGATGCTTTCCAAAGGGTTCTCAAGCGTCCTGGAAGTTCAGGTGTTGGGAGTCTTCTGCTCTTCACCCTCCCAGGTGGGCAGGTGGCTGGAAAATCCTGCTGTGCTTTGAGTTTGCATAGATGTGATGATTTCTAACACCCCTTTAATGATGGTGGGTCTTTGAAAATTGCTCAGAGCTCTTTTTAAGGAGTCTCAGAATAAAAAGATTCTGCAGGAAGGTGAAAGAAGCAGGTGTCCCACGGCTGCCAAGAGCAAGGATCCCTGGCGTTTATCCAAGCCCCTTGTCCTCAGGTACCAACTCAACTTACCTGGCTACATCTGCATCAGGGATCCGAAAGCTGTGTTTAAACCTCATCTCATCTGCTTATCCTCTCAGGAGAGGTCGGAAGGTGATGATTTTCCCTTTTCCTCACCAGTTGCCAACCAGGGCTGGTTTTACCTGTAGCTCTGCGAGGCTGTGGCTCCTCCAGCATGGCTCGAGGATTAAGGAGTGTTCCTTTTCCAAAGGAATGATGCTCGCTGTTGTTGGAGTCTGTCCACTACCTGCCCAGAGGACAGGGCCACCACCCCGCGTCAGACCTCGAGGCGGCTGATGAGTTTCCTGTAGAAGCGCCAGTTGTACAGGAGAGGCGTGTGTAGCTGGGGAGGAGAGAATACATGTAGCGCTGTGTCTCCGGGAAAGCTGCTGTCCTGGCATTCTGGAGGCAGTTTAAAGGCAGCTCAGATGGGTTTTCACAAACCTTTATTTAAAAGATCCACAGCGGATGACTGATTTTGAAAGGCAAAATCTGAAACGGGCAGTGAGTGCCCTGAGGATAAACACCTTCCCCACGATAGTTTTGAAGGGGAGCTCTGTGCAATAGGTTTTTATTTTATTTTATTTTTGTACTCCAATGGTTTACTTTAAATCCTTACCCTGTTTGGTATATTTCTACAGAATTTGATACCAGTGACCTTGTTCCTCTTTGAAGTTTGGTTCTGCCTTTGTTCCTGTGATAAGACAAGCTCTCGCCTTTTCTGCAAACTATTTCAGTTCTCTCCTTTTTGCTTCTGTGTGTTCCTGACCTTTAAACACTGGCTTCCTGGCCTTCCTGGCCTCAGTCTTGTTAATTATCTAATGTCATGTAGTCACTGTGGCTTCATCTGCTCCTTTGGCCTCATATACCACAGCCGTCATGCCGTATGTTCAGTACCAGCCCCTCACGCGAACTCGATTTCTACTTGAGAAACTCCTAACGAACATTTAGAACTGGTAGCTCCATGGCCATCTCATGCTCAGCATGTACAAGGGAAACACATCATCTGCACCTGGAAACTTTCCCGCCTTCCTATACTTCCTGTCTTGGTTAATGCTGCCCTCATACACCCAAAAGGGACAATCTAGAAGCCTAAGAATCATCCTGAAACACCACCTTCTCAACCCATAAGTGCTCAACCTTTAAGCAACAGAACACAACCAGCAATTTCTTGAATTTCACATGAAATTTCTCATGTCCATGCCTTTGTGCATGTGCTTTCCTCTTGGGAGGCTCTTCCTTCATTTCTGTACTTAACAAACTCCTACTCATCCTTCAAGACCCAGTTTCAAGGTGCTCTTTATTTTGGAGACTTTAGGCCCTCCTACCCAGAGTGAATGAACTGTTCCTTCATTTGTTTCCTTTAAAGGGTTTGCACCATATATATATATATATATATATATATATATATTTTTTTTTTTTTATCATACTTATTGAAGGCTTCTAGGCTAAGAAAATATCCTCACGAGAGCTGTAGCTGTTGTAACGAGTATGCCATATTGTAAAATGGGGAATGAGAGCAAAAGGGATGTGAGGGTAAGAGAGAAGGTGAGAAGGGTGGGGGAGAAAAGAACACACTAAGTTTGTGGCAAGAGCAAGGAAGCACCAGAGTGAAAGACGGGGCGGCAGCCCGGCTTCCCTCCTGGGTTTCAGGGTCTGAGCTGGAGAAAGCCTCCTGCTTCAGAGGCCACTTTCAGAGAGACGGGGCCCCCTTGCTCCTTCCTAGATCCTCATTTAAACCCCAGAAGGGACCAGGCCTCTCCCTGAGCCCTTGCAACTCAGTCTACTGAGGAGAATTTACTATTTGTGAATGTGTTCTGATTTCCAGATTTACTAACAAGAATTCATGTGGTCTGGAGGTGTTAAAATGTTACGAGTTTTTCTGGAAAATGTCTGTTATACTCCTCCATTATTGGCATTTCTGAAAATAGGACATTTTCTAGCGGTAACATGGTCTGAGGTCACCCAGCAGCACAAATACCCACCGGGCACACGAGGCTCCATGACCTATGCTCACCAGATGCCTGTGTTTCCTGTCAGGCTCCAGGGCCTGGGCCCCCATACCTGAGTGTGCACCCGCTCCCAGTAGACTTTGGGGACCTTAGTTGTCACCTGAGCTCCAAGAACAGTGGACCAGGTGGACTTGCATCTCCAACATTGGTGGCTCCTTCCTTGTTCACAGGTGTCGTTTCTGAGAGGTGTCTGGCCGGAGCGGGCTGTGTGAAAGCTGGCTTTGCCCTCATACCCTCCTCATTCTTCTTTTCTCTGTGTTTGTGTTTGGGGGAAGGAGTTAGCCTTTGGGTTAATTCGGACAAGAGTGTTAATAAAGATTTCTACTCTCTTTGTTTCCTTGTATGATACAGTGTTGCGTTGGTCAGCCAGGGTTTTCTTAATCTGCACCCGTGGCCTTTATCCAGGGCATCTCATAATATTTCTTTTGTAAAATCAGCTGAGGCATATACCTAACAGTGCTCCCATTAGCTCGCACATTACAACTAGCGCCAGTTTGGAATCTTGGCAGTGTTGCGGTGTCTCTGTGTCTACACCTCTCGGCGCTTAAATATTTGGGTATTTCTGTAGTTTCCCCTCGTTAACTGTCGTGGGCCTGCTTTAGTGCACAAGACACAGGCGCTAAGAGTGAAGCCCTGGCTCCAGAGTCTTGTCCTCTGTGGACAAAAATGAAATAGCCTCGATTCATCAGTCTGTGAAAAACTAAGCCAATGCACCCTTGATAGAATGTTTGTATTACTCTGGGCGATAGTAGAACCTACAGCGGCGCTGTTCATTTGGAAACGTGCTTGTTTTGGTACAAAGGATTACCTGCTTTCCTGTTGAGCTGGTGTTAATTAACTTACTTATTTTTTTGATGATATAAACTTGCTGAGGGTTCCATTCTCCATGGAGGAAAATCATACCAGACCAATTGATAAATTTTCAGACCCTTGGGGTTGGATCAGGCTTTAAAGAAGAGGGAGCTGTGAGAGAGGCTTTGGGAAGGAACCCCTTGCCTTTGTGACAGTGGATGTGACAGATGAATGAGAGTGGAATCAAAGACTTATAAAAGCATCTCCCTGGTGGTGATCAAAAGCTTCTTGTGGAGAAAATCTTTTGTGTTGTGAGGTGATAAGATTGAAAACTACACATATATCCAGGGTTCTGACATAAACCATATTCAACCGTATTCACAATTGATTTGTGTGTGTGTGTGTGTGTGTGTGTGTGTGTGTGTGTGTGTGTGGTCTGGTGTTTATGATGCAGTCAGTTTTCCTCCAAAATTTTTTAGAGAAAACAGTCATCCCCCTGGAGGCTCCCATGCACCCTCCACAGGACAAGAGGGACCTCGTTCCCCACTGCCTCTGTCCTCCCCTCTTCCCTCTGTCCCATTGCCGTTCACCCTTCATCTCTCCGTCCACCCACATCGGCCTCTGCATCTTCCCGCCCTGCTGTTCCAGTGAAGGAGAGTAATTAAGCCGATTTTTCATAGCTGACTTGTTTTTTTTTTTTGGCGGTGTGCGGGCCTCTCACTGCTGTGGCCTCTCCCGTTGTGGAGCACAGGCTCCGGACGCGCAGGCTTAGCGGCCGTGGCTCACGGGTCCAGCCGCTCCGCGACATGTGGGATCCTCCCGGACCGGGGCGCGAACCCGTGTCCCCTGCATCGGCAGGCGGACTCTCAACCACTGCGCCACCAGGGAAGCCCCATAGCTGACTTTTTAAGGGATGTGGGACTTCGGTAAAATATAACTCCTCTTAGAAGAGGTTCTAGACAAAATGAAGAAAACCTCATTTATCCCAAAGTCAGTGATCTCTGGGTCAGAAGGAGACTTCCGGGAGATCCAGTTCTCAAAGGCAAGGGGGAATATTCATCTACATGCATAACCCTGCCCTCCTGTGCTTGGAGGACACTGGTGGCTTAGGGTTTAGCGTGCCAGACCTGATGCACTTATCCTTCCTGAGAAGCACAACGTGTTACGTAATTTAGCTCTGTTTCCCTTAAGGAGATTTCCCAGCACCTTGAACCCCAGCTGCTACTAGGAGCCACTGAAGCAAGGTGCCTACTTAACAGGCCAGCAGTGGGGGTTATAGCAGAGCCCCTGGAGACCACCTGGACGCCGTTGCAGCGATGGGGCAGGGGGATGCAGGGGGATTGGCTTCACTGCACGTCTCTTCAGCTGTACCACTGGGAGCATTCCTCAGACTGGCTGAACACAGAGCGCTCCTTCAGCTGGAACACCAGCCGCTTGACCCAGAGGCCTGAGTCCCTCCCGCATTTCCCACCGCAAGCCTGTTGGCCGTCTGTGATGCTTCTTTGTGGTGTTTTATGGAATTGTTATTGTGTGTGTATGAGACAGGGTTTTAATTCTCTAACAGACTCTACATGGGCACAAGTCAAGGGCTATTAAAACTTAGGAACCAGGAATCAGAGAAGGAATGATTAATTCAGTTACAGAAATAGAAGGTGTGGCAGAAACAGCTGAGTTGTTGAGCTTCTGGTTGGGGTTCTCTGCTGGTACCAGCTCAACACCTTGAAACCAAACTCCTGGGCTTCAGAGAGTCTTGTTAATGCCACGTTGATCAAGGATCTCTAGGAATCTTGTGAGATCCCAGATAGAGGAGTTGGCCTGGTCGTGCGCTCTGCCCCGTATTCCACAGCTCTGTTGACCTAAAGGGCTGCCCCAGCACCTACAGACATTTGTTCACTCCCTACACCAGCAGCCAAGCACAAGGCTTGTCCTGTCCTCCAGCGGGGGCTGTGGGTGCATCGAGGGAGGGCAGCTCACTGGAGAGCAAATCTTCTTATTCTCTTTTTAATTTTTAAACACCTTGTGCAAAATCCTGACTTAATTCTGCATAAGAATTAAGGTGTGGGGCAAGGTTCCCCTTTCCCCATGTCCCATTCTCCTTTTGACCTTCCCCAAAGCATTCATTCTAATGTTTTTGCTGTATGTCCTTTTCTTTAAATAGGTCATTGTAAAAAATATATACCGTTGAACTTATGGGGCTCCTTTTTTTTTTTTGGCTGCGTCGGGTCTTAGTTGTGGCACACGGGATCTTCGTTGAGGCATGCGGGATCTTTCATGGTGGTGCGAGGGCTTCTCTCTACTTGTGGCATGCGGGTTTTCTGTCTCTGGTTGCAGCTCGCGGGCTCCGGGGCGCGTGGGCTCTGTAGTTGTGGCATGGGGGATCCAGAGCTCGTGGGCTCAGTAGTTGCAGCTCATGCGCTTAGTTGCCCTGCAGCACGTGGGATCTTAGTTCCCCGACCAGTGATTGAACCCGCGTTCCCTGCACTGGAAGGTGGATTCTTAACCCCTGGACCACCAGGGAAGCCCTGGGGATGATTTTTTTTTAAACATCTTTATTGGAGTATAATTGCTTTACAATGGTGTGTTAGTTTCTGCTTTATAACAAAGTGAATCAGTTATACATATACGTATGTTCCCATATCTCTTCCCTCTTGGGGTGATTTTTTTAATGATGAATTTTTTTATTGATGTGTAATTCACAAGCCACAAAATTGTTATTTTTAAAGTGTACAAAATTAAACTGGTTTTTAGTGTATTCAGAGTTGTGCAACCTACACCCTGGTCTAAGTTTAGAATATTTTATCATCTCAAGGAAGAAACCTTCTATATGTTAGTATTCATTCACCGTTCCCTGCTGCGCCTGCCCCTGGCCACCTAACATTTGCTCGTTCTGGACGTTTCCTATAAACGGAATCATGCAGTGTGTGGTCTTTGTGACTGGTTTCTTTCATCTGGAATAGTGTTCTCTGGGTTCCTCTGTGCTGTACTATGTGTTGGAGCTTCATTCCTTTTTATGACTGATTGATAATAATATCCCAGGGCATGGAAATGCCATGCATCCATGCATCAACTGTGGACATTTGGCCTCTTTCCACTTTGTGGCTCTTAGGAATAACGCTGCCCTGAGCACCTGTGTACAGGCTTTGTGCGGACACAGGTTTTCCTTTCTCTGGGATGTTCACCCAGGAGTGGGGTCGCTGTGTGATCTGGTAACTGTGTTTAACCTGCCCACCCGGAGAGGGGTATGGAAATAGGACAAGTCAGAATGACTCGAAACCCTCTGTCCTTGCTGAGGTTCAGCCGTTCTCCTTGAATCAACACTCCTTGGGTGTTGCATGCCGTTAGTTAATTTCCAGAGTTCTAAAGAGGCAGGTCTGGGCTGTTTTTGCTGCTGTTCTCATTGCTTTGATGGAGCAGTAGCTTCTTTCCACCAGCTTTGCTACGTCAGGGTGATGGGGTACAAAGTTCAGTAAGTGATACTGTGCCATAGTGCTCATTCGGGTTATTATTTTTCCTTCATTTCTTTGCTTTTGAGCTCTTATTAGTGTCGCTTCTTGAACTTTGATTCTAACTGATGCATAGTACTCCAGAGATCAACTCATTAAATTACATTATCCTCCCCAACTTTGATAGAAAAACACCCTAACTGGGGCGCTGTAGTGATGATGGTGAAATATTTTCCGTTCGTTGCACAGTAAGTTCACACTCTTTTCTTTTTCTTTTTCTTTCATCCACTTGTTTGGGCTGTCTTTATTGAGGCAAAATCTGCATTTGTTAAAACTTCCCAGTTTTCAAGTGTGATGTGATGAGTTTTGAAAAATGTATCGGGTCACGTAAACATCATCGTAATCACGATATAAAATACTTTATCACCAAAAGCAGTTCCCTTCCCCTCCCTCACAGTCAATTCCTTTCCCCACCCCTGGCCCTTGGAAATCACAGGTTTGCTTTCAATCACAACAGGTAGGTCTTTTCTAGAATCTCATGTGAATGGAATCATGGAGTATGTGTCCCTTTGTGTCTAAGCTTTTTCTCTTAGTAAAAAGCTTCTGAGATTCAGCAGTATTGTAGAATCTCTCTGTAGTTACTTCCTTTTTATTATTATGTAGAATTCTTTTGCGTGGACATAGCTCTCTTTGTTTATCCTCTCAACAGTTGAAGGGCATTTGGGTTCCTTCCTGCTTGGAGCTATTTTGAATAAAGATATAAACGTTCATGTACAGGTAATTTTGTGAACATAAGTTTTCGTTTCTTTTGGGAAAATATCTAGGAGTAGAACTGCTGGTCATCCAATAAGTACATGTTTAACTTTGTAAGAAACTGGCATACGGTGGGTAATGGTTTTGTGAATTTGTTTGCCATCTGTAACTTCTTTGACAAAGGGGCGGTGCAGAGCCTTTGCTAATTTATTATTAGGCTGTTTGCCTTCATGTTATTGAATTTCTAAATATGTATTGTTAAATAACTATTTTGTAAATCGTTTCTTCCAGCATGTGGCTTGGTTTAATTTTCTTAACAGTCTTAGTAGTGTCTTTTGAAGAGTAAAGTCTTTTAATTTTGATGAAGTCTAATTAATCAAATTTTTTCTTTTATGATTTTGCTTTTCATGTCCTATTTGAGAAACTGTTGTCTCATCCAAGGGCAGTAAATTGTTTTCCTATGTCTGTTCCTGGATATTTTATTGTTTTCTTACATTTAGTTCTGTAATCCATTTCATGTTAAACTTTGTAAGTGGTGTGAAATAACGTTGTAGGATCTTGTGTGTGTGTGTGTGTGTGTATACTGCGTTGTTTTAACGCAGTATATTGAAATGAAGATCGTTTCCCCATTGAGTTGCCTTTACTTGCACCTTTGTTGAAAATCAATTAGCTATATGTATATGGGTCTATTTCTGGACTCTTTCTTCTCTTCTCTTGGTCTATTTGACTTCCTTTACACCATTATTGCACAATCTTGATTACGGTAGCTTTAGTAAAAAGTCTTAAAATCAGTTAGTTTAAGTCGTAGGATTTTCTTCCGCTTTAACATTGTTTTGGCTATTCTAGGTTTTTTGCATTTCAATATAAATTTTAAAATGAGCTTGTCAGTTTGTATAGAAAATCCATCTGGGTATTGATTGGGATTGCATTGACTCTGTCGATCAGTTTTGGGAGAATTGACATGTCAGTAATGTTGAGTCTACTAATATATATGCATGTTCATCTCTCCACAAATTTAAGTCTTTTCAAATTCCTCTCTACTGCGTTTTATACCTTTCAGTTTAAAAGTATTACACATTTTTAAAGTTCACTCCTTCATTTATATTTTTAATAATATTTTAAATGTTTTTTAAGTTTTAAAATTCAATTTCAACTCCAATGTTCACTGTTATTGTATAGAAATATAATTTATTTTTGTACACTGACCTTTTGTCAAACAACCTTGATAAACTGACTCATTAATTTTAGTAGCTTTTCCATAGATTTTTTTTTTCTTTAGGATTTTCTACATAGGTGATCATATCATGTACAAACAAAGCCAGTTTGACTTACTACTTTCCAATTTGTATAGCTTTCATTTCTTTTTCCTGCCTTATTACATTGGCTGGGACTGCCAGTGCAATGGTGAATAAAAGTGTGAGAGATGAAATCCTTGCTTGGTTCTTGATCTTAGTTGGGGGAAGTGTTCAGCCTTTAACTGTTAAGTATAATGTTACCTGTGGCTTTTTCTTAGGTGCTTTTTATCAGGCTATGGAAGTTCCCAGATTATGGAAGTTGCCATAACCTCCCTCTTGGCACTCGTTTACCTGCACTGCACATATTTTGACACGGGATTTTTTTGTTCAGTTCACAGTCACACCTGTATGCAGATAAATACTCAGTGAAAGGCTCCAGGGGACACAGCTGCAGGTCTGACTGTGAAGCTCTTTCCTTTACCGTCCTCTGCTCCAAAAATTCCAGCTCCATTGGCCTCCTTGAGCTCTAGACTCTGTGTCTTCAACTCATGAGACTGCCAGGTGTCATGTCAGTCTGCCTTCTTATGTTAAGGCCTGGGAACTTTCTCCAGGCTGTGATCTGGGGCGTTTGTTAGTTCATCTGTTTGTTTCACATCTTTCAGGGATTACTCTCTTCTACTGCCTATTGTCTAAAGTCTACAAAACACATTACTTCTTGTGTTTTTCCAATTTTATAGTTGTAGGAAGGAGAGTAAATCCGTTCCCTGTTTTTCCATATGGCCAGAAGCAGAAGTCTATAAGTTTGCTCGTGACATCCTTAAAGTCTGAATTTGATCTTGGGTCTGTGATTTCAAGTAGGAAGCTTGAATGAGACAGAAACTTCCAGAAATAGATTTTCTCTAAGAGAAGTAAAGATCAGCAATGACAAGACACGTGTCCAACACGAGAAAACTACTCTGGCATTCGTTGTTCTTCATAATGTATTAGATTGGCCTAGGGAGGATCTAGAAAGATACAGATGGCCTGTCCTACCCCAGACCTGCATGTGGGGCCTGGGTGTCAGTATTTTATAAAGGCTACTCCAGTGAATCTAAGGTACAACTAGTGTGAGAACCACTGTGCTGACCCCATTAAGGTGATTCTGACCTTTCTTGTAGGAGATAACCAAGACGGCTGTGCATAGGCTTCCCAGGTGCAAGTCCGTATGAACTGAAGGTCAGGCACACCTCGTTTTATGGCACTTTGCAGACACAAATCGAACGTTTGTGGCAACCCTTCCTGGAGCGATTCTATCAGCACCATTTTTCCAATAGCATTTGCTCACCTTGCGTCTCTGTGCCACCTTTTGGTAATTCTCACAATATTTCAAACTTTTTCATGCTTATTACATTTGTTATGGTGATCTGTGATCAGTTATCTTCTCTCTTAATTTTTTTTATTGTGGTAAAGTCACATCATGTAAAACACACTACTGTAACCCTGTGTAACAGCACCGTTCAGCGGCACTAGGCACAGTCAGGTTGTTGTGTGACTCGCCCCATCGTCCACCTCCCGAATTTCTCACCTTCCTAAACTGAAACTCTGTCCCCGTGAAACACTAACTCCCCACTCCCCCTCCCCACCCCCCCACCCCCCGGCCCCTGACATAGACCAACGTACTTTCTGACTCTATGATGTGACTCTTCTAGGTACCTTGTATAAGTGGAAAGTGATCAGTGATCTTTGATGTTACCACTGCAAAAAGTTACGACTCGCCAAAGGGTCAGATGATGGCTAGCATTGTTTTTACAATAAAGTATTGTTAATGAAGGTAGGCACATTTTTTTAGACATAAGGCCACTGTACACATAATTGACTACAGTATAGTGGAAACATAACTTTTTTATGCACCAGGAAACCAAAATTTTGTGAGACTCAATTTATTGCAATATTTACCTTATTGCTGTGGTTTGGAACCCAACCTGCAATTTCTCTGAGGTCTGAGGTCTGTCTGTAATGTAGGCGGCACGATGTGGGAATACATGACTCCTCGTACCTTCAGATTGCTGGAATTATTCTGCGGAGTTGAGGGGCAGAAGGCATTGACCTCCCTCTGTGGTACAATAGTAGTTGGAAAGTTTCTCTGAATATGTGCTGGATATGGTGAGGATGGTAGAGCAGTGCCCTGTGATCTTACGCTGGAATATTAAGGCACGCGCTTGCTACTTTGTAAATTGCAACTGGCCTCATGTACGGATTTGATCGGGACATTTAACGTCTCTTATCCTCTGTACTGTTGTAGTATTCCCCTGTGGAAAATGGTCTACTTCTGTTATCTTTCAAGACTTAGTGAGGCTTAAATAAAATACACCAAGTGAAAGCATTTAGGAATTGATAAAAGGGGGGAAACTACAAATCTATTCAGTATGTTGTATGTTCTTTAATAAAGTACTGTGGGGCTTCCCTGGTGGCGCAGTGGTTGAGAGTCCGCCTGCCGATGCAGGGGACGCGGGTTCGTGCCCCGGTCCGGGAAGATCCCACGTGCCGCGGAGCGTCTGGGCCAGTGGGCCATGGCCGCCGAGCCTGCGCGTCCGGAGCCTGTGCTTCGCAACGGGAGAAGCCACAACAGTGAGAGGTCCGCGTACCGCAAAAAAAAATAAATTAATTAATTAAAAAAAAATAAAGTACTGTGAATTATAGCAAAAGTGGGATAGATGTAATGGTGCCTTCAGAAATTAGGCCTTGTACAAGTTTCAGATTTTTTTTAATGATGATGCTGTAAAGAAAAACCATGGACAATAACATGGGTAGGGTTTTCTACTTTACAGTTATTTGCATTTTATTCCCTCAATCTTTCTATAGGACCGAATCCCCTTGGCTTTTCTCCTTCACGTGCAGAATCAGGTTCTGCTGTGGGATTTTGTGGCGTGGCTGGAAATACTTACAGCTCATGAAAATCTTAGAAGGATTAAGCCAGTGCTCTGACCTGCATCAAGCAATCCTTTCTAAACATTCAGTAAAATTTAGCCAAGTAGGCGTAATCTAAAATGAACTCTGTGAAAGTCCCATGAACACAATTGGGAAGAAACTTCTGTGCAGCTCCCATGCATTTTCTGCTTCCCATTATATTACAGAGCACTTAAGTCAACTGAAAGATGAAATAAATCCTGTGAATCCATCCCTAGTCCTGGACCAGGCAATAGAGCTGGAAGTCTGGTGGGAAGTCTGGCACTTGTCATCATGATGGCTCCAGGGGAAGGGGAGAGATGGGCCCTTGGCTTCTGACGGGTCACCCAGACAGGTCTCAGGGATGGTGGATATGCTGTGGTTGCGTGTAGGTGTCTGTGTATGTATGTGCATGTGTGTGTACGTGTATAGTGGTAGGTGGTCCAGTCTCTTCTCTTACTGTTCCAGCTGGAATGGCCGTGGTTGTTCACCTTTTCTGAGAATTCTTCCCGGTGGTTCATGGCAGAGCTTCGGCCGCGGAGCATTTATTGTCTACATGAAAAAGAGTAGCTTGAGTTTGGGGCCATGTTCACTTATTACTCATGAGCTTTGAGGCTGGCCTCGGTCTACATTTGTTTCTAGAGACGAGGCTTCTCAGGCAAAGCTGGCATATCTTCGTTTCGGTGACTTTGACAGTTTCATTCCCACTGGGGCTCATCCCGCCCCGTTAGTCCTGTACACGACCATCAGGTGGGCGTGTCACTGACAAAGTCCTCAGAAGGTGGCCTTGCCTGTGCTGGTCCGGTAGTCTGGAAGGGATCGGGCACCCTGGAGCTTGATCAGCCTTCAGACCGTAAGTCTGCCCACCTTCGAGCAATCCCTGGGCTTTTTCTGTCCCGGGCCAAATGCCAGGCCTCGATTGGACCATAGTGAAAGGCCACAGCTTCGCAGGTGTTGCAGGTAAGTCATGGCACCTTTCACAATAGGCTTTCTCATAACGGGGTTAGTTCAAGGCCGTAGCTGATGGCAGGTGTGTTCACGTTGCGTTGTGGTGCACACTCCCTGGTTTGCTCAGGTGAAAGCAGGACCGTAGGGCTTAGTGTTCTTAAAGATTCAGTTCCTAGAGAAGGAGATATTTTAACTCACCGTTTCCTCCTTGGTGATCCCCACATCATCCCAATAAAGGAGAAAGCTGAGATGGTTTCTAAGAGCCCCTCAGCTTTCAGAGTCTACAACACATTTCCTGGTTCAGAATCAGAAATATATGGGAGTGTGTGAAATGTGGAAGAAGCAGAGGGGACCTGAGGACACACTCACACACAAACACACACACGCACGCACACACACACATGCACACACACCCGAGAGTGTTCAGATACACTGAAGCAAGAAGGTACTCCTTTCTTGTAACTCTTTCCTCTTGTCCCCAGGGCTCACTTATTCCAGTTCTCTGCCCTGAGGGTCGGTGGTAAAGTGCTTGAATATTATGTCCTTTGCTTTACATCTAGTCTCATTTTGGGGGCATTTGGTTGACGCTTGACGTCAAGGACCCTGAGGTCCGAGAGACAGCCGTCTGAAGCAAAGCGTGGGCTGTGTACTTGGGGTTCAGTAGAGGGAACAAGCTGAGTGCAGGTGCCCAGCCCCTGGCAGGACTCCACTAAGCTACCACTGCAGAATCTCTTTATTGTTGGAGGTGAAGCCGATCCTTTCTAATGTACTGGCCCCTGGACCGTGTCCACGTGCAGACTCACATTTGGGCTAAGACATTTGAACAGACGCTTAATACCTCCTATGTGCCAGACCCAGAGGAAGCATGGGGTCACCCCCAGGCACCAACCCAGGTCCACGGTCCAAAACAGGAAACATGTTAGAACTGGAGAATCTGGGCACACATCCAAGTGAAGAAAATGTAGCAGAAGAAAGAGCCACTGTGGGAACACAAGGATTCTTAGATTTAGAGGAGAATTCACTTATGAAAGGGGTCATCCATGAGACCACCCTTACGCACACGTTTTGAGGCTAGATCATTGGAAATAGGACCAAAAAAGCCCCACAAAGTGCCTGGGAACTTTAGCCTCTCGAGACTTTTAAAAGTCTCTAGTAGAGAAATTTTACTAAAAGGTTATCTTTCAGGAAAATCGGGTTCATTTTACCCAGAGACCTTGCAAGTTTCAGAGGAATGTCTTCTTGTTATGGGCCTGCAGGGAATTAAGGCAGCTTGAACTGAAAGAGGAAATATGGTACATTTTCTAAACAATTCTGTGACTATAGTTCTATTTCTTTACTTGACAAAGCAAGTCCTACCTAAAGCTTCCTCTTAAGGCCTTGGTTAAAATAAGAGTTTTCTTACAATTTTGTCTCAACATGAAAATGGTGAAAACAAGCCGTAGAAGTCAAGATAATAGCATTCTTGAAATCTCTACTGCATATCCTGTAAGAATGATGAAAGCAGTATAAGCATAGAAATGAATAGTGGAGGGCTTCCCTGGTGGCGCAGTGGTTGAGAGTCCACCTGCCGATGCAGGGGACGCGGGTTCGTGCCCCGGTCCGGGAAGATCCCACATGCAACGGAGCGGCTGGGTCCGTGAGCCATGGCCGCTGAGCCTGCGCGTCCAGAGGCTGTGCTCCGCAACGGGAGAGGCCACAACAGTGAGAGGCCCGCGTACTGCAAAAAAAAAAAAGAAATGAATAGTGGAGGCTTAGAAGTCAAAATGTCTGACGTCAAATAATGGCTCTACCACTCACCAGCTGTGTGATCTGGGGCAATGAACACAGCCTTTCTTAGCCTCAGTCTTTTCATCTATAAAGTGGGGAAATAATACAATCTACTTCACTGAGATGTTATGAGAATTAAGTGAGTTAATACTTGACAAGCTATGAGTACCCAGCACACAGAAACTTTTCAGTAAATTTCCATGACTGTTATTCTTGGTTTTGTTATTTATTATTTCGGCCTACAACGTGCAAGATGTTGGAAGGTGCTTGGACTTGGAGTGGGAGCCCTGGCGGCAGGTGAGCCCCAAACGTGAACAAGTCAAGACCGGAGTCAATCTGTTTTTTTTTAATTGAAGTACAGTTGATTTACAATATCATGTTAGTCTCAGGTGTACAGCAAAGTGATTCAGTTATACATATACGTATAAATAGATTTTTTTCTTCTTCAGATTCCCTTCCCTTATAGGTTATTACAAAGTCCTGAGCAGAGTTCCCTGTGCTATACAGTAGGTCCTTGGACCCAGTGTCAGTCTTTCAAAGGAAAGAGAAGCCCAGATCCTGAGGTTAAGGAAGAGAGTGCAGGAGAGGAACGACATTTAGGGCCTACAGGTTCTCAAGTGCGAAATATGAAGGTATCTGAGCCAGCTGTTTGCATCCTTTGGGAGACATTTTTCTAAAACACAGTAATGACGAAACCTGATCTTACCAACAGTAACATCAAAGACCAGTTCATTCCACTTTGCCAACAGCAGACCGTGGTTGAAAGCTAGGTTTCCTGTGGCATCTAAGTCTTATTATCCCTTCAGGGATGCAGAAGTAATCATGCAGATACTTTGGTAAAAGTGCACTCGTACTCTGAAACACTGATAATGGAAAATGCAATTCATTAAAAACAGCGAGAACTTCAAATTCAATCGAAATATATCTTAGAAATAATTGTGTAGTGAAAGTAAAAGATCTGATATTTAACCCAGTGAGGAGAAACGATGTTCACGGAAAATGCAAAAACATTGTCAACATTTTCAAAAGCTTAGCTGCCTGGAAATAAATGATGACGGAGACTCAGAACATGATACATAAGGGCAGGAGGGGGACACAGCACAAAGGCAGCCATGGGGGCTTTACTGCTGGACTTAGAAGTGCAGTGTCGGGTGAGGCAGGGCGTGCTCATAGCATCACACAGAGATGGAAGGGCCATCAGCCTGTGAGCCGGGACCCCTGACCCGAGCCTTTCCCAGCCTTTCACTTCCACCGCACTCCTACCCAGTCTTGGCGGCTTCTGTTTTTTTTTTTTTCCTTTTTCATGACACCAATGCGCCTTAAATTCAGAAATCTTCCAGTTTCCTTTCTTTTTCCTCTCTGCCCCCATCCTCCTCGTGCGCTAAGCTTAAGTGGTAGCACCACATCCTCAGACGGCACCACGATGCTCTCATCACAGGCTGAACCACAGTCACACATTCGTGCAAGGGGTGCTGGGAAATGTGGTCCTGGGCTGAGAACGTGCAGACTTGTTATAGGGATGAAAGCCAGCATCTCAGCCACGGTCCGGACTGTCCTGTTATATCACCTGTACTGTCATAGCTCCTGTGTGCATCCATCCCTAGGTTATCAGCTCCTTGAGGTAAGTGCTGTCACTTGTTCATCTCTGCTTTTCCAGCATCATTTCTTACCCATCTTTTGCGCCCACACACAGTTTACGGCTACAGTTTTGGCCAAGACATTAGATCTCTCTGAATATCATTTTGCACAGCAAATTTGCGGTTATATCAGGGTTAAAAACTGGGTCTCCTAATTCTTGGGTCAGAGCCGTTATCTTCTTATGTCTGTTGTTATTATCTGATCTATAGAGTAATTTAAGAATTCAAGAAATCTTTCTAACAGGGTGCTTCCTTCTGCATTTTCCAAGGAGATCTTAGGAAACACTCTTTCTAGAACAACATATCTAGGTAATATGAGCAGAAGTCAAACCAAAAATCAAGGCAGGTGGGGGGATGGAGAGGGAGGTGTCCCCAGCATATGTCACTGCTGCCCTTGCCAGCCTGGAGCCCCGAGTAGCATTCTGAACTGCTTGTGCAGAGGCTGCCTGCGAGCAGGCGCAGCTGTAGGGGATCATCTTCCTCGTCTTTCTACTGCAGCAAAATGAACAGTATGGGAAAACCGACTCTCATTCCATTGACGTTTGCGTCTGCATCCTGATTTAGGAAAGGGACCGATGGACGAAAGTACAGAGCGCCGATGCATTCACTGTTTATATCTTGTTCTTCCATGAATCTCCCCATGAGGACTTTTTTAAAAAAGTTCAAGCTCTCTTAATGTAAGCTTTTTAGATGTAGCTCTGAGTTCTGATTTTATTTTTGGCTTCTGTGACACTCTACCCTGAAGAGCAAAGTTGTGATAGGCATTGAGGAAGTTTGAGTGGTAACTGATACAAATGAACTTATTTACGAAACAGAAACAGATTCACAGACATAGAAAACAAACTTCTGGTTACCAAAGGGGAAAGCGGTGGGAGGGATTAACTAGGAGGTTGGGATTAACAGATACACACCACTGTATATAAAATAAACAACAAGGACCTACTGTAGAGCACAGGGAACTATATTCAATATCTTGTAATAACCTACAATGGAGAAGAATATGAAAAAGAATATATGTGTGTGTGTGTATATATATATTTTGTTTATTTGTTTTTGTTTTTGTTTGCGGTACGCGGGCTTCTCACTGTTGTGGCCTCTCCCGTTGCGGAGCACAGGCTCCGGACGCACAGGCTCAGCGGCCATGGCTCACGGGCCCAGCCGCTCCGCGGCATGTGGGATCCTCCCGGACCGGGGCACGAACCCGCGTCCCCTGCATCGGCAGGTGGGCTCTCAACCACTGCGCCACCAGGGAAGCCCTATATATATATATATTTGAATCACTTTGCTGTACACCTGAAACTAACACAACATTGTAAATCAACTGTAGTTCAATTAAAAAAAAAAAGTTTGAGTGGTTCATCTCTGAGGCTCCTCTCTGGCATCAGTCCTGGTGGCTGTGAGGAATGAACACTTGATCTGTGCACATTCAGAGCGATGGGAAGATTTTAATCAATTTGAAATGATCTCTCGTTCATGTTCATTCTATGGACCTTTACTGAACGCCCACTTCCTGCCACTCCCCGTATTATGGGGAGGAGAGAGATTCAGGAGACGCGTCTACATTGTGTGACCGATGCTTGTGGGGACATTAGTGTCCTTCTCACAAGCGTCTAGACCCCACTCTTACAGGCCAGGAGGATATGATGGGTCCCTTTATCCTGGGGCTGAAGATGGGCTGAGGACAGGAAGGGAGCGCTGGGGTTGTGTCATGCTGTTTTTTAAATTTACTTTTGCACTCAAGAGATGATTTTGATTCACTAAATCCAGTGGGGAAACTGGACATTCCGTATTCCAGTAGAGATGGAATAATTGAGCAGGATAACAGAGAGTAAAGAGACAATACAACATTTCAGGGAATAAGTAGTTTCTTAGACATGGCATTTGACAATTTGGGAATTGGGGTGGATGGAAAAATGAACTTTTCATGTTGCTCTGATGTTGGTGAAATTGGGATTCTAGAACAATGTACATTACTGCAAGTATCTGAGTATGAAAATCCTTTATTTCGAGTCCATAGTTGTCCTTTGAGGAAAAATCTTTGAGGAAGAGAAAAACAAAAGACCTTAACCTTAAAGCCATCTAAACTGTAGCCGTGTCTTACTTCTAGGCACCTGATTAACCATTAAGGTAAATACTAACTTCTCTTTCAAAACAAACACTCAATAAATACATTGTTTAGAAACTCTCCAAAGAGAGAAAGTGGGAGAAGAGTCCCCAGTTCCACTGGTTCCACTTTCTGGTGTTTGACCAGCAGCCCTTCGGCTGAAAATCTAAATCCGGTTCTTCTCTTTCTCATTCCCCTTTGGAAGTGAAAACTGCGTATCGGTTTGTCACTCTTTAAAGACGTCTTCATGCAAAATAATTGCCTTTGAACTGATTGCATGCAATCATGTCTTCCTCAGTGCCTTTGGTCTCCTTGTCTAAGTAGAGAAATAAGTAATCGTACTAATTTTTTATGGCTTCCTCTGAACTTCCTCCAACATCTGTTCATCCTACTGGCCCCGAACTGGACTTGACGTGTTTAATTAAGGTGTGATCCAGCCAGACATTTGCTTAGATCTTACAGACCTGAAAAAGTACCCTTAAGAAAAGATTAGGCAAATAGAAAGAAGTTAACCCCCATGTCTCAGTCCACACATGAAAGGACTCATTAGATGGTCACAGCCAGAGCCAGGAGCAGAGAAGCACAGAAATCACGCTGGGATTGAGTGCAATCAGAAGCGGCACACTGAATTCAGCTTTCAGCCAGAATCACTGGTGAACTTTTCCTTTAAAATCCTTCACGTTCTTGACTTTGCAGGCGTTTATGCTAAAACTATCGTAGATGATTTAAATTTCAGCAAGAAATGCCATTGACTTCTTCTGAGGCAAACTGGCCAGGCCGTATGTAAGTTTGGGGGCAAGTAGCATTCATGTGACACGTTTCTCTTTATGCTGCCTGACACAGGGCTGGGCTCATAAAGTGGGTGCTCAGAAAGTTTAAGTCGAATCATTTCATTTGAATGACGCTTTAGAAAAAGTCAAGAAAAACAAAGACGTGCTTATAAAATAAGTCTGCAGTCCAGTCACATTGGCCCCGAGTAAGTTTTGTTTGGTTCGGTTTGGTTTGTTGAATATTTAGGCAGGCAAAGTTAGTTAGGAAGTGAGCATATATTTTTTATTTGTTTAGATGTCGTTTATCGTTTGGTAAAAGTTGTGAGGCACCAAGATGTCAGATTTCATACCTTTGAGTTTTCATGGATCTCCCCTGCTGATTCTTTCATGATTAGAAGGGAACACTCTCAAAGGCAAGCGGCAGATTGTACTAAACATTGTTTGAAAAAGCTTTCCATTCATGCACTGCTCAACCGAAGGAGACTCCTGGTATAGTTACTGTGGGTTCGATGCCTTTTCATTACGATGAGTTGCCAGCTATTGGTCCCCCTCTGTGAACTGAGCAGATTTAAAAAATCATCCCGAAGTAGGTGTGTTTCATGTAGTCTGAGAACAAAACTCCTCTTGGAAGCTTATCCCCCCTCCTGGGGGAAGAGGTGAGGAAAGATTGCCAATCCAGTCTGCAGAGAAGTGACTTCTTGGTAATTAACACATAGAATTAACAGACACGAGAAGGAATGAAGCCGGACCATCTTTTTTTTTTTTTTTTTTTTTGCCCTTAGAAAACTAAACTAAATGTCAGTCACATTCCATCTCTGTTGTACTTGATAGCTTCCTCTCCGGACCCCAGAACAGTGAAATTGGTCCAGGAGCAGTTGCTGGGTGGAGCAGTGCATGATGTGAGCACTGACCTTCCTTCCAGGGGTGAGTTGTCATCGCAGGGCTGGCAGTCAGTCCTGAAGCCCTGCGCCTGGGGACGACAGGCAGGACTTTCTTCATCTGTCTCCTCTTGGTACCATTGATTTGTTGTCTGATTTCAATACAGAGTTCGATCTGCAGGTGTGTAAGTGCAGCCTAAATAAAACTGTTTCCTCCTTCGGAGCCAAGGCGCCTCCGGCTGGGAAGCTGCTGTAATTTACGAGGACCCAGGCAGCAGCATCCACGGGGCGGCGCTCTGTCACCAGCCAGTATGGACTTGGTCCCAGGGATGAGCTTGGAGGGAAGTAGAGGCAGGGGGAGACAGGATGCCAGATGGAACGAACTGGGGCATGGGGACCTGAACCCTGGAAACCAATGCCAAAGCACATGCAGAGCCTCTCAGCAACGCCTCTCCTTGTCCCCAGAGAATGCCTGAGAGCGAGGGTGGGATTTTTCTCGGTGAATTTCATCTCAGGTGGGTGTTTTTTCCCCTGATGGAGGAGGGAGGGCATGGAAGGGTGAGGCATCAAGCCGAGGGTGACGAGAAGCTGGCGGCCTTTGCTTCGCTTGCTGGCCAGGAGGGCTGATGGTGCCGGAGTGGGTGCGTCGGAGCCGCTCCTGGGGTCTGCATGCCAGCAAGGTGAGCAGACAGGGACGTGGCCACCACGTCCCTCCTGATCGCAGCCCATCACACAGTGGATACCACTGTGTCCTCTGGCTTTCCCGGTGCACCGGTAAGCGCTCTGTCTGTGGCAGTGTGTGTGAAGGGGAAGAGGTGGGCAATTTTTACCTGTATTCATTTGGAAGGAGAGTTGGGGCTGACACTTTTGGTTGTCTCCTAGATTCTGACGTCAGCCACCCTGTCTCCAAACTTGAATGTCACCCAGACCGCTGAGGAGGGCACAGGGGATGCCCTCGCTGGGGGAGCCCAGGGTGGCCCAGCAGGAAGGGGAGCTGGGAGCTCAGGTCTGGTCACTTGCTCGCAGGGATGGGCAGGTGCCCAGGAGTGGGAGTGCTTCTTCAGGCGGGTGGGAAATCAGAGGAATGAGGAATTATGGAGATTCCAGCGATAAGTTGGAGGAATAAATGAATGCCGGAAATGCAGTTTCTGTGAACTCCAAATTACCATGGAGACTGCATTGCTTTCCCAAGGCTTGAAAGTGAGGAGACAGCGAAAGGTGCAGAGAGCGTGACGTATGGAAAGCTGTGGGGTGGAGAGTGATGGGAGATGAATCACTCAATTCATTAAAGAGGGATTTCTTGGCACAGAAAAACGAAATCAGCGTTTTACCCTGGTGGGGGAATTGGTGTGTGTTTCCTGAGGTATACCCTCCCTTCCCTGTCACAGAGACCGACAGCCAGAGGCTCACAGCGGACGAGGTGGGGCGCGAAGGGGCGTTGAGCGGTGGCATGACGGGGTGCTCTGGTGCCCAGCGCTGTGTGAGTGTGTGTGCGTGAGTGTGTGTGTTTATAAGTGTGTGAGTGTGTAAGTGTCAATGTGCGTACCTGTGTGAGAGTGCGTAGGTGTGAAAGCTCATGTGAGCGTGTGTGTGTGTGCGCGCGCACGTGCAGGGCCAGTGGGGCATTTGAGGCAGTGGGATGGAGGGGCTCCTTCCAGGAGCAGGCCCTGGTCAGCCTGGTCTTCACCTTGCCCGGGGCTCAGGAGGAGGGGCCGGCCGGCTGGGGCCCCTCCCAGTGCCCGCCCCTACAGCCCCGCCCACGGATGGCCCTGCCCATAAATGACCCCGCCCACTGCCCACTCCCTCCCTGACAGCCCCGCCCAGCACCCGGCCAGCTGCACCAGCCCAAGAGTCTTGTCCCTGGCTGCGTGGCTGACCCCTGTACCCCTGAGGGATCCTTCCCAGAGAAGTCACCAGAGCTAAGAGGAGAACAATTTAAACTCTGAAAAGGACATTTCTTCTCCTGCTCCCTTTGCCCAGAGACTTGCAGTCACTTCCAACATGCAGCTGGAGAAACGCGAGGCGTTCGGTGTGGGACTGTGCAGGGGGGAGAGGGCTCAGACTGGCATGATGTTTGTTTGTTTGCGTTTAGTACCAGTTCTTATCGCTTGGGAAACGTGGGGTGACTTTCAAGAATAGGCTGCATTCCTCACCTGCCTCTGAGTATCCTCTCCGGGAGTAGTCCAGGCTCAAGGTCAAAGACAGGACAATTCCCATTGCTTTGAAGGATGGCGTTGTTGCCACAGGTCAGGGACAGGATCCAGTGACTGTCTCTAGGTTTTGCCCTAGAATTACAGGGTCAGAGCCTTAGAGAAGAGTGGGCAACCTGTCTACATTTAACACGTAACTTTATTTTATTTATTTATTTTTGAGGGGAAATCCTTTTTTTTTTCTTTTTTCCAGCTTTATTGAGATATAATTGACATGTAACATGGTGTCAGTTTAAGGAGTGTAATGTGATGCTTAGATACGCAAATATATATTGCCAAATGATTGCCACAGTAGGGTTAAGACCTCCATCACCTCACATAATTACCAGTTCTTCTTTAACACATAATTTTAAAGCTCACTGAAGCAAACAGGAGGAAGGAAAGACTTCCAGGTTTACTGGGCTTTGGAAAGATAGTATCTGGGTCCCATTTTAGGATTTTCCCGTTGTTTGCTGAAAGCGGATTCAAATTTTATGTCCCCTCTGGGTTGTAAGTGTCGAGAATGGTTTTGGGTACAAAATGTCAGGATGCAAAGCCCACAAAGAATGTGCGACAGTCATTATAGTGACAGGTAAAAGGATTCTCTGGAAGGCTGAGGAAGGATATGGGTGCTTGCAAACCGCGACGTCTAGAAGAGAAGCCTGCTGCCAACCCGCAGGCACCCGGAGCAGACAAGCAGTGGGGGGAGAGGGGTAGGGAAGAAAAGAGCACATGTGGATTTTGGGGGAAAAGATTAAACTCACTGCTTTTAGAGGAGAGCATTGTGATGACCCTTATCTGCCTTTTCCGTTTGGGAATCAACTATTTTAAAATACCTGTGTTTATGTTAGAGTGATCTTTTTGGTGTCTTTTTATCTCTTAAAAAGGAAAACTTCCAGTTCCTACTTGTGTTTTCCTGAATTCAATAGTTTACATTTTCGGAGCAAAGTAAACATTCAAGGAAAGCTACAAAATTTCCTCTGTAAGTTTTTAGTACCTATTCTAATAATAAAAATTAGTTCATTTGCAGTTAACACGAATGTTAATTTTTTTTTTAAAAAAAAGGAGATTTGGTTTTCCACAGCCGTGATATTTAGAGTCTTCTTTCCTGGGTTAGACTAATGTACATTTACTTAGAGCCTCTGGGCTCTAGCTGCACCTAACTTTACATCATTATTTCACCCAAGCCTGTAAGTGCTCATTCAGTGCCCATGGAACCTGTTTTGAGGACACAGCCCCACCGAGTCATTCACTGCCTATCAGACAGCAGTCTGTGCAGGACACACTGACTCCACCCACTCGAGTTCCAGAAGGTTTTATTAACCTCCCAGCCCTAGAGCTCCAGCATCACACCCTCTGTCCATCTCCTTCCCTGTCTTCTTTCTCTCTCTTTCATTTCATGCATGTATACACGGCAGGGGGTTCAAAGGTGTTGATTCAATGAACAGACGAACGAATGTTTGCTGAAGCAACGGATCCAGCACCAGGATTGCACCTGTCATCTTCCAGACACACCTTTAGGCTGTCTTTCTTTGACTTCTTCAAGGCTGACACAGATATTTATTGAAACTTTATTTCACCTGAATCAGAAATACCGTGTGGGATTGATCGGCCCAGAGCCCACAGTGCCTTAGGAGATTCTGCATCCTAGATTCTTAAAGCTCTGTTCCTGACTTATACTTCTGCGATGTATCAGCCTTAGCAGCAAATCACAGCAAACCACACCTGGTTACCGTCTAAACTCGAAGTTGTTAACTTTGCAGAGTGTGTGTGTACACGAGGGCATGCTCCTCTTTTCCACCCACCCAACACCCTCCCCGTACGCCTCACTTCATCCTCGAGAGCGTACAGGCGATGGGACAACTGAGGATGGAAGAAAATTGTGTGTGTGGCCTCTGAGTCAGATCACCTCAATAATCTCATTCATCCATTGCATTCTTCTACCCTTCCTTGTGTAGGGCTGCAGATGGCATTATTTCATTCTTTTTTATGGCTCGTATTCCACTGTATATATGTAACACATCTCCTTTATCCATTCATCTATCAATGGCCATTTAGGTTGTTTCCATGTCTTGGCTATTGTGAATAGTGCTGCTATGAACTTTGGGGTGCGTGCGTCTTTTTGAATTGTAGTCTTATCCAGATATATGCCCAGGAGTGGGATTGCTGGATCATATGACAACTCTATTTTTAGTTTTTTGAGGAACCTCCATACTGATTTTTTTCAAGGGATAACTGAAGAAACTTCTATCACAGCTGTTTTGTCAGTGATCCAACGTTATCGATTTATGCTCTACAGTGTTAGACCTGGAAGATGTTTCAACTCTTTCCTTCTACAGGTGAGGGTAAATGACCTCTCTTAGTCAAGTGATACGAATTCTAATTCAGACCGTGTCACTAACCCCTAGTTCACTGTGTTTCATTACATCATGCTGCCTCCTCTCTAAAGAGACGAAAGGAACAAAGTTACAACGAGGGAATACAAAGTGTGAGTGCCGTTTTTAGGAAGGCGGTCCTTCTCTCAAGTCACGCCACATAATATCAACTTCTCTGTCTACCCATGGAGCCATCCCCATCAATTTTCAGGAAGACTTCAGCTGTGATATTCAAGGGGAGTGGGGTGTGTGAGTGCGCTGGGTGGAAGTTACCTTGGGGCTAATTTTTCAATCATTTTTGGATCCAATAGTAAATTTATCGTTAGCTATTTTAGGCATATCTTAGATAACTTTTGCACCCTGTTTATTGGAATCTAGAGAGGACCATCCATCTGATCAAGAGTGACCATAGATTTAGACTTGGAAACGCAGAGCTTGAGTGATTTGGTTGCGTCTTTAGTGATCCCCAAACATCTGTTAGAAATTGCCCATAATCTCATTTTGCTGGTGTTTCATTTCTTTGTATTAAAAGCTCTCTTCTAAAATTCTAATTTCATGTTAGGAAGTAATTTTTTTTTCCTAATTGAAATACAAGTCAAAACTCTTACTGACTTCAGGTATGAATTAAGTTTTACTTCTTGTAGTGCCCATGACGACATAAAATCGTCCTGCTTACAAAGTGTGCCTACAGAGAAGTTCCAGTTAATTGATTTTAGAAGATGCTTAGAGGCTTTTCATTTGCCCTAAGCAGGTATCTGGCATCCCTCAGGTGAAATGTGATCCAGCATGAGATCTCTCTGGTTTACTTTGAATCTGCCTTTTCCGTATGAGATTTTCAGAAGCTTCGAAAATACAGCGTCCTTTAAATTTGTAAGGAAATAGCGGCAGAAATGCTCCTGAAGAGAACATAGGGATCAGAAGACAGCCATCTGTTTCAGGGCAGTTGCGGGATGTAAGGCATGGATGGAGCCCTCAACTTCCCAGCAGCCCCGGCAAGGATGGGAGAGCAGGGATGGAGCTTCCGCAGAGCTCACCTGGTGGAAGCAAACCAGCCACCTGCCAGGCATCACCTGCTAGTGAGACCCAAGGGTGAAGTCTCTCCAGCCTTTCATCAGAAGGAATGAGGGCAGATGCAATGTGGTACAGGGATTTAGTGGATGACGTGCTTGATCACGTCTCTCAAAAAGAAATTTCATACAGCCGTCCTTAAAATGTGCTGTCAGCATATATTGGCAATTCAATGTGATCAGGAAAGGTAATTCTAAGAGGGAATTAAATCACCAGATGAAAGGTGTAGTCCTCTTTACCTTCAAGATCCCGATGAAGCATTATTTCCTCCAAGAAGCCTTCTTTGAGGGACACAGGCCACGTTGATCACTGTCTTTCCAAACCTCTGTGGCGTTCATTAGCTATGTCATTTACTTAACAGTAAGAGGGACCTTTGACAAAGGTCTCCAGGCATGTGTGTCTAAGTAGGTGATATTCCTCAAGGGCTGTGGTTGTGTCACGTGCTGTTGTAAAGCCAGTAGCTAGCTCGTTTCCTGTCACCCAGTATGCCCTTGGTTTTGTTGTCTTTGGTAGTACATAGAGCAGGCCCAGTTAGGCATTGGAGGCCATTGCACCAACGTTCAAGAGGTCCTCTGGCTGTGACTCCATAGCATGAAGATAGGAGAAACTAAGGCCAGATGGAAAAGTAGCAAATGTCTGATTTTCATTTCATTTGGTATGGTTTGAAGAGAGAAATTATGTAAGATAAAAACAAATAGTGTTCTGTGGTTGGATATTTTAAAAAATTATTATTTTAAAATATTTCCATTAGCTAAACGATTCCTTCTGTCTTAAAAAGATGTAGAGGTAGAGAAAACATGAACTTTCTTACTTATCCTTCAAGGCTTAATCTCACAGGCTATTTCTCGGGAAAACCTCTGTCCATCCCCGTCCGGACAGACATAGCCCTCCTCAGTTCCCCCGCGTTTGGCATCAGCCACTCATGATTCAAGGACATAAGCCCATCATCTCGTGTATAAATGTTTTATAACTACAGTGTATCATAAATTGTTTGTGGGGCAAAATACCGAACAGAGAAATACACGCTAGAATGTGTGTTTTCCCTGCAAACTCGTTCCCATGGTAGTCATCTTGGGTTAATTTCCTTCTAAGCCTTTTGAATAACTTTTAGGTTTTAACGTTTTTTTAATCTCCCCAATGGATAATTTTTGCAAACAACCTGCAAACAATGAAAAATAATTCGATGCCAAGAATAATAAATAAAACAGATACTCAGGATGGATGAAAAGAGGTTTGGATTCCAAAAAACTAGCTGTCCTAAAAGTAAGGAAACTGATCGTGTCTGCATGTTTCGTAAAATTTGAATCCCTTATGGAATTCCCTACAGAGTGAAAGTGCCTTCAACCATGACAGAGTCACAGAAATAAATGACAGGGTAATTTTGGGGAAGACACTATTCCCTTTGAATTAAAGATATTTACACACCTCTCTCTCTGGTGCCTATAATCATACCAGGCTGTCCTTTCAACTGCACTGATGACTCCTTCAGGATGCCCAAGTCGTACATGTCTTGTATATTACATTGCAACCCACATGGCAGTGAGGTCCAGCAGCTCTTGTGATGGAAATCATGGTTTGGTTTCCTGAGGTTGAACCAGAGAAGACCTTACCATGGGATGGAGCAGCTGCAGGGTGTATGGAAACTCCCATTCTGGGCAGTCACCTTCACTTTGCCCCTGTCCCCACTGAGCTGGATTTGGGATTGCTGCTCCCTGTCTGGCTCTCCTGCCCAGGTGTCCACTCCAGATATGCTGACCCGAACTCCCCAGGGCTGAGACCAAGCTGGGAACCTTGCTACTGTGTTCTATATTTCAATATCCATTTCCCATTATCTCTGTTTATCTGGTGAGTGAGTGAATAACATGCCATTTACAAGTCAGTTTTGTTCAACGCATGTTAATGCGTACGTTATCGCTCTAAGCCAGGCATTCACCGGGCCACCGCTGAAGGCTTGTTTCCACGCTCCCTGCTTGCTCACCTAAAATAGAGGCCGTCTTATGCCCTCTTAGTATGAACGCACACACACGCTCTCACACATGCCTGTTTTGTGCTCATTTGAATACAGCATTTCTCTTACTTTAGGTGCTACCAAAATTAAGGCAGGTGACAGTCAGCTCAGGCAAATGCATTTATCAAGCATTCAGCAAGTGCTCACCAAGCGCTCACACGTGTAGCGCTGTTCAGAGGCTGGGGATGTACCTGGGTACCAATCAGGCAACGTTCTGCGTTCATATCACTTGCATTTTAATGTGAGAAGACAGAATGAAAGAAGCACTTGTCAAGTAGTGACAAGTGCTAAGGAGAAAAATAAAGACGGGATAGGGAGCGATGGGGAAAGTCTATTTCAGAAAGACAGGTCATGGAAGACCCTTCTGATAAAGGAACGTGAGAGAGAACTGAGTGGGGAAAGGGCCAGAGCCGTGAGGGTACGCCAGGGAAGATAGCAGCATCCCTTGTCATGTTCCGGCAGAGTTCTCCCCTGCCTTCGGGTCATAGGATATGAGAGTTGGAAGGAATGTCAGCATCATCTAGTCTAGCATCCTTTACTTTACACTTAAGCAAAGTGAGACCAAGGAGAGGTTACATGTCCAAGTTCAGCTTCACAAAGACGTATCTCTAGTTAGGAGGAGAAAAAAGAGAGAAAAAATGTCAAACGTTGACTATGCAGAGAATCTGCCCAAACATTTAACGAAGCGTGTAAGAAACTAGCTGAAAGATAAGTTCCCGGACGTTTGATCAAATATTCTATATCTGATTTCATACTGTAAGGGTGCAGTGATATAGTAAATATTTGCTCTGATTTCTCAGGGACCATAGTCATCATTTTATATAGCTGGATGATGTGCTGATTCATATCCTGTCCTTAGGCTGTTAAAAGCATATGTCAGGGGAAATACCCCAAATCCCTCAATGCAATTAATGCCCTGGTACAGGAGACTCAGAAATTTTGGGATGTCTGCTTCTACAACCTTATTCTAGATCTTAATATCCCAGGAGAATGTCAGAGGGATTGTGGTTGTGGGTCTGACAGAGAACATTATAGAAAACCAAGTAATAAACTCACTCACTTGCAGTGAGATAGGAAGTGATTGTGTTCCTCTTCTTAATGGTATTTATAGTTTTAAAGATACTCTCAAGCTCATTTCCCTATTAGTTAAATGTCCCCAGTGACTCACATTTTCCTATTAAACCTTTCATAACATTTGGTGTTTGTAGAATTGCCCATCCTTTTTCTGGGACTGTTTGCTCCAAGAAGATGTAGCTTTCCATTGTACCCCAGCCTTTATCAAGTGCTTAGTAAATATTTTTTGAACACGTGGAATCCCATCCATAGACAGTCCATTATGCCTCTGCGTTGATGAAAGCTCTCTTTTGTTCATTCATTTAGAAACTGTAGGAAGCTGCTGGAGAGGGAGCCAAGGAAGTCTCATGAGACTCCCAGGTCACTAAACTTGGTCGATGATTGATTCAATTTCCATGAAGCCCTGGCTAAGCTATGGTGGGAACCCATAATGCCTTCCAAATGCGACAGGAGCAGCCCAGCCTTCCCCTTGAAGGAGAACCAGGCACTGTGAGTCAGGTTTTCTCAGCTGCATCGTTTGTGCTTGTGCAGTAACCTTCTCCAACAGTATCAATGCTTTAGGATCATAAGGGGAGTAATGGGACCACTTACCTCGGGCTGCAGCTCACCGAGTGCACAGCCTTTAGTTGTAATTAACTCCCTGCCATCACCTGCGCCAAGTGCCGTTGGTACAGAAAACTGACAGATAGGACGCTGCTAACTCCGCCAGGATACTTGTTTCTAGTATCTCATTCATTCACTCTGCCTTTTCCCACCAAATCCACAAAGCCTGGCTTGAACTCATGGGCGCTCCCTGACTTCCTGCTTCTCTGACTCCATGTAGCAATTACTGTTTAAACCTGTTGATTCTTTCAGTGAACATTTCCTGTGTGCTCCCTGTGATGGAAATAGAGTCGCAGTCAAGGGCAATCAGCTCCTTAAAGGGGCCATTTTTATAGTCAATTTCTATCCTACTTCATCTCATTCTGTAATTTCAGTTTGGCTGGAGAAACAAGATTAAATGATATTCTTAAAGAAACTCCTCAGAGGTGGAATGTTAATATTCAAATAGTTGGGAAAGTAAAGCCTCAGTAGCTTTGCAGTGTAATGTCTACAGTGTGTCGCATTTAGCGTTTATGCCTTAAATGGATGGGTGTGTGAATAGGTTCTGGGTGTGATAATGTTTCCTTTGAACACAAATATATTTTAGGATTGTCAGAGCCAGTGGGGAAAATTACTAAAGGGCATTGTTTCACTGGCACAAACTGTTTCGACATTTCCACTTCAAGATGCTGGAATGCGATTTCCCCAAAGGCCGTGAAACTTGGCTCAGGTACCAGCAATCAGTTCTGATTCCTCGTTAGCTTTGTGCCGATGGTGAACCATGGGCATCTCGAAAGGCTTTGGTTCCTTGTCTGCTGATAGGAGGAGGACTCAGTGACTGATTGGCATTGCTCATGCAGAGATGTTCTGGCTGACAGCCCTACCCAGGGCCTCTGTGCTCTCAAGCAGGGAAAGGACGCCCTTCCTGCGCACCCATGGCCTGGGACCTGGCCTCTGGCTTTGCACCAGGAAGGCTCGATGACCAGGTTCTGGTCTTTCCATCAGAAGAGCTGAGTTTCCTGACCTCGGGAAGCTGTTTTGGCTTCAGTATTTTCATCTTTCAAAAGAAGGGTTTGGGATAAAAGAAAAATACTGAGTTAACATATCCTGGGTACTTAAAATCTTCTGCATGTCGTAATTGATTCAGTGCAAACCACTCTGTGACCAGATACTACTGCCATGTCCCTTTCACAGGAGGGAAACTGAGTGACTTGTCACAAGTCGCACAGCTGGTAGGCCAGCTGTCTAGCCAGGAGCCCGGGCACTGATCCCAACAGCCATACTCTACTCGTGCTGTCTGTGACCTCAGGCCCAGTCCTGGGAGTAAAGAGATGTGGAGAAAGGATAGCACAGGCAGATTGCAGGGAGGGGGCAGCTTTCCTGAAGGCCACCTTTGTTGGTGACCATTGTCTTCCCAGGATGCCTGAGAAATCTGCCCTCCCCCTTCCAGCTCTGCCTTCCTTTTGCCTCCCACATCCCTCAAAGATCAGCCCAGCCCTGAGACACAGCCTAGCATCAGGTATCCTGCAAATTTATCATCCTGGGAGCTCTGAAACCACGCCCTCTTCATCTTAGAGGCCCCAGGCTGTCAAGATGGTGAGAAAACTCATGACCCTGCTTGGAGATGTTTCCCAACACGGCTTGGGCCTCAAGGTCTTCATTAATCAGAAATCCATCAATTATAGTCGTAACTACACTTTGCTGAAATTCTGTGGAGGGGATGTGACTCAGTGATGTTCATTATTTAGGTCTTCCTTCAAACAAAACCTTTCGGGAAGTGCAGTATATAGAACGATCCGAGGGAGCCAGCTCTGGAGGTACAGATAGAGGTGTAGACAGAGATCTGAAGGTCCATCCTCCTCTGCTTCGCCAGCCCCTGAGCATCTGTCTGTACCCAAGGGCTCCACGGAAGGCAGAGGATAAAGGGTATTTGGCACTCGTTGAGCTAGATGACCTCCAAGGCCTTCGCCTTCACCACTTCTGACACTGCTTCATTCTCTTCTTTCTGGTGATGAAGATACAGTTACAAGTTCCTACAGATTGGTCTCCACTCGAAATGTTATTAGAGCCCATTAATAAGCAAAATCCTGTATTTAAAATTTTAAGATGAAATGAGGGAAGGGAATCCATATGATTTCCTTTTTTAAAAAATTGAAGTGTAGTTGATTACAGTGTTGTGTTAGTTTCAGATGTACAGCAAAGTGACTGTTTTATATATACAGAATACATATATATATATATATATATATATTCTTTTTTCAGATTTTTTCCCCTTATAGGTTAATAGAAAATATTGAGTATAGTTCCCTGTGCTATACAGTAGGTCCTTTCTGTTATCTATTTTATATCTATAGTGTGTATATGTTAATCCCGAACTCCTAATTTATCCCTCCCCCACTTTCTCCTTTGGTGACCGTAAGTTTCTTTTCTATGTCTGTGGGTCTATTTATTCCACATATAAGTGATATCATATGGTATTTGTCTTTCTCTGTCTGGCTTACTTCACTTAGTATGATAATCTCTAGGTCCAACCATTGTTGCTGCAAATGGCATTATCTCATTCTTTTTCATGGCTGAGCAATATTCCGTTGTATATATGTACCACATCTTCTTTATCCATTCATCTGTCCAGGCACATTTAGGTTGCTTCCATGTCATATGATTTTCTTTTACTTCCCCAGTGGATGTCCCACTTCCCAGAGAGCAGCTTGGACTGCTCCGTACCGGCCAAGCTTTGCAGGTGTCACCACTGGAGCCCTCAGATTTCTCTGAAACCCCACAGATTTTGTCGGCTATGCTACTCTTTGGTACTTAATATCTACACGTTTGTATTGTATTTTGTTTCCGAGGTGTATGTTTTCAAAGTTACAGTTATACACACTTTTTTTCTTTTTTTTACTATATTTAGAGGTTAAAAAAAAAAAACACTTGAAGTTCAAAAATGCAGTTTAGCTATAACGTTTATCTGTCCTTCAAAGCAGAAGCAAGGTAAATGGATATCGTGGAGCCTGGGTGAATAGTCATATTTAGCAATACAGGTGTTCAGACTTCCCATGTCATGGCTGTTTATATATTCTGGGAAGAATAAGTCTTGTCTGCTTTTTCATACTCTCACCAGCTTACTCCTAAGCGTAATAAGTAGCTGCCATTGTAACAGAATTTATGGATCACTGAAAGCAAAACTTGCCCCCAAATATTTTTTTTATAGACCTGCAGCAGTGCCAGAAAGGTCTGCATGGCTCAGCCCTATGCCTCAAGGCTAAAAGCTTTCTAAAACACAAGACTTCCTGGAGGTCTTGGCTATGTCTCATTTATTATTGTATGTCTAGTTTCTTGCACACTACCTAGGATATAATAGGTATCTTGAAACTATTGGATGCCCTCTAAAGGTTTCATGAGCTGAAACAGGAGATGGGGTATGGATAGATCTGGATGAATAGAGTTGGCTCATGTACTGAAAACTGCACTTGGTGGGAACAGTGTTGAGAAGGATTCTGAGGATTTATCCATTGGAGGTAGAGAAGAGTTTGTCCTGAGTGTGTGAAGGAGGAGGGGTACCACCTGTGTCTCAAATCATCATCTCTGCCTCAGAGTTTGAGGGCACCAGCAGGTAGCAGAAGGTGGGCCTGGGCCCAAAGTAAAGAACCAGGAGGTGGGTTTGCCTGAGGGATCCAGTAGCAAACGTCCAAAGGGAGAAGGACCAGGGCTAGGAACTCTACCCCTGCTCACGTCCTGGTTCTGCCTGAGTCTGTCACTGTGTCCTTCTGTTCTGCCAAAGGTCAGCGTAGCTTCCATCATGGCATTTCAGAGCCTTGAGTTCAGGGTAAAACAGGACATTTGGAGGGGAAGGAAAAATAGGAAAAGAGGTAAAAAAGAATGAAGTATGACTTTTCAGACAGGTTTTCAAGAAAGAAGAAAAGGGCTTTTGTTCGTTTTTGAGGCCTCCAGACGGTTAGGTCATAACTATATCCGGGGAGAGTTCATGTTGCTGCTGCTTTTACATGTACTGCTTTGCTCAATTCTACCCCAAGAGCAAGTGTCTTCCTGGGTGTGGATGAACCACAGAAGCCCTCAGTCTAATGGCTGTGGGAGAGCATCCAAAATGCACAACTTGGAGCTTACAAATCTTTAGTAATGCGTGTGTCCCAGATAACAAGATGGAAAGAAAAAAATTAAACCTGTGTGGATACTTCGGGGCTGTAAGTTTTGAACAATGAAGAAAGCTGTAAGAGCAAAGTCAGTCTCCCATTAGTTTGGCCTTGCTTACAGTCAGTAGCCATTCTGTAAAAGCAGAGCTTGTCTGACACTTTCCTGACACAGAACCCTGTGGTTTTGCCGGGGGGTGCTTTTGCTAGATGTATGAGTGAGATATTGCTACGTCAGCACCCCAAACTCAGTGGGCTAAACACACCGGTCATTGAGTTGCTAAGTGTCCATCATCGGATGAATGGATAAAGAAGATGTGGCACATATATACAGTGGAATATTACTCAGCCATAAAAGGAAATGAAATTGAGCTATTTGTAATGAGGTGGATGGACCTAGAGTCTGTCATACAGAGTGAAGTAAGTCAGAAAGAGAAAGACAAATACCGTATGCTAACACATATATATGGAATTTAAGAAAAAAAATGTCATGAAGAACCTAGGGGTAAGACAGGAATAAAGACACAGACCTACTAGAGAACGGACTTGAGGATGTGGGGAGGGGGAAGGGTGAGCTGTGACAAAGCGAGAGAGAGGCATGGACATATATACACTACCAAACGTAAGGTAGATAGCTATTGGGAAGCAGCCGCATAGCACAGGGATATTGGCTTGGTGCTTTGTGACCGCCTGGAGGGGTGGGATAGGGAGGGTGGGAGGGAGGGAGATGCAAGAGGGAAGAGATATGGGAACATATGTATATGTATAACTGATTCACTTTGTTATAAAGCAGAAACTAACACACCATTGTAAAGCAATTATACTCCAATAAAGATGTAAAAAAAAATTTTTGACATTCATTAATAATTGAAGTGTGGAACGTGACAGGTGAAAATTGATATTGATTTCTTTGCTCTAATATTTGGAAGAGTTCTAAAAGGTAAATAAAATGAGATAACAAGAGAAAAAAGAATCACGCGTCTGGCTGAGTGTGATCTTGCTGTGGTTCGTTGGCTGTCAGCTCCTGGGCGGGCTGCCGCCTGCTGATGAGGTGCTGTTATCTCTTGACCCGGTCTAGCTGAGGCAGCCCTGCTCCAAGTGAGTCTTTTTCTCTTCCTCCTGGACTGAGAGGCATGGTGTTTGTGTGGCCACGGCAGACATGCAGGAAAGCAGGTGGACCCAGGCAAGTTCTCTTACGGTGCAGACCCAGACAGGTGCACCGTCACGTCCCCCTCATTCTCTTGCTCTGAACAAGTTCATAGCCAAGGGATAGAGAAGCATGTTCCATCCCTTTGGCAGAAGGACCTGCAATGTACCTGGACTGTGGATAAACTAGGGGTGAAGAATCGAGGCTGTGAGTGAGTTTCCCACTTGAGATCCCACTGAGGCATGAGTGACCTTTCCAGACCCTGAAGATGCCCAGGTGGCCACGAGGGAGGCTGTAGGAGGGACACGGGTGGATTGTCATGACCGACTTTGACCCTCGCTTTCAGTCTTGCTTTTTGTAGACTTGCTGAGTTTTAGATTCCTGAATTGGTATAGATGTTTGATTCTTGGATTTCTTTTCTGTCGTCCGCTAATGAATCAACCGCATTTACCGGGTCGCTCCTAGATGAGATGCATCTGCTGCGTCTGGGTTCCTGGAGCCAAAGGGGGCGGGGGAAGGACTGACATTTACTGGATGATCATGTCAGGAACTGTGTACCAACTGTGTCGTCTCCACATTAAGTGGGATGTGCATTTTGGTGGAGGAATGCTGCAGGCCTTCTCTTGGTGTTAGTGCAGGTGTATTTCCAAGGTGAAGCGTTCTTGGAGACATTGATGCCGAATTTCCAGGATTTGGGCTCAAATGCAGAAGATAAAAATTTGTAAGCGCAAGTCTCCTGTGGCTTTAGTGATGGCTATATTTTTGATGCATAGAAAACAGTGATAGACAATAGCCCTCCAAACTTTGAACCGATTTTAAAAGAATGTCTGCGTGCACAGTTTGAAGCCACAGAGATTGCCCTCAGAGCTGGAGCATATCTATAAGATGACCGGGAATTTCGCCACCCACGTCCCAGGGCTTAGTGACTGCAGTTTATGTGGAGAATTTTGTACAATCTTTTACTTTTTCAAAATGTTATAATTCTCCTTCTTACTGGATACACGTATGGAACTAATGCCTGAATACAGTGCACTTCTCTTAATATAGGCTCTCTGCACATTTGTCTTCTATTACAATGAACAGTTTTAAAGAAGGTCATTGTGGTCTGTTATGTCAAAAGATATAATTTCCTTCTGCCTTTTTCTGTTTTCATTGCTTTCAAAAATGGGGGTATAATCAGACCTGAAAAAAGTAACTTTATTTCCTGACCTACAAAAAGCATTATCAGGCATGATACAAACTCTTATTCTCCAAGTGTATATGTTGGCAAACAGTTGAAAGAAGTTGGGATTACGTGAAGAGGCCTGTTTTTCATCGCTTCTTGGAGGTCTTTAATCACAATTCTTACCCCTAGAAGATACTTAATTCGATGAGACTCAAGTAGAATTCTGCTCTCCCCTATGGAATCAGCTGGAACGGCTGCCTGGGCCACCAGAGAAGGAGGCCAGCTCTGTCCAGGGGCCCCAGCACCCTGCCGGGGTTTGCACAGGGAGGCCTCACCCTAGTTGGTTGTACTTGTTCTAACCGGGGCACAGCAGATAAAAGGCAAAAGATTCAGTGGCTGGTCCTGTGGTCAGAGCTGGGGATCCAACTTCGGATCTTTGAATGAAAACTCATTGCTTGGGAAGGAAGTGTATGAAGCCATTAACATTAATTAATAGCTCATCAGGAATTCGGTTTGAGGGCTTCCCTGGTGGCGCAGTGGTTGAGAGTCCGCCTGCCGATGCAGGGGACACGGGTTCGTGCCCCGGTCCGGGAGGATCCCACATGCCGCGGAGCGGCTGGGCCCGTGAGCCATGGCCGCTGAGCCTGCGCGTCTGGAGCCTGTGCTCCGCAACGGGAGAGGCCACAGCGGTGAGAGGCCCGCGTACCGCAAAAAAAAAAAAAAAAAAAAAGAGTTCGGTTTGAGGGCTGGGAGATGCTAGAAAGAGCCTGGAAGAATGGAACACAGGAGAGAAAGCTCAGGGAGCCACAGCAGGGTGGGATGGGGGGAGCCCAGATGGGGCAGCTGTTGCCCAGGAGGCCGGACCTGCAGAAGGGATGTTTTTGGGGTGAGGTGTGGCCTGCCTCTTCCCTAGAGGGCAGCACGAAAGGACACAAGTGGTGAAGTGTTCCTTCCACTCCAACTTGACCTTCACGTTGAACAGCGGTGCGGTGCATTTTCCAAGAGGCGCCAAGCTCTCTCTGCAGCTGTGGAAATGTGACCGGCAATGGCCCTTTACTTGGAGCAGTCATCCAGTGCTAGATGGACACAGTGCTCACCCCACCCACCATATCTCTACGCAGTGGGCAGGCCTGGAGGCTCAGGGGCCCAGGCCGGGCTGGCGCTGGGTGGACGTGAGTAGCTGCAGGGCTGGAGGAAGCCAGATCTCAGGGACCTGTTCCTGGTGCCAAGGGGTCCGGCCACTTGAGGCCCAGTGATGGGGAACACAGCTCGCAGGAGGGTGGAGGGCCTGCACCTTCCTTGGTTCTGTAATAACACACGCGTCGTTGAGGACCAACCTTAACCAACAGTGGGTTTACACCTCAGGTGTTTTCCCTCGACGCTGGGTAGACCCCAGGATGTTGAAGTTCAAGGTTTTTATTCTTTCAAGTCAGAGTCAGAATCCAGCTTATCTGGAGACCTCAGGATGGCCTTTGTTGTAGCAAGAAATGGAATTAAATGGCTTGAGGCTATTTGAAATAGGTTTTATTCCGGGTTCTATTACCTGTGGTTCTTTCCGGTTTCTTGCTGAATATCCACAGTTGTGCTCAAGTGCTACATTCAGCTACCTTTGAAGTCACAAAAAGAGCTCCACCAGTTATGGTCTCTCCTACCAGCAAAGCCAAGGATTACAAAATCCCGTCTCTGGGGCAGGCTCTGCAGCCACGTGACCTGAGCTAAAGTCCCTGTTCCACCACTAACAGCTGGTGGGACGTTGCCCAAGTTCATTAACCTCTCTGTGCTTCAGTCCCTCACTGGAAAACGGAGGACATAGTTGTGCCCTGTACATCATACGTCGTAGGGCTACAGTGAAAATTAAATGAGTTAGTCCATGAAGAGCTCTTAACAGGGTATTGGGTACATGAGAAGCCCTCAGTAATTGTCACCCCCGGTAGGGATCTTCAGTTACCCTGGTCGGCATGGCTGGATATTTGGTGCAGGGAAACCAAAGTGTAGAGCAGTGCGGCTTTTTTAGGTGGTTGACTGTTCCATCCTCCCCCTCCCCCCCGAAAAGGGACCTGGGTTTTCACTCTCACTTCAGATGCTCCCCTGAGATGTTCAGCTCTTCCTAAACTACTGGAAGCTTAGGAAGTGACTCCTGACAGAGTTCCGTCATCCCATGAGTCACAGAGCACAGCCTGGACAGCACCATTCTGTGTGAACTCCCAGGGAGGGAACATGAGTGGCGCCCCCTGGAGTTGTGTGGTGACTCAGAGGGAAGACCACGTGACACGAACCCACTCACCCAAGCTTTTCACTTTCCGCTCAGACTGATGTATGTTTGGTCTTCTCGTAAAACAATCCCACACTCACATCTGAGTATAAGAAGTTGCCATCCATTCGTTTCATTTTTTAGAGTGATTTCGTTTGTATGATGGTGGTTTTCAATACTTGCTTGCTTCCAAGACACACAAGGAGCATTTAAATTGTACACACTGAGGTCCCAACCAGGAGACGGGTTCTAAGGGCCTTCCAGGAAAACTCAGGTGTCTACGTTTTAAAAAATTCCTCAGCTACAAAGCTATAGTATTCAAAACAGCATGGTACTGGCACAAAAACAGACATATGGCTCAATGGAACCAAATAGAGAGAGCAGAAATAAACCCACACAATTTTGCTCAATTAATCTACGACAAAGGAGGCAAGAATATACAATGGAGAAAAGACAGTCTCTTCAGTAAGTGGTGCTGGTTAAGCTGGACAGCTACATGCAAAAGAATGAAATTAGAACGCTTCCAAACACCATATACAAAAATAAACTCAAAATGGATTAAAGACCTAAATGTAAGACCTGAAACCATAAAACTCCTAGAAGAGAACATAGGCAGAACGCTCTTTGACATAAATTGCACGAACATTTTTTGGGGATGTGTCTCATAAAGCAAAGAAAATAAAAGCAAAAATAAGCAAATGGGACCTAATTAAACATAAAAGCTTTTCCACAGCAAAGGAAACCATCAACAAAATGAAAAGACAGCCTACCGAATGGGGAAAAATATTTGCAATAATGTGACCTATAAGAGTTAATATCTAAATATATAAACAGCTCGTGCAACTCAACATCAAAAAAAAAAAAAACGCTGATTAAAACATGGACAGAAGACCTGAATAGACATTTTTCCAAAGAAGACATACAGGTGGCCAACAGGCACATGAAAAGATGCTCAACATCGTTAATTATGAGAGAAATGCAAATTAAAGCCACAATGAGGGCTTCCCTGGTGGTGCAGTGGTTGAGAGTCTGCCTTCAGATGCAGGGGACGTGGGTTCATGCCCCGGTCCGGGAAGATCCCACATGCCGCGGAGCGGCTGGGCCCGTGAGCCATGGCCGCTGAGCCTGCGCGTCCGGAGCCTGTGCTCCGCAACGGGAGAGGCCACAACAGTGAGAGGCCCGCGTACCGCAAAAAAAAAAAAAAAAAAACCAAACAACAACAAAAAAACACAATGAGATATCACCTCACACCTGTCAGAATGACTATCATCAAAAAGGACACAAATAACAAATGTTGGCAAGGCTGTGGAGAAACTGGAACCCTCTTACACTGTTGGTGGGAGTGTAAATTGGTGCAGCCACTGTGGAAAACAGTATGGTGATTTCTCAAAAAACTAAAAATAGAGCTATCATATGACCCAGCAATTTCACTCTTGGGTATATATCTGAAAAAAAAAGAAAACACTAATTCAAAAAGATACGTGCACCCCAATGTTGTACAGTTGCCAAGATATGGAAGCAACCTAAGTGTCCATCAACATATAAGTGGATAAAGAAGATGTGGTGTATGTATACACACACACACACACACACACACACAATGGAATACTACTCACCCATAAAAAAGAATGATATTCTGCCATTTGCAACAACATAGATGGACTTAGAGGGCATTAGGCTTAGTGAAATGAATCAGACAGAGAAAGACAAATACTGTATTATGTCACTTATATGTGGAATCTAAAAAAATACAACAAACTAGTGACTAACAGAAAAGAAATAGACTCACAGATATAAAGAACAAACTAGTTGTTACCAGTGGGGAGAAGGAAGTGGGGAGGGCCAAGAAAGGGATAGGGGGTTAACAGGTAAAAACTACTATATATAAAATAAGTAAGCTACAAGGATATATTGTACACCATAGGGAATATAGCCAATATTTTATAATAATTATAAATGGAATATAACCTTTAAAATTGTGAATTACTATGTTGTACACCTGGAACATACATAGTATTGTACATCAAGTCTACCTCAATTAAAAAAGAAATCCTCAGATGAGCAGCCAGGGATAATAGCCTCTGATTGATGCTCTTGTTTTTACCCTGAGAGAGAGAATTGGAGAGATGTCCTTATACCCATTTTATAGGTGAGGAAACCAGCACCTGGAGGGTAAGATGTGTCTGAGGTCACGTAATTAGTTCACGCGTTGCTCAGGGTAATTACAGCTCTGTTCGTAGCCAACGCTTCCTGAATCTCAGTGGCTTAACCGGGGAACGTATATTTCTTACAGCAGGTTAACTGCCCGCAGGTGGCTCCCTGGACCCCCCATCTGAGGAGGGTCTCAGGGCCTTTCCATCTTTCTGTCCAGGCTGTTTCCCCTCCTCTGTGGTCTCCCAGTCTCCGGGTCCTTCACCCCCAGCTGTGTGGGCAGAAGATAGAGCCTGGCCGTGTTTATGGCCAGCTTAGCAGTGATGGCCATGTCCTGGGCCCACATTCCGTTGGCCAGAACTGAGGTGTGCAACCCACCTGGACACGAGGGATTCTGGAAAATGTAGTGTTTCTGTGTGTCCGGGAGAAATAACCCAGTTTGGTGAACATATGGCATAGCTTCTACCACTACTTGATGACCCTAAGACAGTGAAATCTAAGTAGTGAGAATCTTCTTTAGGTTAAGCCTGTGTTACCACTGACATTGTGGTAGTTATCTCCCCCCACGTTTTAAGGATGAAAAGTCTGAGATGCAGGAAACCTCAGTGAACACCCCCTGAGGGAGTGGGGAGGCAGACGATTCACATTCATCTCCCACCTCTAAGTCCAGGCTGGTTTGGCCGGACCACACCCGCTGCCCGTAGCTCGTGGGGCTAGAACAAAGCGACTCCCGGCTCCCGTCGTAGCGCTATTTCCCATCATGCGTTCTGAGCTGTGTTACCACATGGTCTGTGGAATCAGGCTGAAGCAAGTCTTCGTTGACTGGAGGAGGAAAAAAAAAAAGAAAAAAAACTTAAGTAAAAGTTTCTGGAACATTTTCCTGTTACCATATGGAATTTTTCTACTTCCTGAAATCTGTTCATACCTCTCCTGAGGGGCTTCTCTCTAAAAACCTCACAGAAGATTCCATCTTTCCCAGGTTAGCAGCAACCGGACGTGCAGTAATTAGGAATATTATTTATAGCACACAGAGGACTTCTGCGTGTCAACCTTCTCCCAGAGAAAGTACCCTCCAGTGTTGATTTCCGTTTGATAGACACCAGGTGTTTTTCCAAGCAAGAACTTTCTTGGAAGCCGATGGCCTGAGAAGAGGTGGTCTTACTAGGTTGCATTTCTCCTCACTTTGTCTGCCCGTCCCCAGTGGTCATATTTGTTCAAGTCCAGCTGAAGCTATAGTTCCTCTGGGAGCCGAGAGCCCCCAGAGTGCTCAGGGAGCCGCCACCTGTCAATGGCATATGGTCTGAGGGCATCTCAGCAGCTCCGGCCTGACCCGCCAGCCCGGGGCTTCCAACTGTCAGCTTATCCTCTTTGGAAGACAAATAGGGTATAGCCAGCAGCTACACAGGCTCTAGGAGGATTCAGCGGGCTTCCAGGCCCCACGTGAGTCATCCCGGACCCTTAGCCCTGGCTCCGTGGGAGGGACCCAGAGCCCCGCCCAGCTGGTGTCCTGCTGAGGTGAACAGCAGGGGTCTGGCCACTCTGCATCCATCATAATGGTCTCCTCTCTCCTCCCAGCCCAAGTTCACTATCGGTAGTTCCATGCCAGCTCATTCATTCCTTCAGATGGGCAAAGGCACTGCGGGTCTTTCCTGCTTTGCTGGGCCCTGAGCCCCCTCAGCATGAAGTAGAGATTCCGCCCCACCCCAGAGTTGGTTGCCACTTTTCACCCCAGAATTGACCCCCTCGACCATGAAAAGATTTAAGGAAGTAGCTAAATTGCAAAGCCCGAGCATGAAGACCCTTAAACCATGGTCTCAGGCACTTGGAGAAAACTAGAACTTTGTCACTGAGCCCTTGCATTCCAGCTTATGTGTCTTACATGAGGAAATTGACATCTCATGTGCCTGAGCTCGCAAAGTAACGAGGTAGACATACCTGGGACTAGATGCATCTCCACTGCTGCCCTGCCCGGCTAGGAGGGACTCATGGTAGAGGAAGAGGATCAGCTCCTTATTCTTCTAAGGTTGTTTAGCATTTGACTCTTCCTGCCCTGGGACCGCCGGCCTCTGAGGAGGGCAGCCCACCTTGGCTGAGCAGCGCCGGACTCTCGCCTTCAGCCTAAAGCCTCCTAATAAAGAATACAGCTTAACTCCTCCTCCAGGGTCTGGGGTTGCTTCATACACCTTTCAGAAACAGAAGGCAGCAAATCCATCTCAGCAAACACACACATTCTGCTTTCATCTGAGTGATCAGGAAGGTGATTTATAGACAGTCACAACGGAAACTCAGAGGCCCCAGCCTAGTGCAGCAGCGGAGGTCAGAAAACTCACATCAGGCAGAACCCACAGTGGAGGCTACTACTCAGTGATCCTGGGATAACGGTGGTCACAGCCAAACTCATCAATTCAACCAGAATCATTTATTCACCATGATCTCTACTGCCTCGAACGATTTCTCATGAATTAACGAGCCTCTCTACTTGCATATCAATATCCTGTTTTATTTCAAACCAGAAAATGAAAGGCAGGATTAGGTTTTGTTCTCAGTGTCTATTTTTCTATGTTATTGATCCAGGTAGCAACTACGGATGGAACCGCGGAATGGATTCTGTCTTCAATTCATTTTTTAAAATGGACTTTTATTTTCATCAGTGATGAATGAAGGGTGCTCGGCTTCCAGAGATGGAGCTTGAAGTCGTTGAAGTGGCCCAGAGTTTGGAAATTTTATAAAAGCCGGACTGCGTGATTGGATTGAAGTTGTGCTCAGAACAAGCCTCCACACCAGACTCGTGCTCGAGTCCATTTGGTTCCCGGCACACGACCCTTGAAGAATTGTATTTGATTTTGTACATTTATTTATGCTGGTGCATCTGGCTCCCATCCCGGTCAGAAAGAGTCAGAGCTGGAAGTGGCACGTCAGCGACAGCAGAGTGGAGTCACGTGGACAGAACAGCGTGGAGACCATTCCCCACTGTGCATCGGGGATGGCTGCTGGGCACAGAGGACCCTTCCTGTAGCACCTCTGTGTCCCCTCACGTCGCCTTGCTGGTGGATGTGATCGTCTTCCCTCGGGCCACAGGCAGCCTCTCCAGCCGCCCAGAGAAGAAGGACCTGACAGATACCTCCCTTGATCCAGTGCAGGTCCCCAGGGCTTGCAAACTGCATCACAGAATTTCCACTTGGGAGGCAGAGTCATGGTGGGCCCATGACTGCCCTTCTTTCCGGCAATGAAAAATGAACGCATGGAGTCTTATATCCCGCTGCTAATAAGAACTCGCCTCTGTGTGGCTGGTGTTTCCATCAGGAGCCCCCACTGCGTGATTTACAGTGTTTTGGACCCACGCTCTGAGCTGTGTCTTTGGATCCTTCCGTGGCACGGTAGGCAGCTGAAGTCTAAGCGGATCTCAACAGAGAGGCAAGAAGTGAATCTTTTTTAAGTGGGCTGTGAGACCTGCAAAATAAATCCCAGTTCGTGAACTTCAAAAACTCAGAAATGATACAAATTGTATTTGTCTTTTCTCTATGAAAATAGTGTCCAAGGGAAGAGAAAGGGATTTTATATATTATTATTTCTACCCAACGTATTCTCTCTCACTTAAGGCAAATATCTGGAAGCAGAGGTTGGTGCTGGTAGCCAAGTCCATCAAACAAAAAAGCAGGTTTTTAAACGACATGTAATTCCCTAAGGGTGAATCTAACCGTTTGCCAAGTGCATTCTTTAGATTAGTAACAGAAAGGTTAGTGACAGCAACGTGGAGTCACATCAGGAAGGACCTGATCTTACTCATGCTCCGTTTCACAGATGAGGAAACTGAGGTTCAGAGAGGCAAACGCTCCTATGTCCCAGAACTAGTAAGTTGGAAACCTGGTCTTACAACCCATGAACAGTGATTCCCACCTTCACGTTCTTCGGATGAAACTGTACAACATGATGGAAAGGATTATAATAGTGGCAAAAACAGCTACAGACAACACAGATGTTATCATCTCCATTTTACAGTTGGTAAAACTCAGGCTCAGAAATGTTAAGGAACCTTCCTGGGGTCACAGAGAAAAGAGTGTCAGAGCTAGCTTTAGCACCTGGGCTGGTCTAACCAGAGAGTCAATTTCTTTGTTTTCTTCTCATCCTATGAGAGTGACTTTTTGTTGTCTTCTTTTTTAGGCAGAAAATTTCCTTCCAAAGAAATTAATGATCGAAGACTAAATGTGAGAGGTAAAACTTAAAAACTCTTAGGAAACAAGCATAGGTATCATCTAAAATTGAGCCACATAGAAATTCTAAAACTGAACAGAAAATATAATATATAATATCTGAAAAGAAAAAAAAATCACCTCTAAAAATATCATTAAATGTGACCTTGGATTAAGCAATTGTTTCTGAGATGTGAAACCAAAAGCACTAACAAAGAAAAAATAGGTGAATTGGACTTTATCAAAATTAACTGTTTTGTGCGTCAGTGAACACCATCAAGGAAGTGGAAAAACAGTTCACAGAATGGGAGAAAATTTTCGCACATCCTGTACGTGACAAGAGATTTGTACCTAGAACACATAAAGACTGTAATCCATAATAAAAAGGGAAATAGCCCAATTAAAAAGGTGCGAGTATTATGTAGATCTTTTTTTTTTTAATTATTGAACAGTTTATAACAACTGTCACAAAGTTCTTGTGCTGTTATTCCATCCGTCGTCCCTCAGTCTATTCCTGTGGAATTATTTCCCCCGGGTTATGGGTTAGTTTCCCGGTTCCCTGGATGTCTGATAACTTTTAGTTTAATGTAGCACACGTTGTGGATTCTGTGTTGTTGAGAATCTGAATTTTAAAAATTTCTTTAGAGTTTGAGTTTTGTTCAGGCAGTTGGTTTCCCGGCTGGTCAGAGCAGGTCTACATCAGAGACTGGTGACGCCCCCGTGTGTCAGCTGCTTCGGCAGATTCAAGCTATGATTCCTATTTCCTCCCCCAGTGAGGCCACTGCCCCCCGTGGTCTCCACCCCTCTGTGCTGTAGGTTGAACGTCACCCTGAACGGACAGCCGGTGCGGACAAGGAGCTTGCTTTGTGCTGGCCCTGCTTTCAAGGGTCGTGGCCCTGCACTACCTGTAATCCAGTACCTGAATTTGTTTTATGTGTTCTGTCCAGTGTTATTAATTGCTTATAGTGGGAGGGTAAGTCTGATGACTCATTGCTCCATCATGACCTGAACCATAGGTCTCGTCCACCTTATTTATTTATTTATTTATTTTGCGGTACGCGGGCCTCTCACTGCTGTGGCCTCTCCCGTTGCGGAGCACAGGCTCCAGACGCGCAGTCTCAGCGGCCACGGCTCACGGGCGCAGCCGCTCCGCGGCATGTGGGATCTTCCCGGACCGGGGCACGAACCCACGTCCCCTGCATCGGCAGGCGGACTCTCAACCACTGCACCACCAGGGAAGCCCTCGTCCACCTTATTTTTGATCATCCTGTTTTAGATATATTTAAGTGGTTTGCAATGTTTAAATTCTCTTATGGGGAGAAGTTCAAGAGAAATAATAAGATTAACAAAACTTTTAGTGCCCTGTGTATTCCTTAGAGAAATCTCAGGTGCATTTAAACAATTTTAGGTCTTTATGTTTTTTTAGAAGTTAAAAATTAGGTAAAACCAAATATAGTTAAACAAGCGATAGCTATTTTGGTTTTGGGGTGTTTTTTTTGCGGTACGCGGGCCTCTCACTGTTGTGGCCTCTCCCGCTGCGGAGCACAGGCTCCGGACGCGCAGGCTCAGCGGCCATGGCTCACGGGCCCAGCCGCTCCGCGGCACATGGGATCCTCCCGGACCGGGGCACGAACCCGCGTCCCCTGCATCGGCAGGTGGACTCTCAACTACTGCGCCACCAGGGAAGCCCCGCGATAGCTATTTTGAGTTAACTTCACACCATTCTACTAAATGAGATGGTCATGTTCAGAAAAATGTTGTAAACTTCTCATTTTATAGGTGCAGAAGCTTAGAGGTCAGCCTGTGTGTGTACTAGGATCACACAGGGAAATAATTCAGAGCGCAGCCTATTGTCTTTATCTGCTCGTTTCTGAACCACTAGTCTATATTCTTATTTCAGTTTCCTGTCTTGATTGGCATGTCATTTGCTCTGCTTCCCCATACGTCTATTCATTTAGAAAATTTACTAGGACTATAAAAAGGACAGGATATAAGCTCTTTCCCAAGTCCCCTTGAAATAACTCCGCTGTCCTTTGGTTTTAAACACTGGAAGTCATAATCTGATCTGAGTCAAACAACGAGGGAAGAGAGATGTACGGCCATCCACTCTGTCCTTTTCTGAGCTCTCCCTTGCCATCAAGTTGCCTTCAACTCTCCGATCCCTCACCATCATTTTTCTCAGGCTCACTCTGGCCTGTGCATCTCACCCTCAGGTTCTAGAACTAATAATCTAATTCCAGTAAGGTGTTAATGATTGAAGCTGGCTTGGTCATTAGTTCACTCCCTCATTGTTCTTATCATAAAACTAGTGATTCTGCTGCCATTTTCCAGTTCCTCACTTCCTCTTACTGTACATCTCTCAATAAACTGAAAATGAAACCTCCCTTCAAATTTCTCATGTGTCTCCAAAGGGTAATGAAGCAACGATCCTGGTCCCGAAAGTACTAGGATGCAGTGCTCCCTAATGATCCCGTCAGAGGTCAACCACCAAGTTCATCATCTAAGGACACCTGCATGATAACAATGGATATTTATTAAACACGTCCATTAAGGGGCTCAGAATATGCTTTTGGAATGGGGCAGCTTTTCATTCAGACATTTGAACTCTACTAAATGAAATTTTGGAGAAACTGTTTCCCCATTGACAACTTGCCTCAATGGAACGAGAAAGAAAGAGGCCCCTGAGTATTGGTTAATCTTCTCAAACCCTGCATGTTCCAGGGTTTCTGGAGACCCACAGTCTCCTCTGCCCTCAACATCTCTTCTGTGTTTTATTTTCCGTTTCAGCAATGTCTGACATAGCTGACTTCCATCTTGAAACACTCTCTTGGGATTTTCACTTTTACGGCAGTGGCTGCTCCTTTTTGATTTCCTTGATTGGTTCCATCTCCTCAGCTTGACCTCTTAATGTTGAAATACATTAGAGCCCAAGTCTGGTCTGTCTTCTCTTTTCTGATATATCTAACTTCTGGATGAGCTCATCCAAGTCCATGGCCTTAGGTACTATGTATATGGTCATGATTTCCAATTTTCCGTCTCTAGCCTTGACCTCACATTTGATCTCCAAACTCAGTTTTCAAGATGCCTATCTGAGCAGTCCACGTAGAATCCTCACTCAGTCAAAATATGACCCCTCATCCCCGTAGCTTACCAAAATTGTTCCTTTACCATAGTTTCCCATCTCAGTAAGGGGTACCAATAATCACCCAGTTGCTCAGATCAAAAACCTTCAAGCTATAATTCATTCCTCTTTTTTCTCATGGCCGTTCTCACCCATTCGGCATCTCCCATCAATCCTAAATTCAGAATCTATCTCCAATCAATTCATTATACTCCACCCCCATTGCCACCATATGAGTCCTAGCCACCATCATCTCTTGCCTGGATCACTGAAGTCCCTCCCAGAAGATCCCCCTGCTCACTTTCTTCCCTCCTATAAGCCATTCTGCATGAGGAAGCCAGAGTGATCCTGCAAAAAGGATCATCAGATCAGCTCACCCTCCTGCACATCATAACCTGAAGCTCCTTACCAAGATCCAAGGCGCACACATCCTGTTTCCCTGGCCTCGTAAGACCCCTCTTCTCTGCACTCCCCATGCTCTGGACGTATGGGTCCACTGTCTCTTCCTCAAATATGCCAAGTTCTTTCTGCATTAGAGCCCTTATCTCTGCCGTTTCCTCTGTCACAGATAGTTGTGTGGCTGTGTCCTCTTCATCGTTCAAGTCAACCTGAACATCACCTCCTCAGAGAGGCTTTCACCATCCACTCTACCTAAAATCTTTCCCCCACCCCTCAGTCACACCGTTTCCAAATTCTATTTTATTTTCTCCTACGCACGTATCACCGTTAGACATTAAACAGGAAAATAATTATAGATTATTCTATAACACTTTCCCTATTAAAGTTTTTTCTTTGTTTTGTTTCTGATGTGCTCAATAAATATTTATGAAATCAATAGGTAGAAATTATAAAAATTGAAACATTCAGTTTTAAAAGTGGGTTTTTCTCACCGACGCCACGTAACTGGTGTGCATAAGACGTCTGAGTTCAGAGCTGGGAGTCTTGAAACCTAGCCAAAACGTTCACATTCCCTGGGGTGACCCTGAGCTCCCATTTGATTCTCTGCTAGGTACTCTGATACCTTCCGGGTCTCCTTCATAGGGTTAGTGAGGAGATCAGCTGACCTAAGACCTTGACAGATACAAAGAGAATCATAAAGCACCACATAAATGTTCGATTTTTGTTTATGTTACACTGAAATAGCCACTTGGAAAGTTTTCTTTGACTGTGTGTAGAACAAGGAAGAATTCATGTGAATAGACTGTGGTCAGACACACCTGATCTTCAAGGCACTGGCATTCTTACACCCACAGGAGCAGCTGGGCGGCCGGTGTTGTAGGTGGTGGCCAGAGCGGGCACCACTCCTGTACCCATCAAGGTGCCACCACTGAGATATTCCCTATCTGGCTGCCCCATCCTGCTAGAGATCACTTCCTTTTGGCATTGATCATGAATACCCATGTCGTCCATCCATTGTAGTACCACAGAGCCCAACGCTGCCCGGCTCAAGCTAGATGCTCAGTGATTAAAAGTGAATGTCGGGCTTCCCTGGTGGCGTAGTGGTTGAGAGTCCACCTGCCGATGCAGGGGACATGGGTTCGTGTCCCGGTCCGGGAAGATCCCACATGCCGCAGAGCTGCTAGGCTCATGAGCCATGGCCGCTGAGCCTGCGCGTCTGGAGCCTGTGCTCTGCAGCGGGAGAGGCCACAACAGTGAGAGGCCTGTGTACCGCAAACAAAAAAAGTGAATGTCCATCAACAGACAAATGGATAAAGAAGATGTGGTACATATATACAATGGAATACTACTCAGCCATAAAAAGAATGAAATAATGCCGCTTGCAGCAACATGGGTGGACCTAGAGATTGTCATACTGAGTGAAGTAAGTCAGACAGAGAAAGACAAATATCATATGATATCACTTATCTGTGGAATCTAAAATATGATACAAATGAACCTATCTATGAAACAGAAACAGACTTGTAGACATAGAGGACAGACTTGTGATTGCCAAGGGAGAGAGGGCTGGGGGAGGGATGGATTGGGAGTTTGGGATTAGTGGATGTAAACTATTATATAGAGAATGGATAAACAACAAGGTGCTACTGTAGAGCACAGGGAACTATATTCAGTATCCTGTGATAAACCATCATGGAAAAGAATACGAAAAAGGAATGTAGAGGGGGACCTTCAGGATTATGAAGGAATAAGACATGGAGATCACCTTCCTCCCCACAAATACATCAAAAATACATCTACATGTGGAACAACTCCGGCAGAACACCTACTGAACGCTGGCAGGAGACCTTAGACCTCCCAAAAGGCAAGAATCTCCCCACGTACCTGGGTAGGGCAAAAGAAAAAAGGAAAAACAGAGACAAAAGGATAAGGATGGGACCTGCCCCTCTGGGAGAGAACTGTGAAGGAGGAAAAGTTTCCACACACTGGGAAGCGCCTTCACTGGTGGAGACGGGGGTGAGCGGGGGTAGCGGGGAGCTTCGGAGCCACGGAGGAGAGCGCAGCAACAGGGGTGCAGAGGGCAAAGCGGAGAGGTTCCCGCACAGAGGATCGGTGCTGACTCACCAGCCTGAGATCTTGTCTGCTCCCCCGCCAGGGCTGGTGGGGCCTGGGAGTGTCGGAGGTCAGATCCCAGGAAGAGGACTGGGGTTGGTTGCATGAACACAGCCTGAAGGGGGTTAGTGCACCACAGCTAGCTGGGAGGGAGTCCGCGGAAAAGTCTGCACCTGGCTAAGAGACAAGAGACCATTGTTTTGGGGTGCGTGAGGACAGGGGATTCAGAGCACTGCCTAAACGAGCTCCAGAGACAGGCGCGAGCCACGGCTATCAGTGCGGACAACAGCGACGGACATGAAATGCTAAGACTGCTGCTGCCGCCACCAAGAAGCCAGTGTGCAAGCACAGGTCACTACCCACACCTCCCCTCCCGGGAGCCTGTGCAGCCCGTCCCTGCCAGGGTCCCGTGATCCAGGGACAGTGTCCCCGGGAGAACACACGGCGCGCATCAGGCTGGCGCAACGAAACGTCATGCCGGCCTCTGCTGCCACAGGCTCACCCCGCATTCCGTACCCCTCCCTCCCCCATGTCCTGAGTGAGCCAGAGCCCCCTAATCAGCTGCTACTTTAACCCCCTCCTGTCTGGGTGGGGAACAGACGCCTTCAGGCGACCTACATGCAGAGGCAGGGCCAAATCCAAAGCTGAACCCCAGGAGCTGTGCGAACAAAGAAGACAAAGGGAAATTTCTCCCGGCAGCCTCAGGAGCAGCGGATTAAATCTCCACGGTCAACTTGATGTACCTGCATCTGTGGCATACCTGCGTAGACAACGAATCATCCCAAAACTGAGGCTGTGGACTTTGGGAGCAACTGTACACTTGGGGTTAGCTTTCTGCATCTAATCTCTTTCTGGTTTTATGTTTATCTTAGTTTCCTTTTTAGAGCTTATTATTATTGATAGATTTGTTTATTGATTTGGTTGCTCTCTTCCTTTTTTTTATATATATATTTTTTCCTTTTTCTCTTTTCGTGAGTGTGTATACGTGTGCTTCTTTGTGTGATTCTGTTTATATGGTGTTGCTTTTACCATTTGTCCTAGGGTTATGTCTGTCCATTTTTTTGTTTGTTTGTTTTTACTTTTTTAGTGCTTGTTACCATTGGTGGATTGATGTTTTGGTTTGGTTGCTCTCTTCTTTCTTTCTTTTTTATTTTTAATAATAATTTTTTATTTTATTAACTTTTTAATTTAATTTTATTTTTTTCTCCTTTTTTTTTTTTCCCTCCCTTTTCTTCTGAGCCATGTGGCTGACAGGGTCTTGGTGCTCCAGCCAGGTGTCAGACCTGAGCCTCTGAGGTGCGAGAGCCGAGTTCAGGACACTGGTCAACCAGAGACCTCCCAGCCCCACATGATATCACATGGCGAAAACTCTCCCAGAGATCTCCATCTCAACGCTAAGACCCAGCTCCACTCAATGACCAGCAAGCTACAGTGCTGGACACCCCATGCCAAACAACTAGCAAGACAGGAACACAACCCCACCCATTAGCAGAGAGGCTGCCTAAAATCATAATAAGTTCACAGACACCCCAGAACACACCACCAGATGTGGACCTGCCCACCAGAAAGACAAGATCCAGCCTCATCCACCAGAACAGGGAACCAGTCCCCTCCACCAGGAAGCCTACACCACTCACTGAACCAACCTTAGCCACTGGGGGCAGACACCAAAAACAACAGGAACTACGAACCTGCAGTCTGCAAAAAGGAGACCCCAAACACAGTAAGTTAAGCAAAATGAGAAGACAGAAAAACACACAGCAGATGAAGGAGCAAGATAAAAAGATAAAAACCCACCAGACCAAACAAATGAAGAGGAAATAGGCAGTCTACCTGAAAAAGAATTCAGAATAATGATAGTAAAGATGATCCAAAATCTTGGAAATAGAATAGACAAAATGCAAGAAACAGTTAACACAGAACTAGAAGAACTAAAGAGCAAACAAACAATGATGAACAACATGATAAATGAAATTATAAATTCCCTAGAAGCAATCAATAGCAGAATAACTGAGGCAGAAAACCGGATTAGTGACCTGGAAGATAAAATAGTGGAAATTACTACCACAGAGCAGAATAAAAAAAAAAGAATGAAAAGAATTGAGGACAGTCTCAGAGACCTCTGGGACAACATTAAACACACTAACAGTCGAATTATAGGACCCAGAAGAAGAGAAAAAGAAAGGGACTGAGAAAATACTTGAAGAGATTATAGTCGAAAACTTCCCTAATATGGGAAAGGAAATAGTCAAGTCCAGGAAGCACAGAGAGTCCCACACAGGATAAATCCAAGGACAAACATGCCAAGACACATATTAATCAAACTATCAAAAATTAAATACAAAGAAAAAATATTAAAAGCAGCAAGGGAAAAACAACAAATAACATACAAGGGAATCCCCATAAGGTTAACAGCTGACCTTTCAGCAGAAACTCTGCAAGCCAGAAGGGAGTGGCAGGACGTATTTAAAGTGATGAAAGGGAAAAACCTACAACCAAGATTACTCTACCCAGCAAGGATCTCATTCAGATTTGACGGAGAAATTAAAACCTTTACAGACAAGCAAAAGCTAAGAGGATTCAGCACCACAAAACCAGCTTGACAACAAATGCTAAAGGAACTTCTCTAGGCAGGAAACACAAGAGAAGGAAAAGACCTACAATAACAAACCCAAAACAATTAAGAAAATGGGAATAGGAACATACATATCGATAATTACCTTAAATGTACATGGATTAAATACTCCAACCAAAAGACATAGACTGGCTGAACGGACACAAAAACAAGACCTGTATATATGCTGTCTACAAGAGACCCACTGCAGCCCTAGGGACACATACGGACTGAAAGTGAGGGGATGGAAAAAGATTTTCCATGCAAATGGAAATCAAAAGAAAGCTGGAGTAGCAGTTCTCATATCAGACAAAATAGACTTTAAAACAAAGACTATTACAAGAGACAAAGAAGGACACTACATAATGATCAAGGGATCAATCCAAGAAGAAGATATAGCAATTGTAAATATTTATGCACCCAACATAGGAGCACCTCAATACATAAGGCAAATGCTAACAGCCATAAAAGGGGAAATCGACAGTAACACATTCATAGTAGGGGACTTCAACTCCCCACTTTCACCAATGGACAGATCATCCAAAATGAAAATAAATAAGGAAACACAAGCTTTAAATGGTGAGGTGGATGGACTAGAGTCTGTCATACAGAGTGAAGTAAGTCAGAAAGAGAAAAACAAATACCATATGCTAACACGTATATATGGAATCTAAAAAAAAAAAGGTTCTGAAGAACCTAGGGGTAAGACAGGAATAAAGACGCAGACATAGAGAACGGACATGAAGACGCGGGAGAGGGAAGGGTAAGCTGAGACGAAGTGAGAGAGTGGCATGGACATATATACGTTACCAAATGTAAAATAGATAGCTAGTGGGAAGCAGCCGCATAGCACAGGGAGATCAGCTCGGTGCTTTGTGTCCACTTAGAGGGGTGGGATAGGGAGGGTGGGAGGGAGACGCAAGAGGAAGGGGATATGGGGATATATGTATACGTATAGCTGTTCACTTTGTTATACAGCAGAAACTAATACACCGTTGTAAAGCAATTATAGTCCAATAAACACGTTAAAAAAAAAGAATGTGTGTGTATATATATAAATATGTGTATAACTGAATCACTTTGCTGTACAGCAGAAATTAACGTAGCATTGTAAATCAACTATACGTTATTTAAAAAAATAAAATTCCATAAGGGAGGGTCACTGGCTGCTGGGGTAAGAAATGGGAGAAGGGCACTGAAAGGGAATAATAATCGAAAGTTCCAGGCCATTGTTTGCCCATTGGGCAGCCTTTCCTTCGCTCTGTGACGACTCTCAAAGTTCCAGCTTTATTTTCTTCCTGAATGGGCAGAAGCCAGCTCTTTGTGGGGTCTAGGAAGAGGCAACCATCCCTGTGCTTGGGGAAGAAAGAACAGTTCCCCAGTTTTTTGAGCTCACAACCAGGCTCATTTGGGCTTTTCAGGAGAGTGGAGGCCATGACATTACATAACCGGCCCTCGAGGAGGACCTTCCAGGCAGTTCCCAGACGAAGGGCACAGGGTGACTGTGATGTTACAAGAGGTATTTGTTGCTGTTTATGCTCAGAGGAAATCAAGGTGAAGCTACAGTTATTAAAAGCAGGCTGAGGGCTTCCCTGGTGGCGCAGTGGTTGAGAGTCCGCCTGCCAATGCAGGGGACACGGGTTCGTGCCCCGGTCCGCGAAGATCCCACATGCCGCGGAGCGGCTGGGCCCGTGAGCCGTGGCCGCTGAGCCTGCGTGTCCGGAGCCTGTGCTCCGCAACGGGAGAGGCCACACCAGTGAGAGGCCCGCGTACCGCAAAAAAAAAAAAAAAAAAAGCAGGCGGAGACATTTGCATGAGAAGAATGCATGTCGCCTGTGGCTCCTCTCCTGCAGGACAGGCACAGAGCACACCCCTTCCAACTCTGCCTGTTTGTTCTGCATTAGGATGGTGGCTTTGGTGATAAGAAAGGGTTCATAATTGCATCTCCGCCACTGTTTTGCAACTTCTCAGGTATCACTGTCCCCCATATCTTCAGGGCTTCACATCGAGCCATTAAAGCAAGTGTGGAGGGGGGGGGGGGGAGAATACAGCAAAATGCAAAACAAATGCCATCAATAGAGAAAACAATTTCAAAAATTTCTAACACAGATGAATAATGCAAACCTCCCTCATGTTTGTCATGTAGAATGCGAATATTCAGTATTAATAATTTGCGAAGAAAAATGGCTGCCGCCATTTGTTAACAGCTCTACTGCATTCTGGCTACACACCTCGCATGCCCCATCTTATTAAGAGGTTCTTATCACTTTTTTAATTTAATTTTGTGAGTAATGTGATGTTTATCAGAGGAAAACCAATATCCTGTCTAAAGCCAGACTTTCTTCATTCCCTCCCACCTCTATCAAATATTTATCTGCCTCTGCCATTTTCTTTCTTTCTTTTTTTTTTTTTTTGGTGGCACGCGGGCCTCTCCCTGTTGTGGCCTCTCCCGTTGTGGAGCACAGGCTCCGGACGAGCGGGCTCAGCGGCCATGGCTCACGGGCCCAGCCGCTCCGCGGCATGTGGGATCCTCCCGGACCGGGGCACGAACCCGTATCCCCCGCATCGGCAGGCGGACTCCCAACCACTGCGCCACCAGGGAAGCCCCTCTTTTTTTTTTTTTTAAGTTAATTTTCAACACCAGTCTACATTTTTAACACACAAGGTGTAACTAGCTTCAGTAGCCAATCATTCTTCCTCCAGAGATGTTAATTACAAGACAAAGGAGCGTGCAAAGCAGTTGCATTGTTTTTCAAATTCCCTCTTCAGGGAACGTGGTCAATAAAGAAATGTATCAGGAAGAAATACTTGTATAGTGTAGCTGTCTCTACATTCTGAGGATGGTGTTTGAATTGATTTACTAATAGCTTACAAATAATAACCAAAAATTAGTTCTTCTGAGCTTATTGTTTTCTCCTGTTACCATTTCAGTCTTAATGGGTAATGCTATATTCAATTCAGGGAACTCACAGAAGAGTCCAGGGAGCCTTTATGTGTTTTGGTTCCTGCAGGGACCACTTTCATTATGGTGTCTGGGTGATCGTGGGAAATCCCATGCCTGTGTGTCCATAGAACGCATGGATTGTCCATCTTTGCATCTCTTGCTGATCACACCCTGGGTGGGCAGCTGACCTGACACCCTCAGGTTCCAGATGAAGCTCCATGACATTTTACACGCACACACACACACACTCACACAAACTGTACACACGCATACACCAGCTCTCCTGTCTCGTCAAGATGCAGGGTTTGTTTATATTGTGAATTCTGTCCACAGGTTTTTAATTTCTTCCTTCAGATCAAAACATAGTAGAGCTTCTCCATAGACAATTAGTGTGAGAACTTCTACTGCTGAATGTGGCACAGCACAGAGGCACAAGGAAGGAGACAGAAGGAGAGAAGTAAGGGGAGAAAGAGGTAGAAAGAAAGGAGAGAATAAACATATCTACGAAACAAACAGACTCACAGACATAGGGAACAGACTTGTGGTTGCCGAGGAGAAGGGAGGGAAGGATTGGGAGTTTGGGGTTAGCACATGCAAACTATTATATGGAGAATGGATAAACGACAAGGTCCTACTTATAGCACAGGGAACTATATTCAATATCCTATGATTAAAACGTAATGGAAAAGAATATTAAAAAAAAGGTCTATATATGTATAACTGAGTCACTTTGATGTACAGCAGAAATTAACACAACATTGTGAATCAACTATACTTCAATACAATTTAAAAAAAAAGGAAAAACAAAATAAAACAAAAAATAATAGATAGGGAAGCTCACCAGTGACCTGGGGCCCTTGTAGATCACAAAGTCTACACCTCCCACTTTGATCGTGGTGTCTGAGAACATGAAGTGATCAGCCTGAAATTGTCAGGTAGTGGAGTCTGAGTTGGACCAGGTCTTCTCAGTTCTGATCCAGTGCCTTCCCTTCCATTTTTCCACTGCTTCCATGGCTTTCATTTATTGTCCGAGGTATATCAGCACGTATTCATTTAGTGCCCACTTTTCTCCACGGTGGTCAAGCCTCTGAATACTGCAGGAGAGTTTAAATATTCTCTGACCTCAGTGAGCTCAACTTCTCACTGTAGAGGTAACTTCCAGCCCACGCATGGATCCTAGAACCATCACGTTGCACAGAGGGCAAGCGCAAAAGTGAATAGAGCATAGGAAGATCTAGAAATGTCTGGGGGAAGGGGCAGGCGACGGAAGACGAGGCTTTCAGGAAGGGAGAGGTGCAGAGGTAATGCTGGAAAAAAAAAGTCCACGGCTAACCATCTAAGCAGGCACGTGACGCGTGCCCCCACGGTTGGGAGTGCAGAATGGAAAGAGCACTGAGCCCTCTCAGCGAGGAGCACATGCTGCACACGAAAGATGACTAGGCCACATAGGAAGGCTCCAGGCAAAGAGGAAGAGAGACAGCTGCCGGGAAATGGCATCATTTCCCCAACAGAGGACCACGGGGACTTGCGTAAGAGCTAACACGTGGGGGTACCACTCCCAGCCCTACCCCATCACCAACAGAGATGACACTCAACTGCATTGCACCTGCTCGCACGGGGAAGAGTCCACGCTTCGTGAATCTTTCCTGCTGTTATTCTTTGTGGATCACCCACGAGCCTCCCAACAGCCCTGTGAGGTAGATCGTTGAGCTGTTGCCATCGTCTCCATTTAACGTGGCTGAGGCGGGGGAGTCACAGAGGGAGTGTGTGATCTTCGGGTTGGAGGAGTCACTTAGGCACCAGTGAGCTCCCCGCCGTCTCCTCTGACTGGGTCACCACCCGTGCTCCCAGAGGGGTCAGAGCTGGGACTCCGAAGGCATTTGTGGGTGCCACCTGACCCCAGAGCCCAGCCCCTCCCCGGCAGTGTGGCCTGAGAAGAAGCCTTTGTGCCACCCTGTTTCTCAGCAGCACCTCCAATCGAGAGAGGCCCAGAGACTGCTTCCAGATTCCTCTGCAGCCTTCAAACCTTCACGTAAAGATGGGAAACGTTGAGGTCGTGCTGCCTCATTTTTTTTAAAGATTTTTTTTTTTTGATGTGGGCCGTTTTTAAAGTCTTTATTGAATTTGTTACCATATTGCTTCTGTTTTATATTTTGTGTTTTTGGCTCTGAGGCATGTAGGATCTTAGCTCCCCAGCCAGGCATCGAACCCACACCCCCCTGCACTGGAAGGCAAGTCTTAGCCACTGGACCACGAGGGAAGTTCCATGCCTCATTCTTTAACCGGGGCAATTCGACTTTGCACGTGCATCTGTAAAATGCTACCCGTATTTCAGCTTCCTTCTCCTCCTCCGACCAGGTCATGGACTGCAGGCTTCTCTATTCCATTTATTTGTGGCTCCGTAACACACTATCTCCATACATAGTGGATTAAAATTTTTTTTTAATTGAAATGTAATTGATTTACAATGTTTTGTTAGTTTCAGGTGTACAGCAAAGTGCTCCACTTATACATATATCTATTCTTTTTCAAAATTCTTTTCCCATTTAGGTTATTCCAGAATATTGAGTAGAGTTCCCTGTGCTATACAGTAGGTCCTTTTTGCTTATCTATTTTATATATAGTAGTGTGTATATGTTAATACCAAACTCCTTATTTATCCCTCATCCCCCTTTCCCCTTTGGTAACCATAAGTTTGTTTTCTATGTCTCATACATAGTGGTTTCAACCAACTTTTTAAAAATGTATAATTTTGGGGGGTGTGTATTTCAGACAGGGCTTGGCTGGGCAACTCTTAGGCTCCATGTACCTCAGGCCCCTTGGTAGTGCTGGTCTGTAGGATCCTAAGTATCTTCTCTCAGAGATCTGGTGCCTGGGCAGGGGTGGCTGGAAGGTGGGCTCGTACGATTTCCGGAGCACAGCGGCCTCAGGTCTGCACCCCTGGTGGCTGAGGGCTCCCTGATGCCGTCTTCCTGGAGTCTCAGGCTGAAGCTGCAAGGCTCCTGCTGGTTTAGCCTTGGAAGTCCCAGGATGGCATTGGCCGTGTTCTGTCAATCTAGTACGTCATTAAGTCCAGGTCAGATTTCAGGCAAGGGACCTGTCAGTGGGAGGAAAGCTGGAGCCACTGGAGTTCCTGTTGCTGTTCTTACCAAGTGAGTAGGAAGAGCGTGAACTTGAAGCATGGTTGTAGAAGGAGCCTTCATGATGCTGCTAATTCCACTTATGGTCTTTGTATGGAAACAAACATAATCAATTATAATTACAGTTGCCACCAGACCTTTTCTTAGCAAGGGAATGACCTTTCTTTCAAAAACATAATTTGAAAAGTTGCTTTAACACGGAAACTAAGACGCTGAGAACCCAGGCAACACAGAGCTGGTTACGCCATGCTGAGTGGAAAGTGGGGACCATTTGCATTTGCCTCTGAGAAGGAAAGAGAGATGAGAACAAGAGAGAAGGGACGGTGTGAGAGAAGAGCTGGAAAGACAGATGGTGAGCACAGGGTGAAAGTAGAAGCTACAGGAAAAAATCCTAGTGATGAGGTGGGGAAAAGACCCTGCAGCATCGCCCGATACGTGATTGAAGGATGTATGTCACTTCCTGCCATGACCCCTCCCTCCTCCAATTTTAAGCCACCTTTTGGAGACAGCCGTTGCCTTGTAAGAGTATTGTCTTTTGTGTGTGTGTGGAGCATAGGGTTGAGGAAGATGCCGAATCTCACACCTGATCCGACACACGTTTGCATCGCAGTGAGTGGATGGGCAAAGAGACAGGAGTAGGAAGGGGAGATGGCCAGCAGGGGTGCATTTACCCTCCCTGGGTGTCCGAAGAAATCTTGGTGAGGATTGTGGGCTTCCTCCGGGAAAGACGGGGAGGTTGGAGCTTGTCGTAATCAGACCTCAGAGGGCAGGGAGGACCCAAGTGCTATGTGGTTTCCATGCTGTTTGTGGTATGGACTGTCTCCTTCTCAACTCCTCGCCCAAGAGTCAGTGCGGGACCGATTCCCTTGCTCCCTCGGGGTGGGAGCCTCCTAAAGTAGAGGCACTGATGGCTGTCCTGAGCATCAACTAGGATCACCTCTGGTCCCACCACACCAGGTACTAGCCTCTGTGTTTCAGTGAACACTTAGGACCCCTTGAGTGGCCCTTGAGAGATCCTAGGATCCCTGGTATGGGTTGTACCAATCCTGCCTCTGAGATGGCAAACACACACACCACCCCTGGGCATCTTTGGAACCTTTATCCACAGAGTTCTCATGGAGTTGTGTGACTTAACAGAGGGAGGGGTCCTAGAGCGGGCTCTGGAGATGGTTGTGTGTACACACACACACACGCACACGCACACACACACACACACATGCACACGCACATACACGTTTCTTAAGGCTGCATTCCCCAAATCTTAAGGGGCCTGTTTTTTCACAGCCATCTGCGTCCCAAAAGCTTAGAGGACTTTACCATTTGGTGGAATGGAATTGGGACATTTGAAGCACTGCCTCTGTATTTCTTAAGCAACAGCTTGTGGTATTACAAAAACTACACTTCTCCAAAAATAATGTAAGTGGTTTTGTTAAATGACTCCAAAATGGAGAAAAAAGATTATAAAAGATTGGTCTGTCCGTCTTAAAAATACATCCAAACGATTATTAGAAGCGGAGGCTGTCAACACATGTCACCTACAGCAATTCTAGGTTGAGTTCCTACTGCTTTTCAGTGCTTACCTGTGACCTTTGACGTTCTGATCATTCTGGGACTCTAGTCCCAGACTAGATTCACTCAGTCTGCCAAGAGAGGACGTTATACTACCAGGCTGCATAATTGCCGTCTCAGCTGTAAAATATTTCTTTCAAAAAAAAGTGTGGAGGAGAAGGAATTATGGGAGCAAATATGGTAGTTTTCATTTGAATGACAAGACTCAACCTGGCCAGTTGTCCAGCTCTCGAGCCACACGTCGTGTCTGTTGTCAGGTGCCCAATTCAGAGAATTCGATTCGTTGATCTCTTTACATGTGAGCATTGTAAGCATCAAGACCACTTTTGTGTGTATTATTTTTCTTGTCATCCGCAAATCATAATCCAGAAAGATTGACGGTAACTGAATAAATGGCTGTGTGTACTTACAGACCAGGCTTGTTGGAGACAGAACAGATTTATTAGACGATCCGTTTCATTTTTTTTTCTTATATGCCAGTGCTCATTGGAACACTTCTTTCCAAACATGGGGAACTAGAAAAAAAATAGACTGAGGTTCTCAAACTTTTAGTTCCGTGGGCATGAACTGGAGTTCTCCAGGGTCAAATCATCACCCAAGGGCTCTTTGTGGACTAAGCCGCGTGGGCTTGCATGTCCCATGTTGTCTAAAACCATTGCCCACAGGCTGCCGGACTCCAAAGGTTGTGATCTGGAGCAGAGGGGAGCAGACATTAAAACAAGGTTACTCCTGGGACACCTCCTTTCATCGTTAATACCCGAGAGCAGCAACTTTTCACTTCGAGGATTCAGCACTTTGTACTGATCAGGTCATCTGATTATTTTCTCCCTGAGAAGGGAAATGAGAAGTGAAAGTCTTCAGGTGAGGAATACATTTAGCTCAGAAGACAAGAAAAGGCCACGACAAGTGATCATCTTGGTGGAGTGGGAGAAGAGAGCTGAGAAAGATCCTCGGGAGGTAGGAGGTTGGGAAGCAGAGTGTGGAAGCTTCTCGGGAAAATGTTGCCTTTCACTAAAACGGGAGCAGTGTGGACCGTGTTTACACCCTTTAGGCAAATCTTTCATCCTGCAATGGCATTTTATCCATGCAGCAATCTCCCCATCAACTGTTGCAATCAATGATCCCAAACCCTGCGCGGGTACGAACGAGGCTCCCTTTTCTTACAGTAAAGGCTTTGGGCTCCTTGTCACTTTAAAGGTTTCAATTCTCTTGCCCGCCCATTTTTTTCAGATGGAAGTTGTGACACCTTTGAAGGCCGTGAAATGAATTTAGTGGATCCTGATCAGCTTTTTTAAGCAATAAAAAACAACACCCCGTGCATCGTAGCTAGCAGAATGAACTATTAAATTGTGGAATTTGGTGTATTATATATGGATTTAGTATATATTTACTGTGTCGCTATGTAAAATCTCTCTCCTAATAGACTGTAGTGACAAAAGTTTGATAAGCTCGGAACCCCCTCTTGTGACCATGGATGCTGAGCTGGAAAGGATTGACTTTGTAGGCCTGGGTTGTTCAAACGCTCTACATTCCCTGGAAAGCCCTGTCTTCAGGGCTGGCCCTTAGCTGCTCCTGGAACGTTAGCTCCCAGCCCTCAGAACATTCTGCCCCTGCCCCATGAGTGTTGTCATAGGCCTGAGGCCTTGGGCCACTTAGTACCAGTTTGACCAGATAGTTTGTCCTAAATGTGATTTAGGGTTAAGCCTGATTTTTCTCTGAGGTAGTCTGAGTGGCCGAGGTCAGTTATGTGGGTGCTGCGTGACCAACCCCTAATAAAAGCCCTGGGCACTAAGCCTTGGGGGAGCTTCCTTGGTTAGTAACATGGTTTCTGGGGAATTAAGTATGTCCACGAGATTCCCCTAGCAAAGAACACCAGGGGGCTTACACCTCATTCCCGCCGGATTTAGCCTCACGTACCTTTTCCTTTTCCTGATTTTAATCTGTATCCTTTTGCTGTAATAACTCATAACTGAGTATAACAGTTTTTCTGAGTCCTCTGATTCCTAGTGAATCATCGAGCCTTGGGGTGGTCTGGGGACCCCTGACCCGGATGCAGGCATAGGACTGAACCAAGTCTGAGCCTGGACCATGGCTAGACCGTGGGCTTTTGGGCTCCCATGGAGGGGCCACAGTAAGTGACTCCTTCAGTGGTAAGGAGGTGGGAAGGCATTACCTTTTCTCCATTTGTGACAGCAGTGGTTCCCGGACACTACTTGTTTAGGTGCCATTGGGTGGGTTTCTTTGGGTGAGAGCAATAGCTTGGGAATATTTTACTCCTTTCTCAGTCTCCATGGAGGGCATGAACCTGGTGCAGATAAACACCAGGGCTTATCGTGAACTTTATCTCCAAAAGTAATTCTGGCTTTTCTGAGATCTTTCATTTGGGCCTATTCTGTTCATCAAGTAATGACCTCAGTGATATGTAATTTTTAAAATTATATTTAATTATGGTATATTGCAAACCAACGATCTGTCTCTTCGGAGTCCACGTGAATTAAAATCAGGAGAAAATTAGAATCCAAGGCACAGAGAGGAAGTTTATCAATGGAAGCTTCATTCTCCGATTCTTACTCGGGCTTATTCTTGTGTTTCCCTCTTGTGTCGGGGAAAATAACACAGAGAGATTAGTAGTAAAAGCTTTGAAATCTAGTTATAACGAGGGAGTTCCAAAGGAAATTAAACATAGCATGATTACTTTAAAAAAATATAAATGTAGGGCTTTCCTGGTGGCGCAGTGGTTGAGGGTCAGCCTGCCGATGCAGGGGATGCGGGTTCGTGCCCCGGTCCGGGAGGATCCCACGTGCCGTGGAGCGGCTGGGCCCCTGAGCCATGGCCGCTGAGCCTGCGCGTCCAGAGCCTGTGCTCCGCAACGGGAGGCCACAACAGTGAGAGGCCCACGTACCGCAAAAAAAAAAAAAAAAAAAAATATATATATATATATATATATAAATGTAATAGAGTATCTTAGCAAATAATCCTCCCCATACAGCCAGCTCTATTTCCCATCAGGAGGTAGGAAAGAATATTTGAGAACTCTTATTAACGAATAACAGTGTCTGAATTTTTATGACACTAGTACTTTATCTAAACGTTTTCTTGCATCATTAACTTACTTGATTCTCCCAGGTTTTCCTAGTCGTCGCGGTCACTTTCACACAATACGTAGTTGGAGAACTGCTGCTTGCCCTCATCTTCCTCATTCCAAGAGCCCTGGGTTTTTGGTGAAAGGTCCCGGCTGAGACAGGCCTGAGAGGAGGAAGACGAGGGGACAGCGGGTGGTCAAGACTGGGTCCCCCCCCCCACCCCCGCTGCTTCTGCATTGACCAGAGTCGCCACAAGATTCCATCATGTCAGTGTGGGAGACCATGGGCTGTGGCGGAGGGAGACCTGAGATGGACGTTGCTGGACCTCAGTTCTCCATGGGAGAGTCTCTCCTGCTCTCAAACAGCTCTGGCGTTTCTGCTTCTCACTGGACCTTCCAGAATCTTCCATGCCAATGGGAAGTTTCTCCTCTTCTCCGTGCCATGCTACGTGCCCTAGGCGTTGATCAATTATTTTGACTCTTGCGATAGCATCATCAGACCAGTCAAAGCCTCGCTGTGAGCGTCCACATGCTCTGTTCTTTCTTGGCCGTAACTCTTGTCAATTACCCGCTTCCCTCCTCTAAGTTGACTTTTGGATCTGAACGAGTGTCTCTCCATCCTGCGCTCTGACAGGCCTAAATCTCAATATTTGGTCCCATGGGTCCCTTTTTATCCATTCTTCACCCTTCATTAAATTTCTTTCCCAGCATACCCTTCCTTTTGGAAAGCTATATACTTTTTAAAAATTAAAGTATAGTTGATTTCCAGTGTTTGTAATGTTCAGCAAAGTGATCCAGTTCTGCATACATATCTGTTCTTTTCCAGATTCTTTTCCATTATAGGTTATTACAAGATATTGAATATAGTCCCCATGCTATACAGTAGGTCCACGTCGTTTATCTGTCTTATGTACAGTGGTGTGTTTCTGTTAATCCCAAACTCCTAATTTATCCCTCATCCCCTTTTCCCCTTTGGTAACCATAAGTCTATTTTCTATGTCTGTGAGTCTGTTTCACAAAGCTGTATCCTTTTAAGTGATCTTGTCCCTTCATCATTTCTTCAGGGCACAAAGGATTTTATACTTCTGATCTTTCACGTTCCCGACCATGTACCTTTCAGTTTGAGGACACATAACTCCTGTATTTCATTTATTAAACACAAATCCCATCCACGTTGACAATATTTTCTTCTCACCAGTGTCAAGACTCTCAGGTTCCTCTTTCCTGTCCCACTCTGCCTCCTGGTCAGAGGTTCCATTGGGTCTCTGTTTTCACCAGACTCCATGGACCACACTTCTCAGCCCCCTGTGCCCTGTGCCACGTAAACCTGTGTTTCTGATTCACCTGTGCTCCACTTTCCCGCAGCATGATTTAACCCGCGGAGGGCTCCCACCTTTTCTAGTCCCTGTCTGTCTGGCCCTTTCCTCTAGTCTGTCTGTGCAGTTTCTCAGATCGCTGTGCTCTGCACCCCGGCCTCCCTCCCCTGTGGTCCCCGGCGAACCCAGACTCTGCACTCAGGGCTCCTCCTATTTTTCCTCCCCACTGGTTCCCCCCAGCCCTGGGGAGATGGCCTTTTCCTTCTTTCATCAGGATGCTGAATTCCTCTTCATCCCTCTCCTCCGCCAGAGCTCTCATTCTCAGCCTCCTTTTTCCCTCTGGCTTTAGGAAATGTATCTGCATCTCTTGAACTGAAGATGCAGCCGGAGCCTTTCTCCCCACATCCACCCTGGACCCCGGGCCAAGGGGGGCCTCTGCCTCGCGTTTCCCTCTCTCGGCCACGTGGAGCCTTTGATTTTGCAGAGTGGGCCGGGGCTGTGCGATCACAGACAGCATTGCGCCTCCTTCCCCGCACCTGGGGCTCCCCGTGCTGTGCCCACGTGCCCTCGCATCCTGGGCCCCTGGGTCAGCCGGGGCACTTGTTTGTTTGTAATTTGTTGCGTTGAGAAGCTCCCAGTATGTCAAGGTCATCTCATTCTCTCTGGAAGAAATTAATTTCACCACAGTTCTCCCCCAAACCTCATTCACTGAAATTCTTTTTTTAAATTGAAGTATAGTTGATTTGCAATGTTGTGTTAATTTTTGCTGTACAACAAAGTGATTCAGTTACACGTATATGTACATTCTTTTTCATATTCTTTTCCATTAGGGTTTATCCCAGGATATTGAATATAGTTCCCTGCGCTCTACAGTAGGACCTTGTTGTCTATCCATCCTATAGATAATAGTTTGCATCTGCTAATCCCAACCTCACACTCCATCCTTTGGATTCACTGAAACTCTGCACACACTGATTTTGGTGTCTCCGCGAGGTCACACTCCATCCCATGAGCCGTCCTCCTCCTGGGGGGATGGGGCGTCTCTCCTCCTGGGGGGATGGGGCGTCTCTCCTCCTGGCCCTCCCAGAGCTTCCAGCTCTAATGCAAGTGATATTCTTTCTCCAAAGTAACTCCAGTGGTTCTGCTTTGTGACGGGCACGTCAAACCCCTCATTTCCTGGGGTTAGAACATATATATGTTACCCCCCAACGTATATGTACATATGCACATCCATGTATATTTTCCCCCTGTGCTCACCTCAGTAGAACTCACCATCAGGTGAATGTTCTGTAGAGGCTCCTCAGGACAAACCTCGTCTCCCACGAAAGCTGCAGTGACTCTTTTTCCTGCCTCTGGACCCTCTCCTGAGGAAGGAGACGAGGGAGGCAGGCTCAGCTGCTCTGCGTCTCTGCACCCCCTGAGCCCCTCTTTCTCTCTGTTCCCTCCGTCCTGCACCCTCTCCTCTCCCTTCCTTTGTAGACTCTCTCATCCATCCACCGACTCAACCACCAAGGAGAATGAAGGCTGGAATCCAGCATCCCCAGCAAACACCCCCGCACTGGCCTTGTGGAGGCATTTTTTCTCATTCTCAGCCTCTGAGCACAGCTTCTGTCCCACCCTCCCATCCCCCACCTGCATGCACACACATACACACACGCATACCACCCATGCACACACGTACATACACATGCATACACGCATACCTCCACACGCATGCGTACACACGCACACACACCCACAGACGCACCATCTCTATCCCCCAGCCCCACCCGGCCCCGAAGCCTGGTATGTGTTGCGGGGAGTGTCTGGCTCTGGGGAGAGTTTTCAGGGTGCACCGCTGTGGCCGTGCTAACCTAGGAGTTTATCTCTAAAACATTCCAGAGATCGATTTTCTGCCACATTTTTTAAGTCAAACTTAAGTGAGAGGCATGGCCATTTTTATGTGACGCCATGCCCATTGCCTCCTCGGGACGGTTCGTCAGGATTAGCAATGGTCTATATCCAAAAATAGCACTTTTGGCCTCGTGACTCTTTCTCAGCCCCTCAGCCAGTTCTTCTGAAATGTCACTGACACCTTCCCCACTAAATCAACCAGAATGTCAGAAATCGCTCCCTTTGTTTCCTTCGTACACACAGAGACCTGACAGACAAGACGTGACGCTGAGCCTTCTGCAGGGCGGTGGGAGAGTCCAGTGCATCAGGGGACCCGAGCCTGTCCTGGCTATGATGCTGATGCTGAGGGGTCCCTCCAGGATGGTGCAGGTGTACACACTTTGGGGATACACCCCAGCAAGACCTGGGGCGGTGCCAACATTTCAAAAGATGTTTCCATTGCTCAGAGGCTCTGGACGCACATGGGGCAGATGGGGAATCTCAGCCTCCACACTCATGGCCTTGTAGACCTTGGCCTCGCTTCTTCATGGTGTCCAGGCTCCATTCTCAGAGTCCCCTCTGGGTCTGGTCCTGTCTTCCCAGGAGCTGCTTTGCCTGGACGCTTGCGGAATTCTCTGCTTTGACATCGGGATGTCCCCCCTGCACCTCTCCCTGGAAGCTCCCCTCCAGAAGTCCCCAGTGACCGTGCACCCCCAGCCCCGTCTGCTAACCGTGTCCCAGCTCTGAGACATTTCAGAGGACCTCAGCATCCCCGAGCTGTTTATACACAAGCAACGTAGCTCAAGCCCCCTCCTGCGCCTCCCTAGGGGTCTGAGGCTGTGTCCACCGGAAGCCATCACCTCCCAGCCTCGGCAGCGCTCTTGCTGGCCATCGCCTCTCCCTCCCATCCTTTCTGCCCCCAGACTGAACACAGTTCCTTCCTTTTCACCCCCCAAGGCACCACCAGCTCAAGGACAATGTGTGTGTTAGGTTTCACCAACTGAAATTTTCGAGATTTTTGAAGGAAAATCCTAATGAGAACCAGGCTTCTCTGTTCCTAAAGGTCCTTCCTCGGGCTCGGGAATCTTTCTCTTAAATCTTACACCTAGACCTCTCCTTCTCAACTCAGACTCTAAAACAAGATTTCTTAGCGTTGGTCCAGGTGTCCATGAACTTGGATGAAAGAAAAGGTCATGATTATTTTTACCAGTGTCTGACTAAAACAGAGCTTCCTTTCAATATGTCTGTTGACAGAAAAACTACGGTAGTTTTGTCAGTACCTGTGACCAATAGAAATCATGGGTATTTTCATATCACAACGACAGTTGAAAGTATCTCAAAATATATAGTTTACTCTCACCATTAATTGAAATGATAGTCACTTCAGCCCTGCCCGTGATTCCAGTGGTGGAACGGCTGGAAGAAGGACCGCGGTCTTTGTCTTCTTTGAAGAAAGAACTCAGCAAAGAGACCAAGGTTATGAAATAGAGATCGTGTTTATTAGAAGCAAAGTACGTGTGGAGGAGCACACGGGTGAGCTTGGCACGAGTCGCGCACGATAGGGGCAGCTTAGGTTGATTATATGGGGGCAGTTTTCCGAGTTGTCTCTGGCCGGTCATCTCGAAGTGTCAGCAGGAGACTGGTTGGAACTGCTCAGCCAAGGACCATCTCTCTCCTGCCTCACCCCTGCTTCCTGGACTCTAGGAGTGTGGGCAGACCCCCAGACAGCAGCACTGATCAGGCTCAGAATTTCTAGGCCCAGAGACCTTTCAGCCACAAAACTTCCAACAGCTGCCTTCATGGTGGCGTTTAACTCAAAAGCCTTTGGAGAGCCTAGTGTTTCTGGAGTCCAGAATAAGTTTTCCTTATGAAACAAGTTATAAAAATTTTTATCCCATTTCTAATCACGTCTCTTTGCAAAACAGGAGTCCCATTGCTATGATCATCAAAACAAAAAAGTCAGAATTGTATATCCAACCTGATGGGGATGTTTCCCTGTCAGAGACATCCGCAGTTAAATGTTACTAATTTATCTCAGCCAAAACTGCCATTGCACTAATACATCATTACAAACAAAAGTTTACTTTAACTGCCTACGTTTTAAAGGTATTACATTGTGAGTCATTAATAAACAAGTATAAATACATTGTGTGTTTTGTATTTTTAAAACTGTATCTCCGGACTTCCCTGGCATTCCAGTGGTTAGGACTCCACGCTTTCACTGCTGTGGGCCTGGGTTCGATTCCTGGTCGGGGAACGAAGATCCCGCAAGCCTCAAGGCGTGGCCAAAAAAAAAAACGAACCAAAACAAAACAAAACCCCCCCCAAAATCCTATATCTCCAAATAATGGGTTTTCTTTATAATTTGATGTATTTTATTTTATGAATTTAAACATAAGATTCTGAGAAAAGAAGCATAGGCTTTGCCAGATTGTTGTAGGGGTCACTTTTTTGTCTCATTTATGTCTGAAGAGACAAAAAGAACTAGAATCTCTGTGGTAAAGAGACGTGTTCCTTATCTTCTCTGTTCACATAATTTTAGAGCCTCCAACCTTTTTGTCTTCAAAATGTATCTACACCCTCTTCCCAAATGGTTACTTTGTTGTGTGGAACAATTAACTCTTCTTTGCCTTGCGCAGGGCAGTATCTCTGACGCTGTCCTAGGGTAACCAGTAATATTGCTAATCACAGCTAACTGGAGAGGGTTCCTGTGTGGGAAGTCATTTCCCTGGATTAACCCCCAGAAGTTATTAAATCACTCGCCCGAGACCCTGTAAGTGAGGGAGATAGAACCTGAATCTAGAGATTCTGGCCCTAGGACTATAAGCAGTTTGATTTTAACTGCTGTATTATATGCTATGGACTCATTCAAATAACTTTCAAAATAAATACATACAGCATAGCTGTCTTCCTTCTGCTTTGTCCCTAGAATATCTACAGGTCTGCAGTGAAGAAAAAAGAAAACGTTTGTTTCCTCTCTCTGTCTCTCTTTTCTCTTTCTCTCTCTTTTTTCTTTTCTTTTCTTTTTTGTCCCTCTGCAATGGGATTTGACTCTGCAGAGAAGTCTCTTGCATTCTGAGGCTGTTTCCTTGTCTCCGAACAAAGAACGTCAAGCTGAGTCATCTCCAAAGCCCCTCCGGCATCCTCATTCCTATTTAAGTTCAGTGTGAAAAAGGACTCCTGACTGTGATGGCCTCACAGCTGGTTGAGGAGTGGTGGTTCTTTATATTGACCACAGGGGCACAGGGTTTCCTGCGAGGCTCTAAATCTCTCCCATGAAGAGGTGACCTTGTACCTACAGCTCCTTCATCTCCATGTGCCTTTGGTGTAGTTGTGTTTGTCACCTTGAGTGATTCCACAGCTAAACCAGCAGTTGCCCATAGTTCTTTGTTGATTAATTTTCTAGGAAAAAAAAGATCCCATTCAAGATCGTAGTTCTTTTTGGAAACCAACAGGATCCTCACGTATATCCTACATACTGGTTCACAGTGCCTCTTTTTACTTGGTGCCCAGTCCTGTGCAAACAAGAACAAGCAATATTTATTACAAATGGCTGCTTTTTCAATTTACTTTAGTGTGATATTATTTCTAGACCTCTTTGCAACTTGAATGTAATTAATTAGAGCTCATTTATATGCATCAAACAGCACAGGTTTTTCTTTTTTAATTGAAGTATAGTTAATTTACAATGTTGTGTTAGTTTCAAGTGTACAGTAAAGTGATTTGGTCATACATATATTCTTTTTCATTACAGGTTATTACAAGATATTGCGTATAGTTCCCTGTGCTATACACTAGGTCCTTACCGTTTACCTATTTTATATACTGTAGTGTGTAGCTGTTAATCCTACACTAACTTATCCCTACCCCCCGCTATGCCCTTTGGTAACTATAAGTTTGTTTTCTATGTCTGTGAGTATTTGTTTTGTAAATAAGTTCATTTGTATCATTTTTTTAGATTCCACATACAAGTGATATCATATGATATTTGTCTTTCTCTGTCTGAAAACAGCACATGTTCATAAAGACCGCTAGTGGACTGTTTCTGCCATGGTGATATTGGTAGAAAGGTCACTGAGATTACAACGAATGATGTGAACTCTACAATTGTAGTAATACTGTTTACAGCTCTACCAAAATGTGACCTAGTAAGTGTACGGCCAACTAAATCCACCACTTTTTTCTGTACGACTCTTGTCAAGCTAAATTTGTTCCTTCCCAGAAACTATACAATCTGTTATTTTATCTAACAACAGAGATGTACCTGCTCAGATCCTTTCAAAGCAAGAAAGGTGTTTCTGTTTCTGATGGTATATTTTATAAAGTTTACAGCGTGAAAGAACCTTAAGAATGCCCTTGTTCCAACCCTGTGAATTTATAGATGAGGCAACTGAGATTCAGGGAAAGACATGAGACTTGTCTAAGGTCATACAGGTGGGGAAGAGAAGCATATACCACATTTACTGCTCCAGACCCCACTGTGCCTTTATGCCACCCCTGCGTACCACTGCTGGTGCCGTGATGCCCTTCACCAAGGCCCAGGTCCCCAGAAGCAAATGTATGGGTCTTCCTTCCCCCCTTTTTTTCTCCGTCCGTCCTTCCTTCCTTCTGTGTGTGTGGGGGGGGCGGGGGGCTGTTGAGATCAGTGGTTCCTCCTTTGCGCTGCCTTTGACTTAAGACACAATGCTTTTTGGAGCTTGACGTGCGTTGCTCAGCAACCCAACACTTCCCTTCCCCTTTTATTGGTACAGATTACTAATCCATCCTTACAGCAATCATCAGTGCACATAATGCCATCATCAAGTGCTCTAAAGGTGTGAAACCAGCCAAGGACGAATAAGTTATCCCTGCAAGTGCCTGGGCCTTGTTTGCATCTCCCTTCATTAATCTTGGCACTGGCGGATCACTTCAACTTCACTTTTGTTCTTTTTTCCTTTCCCTTCTATCGTCGACGTACTTGAAGGCTGTTTTTGTCTCATAAAGACTCAACCAGTAGAAAATTGAGAAGATGAATCCATCAGTTGATTTGGTCAGTCCTAAACAGTGGTTGAATTCAAAGTCCCACACCCATCCAATCCAAATGGAGAGAACTGAACTTTTCTGAAGCTAAAACATACGCAAAATGGCCAGAGTCCACTGCTTCAACTTGACCTGTTTCTAGATCTTGGTTTCCTGCCAGAGCATCGGTCTCACCCGATCCCAGGACCGCTGGACCAGCAAACTCTTTGTGCTCTAAGATATTCAACCTTAAGGGTATTTCCTGGGGTCTACATTTTGGGGGTACAGTCTATACCCTTCCTTTGTGGAGAAATCACTCACTAGCTCATTGTTAGGCTTCAGTGGACGCTATACTCTTCTACGCCACCTTAATGAGAGAGTGAAAAGGCTCCGTTAGAAAAGAATCATGGTGTGGTCAAGTAATGGGTTTACTTTAAGACTTGAAAATAAATAAGTGAATAAGGTACACTCTAGAATTCATCACCTTTCAGATATAGCAATGATACAAAAATACAATAATCACTTGGGCTTTCAATGTTAAATTATGTGAATCATTTCATTCATTACAGATCATGTGAAGTGATGTCTCCCATACACTGCTAATTTAATTTCCTTTCTACCCCGCATCAAAGTACAGAAAATATTTTATTTTCCTTGCAGGAATCACTTGTGGTGCTGGTAGTAAAACCAGGGGATTGAGACATCCAGCTGCTGGCGTACAAATTCCATCTGTATATTTTAGCGTTACACTTTTATCGCGAGAGGCATTTGTCAACGCCAACACACCTAGAAAGGCTATATGGAAGACGTAAAAGCATCAACAAGCTCAAAATTATAGCACAGGCACAGACTGAATGTTTTTTAGTCTTGTCTCATCCACAGATATCCACGAAGACGATTCCCATAGACCATTTTGGTATCACTTGCCCTTTTCTTTACATCTTCAGTACAATGTATTTATTAGCTACATTGATGAAAATAGGAGAGCAACTCTCCTTGATGTTGGAGAACTTGGCAAACATAAAGTCTTTAAGAAATGAGTAGACTGTCATAAATATGAACCCACTGGCTGAACCACCCAGTGAAAGGACGGTCATGGTATAGCACCAGGGAGACTGATGGAAAGTGCATGGATGTGTGTGTGTGTGCGTGTGTTAAAATTAACATCATATAAGAAGTTTACTTAATCCTTTTAATAATCCTCTGAAATAGCTGTTGAATCTCTACTTTCTCCAACGAAAAACCTGAAGGAACTGAGTTTCAAATGTATTGTCTACAGCAAGTCGGAGGCCCTGAGTTAGGGTTTCTAATCTGCCATTTGTGGAGTTATCCGGTGGCGGCTTCCATTACTCAAGCTCGGGTGAGAGGTGGAAAGCGCGCCAGCTCAGATGGTGCACGTGTGCACATCCCTGGGCATCATTTCTACCCCTCCTCAGGAAGCAGGGCTAGAAGCAGAACAGACTTCCCCACATTGCAGGTATTCTACTCATTCAAGCAAGGAGATACTTTTCCACCAGGAAATGGGATTCCTGTTTGTCACTTGCTATACTTCAGTGTCTGTGGGAGACCGATTATGCGTAGTGAGATGGCATGATGACAGGCGTGTGCCCACTTTGTACTCACGTTGGCATCACTCATCCGTGATGTATGTTCCAATGAGGAGGTGATATTCCTTGGGATCCAGAACCCAACAGGCATGTTTTTGGTGTGCGTGCCTGGTCATCCGGAATCTCAGTAGAAATGATATCCCAAGGCAAAAGGAAGGCAAGAAACAATTGATTTGAGAATACTATTCAAAACTGTAATGTTATTTTGTTGTGTCTTTCTTAGTCTTTCCAGGTCAGGGTTGGTTTAGATCTGTACACCTTAATGCAGGCATTTGGAAATCCCTGGGCTCAGTGAAGAATCATGTTATTGCAGTGTCAGGAGTAAGCTGTGTTTGAGCAGCTTTGGACTTCATAGAAAGACAGCCTTTCCCGGCACCGGAGAGGAGAGAGGTAGTTGACTGTGACCAACTTTGACCCTGACAGGTACCTTGGAGGAAAAATTTCAGTCTGTTTACATCCTGCAAATTCATTTTCCCCGATAGTACTCTCAAGTGTTCACTGAGACAGAATCACTGTTTGAAACCAATAGCCAAAGTCTCCCGGGACCACACGGCAGGCTTACCCAAAGGCTCTGGCCGGGAACCGCATGTGTTTTTTCAAGGTTCACAGGTAACCCTTCAAGCAAATATTTACAGAGGTTTTTCTTTTTTAGAATCCCTGTTGCTACAATTAACAATAACAGTCCTTAAAGATGACTTCCTAGATGAATAGGTATGTGAATAACTAATTTAAGCATTTGACACCACTAATATATATAAGAAAGCAATTAATTTCATAATGTGGAAGTAGTACATTGGCTTCTTATCAGTGGTATTAATTCCATTTTGGATGGATAAACCAGACTGGGGGGATTTAATATCCGTTATAAGTGGCATCGTGCAGTAGTACTTTCTCTAGAATACATTTTTATTAGCCTCTTAGAGATAAATTGCCATGCCACTAAAACAAAATAAAAATCTCAAATGAAAGCCCTTTCTCTCTTCACCCTGTTCAGCCTCCTCTGGATGGGAGACTTGTTCATACATGAAGGGCACTAGGAGGCAAAGTGGCTGCCCAGCCCTGGTGCCCTGAGTGCATTTCCTTAATGAACTGTGTCAAAACCTTTCCTGATAACACATGTACTCAGATGTTTTACTTGATTAATATCAAACTATTTATCTTTCTCTCTTTCCCTTGGGAATCTAAGATGTTAGAAGCCACCCTCGGAATACATATTGATAAATTCAGGGAAAGAGTATATAAACTTGCATCAATGGATCTTTGATATGATAGGCAACCCAGACTTGTCTACCATGATTTTTTTTCAGATTTTATTTTATTTTGATTACCAAAGCAAAGACATTGATAAAGCAAATACAATCTGCAATAATAAATACATCTGCAATAGATGCTAGATATCATTAAATTATGTAATTTAGACAGTAAATATGGTCTATTTTTGCTTCTTTCCAATAGAATACATTTGATCACTTTTTTTTTATACAGCACGTTCTTATTAGTTATCAATTTTATACACATCAGTGTATACATGTCAATCCCAATCGCCCAATTCATCCCACCACCACCCCCGCTCCCCGCCTCTTTCCACCCTTGGTGTCCATACATTTGTTCTCTACATCTGTGTCTCAATTTCTGCCCTGCAAACCGGTTCATCTGTACCATTCTTCTAGGTTCCATATATATGCGTTAATATACGATATTTGTTTTTCTCTTTCTGATTTACTTCACTCTGTATAACAGTCTCTAGATCCATCCACGTCTCAAGAAATGACCCAATTTCGTTCCTTTTTATGGCTGAGTAATATTCCATTGTATATATGTACCACGTCTTCTTTATCCATTCGTCTGTCGATGGGCATTTAGGTTGCTTCCATGACCTGGCTATTGTAAATAGTGCTGCAGTGAACATTGGGGTGCATGTGTCTTTTTGAATTGTGGTTTTCTCAGGGTGTATGCCCAGTAGTGGGATTGCTGGATCATATGGTAATTCTATTTTTACTTTTTTAAGGAACCTCCATACTGTTCTCCATAGTGGCTGTACCAATTCACATTCCCACCAACAGTGCAAGAGGGTTCCCTTTTCTCCACACCCTCTCCAGCATTTGTTTTTGTATATTTCCTGATGATGCCCATTCTAACTGGTGTGAGGCGATACCTCATGTCGTTTTGATTTGCATTTCTCTAATAATTAGTGATGTTGAGCAGCTTTCCATGTGCTTCTTGGCCATCTGTATGTCTTCTTTGGAGAAATGTCTATTTAGGCCTTCGGCACATTTTTGGATTGGGGTGTTTGTTTCTTTAATATCGAGCTGCATGAATTGTTTATATATTTTGGAGATTAATCCTTTGTCCATTGATTCATTTGCAAATATTTTCTCCCATTTTGAGGGTTGTCTTCTCGTCTTGTTTATGGTTTCCTTTGCTGTGCAAAAGCTTTTAAGTTTCATTAGGTCCCATTTGTTTATTTTTGTTTTTATTTCCATTGCTCTTGTAGGTGGATCAAAAAAGATCTTGCTGTGATTTATGTCAAAGAGTGCTCTTCCTATGTTTTCCTCTAAGAGTTTTATAGTGTCTGGTCTTACATTTAGGTCTCGAATCCATTTTGAGTTTATTTTTGTGTATGGTGTTAGGGAGTGTTCTAATTTCATTCTTTTACATGTAGCTGTCCAGTTTTCCCAGCACCACTTATTGAAGAGACTGTCTTTTCTCCATTGTATATCCTTGCCTCCTTGGTCATAGATCAGTTGACGATAGGTGCGTGGATTTACCTCTGGGCTTTCTGTCTTGTTCCATTGATCTATGTTTCTGTTTTTGTGCCAGTACCACATTGTCTTGAATACTGTAGCTTTGTAGTATAGTCTGAAGTCAGGGAGTCTGATTCCTCCAGCTCTTTTTTTTCCCCTCAAGACTACTTTGGCTATTCAGGGTCTTTTGTGTCTCCATACAAATTTTAAGATTTTTTGTTCTAGTTCTGTAAAAAATGCCATTGGTATTTTGATAGGGATTGCATTGAATCTGTAGATTGCTTTGGGTCATATAGTCATTTTCACAATATTGATTCTTCCAAAATCCAATAACATGGTATATCTCTCCATCTGTTGATATCATCTTTAATTTCTTTCATCAGTGTCTTATAGTTTTCTGCATACCAATCTTTTGTCTCCCTAGGTAGGTTTATTCCTAGGTACTTTATTCTTTTTGTTGCGAAGGTAAATGGGAGTGTTTCCTTAATTTCTCTTTCAGATTTTTCATCATTAGTGTATATGAATGCAAGAGACTTCTGTGCATTAATTTTGTATCCTGCAACTTTACCAAATTCATTGATTAGCTCTAGTAGTTTTCTGGTGGCATCTTTAGGATTCTCTATGTATAGTATCATGTCATCTGCAAACAGTGACTGTTTTACTTCTTCTTTTCCAAATTGTATTCCTTTTGTTTCTTTTTGTTCTCTGATTGCCGAGGCTGGGACTTCCAAAACTATGTTGAATAATAGCAGTGACAGTGGACATCCTTGTCTTGTTCCTGATCTTAGAGGAAGTGCTTTCAGTTATTCACCATTGAGAATGATGTTTGCTGTGGGTTTGTCATATGTGGCCTTTATTATGTTGAGGTAGGTTCCCTCTATGCCCACTTTCTGGAGAGTTTTTATCATAAATGGGTGTTGAATTTTGTCAAAAGCTTTTTCCACATCTATTGAGATGATCATATGGTTTTTATTCTACCATGATTTTTTTAAAAAAAATATGTATTTAGGGCTTTCCTGGTGGCGCAGTGGTTGAGGGTCCGCCTGCCGATGCAGGGGACATGGGTTCGTGCCCCAGTCCGGGAAGATCCCACGTGCTGTGGAGCGGCTGGGCCCGTGAGCCATGGCCACTGAGCCTGCGCGTCTGGAGCCTGTGCTCTGCAACGGGAGAGGCCACAACAGTGAGAGGCCCGCGTACCGCAAAAAAAAAAAAAAAAATTTATTTATTTGGCTGCATCGGGTCTTAGTTGTGGCACACGGCATCTTTCATTGCAACGTGTGGACTCTTCTTTGAGGCTTGTGGGCTCCAGAGTGTGCAGGCTCAGTAATTTTGGTGCGAAGGCTTAGTTGCCCCGCGGCATGTGGGATCTGAGCTCCCCGACCGGGGATCGAACCCGCATCCCCTGCATTAGAAGGCAGATTCTTAACCCCTGGACCACCAGGCAGGTCCCTGTCTACCATGATCTTACAGTTGTTGTTTTAGCCTCATTCATTCGTTTGACAAATATTCATTGCTCATGTCCAGTGTTCCGGGCACCGTGATAGACACTGGTATGAACAGTGAGGGAAATGGAAGCAGTTTCTTCTCTCAAGGAGCTTGTACTCTGGGGCAGGAGCCCAACATGTCTGCAAGAGGAAAACACACACAATGTGGAAGGTTTTTCAAGTTCTTCTTTAAAATCATACACTCATTTCATAATGAGCATGGCCTACCTGTGGGTTAGGGTCCATGGTTTCTGAAAGACACTGTTGTGAAATATAGCATCCTCATACCACTGGAGTGTCTCAGCAGTCACCAATCAGAGCATCTCCCAACAGACTCCAACACAGTATCTTCCAGAAGACCACCTCTGTGCAGACTGCAGAAAAGTGGGGCTTAAGTGAACTTCCCTCTAATTTGAGCACCTTCTCTGTATACCACAGAGTTCCTCGCATGAACCTTAATCGACCCATATCTTCTTCTTAAGGAATTTCGGATGGGGGAGATAAGACATGGTCAGCCATATTAATGCTCCGTACTGTGTGTTGGGTGAATAAATGAATGAATAGCACAAGATAGAGAGTGGTGTGTTATAAGGGAGGTACTTACAGACGTTATGAGGGTTCAGCAAGACGATTAGTAACTTCTGAAAAATCATGGAAGACCTCTTGGATGGAGTGCCTTTTTTTTTTTTTTTTTTTTTTTTTTTTTTTTTGCGGTGTGCGGCCTCTCATTGTTGTGGCCTCTCCCGCTGCGGAGCACAGGCTCCGGACGCGCAGGCTCAGTGGCCATGGCTCACGGGCCCAGCCGCTCCGCGGCATGTGGGATCCTCCCAGACCGGGGCACAAACCCGTGTCCCCTGCATCGGCAGGCAGACCCTCAACCACTGCACCACCAGGGAAGCCCTGGAGTGCCTTTTGAGCTGGGCTTTGAAGTAAGGCTGTGATTGTGCCATCTGGAAATTCAATTTCACATCTTCCTGAGATGTGCTTTAGTGCATGAGTCATCAAAGTGATGGAAGTAAGTGGACAGAAATCTAGTGGAGATGTTCCTGTATAATGTCGCACTTGGACTGTGATACCAACACCACAGGACTTCTAAAATTATTAAATAAGATGATGTATGTAAAATATATGATTATAAATCTCCCCCTCAAGTGAATCTATTATTATTAATAATCAACAAAACCCTTCATGGGTTGAATGTTTACAAAAGAAATTCAAAGTTCATTTACAGGAGTCAGTGGACCTATTGATGTCCTAGCTTCCAAAATCCATTGCAAGTTTGTATTAAAACATGCATGTTTTAAAATCTGACTGAAAATAAATAAATTGTAACGCTGTGTTTTCCAAATTAATGAATAACTTTTCAAAGATCATAAAACTCATACTCTCCGCGAAGACTTGTGCAGCCATGACCGTTGTAAGGCTGCTCTCCGAGGTCCTGCATTTATTTCATATCGTTTTGGAAAGGGTGTCAGCTATCGTAGCAGAGCTTCTTCTCTCTGGATTTCTTTTTATCTTTTTTAAGGAAGGGGAGAGGAGGAGGGGAGAAGAAGAAAGTGATAGGTGGAAGAAGCCAGTCTAGGCCAAATAACGCTTGTGTATAATCCAGTCCATCACCCGCTCTCAGTAGCTCCCTTGCTGCTCTGACACACCGGCCATGCCAGTTTGGTATCGCATACACCGAGGGCACAGTGGATAAAAAAGACCAAAGGTGATCCAGGACCCCTTCTGAACCATGAAATTCTTGGTACACAAACCATCTTTCTGACATAGCTGTCCTCCATGATGAATGGGAATGTAGCACGTTAATATGCCCACTCTCCCTCCCCCCGCAGAATATCTGAATCTTCAGCAAATGAAAAGACAAGAGCTATGGTTCATTTCTGACTCGATTTTAGTTTTCTGAAAGCATTTAAAAGATTTAAGGCATGGAAACGTGTAACAGCAGACTTCCTTTTCATAGGAAACAAAAGTCTTCTAAGAGGCTGCCTCATTTCCTGCGCTCAGTTGAACACAGAGATGGTGTGATCAGAATGAAGGGCCGCCCTTAGTCATCCAGGGCCGAGCACAGCTTGCCTTTCTGAACTCCCATAGCGCCCTCAAGCGGCAACGTCAGGCTCTGAGCTGCTCTCCGTGTGCTCAGACCAGCACATTCACAAGACCCTTGGTTTTGTTTTGCTTTGTCTTTTCTGTTGTTTGTTGTGTTGCTTTTGTTTTTGCAGTTGATTGAACGCATCAAAGGGTCATCGAAATGAAAAGCTGTAGGGGAACAGATTGTGCCGAGTTGTTTTGGAATGACAGGGCTGCTATCTCAGGGGCACTGTTGGTGTGGAAGGACTGTGGAGAGAAGCTATGAGAAGAAATAAGAGTGAAAGAGACCCAGGAGACCGAGAGAAATGTCTCTGTCTATTTTCCTCGTGTTCTTTCCTTCCCCCGGATTGAGGCAAAGAACAAACAACACGCAAGGTCCAAACAATCAAAAAACAGGCTGCAAGATAAAGGCAACATACTTTATAAGCCTGTTTTTCATGCTTTCTTCCCTCAACTCTGAGTTCTGTAAAATAAAATTTAAAAAAAAGGAAAATCATCTGAAATATGAATGGTCCTTGCCTTTGATAAACAGGAGGCTGATAAACATGGAGCAAAATTTATATTCAACCAACTTTTAGGGATCACCACCTCTGCAGGCTGGATTAAAGATGCACGGGCATCGCCCCTCCCACGTGCAATCCCAAAAGGAAATTCCAGACCTTCATTCTGTAAAGTATTAAAAACATGTATGTGTGCTGAAATGAGTTCCTTCCCAGATCGTCTGAGTGCAAAGTTCTATATGTCTGTTGGAACTGGAATACCTTTACTTGCATTTTTGATTCCTACTCTGATTCCTAGTGCTCTGGACACATGCCCAGCCTGCAGGTGGCACAACCTGCCCTGGTTGAGTGGGTTCCAAACTGGCTCTTCTGACGCCAAGTCAAGGTTTGCTTCTTAGGAGCGTCTTTGAGGTAATGACATTGCCTGTTGGACAATATTTTAAGTATAGAGTGGTGATCAGCCTAAGAGTTCTGTTATTATTATTTAATTTGGTAAAGCAATGACTCTCTCCTCCCTTCTCCCCTCCCTGTTTTGGACCCACACTAGTCTTCTCTGTGGCTTTAAGAACCCTGGATAGAGAATATCTCACGGAACATGTTTCTTCACTTCACGTACATGAGGCTTTCGAGAGTTGAAGTACGTTGTCCTCCAAATACTCTAGCTGGAAGAATGCGTCAAAATCAACAAGATGTCTAACTGCAGGATCATAGACAATAATAAGGAAAAATCAGATGAGAAAGCTGAATGATGTGTTTTGTAGAGTATGAACTATGGGCAAGCCCCCATTCTCCCAAAGGTTAGGTATATATAAGAAGTTTGGGGTTTCCCCTATAATAATAATGCATTGGAATCTCTCAGGAGCCCTGTGTTGTAGGTAAAGCTGATGGAAATAGCCTCTCTTATCATCTTCATGCTGTAGATGAGAAAACTGACGCTTAGTGAATTCTCCTTATGCAAAGAGCCGTTGAGGAAGAGCCAGGGGTCTGATTGTATCTGTTGGGGACACTTTGGGCTACGTAACTATTCCTGACCGAAAGGGGCTAAGACAGGGGTTTCTAATTGGGAGGCTGTTCTGAGTTTTGTTTAGTGGCTCCATGCCGTTGGGGCTCTGCGTTTGTATCAGTGCAAAAGCATTTGACCTTCTTCTCATAGTCACAAGGAGGCTGCAGTAGCTCCATACCTTCCGATCCTCACACAGATGTGTTCAGAGACAGAAAACTGGAGGGGCAGTGCTGGGGGACAGGGAAGAGGTCCCTCTTCATACCTCTGTCTTCAATCTGAGAGGAAAAAAATCTTTCCAATGCCGCCCATAAAATTTTATCCATTTCTTTAGCCAAGTAGACACCATGTGAGGACAGAAATTCTATACTGATGGGCAGAAAGTGAGAAGGAATAGGGGTGTAACTTTTGGGGAACCAAAAGTCAATCACACTGGCAGTTCTCACCACTGAGAGTGAAGGACGTGTGTGTAAGAAGATGCTTACAGAAATTTCTCCTGTAATTTCCGCTGGAAAACAAACAAAAAAGCTTTGGCTTTCTCCAAAGCACTAACTTAATGAATAAAATCCAGCTTTTTCCCAGTATAAAGTGTAATACAAGTCTGGGTTTTTTTTTTTTTTTTAAGTAAATGAACAATAGGATACGTCTTTGTGGAACTCTTTAATCTGACCAGTATCACACACGGAAATGATAAGATATGGTTCCAGGAGCTAAAAAACCAGAATTGCGTTAATCTTAGGGATGATGATTTTTTTTTTCCTCAAAGATAATTGACATCAAAGGGAGATGGAAGAGTCTGTGGATCACTTGCTTTAAACCTCTCCCTGGAGCTGTGCCAATTGGTGCAGGAAATCACCATCATTCCACTTAAATCAGAAGTGGAGAGCAAGGACTGGTGGCTTAAACCCCGAGTCGGTCTGCTCTCTGAGGCGCCATCATATCAAGGGGCTGTTTTTCATCATGTGGATAAATCCAAGCAGACTGCCTGCTTTGTCAGGGCATCGGTAGCTATCTGCTAAGTTCAGGTCCTGAAGTTTACATTATATCATTGGAAAAGAGTAAAACGCAGATGTAGGGCTTCCCTGGTAGCGCAGTGGTGGAGGGTCCGCCTGCCGATGCAGGGGACGCGGGTTCGTGCCCCGGTCCGGGAAGTTCCCACGTGCCGCGGAGCAGCTGGGCCCGTGAGCCATGGCCGCTGAGCCTGCGCGTCCGGAGCCTGTGCTCCGCAGCGGGAGAGGCCACAGCAGTGAGAAGCCCGCATACCGCAAAAACAAAACAAAACAAAACAAAACGCAGATGTCATCAGTGAGTATAAGGTTAGACTAGTACCTATTCCGAGGTTTTCCGTGAGGGTGCCCATCGTGGCACAAGTATCCCACCTGAGGGTCTGATGTAAGTCGGTAACTTAACTGAAGCACTGCGCTGTATCTTAGCAAGCTCATGAGTCTTCTATTCTATTGCACAGATTTGGATTTAATTATTGTAAATTATTTTTCTTTGCGTTAAGTACTCAAGAAAGATATTTCTCTTATGAATTTGAATAGCTCAATTTGGAAACTCAAAATTCATTTAGATTACAACCAACCATTTACATCTCATTCAGAGTTGAACTGAGGTTGTGTGGGATATTAGAGGTCTCAGAGAGAGCGGAATACGGGGATGCTGAAACAGAGATGTCCACACAGCCTTATACTGCCGCTTCTTTTACCATAGGATGACTAAGAAGTTCTTCAGAGTCCCTTGAAAGCATCAGTGTATCCATCCTTTCTCATGAAGACTGAGAAGGTTCTGTGTCAACAATAAACAACGTTTCTTGTTGGCTTATAAAGAAAGTAACGGTGGGGATTATGGCTGCAACTCGAAGGATGAGGTGATGGGACCCGTCAGGGACTTACGCTCAATCGGAGGAACGAATGAGACCCACCGCATCCTATTGGAGCAGAGAGTCGGTGTTGGTTTTGCTGTGAGTGAGGAAAAATCTGTTCAAATTGCAGGCTTATATGACTCATGGATTTATTTAGCCAACGGGCAATTTTTGTTTACCTGTCAAGAAATACATAAATAGAAGCGATTGTTAGGAGAATTACTTTTTTTGAGTTCCAAATGAAAATGATCTGAAATGCAATCAGTAGTATAGAAAAGGTTATTTCTCCCCTTTACGAGAAGGAAATTGTTCCGAGATGGGGACAGCAGCGGACTTGATAAGAGTTACAGCGCAGAGTGAATTGAGTTACCCACGTGAAGCAAATGAGTGGCTTCATTTCAGTTTTATTGCCCTAATATAATCTGTTTTCGTTAATGAGAGTCCTCTGCATATCACATCTGACATACCCATATACGCAAGAACCAGGTTTTGCATTGATATCGCTTGCATTTGCTCAAGGCAATGTGAAGATACAGAGCATCAGGCTTGAAGTTTATTTTCTTCCTCTGGGTTAGGTCCCATGCTTCGTAGGATCTATTGTGTATGTACATTGGTAGTTAGCCATAAATATTAACTGTGTGCATGTGGGTCAGAGAATGTGCTAAAATTCAAGAAAAACTATTGAATCCCATAAAGTCGCATCAGTCTATTTTAAAATTTGTATGTTCCGTGGGAATTTGGAAGAAATCTTAAGTGACGGTGAAAAATAAAATAAAATGGGTTTTATATTGAACATTTTAATGTGTCTTAAAGGAGTAGATTCAGGAAAATTAAGTTCGTAAAAGTTGGTTTTCAACTTCAACATGTTTATTAACTTCATTGATTTTTAATTCACGTCAAGATTTTTTTTATTGCATTAAAAAAGCAATGAGGCTAAGCCAGAGGCACTTAGGATTTTTAATGAAATCAATTTTTGAAAGCAAGGTCCTTTCTCTCTTGAAATTCTGCAGAGTTTGTCTGCCAAATTGCATATATTCAGGCAACATGGGAGAGGCTGTCCGCTAAGGTACCAGATCAAAGTCTCTCTGAGATAAGCCCCAACAGGAATGGTATCTTAGCTTTGACCACATCGTTGGTGTCTGCTTTGTCAATTCCCTTTTCGCCACTACCTTCTTCCTGAGATGAGCCTTAAACATCTCAATTCACGGGTGGAACAGCATTCTGAAAATGTCCTGAAAAGATCACCTGCTCTCTATTCTATTTTTGACTTTGAATAAATTGCTAAGATAACCCCCTTTTTAGTGAGGAAGACTGGCCTTTGTACATCCTGGAAAAATTCTTACCGCCTGGAGAATCTCCGTTCAATACTTTAAATGGGTGAGCCATTTCCTGAGAGTCAGCAAACATTTTGAGGAGCTTTCAGTTCACCTTGGTCGCCTTTTAGAAAAATGCTCTAGTGATTATTCTAGTACAGTGTTTGTTTCTCAAACTTGAGTGTTCATCAGAATTACTTGGTGGGCTTATTAAGATACAGATGGCTGGGCCCTTCCCTGAGTTTCTGGTTCAGTAGATTTGTGATGGAGCCCAGAATTTTCATTCTAACAAATTTCTAGATGATTCTGACGCTCCTGGTCCAGGGACAATTCTTTGAGAGCCACTGTGCTTTTGGGTTGAAACTGCTGCCTTGTGCTCCTACAATAGATAACTGGGGCGTTATTATGAGCACGTTTGTGATCTAGGTTTCTGACAGTCTTTTTCTAATAAAACTACGTGGGCTGGAAATGTACCAAAATGAGCAATAGATTGAGAAAACTACACCTTTTCAGAAAAGGAAGGGCTTATCAATACGGCCAAGTAATTTAGAGCATCAGCCCTGGTCCACTGAGAGGAGGGCTGGCTGTAACCTGTATGAAAGCCAGAACTATGTCCATTTTATTCATCTCATCCCTAGCACATAAAACAGAACAATGACGGGCACGTGGTGGGCATTCGAATATTTACCGAATAAGTAAGTAAAATGCTTACAACAAACATTGACATTAGCTATACCATTTTTCACGCATAGATTTGATTTCAGTTGTAGTGAGTTAGAACGTGACATATACCATGATGCAAGCATGCTGTATATGACAGGTCATCCCAAAGGCCGTGGCTTCCATAAGGTCAAGATTCACATTTCTGTTGGTCACTGTGATATATCTGGTCCGCCCTGGGCTCAGCTTTGCTTCGTGTTCCCTGATTCCTGAGGTTAACTCCAAACCATGGGTTGGGTTCAAGCCTCTCCAAGCGTGTTTGTTCTGGAGGCCAAGCGGAAGTGGTTGCAGCTACCCAGGCCATGTTCTTGTAGGGTGGGTCACTTGAGTGAGGGCAAGAGGTCGGCCAGGTCATGCAAGTACCTTGATGGCCTTTGTCTGCATCAGGTCCATTCACATTCCATTGGCCAAAGCAAGCCATACAGTCCTGCTAGAAGTGGAGCTAAAGAGGCATCCGGGGTGAGCGGATATCTTCTGAACATTCCAGCCCATCACAGTTCTGAATATGGGAATAGTGGCTAACCTTAAAGACGAATCATCAGGACACAGAAACTCATGGCTTGGAGATGTAGTCATGCATCCAGCTCTGCCCTTGTGCCTTTGGAAGAGGACGCTGTTGCTGGAACTGCCCCGTTACACGCTTGAAAGGGTGGTGTGTCTTCTGGTGTTTGTGCCACAGCCGAGGCTTGTTTGTTTTTCTTTTCACTCAGATCTCTGTTGTTTCCTAAATATTTTTTATTGATGCTATTCCAGACAATGTCTGAACTCAAAGGAATGGTCTTAATTCCGGCAGGCTTTGACACAGGGCAAGATGGAGAGCGACAGGGTTTTTTAAGAGACTTTTGCAAATTTGACCGAACAGATGTCCAGGAAGCAGGTGGCCCTTCCCCCTCCCTGACCCGCCTCAGGGATGGCTTCTGGCCCTGACTCTCTAAGGCATCTCATTGTCGCTATTTGCTGTGTAGAGGAGGTCCTCTTCTCTCCTGCCTCTTTGTGTGTGGAAGGCAGATGCAAGGATGCACTGGAACACGTGGTGCCTGGACCTGGGCGCCAGTTCCCGGGGCTTAGCTCACCTTCTTATGCTGTTTCTGGCTGGTGGACTAAATCTGCCGCACACCCAGCCTTGCCCAAATTTCAGTCCTGCCGTACATTCTAGGAATACATCATATCCCCTTCTGTGCCTTATAACTGGAGTGGTTTCTAGTGGAGCCAGATTTTTCACTTTCTGTAACGATGTCCATTGGCCTGTAGTTGAGTAGAATTTACACGGCAGGATGAATGAATCAGCAAGCACTAGCTCCGTTTTCTCCTGTCTGAATAAGACCCCGCATTTGAATGAGCCTGCTTCTGTCTCTTCTTTTCTATTGCATCGATCCTTTCCTCTGGGGGCATTTCAGAGCAGGAGCCACTTCCCTTTTAATCTAATGACGTGTGATATATGAATGAAGACATTTCAGCCGATGACATGGTTGCTCTCCAGTGATCACCAGGGACAGACAGGAACAACAGACTCTCTTCTGTATCTCATGCTCTAAAAATCTTAGGAGCCTTGGAAAGCATGGTGCGAGCTGTAATTGAATCACCAGACAATGGGAACAGACAGAGGTTGGTGCCTCCTCTAGAAGGTGATTATTTAGATCATTTCTGAGGCATCATTGGCAGTGGAAGGTGAGGTCTTCTAAATATTCAGAGAGCAGCAAGGAATTTTTAGAGAGAAGCAAAATATACTGTCTCCTGATACTGGTCCAGAGCAAGACGCCGCGGAGGAGCAGAAAAAGGAAAGGAAGAAAGGAGGGTGAGAAATGGGAGGAACGAGGAAGTGGGTCACGGTCCAGTGTCCACGGGCGGAGGGGATCCCTAAAGGAAGGGAGGGTGGGTTCCCGCAGCCCCAGCGGGCTAAGAAGAAAATGTGTGCTCAGTTGAATCCGTGGCTGTTTTATATACCTGGTGACCAGATCAGCTTTACCGCGTGTGTTGATGACCACGTCCGTGTGAGCAGCCACTGCTGGGGCAGGTAGCTGTACGTGTGTTTCAAACTGTGTGTAAAAACCAGGCAAATGCGTGACGTCAGTACTAAAATACAGGGAAGTGTGCTGCTGGAAATTAACCTTTAACTGTGTTAATTTTAGCATAAGCCTTTTGGTTGGGTTAAAATAAATGTTTCTCTTTCAGACACATGAATCTGTAAGTATCAATTTGAAAAGCTCCAAGTTAATTCATACTTTAACTTTGTGCTAAAGCCAGGAGTGGCAATTCCTTTTTCTCGTGCTGGACGTTGCCTGTTTGTAAAGAAGTCTTACCACGCAGACCCGTATTGGTAGTCATCTTGCAAAGAAATAATTATTTTAAAGAGAGCAAGAGACGGTTTTTGCTCTGTATTTATGTAGCTAGTACTGTATTTTCTCAAGCTACCTAAATACTTGCTTTAGTTCTCCCCATCTGTATGAATGCAATGTGTTCATATTTAAAAAACGCTGATGCCCAGTGTTTTAGGGAAGCCTTTCTGTCCGAGTATGCTAAATTGGCCATTGCATTTCTCCAAATGTCAGTGTTTGGAAAAGAATAAGTATCTTAAACAGGGTTCTTCCCTCCTCCTTCTCCTCCAAGAGGAAGGGGAAGTAAACTATAGGGCATAATTCTCTCCTAGAAATAAGAAAACCTCTTGGGTAATAAACATGCTTAGGCTGCTGGGCTCAACTGGCTTTGGGTGTTTTTACGATGCTGATCTTGCACGTCGACCAAAAAGTTCCCTTTATTGTCATTAAAAAAAATGACTATCCACTCTTTCTGTAGCATCTGCCTAATTATATTTGTTCTGTCAACTGGTTTCAGGGAAAATAAACACACACTCCCACTTTTATTTAATAAACAGGGAATAAATAATATGAAACTAGATGGAAAAATGGGTCGGTGAACAGGGTTTTAAGCCATATGGAGGAATTAAAAATCTTCATATGAAATAACCCACAAAATATTTTGGAAAATAGTTCCCCATACTTAACCAATGAGCGGGAATGGAGATCTGCTTCAATAGAGCGCAGTCAGCACGTTCAGGTGTTAAAGGTTGAGTGAAGGGTTAGGGCTCGGATTGGCAGGCTGCCTTCCGCAGCGCTGCACCTCTATTTACACGCCCCTTGGGAAGTTCTGGTCCTCTTCAGGGTCTTTTTCCTCATTTAGAGGATGGGGTTCTGCAAAGGTTATTGAAGGCAGTAAGTGAATTAATTACACACCCATACAGTGCTACCGCTTGTGATTCTCTGCAGTTGAGTGGCTTCATTCATCCCAAAATATTAGCTAGTTTCCTCTTTGCATTAGGGGCTTCGGAGTCCCGACAGTCCATCCAAAGAGACACCGCAATGTGTGTATCAAAGTTTAAGGCACATCTGGTTGTGTGAGTGCATACACGCAAACGTGGGCGCACAGACTCACACCCGAAAGTCTAGAGCATCCTTTAAAATGAGTTGTGTTCAGTGTGCAGGTGGAGCAAAGTAGCCTGATGCTTTTTAAGTCAGCTGATGGGCCCTGGATCTGTTAACACAGATCTGTACCTCAGCTCTTCCCCCAGTTGTTTGAATTTTAGAGCTTTTTTTTCACTTTACGAATAATTTTAAATAAAAGCCGCTTAGCATCTTGTCTGAATCCTTTAGTTAGGGTTTTTAACTTTGACCAGATTGTAATTGGAAGACCTACAGGCTCACTTGAGAATATAATTTCAAAAGTGAGGGTATGTGTGCCTTTCTCATCTCCCTTCTTCAATCTGTTCTCCTTTGTACACACACCTCTATGAAGTATTGTGTATGATAGCTAAACTATTTCCATACACTCTATTTTGTATAAACTGTATTGGTACGAGAAATAGTTTTATCATACTTCTTAGAATTTGTGTAAATATATACATGCACGTTTCATATATATGTGTGTATGTATAGTACATAAGTAAGACCCTAACAGCATCTGTATTTAGTGAAATGTCAGATCTAGATGCCAGAGTGGGCAGCGGGGGCTTTCCTTTTAAGTCGGTTTGGAAAGGCAGCTTCAAGGATCTAAAGCACAGCTGGGCAGGGGAGGGGGGATGAGAGCAAGGTTTCCTATTTATCTAAATGTGATGACTTTTAAAGTTTAGCTTTATGGTCCTCGTAATTGTTGCCTCTGTCTTCAAAGTCAAGCGGCGCAGCGATGCTCTGGCACCCCCAGATCTGTGGCTGGCACATCTGCCTATGTAAGAGGCCTTTTGGTGGTGCGGGGAGCCTCCCAGCTATCGAGATACTGATTTTACGTGTTTTTATAGTTTCTGTAAAGGAAACGTTTTCGAACTACGGTTAAGATGCGCTTTTCTTCTTAGCGGAAGGAAACCACAGTGGATTAAGCAGAGGGTGGTGTGGTATAAATTTTAATTAAAACAAGACTACCTGCTAGGTTGAGAGCTTGGGAAGAGTGTAGAAAGGATTGGAAGGGGTCCTCTCCCAGGAGACTTATTCACCTGCGTTCGGTTTCTCTCCCCAAGTTAAGGACACAGCGGGAAGAGGCAATATTTTTAGGACCAGGAACAGCTGGGTCTCTTTTTCTGGGATTTCTGGGCTTGGACAGTGGTGCCAGGAGATGGCCTTGGACTCAGATCCAGCAAAGGCCGGCAGCCTGCGCCAGGGCCCTCTGAGTGGCCGAGGCCTCGCCCGTTTTTCTGCGATGGTCACGGAAACCGCGGCGGAGCAGAAGCACCGCTGGAAGGTAAAGGCGGAGATGCCCACGTCGACCTCGAGTGGAAGGGGCAGCGAAGTGCCGGGGCAGGTGCGAGCCCTCCACCCGGCCCCTCCCTCCGGAGTCTGGGCTCCTCGTCGTCGGCTCAGGATGGGACAGGTCCATCGCAGCCGGAAGCGCTGCAAACAAGAGGGAAAGGGCAGCGCAAGGAGAACGGGGTTGGGGGGGGGGACAAGGAGACTAGAAGGAAGAGCGCCCCGATTCCTCGAGAAAGACGGGGGCGCGGGTTCCAGCCGGACAGAGAGTCCCCGGAGGCCAGGAGGGAGGAATCCACCCCGGGAAAGGGAGGGGAGAAACCAGACAGGCCGCCTGCGGTCTGGAGTCGGAGCCCGGCGCCGAGGCTCAGCTGGTGTCTTTCCACACAGGGGCGCTGGAGCACGTTTGACTGCAGCAAGAGGAGTGACCCGTGCGCCCCTTTGGTGTCGTATCTCCGCTCCCAGTTCCTCTCAGGGGAGGGGGTGGGGGCGGCGCGGAGCAAGCTTTGGAGAAGTGGCCGGCCTCACAAATGCTTTAGCCTCCGCTGGCGGTGATGCATTTGTTGAAAATGAAAATGGAGTTCGCGATATAGACAAATGCGTGGGGTGTACGGGGAGGAGCGTTTGAGTTGCTCTGAAGGCATATCCGCCAGGCCGGCCCTCGCTGGCCTTCCGTGACCTTTTCCTTGCCTTCTTTTTGAGACCGGGTGAAGGGAAAGGAATCTGTTTTTCGAGAAGAGCTTGGTTTGGGAGGGAAGGGGGCTCGTCAGAGACAGTGACCCCCGAGCCCCCTCCCTTGCAGCCCCGTAGTTTGCTCTCCATCACGCCCGTGCACACTCCCAGGTCCGCCGGGGGTCTCGGCCGTGGCTGTTTCACATGAGGCAAGAAAAGCTGGGAAGGAAACACGAGGGGGAGCGCCTCGGAGGGCGACCGGGCTGCAGCTGCGCGCGGTGCGAGCGCGTGGACGCGGAGCGCAGCCCCGCGCCGAGCCGAGGACAGGCGTCTCGGGGACAGCCCCCTCCGTCGGTGCCCCCGACGCCCCTCCCCATCGCGGGCCTCTTCTCGCACGCTCCCTCCCCGCGTATCGCCGGGTGTGCCCTCCCGGTGGCCCGGAGCCCCAGAGCCCCCACCGCGCCTCTGCGCCCAGCCCGCACCCAAGACCTGCGTGGCCCCGCCGCCTCCTCGCTGCCAGCCCTGGCCACCCGGGCGCAGTTCCCGGGGGCGGGGGTGTGTGAAGGGGCCACGTGGGGAGAGCAGGGGAGGAGGAGCCGCGCGGGGGGCCGGGGGCGGGGCGCGGAGATGCGCTCTGGATGCTCGCTGGTCTCTAGGCGGGGTGCCAAATGCCGGGGCCTAGGCATCTTCCCTCCCTTTATGGTTTTTTGTTGTTTGTCTTCTTTCTGTCGATGGCTTTGAGCAGGCCGTACGTGGCCATGGCAAGGAGTTGAAAAGCAGAAAAGACGAGCGAGAGAGAACACACCCCCAGACCCCGGCTTCGCCGAGCCGCCGGGGGAGGGGGCGGAGGAGGCTGAGCCAGGCAGTCGCCCGGCGGCGACTTGAGAGTGGCGCGCGGGAGGAGCGGCCGCGCGGCCGCCGTCCTCTCTTCCTCCTCCTCCTGTTCTTCTTCCCCTTTTCCCCCGGCGGGAGTGGGGAGCGGGAACCCGAAAGGGGAAAAGCCATTATCAAAACGCCCCAAAGACAGCCGGCGAGAGCGCGCGGAGACCGATGGCTTCGCTGTACCAGAGGTTCACGGGCAAGATCAACACCTCGCGGTCCTTCCCGGCGCCCCCGGAGGCGAGCCGCCTCCTGGGCGGCCAGGGGCCCGAGGAGGACGGCGCGGGGCCCAAGCCGCTCGGAGCCCAGGCGCCCGCGGCGGCGCCCCCGGAGCGCGGCGGCGGCGGCGGCGGCGCGGGCGGCCGGCCCCGGTTCCAGTACCAGGCGCAGAGCGACTGTGACGACGAGGACGTAAGAGCATCTGGGTGGGTGGGTGGGTGGGTGGGCGCGCGGGGCTCTGGGCAGCCCGGGGGAGACGCGCCCGCGCCGCGTCTGCGATGGTCTTGGGGCGCCCTCCTTCCCCACCCCTCCCCCACCCCTCCCGGGAGCGCCCGCAAATACACTCCTCGCGCGGATCTCGGTCACCGCCGTCCTGGAGCGGGTCCTTGTCTGCAGCGGCGGCGGCGGCCAGGAGTTGGTGGCGCTGAGAGAGCAGCGCTGGTGGAGCTGCGCTGCTGGGGCGTGGAATTGGCTGGGGGTTCACGGATGTGTGGATGCTTGGTGTTAACTGCTTGGTGCTATGGATGCCAAGGAGGGAATTCGATCTGTCTGTGCTTACAAGTTGGTTTCTCTTTTCTTTCCTTTCTTTCTTTTTTCTTTTGTCTGCTTTAAGACTCGAGGAGGAGACTGTCCCAGGCTCTTTTTCTCCCCCCTCCCACCTCTCACTGGAATCCTCACCTCGGGGCGCTGTCCCTTCACTCACTTCTCCAACACCTCGCCCTCCCCCCCAGTGCTGGTGGTGGTGGTGTTCTTTTCCGAAAAATAAAATAAAAGCGCTAGCATCCGAGGCCCAAGCCCTTGTCCCAGGGCCCAGCCCAATTTTTGCTGGTGGGAGTCAGGCCCTGCCTGTGCCCACACCTAGCCTTGAACTAGCAACCACCTTAGGCTGTGTGAGCTGAAAACTTCTCGGGCAGCACGTTTTTTACTCTTCATGGGGCTGGCAGCCTGGGTTTCAAAGGTTGGATTTGCATATCGCCTTAGTAACTGATGACTCAGGCAGGACACCAGCCGGCTACAGAGATGGATGAGTTCAACCGCCTCTGTTGATACTGTCCGTCTGTTCAGAGGGCCAGGGAAGGCCACGGAGAGAGGAAAGTGATGTTTCGGAGACCTTCTCTTCCCAGAAAAAAGAGAGAAAAATCCCAGACAAGCTCTCAGGCAGGCAGGCAGGGCTGGCTTGGCTGGTACAGCCCCTGGCTGGCTGTGTTGGGTCCTAGAGCTCACTGTGTGTAGCTCTGAGAGTTTCCCACCTGGGGGCACCTGGGCACAGGTCCTCGCACAAGCCTCTCAGACGGCCTACCCCGACATACTCCCGGCAGTTCATGTCCGTGCCCTCAGCAGGAGGCTGTGGTCATTCAACATGTCCTGCCTGGGATCACTTGAAAATCCTTTAAAATCCAATGAACTGGTTGTTTTTGTTTTGTTTTATCAGTGGAGGATGCGGAGAGTGTAATAGACATGACAAAAGTTTGTGGGAGGTGTGGTTCATTTGTGTGTGTGTGTGCGCGTGTGTGTATCGGATCTTGCATGAGATTTTCTCATGTTGGGTTATTTCTAGACTCCCCTGGTTAAAAGAGAGCTATCAGAGAGATGTCCCTCACTTCAGTGGGTCAGGTCCTGAGGGAAATGCATGAATTCTCAGGTTCAAGGAGCCAGAATCCTTGAGGAGCGGTTTCATTGGGGCAGTTGAAAAATTCTGGAGGATTAAACTCCTGAGAATCTTGGGGAAGACCACTGAGCTGCAGTGCAGACAGAAATGATGCGCTTTTTGCCTCAAATCTGACTTAAAACTGTTGGATTGTGTTATGCTTGCAGTGAAAACCATGAGCAATTTCTTCCTAATAGGCTCTAGGTGTCGCTAGGGGAAAGGAAAGGGGAGAGTTTCTGCATTTTGTTTCAGATCATCTCCACCCATCTTTTTTTTTTTTTTCTCTCCTCATCTTAGCTTTGAGCGTATATTCCTCCTTTTCAATTTGACATATGTCTAGAACTGTTTCTCAGATAAGCCAAAGGGTTGAACTGACGAGCAAATTATGAATTTAACATCTGCAAATGATTTCTGCTGAAATGGCTCTGAACAGTATATGTAATTTAAATTCATTAACTCCTGACATCAATTTTTTGTCTCCTGGAAAATACAAAAAAGGGTGTGTGTGTGTAGGTGTAGGTATAAATACGGTGTATGTGTATGTCGTATCCTTATGAGATATATATATATATATATATCATGTTTAAAATGTACGATTAAGCAATGACACACGGGTAAATGTAGCATCAATTGCTTGAAAACTTTTATGTGCTTTTCTCAGAAAAAATATTCGGAATTGAAAAAACTACGTCTAAAACTGTGCTAAATGATAGAAATGCACATTAAACAGATTACTTTTCCTCCAGGCACAGTGGCTGCTGTTTGCTGAAGATAAGAGCGCTAGCTAAAGCAAGTAGATATAAGAACTGCTTTTCTGATACCAGCCCTTGTCAAGATTAGACAATCTTGAGTAATCACCCTGCTACTCAGATTTAAACATGAAGATATACAACTGATGAGACGCACATTACGTATCATTCTGTGTATCCTGGGGCGGCCGCGTAAACATGTACTTCAGCAGTTTGGGCGTCCGCTGGGCACAGGTGGGAGCTGTCCGAGGTTCTGAAGGGTCCTTTGCGTTAGCGCACAGGAAATCTTCAGCACTTCTGTTTGGAGTCCCAACACGAAGGCTGGTGTGTCATTGCTCTTCTGTGGCTTGTCTGTTCCATGGAACAGAAGCAGCTTTCCCACCTTGGTCACTGAGATGCTGGTAAACACCATACCTTTAAAATCCAATGAACTTTGTGCCTCGTCCTTCCATCCAGAAACGGGGAAATAAGATGTAGTTCTTGACCCCTGTATGTGTGTACACACACATGCCTGAATATGACTGAGAACGGGCACTTGTTCACAAAATAAAATTGAAGGTAGTTATCAGGTCTAGAAGAGAGAAGTCAAATGCCGAAGTTGCGTGGCGGGTGACTGGGAATGCATTACCTATCTGCACCGACTACACATGTAAGGGACCTCTCTGCTGTGTAGCACTACATAAAAGCGTGCTTGGGGTGGGTCAGTTTTAAAATGTGAAGTTTTACTTTGAAAAAGAAGGGAAGCCAGAGTGCTTTTTCTGTTAGAGTTTCCTCATCAATCTTAGATTTATTTAAGTATAAAGTCAATGACTAGGGCTTCCCTAGTGGCGCAGTGGTTGGGGGGTCCGCCTGCCGATGCAGGGGACGCGGGTTCGTGCCCCGGTCCGGGAAGGTCCCACGTGCCGCAGAGCAGCTGGGCCCGTGAGCCATGGCCGCTGAGCCTGCGCGTCCGCAGCGGGAAAGTCAATGACTTGGGAAACCCCTCTGAGGAATCAATAGCTATTTTGGTTTAAAATTCATTCTTGTAGGTTTAAAAATAAATTGACTCTTAAAGGGAATGTTGCTGGAAGTGGCTTTTAATGGAATTTAGTAACTTCCGATAGAAATTAACTTCAGTTATTTTTAGAATACTGAACTCTGTCTCGCCCCTGCTCGAGCATTTCCTTTTGATTTCTTAAAGGACTTTAGGAGGACATGGGTAACTGGCAGGGCAGCGGTCTTGTTGGGGCCACATCACCATATTCCTGTGTTCTTCATTTTTAGTGGCACATGATTTCCTAAGAATACGAATGTGATGACAACAGGATTTTCAAACAGCAATTTGGCCGAAACAGGGATCGAGCAAAAATCACTGCTTATGCTGTGTATCAAGCTTATGCTGTCACTGCTCCTGTTGTATTTCATCTTCCTGTATGTCTGCAGCAACTAGCCCTTCTTCTTCCTCTCCACCTTGATTTTTCACCGGTATGATGCCAATATCCTGTTAATTTCTCCTTGGAGTCTATCAACTTTAAGTTTTTTAAGCATGGCTCCACAGAAATGTTTACGTCCCCTCTTCCTTTCTTCTGCTCCAATTTCAAATGCTTTTAAAAATATTTAGGTTCATAGTCTCTTCCTAACGTATTGAGAAAAAGGCTGAAACTTCCATCCACCTGCTTGATCCCATTGTTTTCATGACTAATTTGACAGTGCTTAGTGTAACTCACCTACAGAACAGCTGTGGGATGTCATAGGGCTGTTCGGAGGTTTCATCTTCTCAGTCAAGTGGTCTAAGACTGAATCCACTAACTTGTTCCGAGGATCCTCTTTTCCTTATTTAGCTTGACAACAGACCCACATTCTTACTGTCTTCACTGCAGAAACTGCACACAAATGTCGTCAGCGTCCCCTTAATTACTTCAGACAATGGCCTGGCTCCTCTTCAGTCTTTGTCGTTATCACTTTTCCTCCTGTTGACTGTCACCCTGCGCTTCAAACTTTTGCCTCATATGCCTTTCATGATGCCACATGAATTCATGTCCTGTCTCCCTCTGACCTTGGCCTTTGAATTCTTTGGTAAATCATTCTTTCCTCCTCCCTCTCATGCAGGGGGTTGGGGGAACCTACACTCCAAGGTTTTGGTCTCCACTATTCTATTCTTTCCCTTCCATGCTTTCTTTTTAAGATAAATTAGTGATGGGATAAATTAGAATGAAGATAAAGGGAGCTGAGTGTGTTTCACAGCTTCTGCATTAGCAGATGGCTAAAGTAGCTTTATTCCTCTGGTATACATGTCCTAGCATCTCTTGTGGAGATCATTTGCTTTCCTGTTTTACAGAATTGGAGAACTGGAGAATTGGAAGGACCTTGGCAGTCACCATCTTGATTTCTCTTCCCAGCTTTTGTTCCACATGTCAAGCAGCTGGGCGCTAGACCGTTTCTGTGGTGTTGCCAAGATATCCGCGTAGAATATATCCCTAAACCTGTCATTCCCCTCTCCTTACAGCTCCCTATTCTGAATAATGTACTGCCTAATCTCCCTATTTCTACTTCTAGTGCCGCCACCCCTTCCACCTCCGAGCGTGGCATACAATATACATAAGCTTGTACAGTTACATTTTCCCACTATCTTGATTTCTTTCTTATAACATTAAGTATTTCACTAGATAAGCCTTGAGGTATCCTTATGGGTTTAATGCCCTATAACACCATATCATAATGCCCTGCTGGACGCAACAGTTGTCCTCTTGAAAAGTTTATTTTCTGCACTCCAGAACAATGTTAAACACGTGAGAAGCGTTTACTGTCTAAGACAGTCTCTCTGTGAATGTTTTGGTAAAGTACAGATAACAAAATTATACAAAATTTTGCTTTACTGTCTCAGCACAGAGCATGTAGTCATCATTGGGAAGTTGTCTGTGTTACGAGGAAGTAAGAATGGTGACATAAAAAAGGATTAAGTGCTAGTTGACTGATGAGTGAAACCAAGTATAGCATCAAAGATACCGTGCCTTCGCACTGCACCTTGTATCTTTTAAAGCACCACTACGTGTATCTCATTTCACCTCCATAGTTACCTTGGCTTGGGGAGAACCATAACAGAGAGCTAATCTGTTGGTTTGAAAAATTAATCAGGGTAAGCCTAAGTTTTTTCATTTGGATGAGTCAATTGTCCACTGTGAATTAGAGCAAATAAATTTCAGTCTGTTAACAAGCCTCTGCTCTGTAGAGTCAGCCAAAAACCTACATGTTTGCTTAAAGCCGAATTTGCGAAAAATGAGCATTCTGCCTTCTCAGTGGATTCGAGTTCTGTGTAGCAGTAAGGTATGTTGAAGTGGGCACGGCAGCCGATTTTATATGGCGTGCTTTTTATTACTCCTGCCAGTGCACACTTTTAAATAATTTACTTATATATGTTAACTGTAGATTTAAGGAGGTCTGGAGTATTAGAATAACATAATATCAATTTATATTTTTGACAATGGAATACACTCATTTTCCCACATGGGATTAATATCCTAGTATCACTCTGTAGACAGGACTTTCTCTAGATGTTGGCTTTGGACATTTTTCCTCCATAAAATAGAGCTTTTTATTTCATACCCCAAGCTTTCCCTCCTTTAATAGAGTCAGAATGATTAATGAGTTCAATTTTTGCAAGCAACTGGCAGGAGTTGCTGAGTGAGATGTACAGTCTTATCGTATATAACCCTGTTCCTTTTAATTACTCTGATGATAACAATACATTTGTCAAGTGCATATGGAATGCTTCTCTGCAACATACAATATCGATCCCTTTCGTAGAGCATTGCCTATAAAAATAATATGTACAGTAACCCTTTTAAAATTAAATTCTAGGGGTAAGACAGGAATAAAGACACAGACCTACTAGAGAATGGACTTGAGGATATGGGGAGGGGGAAGAGTAAGCTGTGACAAAGCGAGAGAGAGGCGTGGACATATATACACTACCAAACGTAAAATAGATAGCTAGTGGGAAGCAGCCGCATAGCACAGGGAGATCGGCTTGGTGCTTTGTGACCGCCTGGAGGGGTGGGATAGGGAGGGTGGGAGGGAGGGAGACGCAAGAGGGAAGAGATATGGGAACATATGTGTATGTATAACTGATTCACTTTGTTATAAAGCAGAAACTAACACACCATTGTAAAGCAATTATACTCCAATAAAGAAGTAAAAAAAAATTAAATTCTAATAAGTTTAGCGTTAAGGGCATTGAGTGCCCATGTGCCATATTTTGATTTTCTTCCATTTTAAGCACACTGGTTTGATTTTATGTACATTAAAAAAAAACAAAAACACACTCAACCTTTCTGGTTAATGACTTTTGGAGCATTTATCTTTAGAAGGATCTAGCATCGTGAAATTATCTGAAATAGAACATTTAAAAATTTGATAACATCTCATTTTACAAATGAGAAGACTACAAGTAATTATGTGAATAATATTCCACAAGTCACTTGTGTTCTCTGGACCTCAGAGAAACTCAGCCTTCCCTTCTCTCCTGTGTTCTTCTCAGTGTCCTCTGTGGTACTGTAATCGAGTGGAGGAATTAATTATATCACTGAATTTCAAAAGTATGAACATTATGAAATCTAACGGTCTAACTTATTTTGGTTCTAAATGGATATGCTAATTGCCAAAGGAAAAAACAGTTTCGCCACAGTAGTATACGATTTTTGCCCTGACTGGGTTTCCCCAATAGTTTTACTCTTTTTCCTCCATGTATTTCTTTCTGTGTTTTCTAATAACATCCAGATCCATCTGAAGCGCAGGACGTGTTCACTTTTGTCCCATGATGGAGGAACGTATATAGGTAATTTTTCAGGAAGACTAGAAGCCAGTAAAGCCCACAAGGTCCAGATGGTGGAATTCCAGGTGGTGAACACCGTGCCTCCCAGATTAGGGAACATCTCAGTTGAGAGCAGCAGGCATTGGGGGCTGAACACTGCAGATGAGCACTTGGCAGGGACTGGACTCTTATAGGGACGCAGGAAAGAGGGAGACTCCGTCCTGGAACAGTCGTTCCCTCAAAAAAGACAAACAATTTTACTTTCACTCATCCCTTCAGAGCGTAGATAAACACCTTGAAGGCATTTAGAATGCATTAAAAGCATCCTAGCACCATGCCCAATGGAAATGAAACACACACACACACACACACACACACACACACACACACACACACACGGCTTTTAATTCAAAAGGAACTTAAGGATTTTCCAGGGCATCACCGTCATTGTCAAAATCAATTTTTAACTTTCTCTAGTGTTCAGATTTCATTTGATATCAGCTTTTACCTTAGGTGATTTGGGGTCACTTTTAATACGCTTCTGTTTAAAAAAAAATGGAACAGGTGATATTATCATCTTCCCCAATTTGGAACTGAGAAGACCAATTAATCCTTTCTATCTCCTGTTGTTTACTATTTGGGAAGGTCTATTTTAAAGACAGAACTACTGGAATTAATACAGCCACTTTCGTACAGCCATGGGCTCTTCGTTATATTATCTGTGATATATTTATAGGCTTGTATATATCCATTATATTTTATATATGGTGCACCTCATATATTTTAAGGTGACATCAGCCAGAAGGGGAACAGGAATGGAGTAAGGGAGCATTGAAGAACTCGGAATAAAAGAAGTTGTACAAGGGAAGCAGGGGGAGGGTAAAGCAGAAACTAGAGGTAGAGGAATGCAGGAGACAATCACGGGCTTCCAGTCTTCCTAATCATTTTCCCCAAAACATTCAGTTTTCTAAACTGTACTCAAACCCTTCCTATGCTTCATGCAACATGCCATCCAGTAATTTACAAATTAAAAACAAAAATGAGAAACCTCTTTAAACGTCCTGAGAGGTGAAGTTATCTCATCTGCTTTTAGAACTGCGAGATATTTGCAACCCACACAAGGTAGCCGACCCCCATGTGAACGGCTCTAAGCCCTGGAGATGCATTGCTTGTTCAGGGCCCCTTGTTGTTTCTGTGCATCCTTCCCCAGCATCTCCACGGCTTCTGAGGAAAGACTGCTGCCTCCGGGTATCTGAAGTCGATGGAGACGTGTGGTCCCGTGCCCCTTCTTATTCCTCAGGCTGCCTCAAAGGTTAGACTTTCGTCCCCGCTCACCTTGCCACGTGGTCTCGGGAACATTCACGAAGAGGATGGATGCCATTTTCTGGACCTCTTGGCTACGTTACAGAACACCTAGCTAGTCTCCCGGGTGAACTTTTAGGTCTTCTCCGTCACGTTCATTTCATCTTTTCCGATTTGCAAATGTGTGTTCCCCGTGCCGGGTTTGAGGGAAGTGTGCTGCAGGCGAATCGCTGAATCCACAGTGAACCCGTCTGTTCACAGCCTCACCCCAGAGCGCAGTGCTGGCGAGAACAGCCCTTCGGAAGGAACAGAGGCTCAGCTGAAACGTACATGAGGAAAGTGGTTCGTTAGGTGGAAGGATGCGGAGGGGTCACCAGTGGGTGCAGGTGGAGGGACGGAGCAGGGGCGTCAAGTTGGGCTCAGAGTTTTCGAACTGGGCTTCAAGCTAAGTGTTCCTGGCGGGGGGAGGGTCGTTGATGCTACTCTTCATGTGTTTATGGGTCTCACAGGCACCTGTGGGATTGTCCTCCTCTCCCCCTTAGAGTTGCGTGTGGCCACGTGGTTGACTTCGGCTGCTGGAATGGACTGGAAGTGAGGCTAGCTCTCCTAAGTGGACGCTTTACGAGCCGGCACGTGAGTTGCTGTGCTCTCTCTTTCCTTTTGCCGTAGAAACGAGCGATATTCCAGGTAGTGGCCGTTCAGTGGGAAAGATATAAACTTATGTTTGTAAACCACTGAGGTTATGTTAGGACAGTATCACCTAGCCTGAGCTGAGGGGCACAGGGCAATCCGTGTTCATGTGGACAAGTCACCATTCATCATTTCTGGACCATGACTACTGCATCGTCATCTCTGGGCAAAACCAGCACTTTCTAAACTTCTACAGGAAGTGTCGTTCTACCTTCCTGCATCTCTCTTAAAACTTTGTAGTTCTCAAAAAGACTGAAACGGGGCTTCCCTGGTGGCGCAGTGGTTGGGAGTCCGCCTGCCAATGCAGGGGACACGGGTTCGTGCCCTGGTCCGGGAGGATCCCTGGGCCCGTGGGCCATGGCCGCTGAGCCTGCGCGTCCGGAGCCTGTGCTCCGCAACGGGAGAGGCCAGGGAAGGCAACAGATGTTGGCGTGCCTGAGTCGTATCAGTTCCCTCATTTCCTGTCTTTGGGAGCATGTTCGTTGGGTGACGGGAAAGGATAAGAAGGGACCCATTTCCTAAAGACAGTGTGTGCGTTCGTGGTGGGTGTGTGGGGGGGGAGGGAGGGACTGGGCAGTAGGAGTGGACAGACAGGTTCCTAGATAACAATGATGAAAGCAGCCGTCAGGATGTTGCTAAGGGTCAGCCTTAGAAATGAGATTTTGGGGGTTTTGACTGGAGACCTTTCAAGTTGGAAAAGTAGGGGACCAGAGGTTCACACAGGGCAGCCTCGACCTCCTGAGGCTCTGTCTTTGCTGTATGCTCTGCTCTTCATTTTACAAGCATTCTGGAATCCATTTTACACGGAGCCTATATTTACAGCGTAGAATTGAAGAGGGCATGTTTTCATCTACATGATAGGAAATGTCATCAGAAACACCCAGCTCTAGCATGATACCCTTTCTCCAATTCCTGTCCTGCCTGTGATCAGTTCATCTCCATTTTATACGTAGAAAGGTGTCATTAGTTTCTCTTTCTTTTCTCCCAGATTTTTAGTTCCTCTGAATGGACAGAAAATTCAGCCCCTAAATGACTGGTTACCTGTTAAAGGGAGAGGGGGATGCTGTCGAAGACGGGGCACTGTTTCTATAGCAACAGGAGCTGGCTGTGATAAGCAGGGAGGTCTGGTTTCCTTGTCTGGCACTATCCTTACTGGACATGCAATCACTGACATGCTTCCTCGTTGCTGTCCTGCAGCTCTGGGGAGATCCTATCAAGCGGAGGCGTTTGTTTCCACGGGCACAGGGAGTGCACTGGGCAGAATCCCGACGTTCCTGCGCTTGCCCTCCGTGACCTCTAATCCTGCTGCTTCTGCTCCAGTGGGTCTTTTATTTCATCACAACCATAGGAAGAGCACAGTCTGCTTCTTTGGCCTTTGGGTGCTCCTGGGGTTCATCGCAGTGTCTCTGAAGCAGGGGAGTGCTCGAGGGGTCGCTTTTGGCCCCTGGTGTCTGTCACTCCCTCCTACAGACACCTGAGAATCATTTTCCTCCTTTGACAGACACCCGGGAAGAGGTTTCCCACCATCGTCCGAGCTGTGCTTCCACTTGCCCCCGTCCGATTCGTCCTGCCGCGAGGCCAGGGCACGTCCTTGTCTTCTCACCTCACTACAGACAGTTGCCCTTCTGGGTGTCCCTGCCCCGGGTCAGAGCTGCTTCTAGGCTGGGAGCTGGGCACAGGCTCCTCACTCCTTCAGCAAATGCCAAGGTCCCTGCCACGACCGCAAGGCACTGCACTGGCTCTGCCGAACGTCCTTCCTTCCTGCCCTTCGCGTCTCTGCTTCAGCGGTCCACGCTGCCCACCCTATTTAAAGTTGCAGTTCCCCCACCCATCAACCCCGATGTTCCCCACCCTGCTCTGCTTTGCTTTTCTTTTACCATATGGCATTTATCACCTGCTGATACATTATATAATTTTCTTATTACGCCTGTTTTATTTTTGTCTCCCCCTGTTGTAGCTGAGTGATGTCAGGATCTCTGGCTGATTTGTTTGCTGCTGTATCCAGTTGCCTGGTACAGCGTCTGGTACAGCCAAAGTGCTCAATAAGTCTTTGTTGAAGGAATGGGTGAAGGATTGGCATCTCACCTGAAAAAACTCCCTGCTCGCGTCTATTTGAATAATCATAGTTCTCCAGCCTTTTTTTTTTTTTTTTTTTTTTAATTGAAAGAGTTCTGAAATTAGAACTCTGGACCTCCTGCGTGGCCACTTACACGTGGCTGCAAATGAATTCTCTTCTTTTCAGGATTTCACTTATTGTTTGATTCTGAGCAACAGTTGAGAAGACAAAATAGTTATTAAGGAAACAGTAGGAGTTACTTTTGTAGGACCTGCTTAAGACGGGTAATAGTTAGCATTTGTAATATTTTGTCTGAGTTTAAAAATAAGTGCGAGTTAAAAATAAGTCAGAGACAAATAGTGCATGATATCGCTTATATGTGAAATCTAAAAAATACAACAAACTAGTGAACAAAACAAGAAAAGCAGACACAGATATAGAGAACAAACTGGTTGTTACCAGTGAGGGGGAGGGGATTTTCAAAAGGGGGTTTTATGGGATTATATGAAATCATGTGCATGAAAGTTTTGAAAATTGTAAAGCAGTATAGGATTTAAAGAATCATTCAGTAAAAAAGTATGAGTTAAATTTTCTGTATATAACTGTTTCTGCTGACTTTTTTCTCTCTTTTCTTTTTTGTGGTTATCAAAGGAAGTAGTCCCATTAGGGAAAATGCAAATATTTGAGAAGAAGAGATTCTTATAAATACAGCAATGCGATAAGTTGTTTTTGATTAGAAATTTGCATTACCTAATTCTCAATTTAAGTGAAAGAAAACGATCACAGCTTCTTTTTTCTGTGATACTGTGATCGTCTCTTTATCTGGCAGGTAGAAAGTCAAATCAGAATGTTTTTGAACTGTATATCACTAGAGGAAAACTAAAGTTCCCAGACCAAAATGCACAGATTCTGACAGAAAAAAAATATTCCTGGATCCGATAATCGAGTTGAAACTACCAGAGGCGCTTTAGCTACCTACAGCATACATTTTTGTGATAATACAGTCAGAGGCACCTGGCGTTTAGGATGGAGCTGGAAGAGGCAGCTGAGATCTTTAGGTTTGACCCTGGTTTACCTTCTTTTTCTGCCCGTCTGCAATCTGGTCTGGCAACATTGCCCTCCAGAGGCTGTCTCAAGGCTGCAGTAAGACTGATTCAAGACTCCTTAAATAAATTATGCGAAATAAAAATGTGCAGTTTTGTTTTTTCTGCGGCCAGACAGGGCTGGAATGCGAATATACGTTGTGAGGGCTCTGATACCCACATCAGGCGCGTTTCACAGCGCTGGAGAAATCCCATCAGACCCTCCTTTTGGAATACCGTCTGTGTCACGGGCAACACTTTGAACGGTAATCGGGGACCGGCAGGGGCGCTCCATCCTTCGTCTAAGGACGTGCTAATAGCATGTGTAGCTCCTGACTTGTCACATGGTGCCAGAGTGCAAGAAATTAGATAAAGATAACGCAGCAGATAATAAGGAGATGCGTAGCCTTGGACAGTCGGCTCTCTGACCACTGGATTTAAGTAGTGCCTCTGTACGCTTAAGGCCAAAAAACTCACGGAAGCATATTTTCTGCTATCATTTCGTGAAGAATCGGAACGCGAGTTAATGTCACACCGTTTCAAAGCGCAGCACCCTGGTTCAAGTCCAGGGAGCCCGAGGGGTGTACACCGCATATGAAAAGGCATCTCTCCTACACACCCCCTGGCTCTCTGTACCTGAGAGGACCCAGGGAGCCCTGGATCCTCTCTGTACCTGAGAGGACCCAGGGAGCCCTGGACCCCTGCAGACCCGCCCGCAGAGCAGCCCAGGCAGGGGCTCCACCCCGCGGGGCCGCCACCCTCCTTCTGTCTCTGAGCAGCAGGTGTATGATGGCAGGGACTAGGGATGATCCCGGGCCGACCACATCAGGCAGTCACTGTCAGAGCACCGCCAGATGCCAGTGGTCCAGGGCACACGGGTGGCCCGAGATGAGGCCACTGGGTATGTGGGCAGGGGTCCAGAGAGGGGAACCTCAGAGAAGACAGCAGAGCCCAGCCCGGCCCGCAGACGGGAGGTTCTGGCAACTTGGGGTGAATAAGATTCAGCCAGGGAGGTCAAAGGTCTACGTGGTAGAGCATCCTTTTGGTGCCTTGTCAGCCAGAGGGTGTCCCCCTTAACTGGCTCATGGAAGCCAGACCCCAGGCTTTAGTTTGGATTTGTTGTGGTTTTCAGGCTCTGCTTCCCGGAGTCATGGGTTCCTGATTGGAGTCACCAAGGGGGTGGGATGGAGCCACCAGAACTTGATCCCCTCCTTAGAGCAGTTGTGCTTTTAAAATACTTTACGTGTACGTACAGTTTCGCATCAAAAAGGGGATGTGGGTGTTACTGAGCTCTTGAGTGACAGCCCTGTTATCCCAGTGTCTCACAGATGTTGGCAGGATTTCCTCATGACCTCATCTTGCTGTGGTCTGTGAAAGCGCGGCACATAGAATCAATCACGTGTCCACCCAACATCGTTATGGCAGCGCACAGGGCTGGGCTGTCGCTTGATGGTCCGTGGTGTAGGCAGGGCACTGCCGTGGGTGATGTGCTGGGTCTGGACCACCTGAGCTTGAACGCTGACCCTACTGACCATTTACTTGTAGTTTAGCCTTAAAAAGTTACTTAACTCTCCTTGGACTTCAATTTCCTCATTTATAAAGTTCAGGGGAAAATATTATGCTACGGTATTGTTCTCATTGGTTTATTTTGACGTTCTAGTTCATACATGTAAAACACTTAGGACAGGGCCCAGCACGCTATAAATCAATGCAGTTTTATCATGAAGTCCTTATTACAAGATCTAATTGTTCTGAGAAGGAAGGGTGGAGGACTCTGGTATGCCCTTCAGTGGAGCATCTTGGGGCTGGAACTGTGGAAAGGAAGGGAATGTGATAAACCCCCAGTGCTCACATAGGTTCTGATTATTTAATTGTAATCCCCTGTGTTTATAACTTAACCGTAATCCCAATATGTGGGTTATTTGAGTGGTTTGGTTATGAGAGAGCTGGACCAATGGGCTCCATGGCTTTAGGAGGAGCCAGTGATGCCAGAGTTAATCAGAGCTAATCAGGATACCCCTTGGGGTGGGTTTGTGCCCCTCATACCCCTGCCCCGACTTCCGTGCAGGAAACGTGGAGGCTGGAGCCATAGGTCCTAGGTCAGGCTCCCCTCCTGAGAGGAGAACAAACGAGGAAGTGCAGTCTGACCCTGGATTAATTCCTGGGATGGTGTCATCTCGACACAGATGTTCACGGTGACCCTCTGGAGCCTGATGCCTCAAAACTAAACTAGAAAACGGTGGTTGAAAAACATGACTTCTCTTGAAGACCGTCCTGTGATTGAGAACTTGAAATCTTACGCTCAATAAATAGATTTTCCCCAGCAGTGGTCAGAATAGGTCCAACTGAAAGACACAGAAAACATTACTGAGGGACTGGCTGCTAGGGAAGGGGAAGCATAAACACAGGGGATTCAACTTGAGGATTTATTATAAAAGGACAGGCTAGCAAACATGGCCGTATAAAACAGAATGAAAAAAAAGTATGGAATCGGAGGAGCTGTTTAGGAAAGTGGTGGAAAATTGACCAGATATGGATTTGACTACAGTAATTAAAATAAAAAAGTGTTCTAACTGTATACAAAAGTGTTGAACCCACTTCTCTTTATGATTCTTATAAAATTTCACTTTAGCGTAATCCCTGCCTCTTTTTTTTTTTTCTGCCTCTTAATTACGTCTCTCTCTATTAGCAAATATGTCGGCACATTTTCTTTTCATTTAAAATCTTCCGGAAGTCTCTTCACTCGGGCTTCAGAAGCAGGTGGATGGGGACCTGGGTGTATCATCGGATTGTCAGAACAGAAGGCGTATGTGCCTTTGAAGTGGTTTCTGCTGCTTTATGTGGTTGGAGAAGTGTCCTCATCACCCCCAGCAGGGGGACTGTCATTACCCTCAGCAGTTGGAGGGGTATTTAGAGATTCGGTGGTCCGGTGGTGATGTTTCTTGGTCAAGAACAAACCAAGGAAGCCATTGTATTTCTTCTACTCACGTTGAGCTTATCTAGTCAATTTCAGGTTTCTCGTGTCTCTCTCTGTCTCTGTCTCTCTAACTCTCTGTGTCTCTGTCTCTCTCACACACACACACACATGCATGCATGCATACACACACACACACACACACACACACACACACACACACACACCAAGCACAGAGACAGAGGAATGTCCAGTACAGTGGCTAACCCAAGGCAATAGATGTGCTACCCTTTAAACCAGGGCTTGTCAAGACTTTCACCTGAAACGTTCTTCTCAGAGGTGAGGAAGGCTGTACTCAAGCACCCAGACTCTGGTTGGTCGCCCCTGTGGTCCAGAGCACACAATACCTGCCTGATTTCCCAGAACTCAACCCATGGTGTGAAGAGAGAGACTCAACGTCAAGGTGCTGAATCTCTCTTGGACGTAGGCAGCAGTCCCCATGAGCTTGCTGGTCTCACAAAGCTCACCAGGAGATGTGCCAGAGAATGCGACACCACTGGAGACTGGAAGGGGTGGGGGAGAGAGAATATGAATGGAAGGCTTTCCCAAAATGAATCACAGCCAGCATTGTATTCAAGGAGACCTTGGAGAGTTTTCTACAAACTCAAAAACCAAAATACTCCAAAACTGACTCAGTGGCTCAGTGAAAACCTTGGAAAGGTATCGTGTACCTGAAATACCTGATGGTCAACTGTGTTGCCTAAAACATCTTGAGGTTGGCTGTGGGCATCAATGGTTCCATGAGCACCCAACCTACTGGGGTTGATATGCAGCAGGTGTAACGTAGAAAGTCAGGAGGACCTAGTAACATCTCTGGGCACCTGACTGGCTCTCTGGGTCAGTGTTTTTTTTTCAACGCTCAGTGCCTCCCAAGTGCTCATGTTTACAAAGAAGGGCCTTCCCAAGGGGGCACACATCAAAATACTATGAGAGCAGAAACATGTCTAGGGAAATACGGAAGGAAAATCTCTAATTAGCCCGGCTCGACTGAGAGGCGAGATGCAAATTTTAGTGAAGCCAGGCCAGAATGAGAAGGGAAAATCTGTGTCCACTTTTAGAAAAGCTCCCAATAGCTCTGAAAGCCTTGCTTTGGGGAAGAGCAATTTTTAATGCCATGATTCTAGTCCCGTGTCGAAAAGTCAGAGCACATCTGATTGTTGGGAATAATCAGTAGCTCCTGGCACTTCTCCTGGTCTTTATGGCTCCAGGACTGGCCCGGTCTCATACTCATTGAGTTCAAATAAAATCTGTTGACTAGTAAAATATAAAATTTTGCTTAAAAATACATTTATGAAGAATCTAATTTAATCTAATTCTTTTCACATCAGTGAGTGTGTATATATTTAACTGTTAGCTTTGCAGTTCCTTTGCAATAAGCTTGGGTCCTTGTTAACAGAGCTCAGGGGAAACTGTGCAGGGGCACCTTCCAAGCTGTCCTTTTTAACTGTCTCCTTGTGCAGAAAAGAGTTCTTGGTCAAAAAATTTGGGAAACATTGAATTCTTTTTTTAATTGAAATATAGTTGATTTTTTGATGATGGCCATTCTGACTGGTGAGGGTATGGAGAAAAGGAAACCCTCTTGCACTGTTGGTGGGAATGTAAATTGATACAGCCACTATGGAGAACAATACGGAGGTTCCTTAAAAAACTAAAAATAGAACTACCATACGACCTAGCGATCCCACTACTGGGCATATACCCTGAGAAAACCATAATTCAAAAACAGTCATGTACCACAATGTTCATTGCAGCTCTGTTACAATAGCCGGGACACGGAAGCAACCTAAATGTCCATTAACAGATGAATGGATAAGGAAGATGTGGCACATATATACAGTGGAATATTACTCAGCCTTAAAAAGAAATGAAATTGAGTTATTTGTAGTGAGGTGGATGGACCTAGAGTCTGTCATACAGAGTGAAGTAAGTCAGAAAGAGAAAAACAAATACCATACGCTAACACATGTATGGAGTCTAAAAGAAAAAAGGGCTATGAAGAACCTAGTGGCAGGGCAGGAATAAGGACGCAGATGTAGAGAATGGACTTGAGGACACAGGAAGGGGAAAGGGTAAGCTGGGACGAAGTGAGAGAGTGGCATGGACATATATACACTACCAAATGTAAAATAGATAGCTAGTGGGAAGCAGCTGCATAGCACAGGGAGATCAGCTCGGTGCTTTGTGACCACCCAGAAGGGTGGGATAGGGAGGGTGGGAGGGAGACGCAATTTATCCCTCCCGCCTTTCCCCTTTGGTTAACCATACATTTGTTTTCTGTGTCTGTGAGTCTGTTTCTGTTTTGTAAATAAGTTCATTTGTATCATGTTTTTAGATTCCACATATAAGTGATATCATATGATATTTGTCTTTGACTTCCTTCACTTAGTATGATAATCTCTGGGTCCATCCATGTTGCCGCAAATGGCATTTTTCATTCTTTTTCATGGCTGAGTAATATTCCACTGCATATATATATATATATATATATATATATATATACATCTTCTTTATCCATTCATCTTTTGATGGACATTTAGTTTGCTTCCATGTCTTGGCTATTGTAACTAGTGCTGCTATGAACGTTGGGGTGCATGTATCTTTTAAAATAAGAATTTTCTCTGGGTATATGCCCAGGAGTGGGATTGCAGGATCATATGGTAGCTCTATTTTTAGATTTTTAACCAACCTCCATACTGTTCTCCATAGTGGCTGTACCAATTTACATTCCTACCAGCAATATAGGAGGGTTCCCTTTTCTCCACACCCTCTCCAGTAGTTATTGTTTGTAGACTTTTTAATGATGGTCATTCTGATGGGTGTGACGTGGTACCTCACTGTAGTTTTGATTTGCATTTCTCTAATAATTAGTGATGTTGAGCATCTTTTCACGTGTCTGTAGGCCATCAGTAAAACATTGAATTACTAAAGGTCACCTTATTTGCTTTAAATAAGGGCTTCACAGTGAACATGAGCATGTTAAGTAGATGTATTTACGGCAGGACTTCTCCCTCTTTATGTCAGTTTGTGGAATGGCAGTATTTGGGGGGCAGGAGGAGGAAATGTCCTGCAGACTCTTCTGGTTACTTTGCATCACATCCAGGTTAAGAAGTCAGTTTATCTCGGATCCTGTTCGTTTCCCAGGGCTGCTGTAACAAAACACCTCAAATGCGGTGGCTTAGACCAACAGAGACGTATTGAATTCCGGAGGCCAGAAGCTCAAAATCATGGTGTCGGCAGGGCCACCCTCCTCCAAAACCTATGGGGGAGGATCCTCCCTGGTCTCTTGCAGCTTCTGGTGGCCCACTTTTATCTCTGCCTCATTGTCAGGACTTTCTTCTCTCTGTGTGTCCCTTCCCTTCTTCTTCTAAGGACCCCAGCACGACTCTATCTTAACTAATTACATCTCCAACAATGCTACTTTTATATCGGGTCACAGTCTGAGATACTGGGAGTTAGGACAGCATATCTTCTTCAGGGAGCCCAATTCAACTCTTTTTTTTTTTTTTTTTTTTTTTGCGGTACGCGGGCCTCTCACTGCTGTGGCCTCTCCCGTTGCGGAGCACAGACTACGGACGCTCAGGCTCAGCGGCCACGGCTCACGGGCCCAGCCGCTCCGCGGCATGTGGGATCTTCCCGGACCGGGGCACGAACCCGCGTCCCCCGCATCGGCAGGCGGACTCTCAGCCACTGCGCCACCAGGGAAGCCCCAATTCAACTCTTAACACTGACTTACTGATGATTTTCCCAAAGCAAGTAGCTTTTTGGTTATTTTAAACTATTGGGAGGGTTACTGCCCGGCTTATCGGAATTTTAAGGAACAGTGTGTTTGTCACTAAATTTGACTCGTCTTCTCTGTGTAGTGGATCCATTATTCAACCGTTATTGCCAATTTCTGGGTGCTTACTGTTCTTGGTGACTTTTCCTTTGCGGAAAGCAATTGGGGGAGGAAACTGATTCTGATGTAAATAGTTAGGAAAGCCCAAATAATGAGCTACTGAATATCGTGCACTGTGCTTTGGGAGATATGTGGTCAAACAGGGACATATCACGGCTGGATAAATTAAACATTAAAGGGATAATCACCGGTTAGCTGGTGCCACTAGACTCCAGAGAATGGCGCCAGGATGGTCCAAACCCAGAGGCATGGAAACCATTCTTTTCTCCAGAGGACTCACTCAGTCCACAGAGACTTCTGATTGGTCCTGTTCTAGGACGCCGCTCGCCCTGTAGGTCTGGGAACCTTGGCCCAGCTAATTTTGTGACAGTGAAACCCCGGGACATACACACCTGTTTCCGTCATCCTGTTCCGAGAAGCAGCAAGCCAGCCTCTGGCAGGATCACTGTCGGTGGGGGATGCTTGGCTTTATTTATATTCCTTATTTCTTTCTTCCTACCCCAAATAGATTGCAAACACGAGTAGTGGAAATTAGAAAATAAACGTAGAGAGTTGCCAGACTGTGACTAGAAAACTGCTGTGTATTCTGTGCTGTGAGAACAGGAAGGTATCTAGAACCTGGTGCTTTGAAGATATCCAGACACCTTATCACTGCCTAGAATCAGGATTGGGTCCTTGGCCTCATTATTTCTCCTCCTGCCCCTCGAGAGTGGGGCATGGGCTCCCTGGAACCGGAGGAGACAGGTGCGTACTGGGCAGTCGTGTGAGCAGTGGTGGTTCCTAGGAAGCCATTCCTAACCTACCTGTTCCAAACCTACGTGCGGACGAGTGGCTGGTGACGCCAGATGCCACCCCTACTTTTAGCCCTGATGCCGTGTTGGGTTAGGGTTGGAGTTGAAGCGCCGGGAACTCCAGTGAGAACCACGGTGAGGAGAGGTTCTTAGGGCTGCAGGGAGATGCTTTTACCTGCCCCCACCGGCACCACCCAGGCCTCTCTCCGTGGGCCTGGCCATATGTCACTGCTGTCCCTCTGTGGCTAATCGCAGTGTCCCTGCAAAGTTTCTACTGCTGCAAGTATGTGGGTAGAGGTTTCTTTGTTGAGTGACACTTTGTCCTCTTCCCTGGCTCATTGGGTTACAGCTCAGACTCTGCTCTTTTGGTAGAATATTTAGGGAAGGGAACCTCATTTTATGGCCCCTCTTCCTACCCCTAATCCCCAATCTGGGTTTAATGTCACTGCGACAGGCTCCCGGAATGCCCTCTGCACACAGCTGGGGGAGCGCTTATCACACCACAGAGGAAATGGCCAGTTTTTCTTTCTTTTCCACTGGAATTTGAACGTCTGTAGGTCAGGGGCCGAGCCTAATGCTCCAGGCCCCTCCGAGGTCCAGCCCTGCGCTGGTTCTGTGGTCATGACTAAGAATTTGTGTTGTCTGTCCTGCTTGTCAGGCCATATATTCATTAGTTTGCCAACAAGCAGTCCAGGATGGGAAACGATGAATTCCCGAGGCTGAACATGAAGAAGAGGCAGGAAGCTCTCCAGCAGCCTGGTCCATGGGCGCCCCGCCGCTGACATTTCTCCATTATTCATTATTTCCTTCCCAGATGCCTCCTCACATGCTGTGACCAGTTGAAAAGAAATGAGTCTATTTTTAAGATGTGTCCTTTCCAAAAGCAGTGGCCACCTCTCCCTTGGCGTTTCCAGTTCCTTCCAGGGCAGCGGGTAAAATCCCTGCCTGCGATGAATGACAAAAGGGGCGGGATTAGCTGGGAAAGAAAGACATGCAAATGTCACAAGCTATTAAAAGCAGCGTGGCCTCTGCTGCCCTTCCCATGCCGTCTGTCAAGTGACTCAGTGTCACCTCAAGGGATGTATCACTGCCACAAGTCTGCTTTCCAAGATGACCCATTTCTGCCCTGGTTGGGACTCGAGTTTCATCTGTGTGCCCTGGCTCGCAGCTTGGTGTCTTTCCCATGCAGCCACTCCTTCACCTGACGCCTCCTTCCCTGAGCCCTGCATCTCAACTGCCTGACCCTTGACCTTTCCACCAACATCCAGGATCTCACGGAGGCTCTGTCTTGCCTCCATGCCTTGGTACATCCACTGCCCCTCTGCCCCTTTCCATTTCTGGACAAAGTCTAGACATCCTTCAAGACAGGACAAGCGTCACATTGTCTGCTGGGTGTGGAGGTGGGGATGGGAGAATCAGAAGTTCCCTCCCCTCTGCCCCTAGGGTACCACTCCATAAAGCAAACACAAAGCAAGAAGTATCCTCACTGCGATGGATGATTCCTACACACACTGAACACTGCCACTAGGTCAGAGCTCTTTAAAGCCAAGGGCGTGTCTTTTCATTTGGGAATACCTAGTGCTTGAAACAGAGCACGTATCAAATACGTGTTAGTATAGGCAGAACGTGTGAACTGGTGGAAGAGACATCTTGCTTTGGATTATTTCTAAAATGTCAGCACCTCTCTATTTTCTGAAACAGGAAATCATTAATAAAACTAGGAGAGATCTAGATAAAACTGACTTCCAGGTCATCAGTCTGGTCCAGGGACTGGTAAACTTTTGCTCTTTCCTGATGACTACGTGTACCATTTCTTTGCAGGTTTCTGATGGAGCCAGCTTTGGTCCCGTGTCCCAGGAACTGGGAATCGGTCTTGTTGTCACGCTTGTGTCATGAGTCTACCCTGTAGACAGGGGGACTGGCCAGCAGTAGGGCTCCATCGGGACACGCAGTTCTCAGGACTTACCAGCACCTTGAATGCCGTGTCATTATAACGTCTTCCTCTCAAAATCACCCCTCCTCTCAGGTCCCGTTCTAATGCTGTCGGCTCCCAAAAGATGATCTCGTTGGCCTGTCTTGCCTCCTGAATGTGTGATGGCTCCTGTGCCCAGGTTCCCACAGCCCTGCTAAGACCGTCACTCTCTCTTTTCTTACCATTTTGCCTTGAACCTCGGATCCTTGTGTGGGCGGCAGCTGAGGGCAGCCACCACTGCTATTTAACAACAAACCCAAATTAGGCAGAAATGAATTTGAATAAAGAAGGGGAGAGAGGCCGTGAGGGCATCGGGAGATGGGGGGATGCCTCACATCTCTGGTCACGGTACAGAATGAAAAAAAATACGAGTTCCCAGAGCCCCGTTCCCATGATATCCCTTGAGTGAGAAAAAAACAGGAAGGGCCTGAAAGACACAGAACCAGAGTAAAATGCAGCCCCTCCTGAACGTCCCGTGCCTCTCACTACCTTGGGAAGCACAGGGCAGACCCCACTGTGTACCAGGAATTAAACAGTTACACTGCTGGCCCCATCGCCCTCTGCAGACTAATATTTGTAAGCGTGTTAGAAAGGGTACAGATTAGGACCAGGTTGGGGGGGGATCAACAAAATAAGCCTGTCTGTCCTCACTCGACCCCCGTAACTCCTCAGAGGCCCCAGCCTTGCTGCCCCGTGGACATCAGATGGGACAGAGGCCTGAGTCGGGCCAGGTTCTGCTCACGGGGTGATAAGAGCCCGGGGGTGAGGATCTCTTCCCCTGAAGCCTGCGTGAGGGCTGCAGAGCGGGGGTTGTCTTTTATCCTCTTGTGCAGCCCTCCTGTGTCCCAGGGGCTGTAAGCATACCCAGAATATCCACATTTTCGATGTTGGAAGCCCTCACCCTTTTCTAAGCCTCATCTTAATATTTCTGTAATTACTGAAGCAAATGTCCACCCTAACTAGGTTCCAGTTTCCTTGTAATCACTCCACAGTGGATTCACATGGACTGGTCCTTCAACACAGAGCCCTCTGCCGGTCTGCTCTAGGGCCAGGTCGGCGCGTTTGTTCTTGCAGCTGTGAAGCCCGCTGACCAGGAGATGCTGGACTAAAACCTACCCGCATTCAGGTGGAAAGAGGTGGGAGAGCTCAAGAGAAGGGGGTCCTTGAGCAGGTCCACCCTCCAGGTAGAGTTTGGCAAATGAGCGAGGAAATTTCCCCGACCAGATAATACATAGCGGGGATTGTGGAGGAGAGATCATCTATTCGTGTAACAAACTTTTATGAACACCAGCCGCAGCCCGGTGCACGGCTCGTGCCATGGAATACAGAAGTGCTCGAGCATCTCATTCTGGTGGGAGAGACAGACACACAAGGAAGTGGCTCGGGCACATCCTAGGAAGCGTCCCAGGCAGCGCCGTCTGCTAGAACTTTGTGTGATGCTGGAAATCTTTGACATCTGTACTGGCCAGTCCTGTAGCCAGTAGCCAGCTGTGGCTGTGGAACACTTGGAATGTGGCTTGTGCCACTGAAGTTTACATTTTATTTCATCTTAACTTATTTAAATAGCCACAGGTGGATACTGGCTACCATCTTGGATAGCACAGGCCTGTGGGATCAGGGTGAGAAATTTGTCGTCAGGTAATAGGAAGATGTGTTGATTTATTCATTTGTTTGAAAACCCCTATATTAATCTCTTTTCCAGTCCAAGGAGTTCGGTATGTGGCACTCCATCAATAAAACAGTCATTGCCCTCAATTGAACACGTGACCTTATTACTATCTGATAGAATATGCAAAGGCCCTGTGGGAGCGAGAGGAGAGACAATTCCCTCACCAGGGTGTCAGGGAGAGTTTCCTGGGAGACATGAGCGCTTGTGATGATTCTGGACAGATTAATAGGAGGTACCCCATAGGTAGGAGGAGAAGGATATTCCAGGCTGAGGTCACAGCCCCTTCAAAGGCCCAGTGACATGAAGTGAGCTCAGAGCATCCCAGTACTTAGGTGAGCCTGAAGAATAGTGTCTGTGGGACAAAGTGATGGGAAGTGAGCAGAGAGATGGGTAGGGGTCACGGGGCTCCTGCATGGAGTTCAGACCTTAGATGGCCCTTTACAAGGTGATGGGAAGCCACGGGAAGATTTGAAGTACACACGTGGCGAAGTCCTCTTGAGTTTTTTTTTTTTTTTTTAAAGTCATCCCGAGTTCATGCTGGAGAATGGACCGGGAATGTTTGGTTGAGGGATTGAGGGAGAGGGAAGTTCGGGGACAGTCGGCCCGGAGCTCTTGCCACGACGGCTATGGTCGCCTCCTACAAAAGCGCTAAGTTGAACAGCAAGTGGAAGGCGTCACACACACCACAAGTGCAGGTTAGCCCTGCTTGTGACGTTGCGTGGGTTTCTGTTTTTCCGTTTCCATTTCAGTATTTTCCAAATAGCAGAAGCAACCTTGGAAAGAAGGGGGGCAAGTGAAAGAGATTCTTAAGAGGCTGAGTGGTGATAGATTAGGTTTGAAAGGTGAGGTTGGTCAGTGTTACGGACTGAATGTGTGATTTCTCCCCCCAAATTCATACGTTGAAGCCCTGCCTGCCAATGTGATGGAGTTTGGAGATGGGCCATGGGGAGGTAGTTAGGGTTAGATGAGGCCATGAGGGTGGAGCCCTGATGATGCGATTAGCGTCCTTGTAGGAAGAGACACCAGATGGCTTGTGTTCCTGCCCTCTCTGCCACGTGAGGACACGGCACGGAGGAGGCTGTCTGCCAGCTGGGAAGAGGGTTCTTGCCAGAACGCGACGATCAGCACCCTGCTCTTGGACCTCCAGCCTTCAGAACTGGAGAAAGTGAAGGTCTGCTGTTTAAGCTGCCCGGTCTGCGGTATTTTGTTATAGCAGCCACAGTGGACTGACACAGTCAGGAAAAGGGAGGCGGTAGGAGGGCTTCAGGGTGTGACATCTGTGCTGAAAGAGGGACTGTGGGGGCAGAACCAGTGGAAGAGACAAGAGTAATCAGTTTGGGGCATAAAGAGCCTGATGTGGTGAAAGTCCTGAGAGGGAGAAGTTCGCATTTTGAAGTGATGACTCTGTCGGGGATGTTTCAAGCTGTGGGGCTTGAAGACCTTGCCCGGAAGAACTGGGTGGAAAAGGCGGCAGGTGACCAAGTCAAGATGTTGGAAGGTGTTCAGAGGCATCCGATACAGCAGGAGCAGCTGAAGAGGAAAAGAAGGAGAGACCAGCGTCACGGAACCCAAGGGAAAGAGACCTACTTAGATGAGGAGGCAGCTCCACACCGGGCAAGTCCCTTGAAAGCAGGAAATGCCCAGTGGATTCGGCATGCGGGCGTCATTGGTGTCCACAGCCAGACTGGTTTTAGGAGCACAGGGGCTGGGGAGGTGGCCACGGCTCGAACAAGGAACAGGGCTCGGTTAGTGCTTAGTACCTCACTAACCGGAAAATGAGGGGGATTGATAAAACCCTGAGGAGTGGGGTGAACCAAAGCTGGAGCGACAGGAGCAGTCTCTGGTTTTCTTGTGATAAACTGGAAGTTTCTTGCAAAACTGGGCATTATTTCCTCATGCCCAGACAGCAGCTTCTGGTGAGAGCCTGCAGACGCCAGGAAGATGCCATTAAATAAAGAAAGGGATTGAGGACACATTCAGCTGTGTGGTACAGAGGACCTCCTTGGTCCAAGTGGCACGAGACCAGACTGTTGACAGTTGGAAATTTAGTAAATTAGGTCACCAGGGACTCAGTTCGCTGCTGTGCAGTCTCTTGATTGGAAATTAACCAACGAGAATTGTCAAATAACAAGGAATTTTGGTCTTCCCTGCACTTACACAAGTGTGTACTGTGTGTATGTGCGTGCACCACCACCCCTCTTTTAAGAGAGAGAACAAAAATTAGCCATGGCAAATACGCACACCCTAAGCATCTCAGAGCCCGCCCTATAAGTAAGGCACTGGGCTGTGGTCCATGTGCCGGAGTCAAGAATTAGATTGAAAGGGGCTTCCCTGGTGGCGCAGTGGCTGAGAGTCCGCCTGCCGATGCAGGGGACGCGGGTTCGTGCCCCGGTCCGGGAATATCCCACATGCCGCGGAGCGGCTGGGCCCGTGAGCCATGGCCACTGAGCCTGCACGTCCGGAGCCTGTGCTCCACAACGGGAGAGGCCACAGCGGTGAGAGGCCTGCGTACTGCAAAAAAAAAAATAAAAAAAGAAAGAAAAAAAGAATTAGATTGAAAAGTAGTGAAGAGAGGGTTGCTTAAAATCAAATTCTGGATTATTTCCATATTCTGCATTGAAAACACACATAGTTTATTTTTGACATATCTTGAAATAGAAATAAAACTATAAAAATAGAGAACTCAAAGAAGATGACTGACTTGCTTGGGTTTTCCTCTGTTATGACACTTTTAAAGGGTTAATATTGGGCTGGCCAAAACGTTCGCACGGGTTTTCCATACGATGGTACCTAAAAACCCGAACACATTTTTTGGCCGGCCCAATATCTAAACCCCAGAGTCTGAGGGGAAGAGTACGATGTTGGGAAATATTCAGATGATATTTATGAAAGTATTTGGCCCATTATTTATATTTGAAATACTCACTTGGAACTCAGAATAGTATTTCGTTTTTAAAACATTTATACCTGGTTAACGGCTGAATGGTCACGGACTATTGGTTATTTTCTTTTCTTTTAATGATATTTTATTTAATAATATACAAATGGTCCTATGTTTAATAGTCAGATGAATTAAGTCAGCATCTACTTTATTCCTCCTTAAAGAGGCCTTAAAAAAAATAGAAGCGTAGCTTTGCCAAATGCCCAATAATTTGGAGGACTTAAAAAATGCCTGGTTTTCTCAAATGCAGTGCATCTGTAGATTCCAGTCATACTTCAACTAAGCTGATATCAGGATTTTAGGTGAAGCAGCAAAAATGAAGAAAAAATGCCCCCAGCATTCCCTGCCCGGGGAACAGGTGATCACCTGCCCATCATGCATCGGGCTTCTCACTCTGCACAGGTGAGAGAGGAAGAGAGCTGGTCAGACAGGTCCAATCCCGGGTTCAAATCCCAGCTCTACCACAAATGTATTATACGGAAGAAAATCTTTAAGCCTCGGTTCATTTCTGTCCTTTATAAAATGAGATCAGTTAATACATGCATTCCTCAGAGGGAAGTTGTGATATATCAATAATTTATGAGATTTCTCTTTTTAAAAATATTATTATTATTTGTTGAAGTTTAGTTGATTTACAGTGTGTTAATTTCTGCTGTACAGCAAAGTGATTCAGTTATACATATATATACATTCTTTTTTATATCGTTTTCCATAATGGTTTATCACAGGCTACTGAATATAGTTCCATGTGCTGTACAGTAGAACCTTGTTGTTTATCCATTCTATATAAAATAGTTTACATCTGCTAACCCCAAACTTCCAGTCCATCCCTCCACCACCTCCCTCCCACTTGGCAACCACAGGTCTGTTCTCTGTGTCTGTGAGTCTGTTTCTGTTTGGTAGATAAGTTCATTTGTGTCATATTTGAGATTGAACATATAAGTGATATCCTATGGTATTTGTCTTTCTCTTTCTGACTTCACTTAGTATGATAATCTCTAGTTGCATCCATGTTGCTGCAAATGGCATTTTTTATGGCTGAGTAATATTCCATTGTATATGTGTACCACACCTTCTTTAACCATCTATCTGTCAATGGACATTTAGGTTGTTTCCATGTCCTGGCTATTGTGAATAGTGCTGCCGTGAACATAGGGGTACATGTATCTTTTTGAATTATAGTTTTGTCTGGATATATGCCCAGGAGTGGGATTGCTGGACCACATGACAATTCTAGTTTTAGTTTTCTGAGGAGCCTCCATACTGTTTTCCATAGCAGCTACACCAATTTATATTCCCAGCCACAGTGGAGGAGGGTCCACTTTTCTCCACACCCTCCCCAGCATTTGTTATTTGTAGACTTTTTTTTTTTTTTGCGGTACGTGGGCCTCTCACTGTTGTGGCCTCTCCCGTTGCGGAGCACAGGCTCCGGACGCACAGGCTCAGCGGCCATGGCTCACGGGCCCAGCCGCTCCGCGGCATGTGGGATCTTCCCGGACCAGGGCACGAACCCGTGTCCCCTGCGTCGGCAGGCGGACTCTCAACCACTGTGCCACCAGGGAAGCCCTATAGACTTTTTAATGATGGCCATTCTGATGGGCATGAGGTGATACCTCATGGTAGTTTTGATTTGCGTGTCTCTAATAATTAGTGATGTTGAGCATCTTTTCACGTGCCTCTTGGCCATCTGTACATCGTCCTCTTTGGGGAAATGTCTGTATCATAGCTCCTCTGCCCATTTTTCGATTGGGTTGTTTGTTTTTTGTGGTTGAGTTGTATGAGCTGTTTGTGTGTTTCGGAAATTAAGCCCTTTGTTGGTCACATCATTTGCCTTCAGTAGGTTGTCTTTTCGTTTTGTTTATGGTTTCCTTTGCTATGCAAAAGTTTGTAAGTTTGATTAGGCCCCATTTGGTTATTTTTGCTTTTATTTCTACTGCCTTGGGAGACGGACCAGAAAACTTCTGGGTGTTTTACATGATCAGATGACGCGCTAGTAGGTGGATGTCTTAGATCTGATACACATGCCCTCAGGTTTTCCTTCAACTTTTACATTTGCATTTAGTTTCCTGAATGACATATTTAATTATTGCGGTCATACAAAACTGTTAAAGAAAATAACCAGGTCAGTTTTCTTCATTAGAATCCATTTTAAACAAGAATGGCCCTCCGTTTAACAGAAAATTAAAATTGTAGCATGGAGCATTCTTCAAATAGTTTGGTTAGTTGAGGGTATGGCAAACTGTATTTGTAATGTTCACTCAAAGCCTTTCTAGTGAAGTGAATTATCCATGGACCAATCTCTGAAAATTCGTGAATGATCTGTAGTTTAATACATTCTCTTACTCTGTCCTCATAATAACCCCATGTGGTAGGGTTTATTACTCTCATTTTTCAAATATGGAAACTGAATCTTAGATTAAGTGACCTGCTCAAGGCCTCCCAGTTAGCCAGAGTCAGAAGCACGGTGAGAACCCAGAACTTTCTGAGTTTAAAACCCATGTTTCTCCCACTTCCCTGGTTCCTCCATCAGAATGTCACATCTTCATCCTTCAGCTCCAGTTGCTGAGTTTTCATCAAAGTAAGATGGGGGCAATAAACTTATGCAAATGTACAAACATATGTAAAAGTAGAGGGAATTATATAATAAACTCATCACATCCATTATCCAGCTTTGTAGCAAGCATCTCTCAGTCAATCTTGCTTCATCCATTTCACCACTACTAATATCGTAAGGCAAATCAGAGATACCGTGTCGTTTCCACTGAAAATATTTCATTACATTGGTGGCTCTGGTCCTGTTTGTGTCCCATTTTATGCTAAGCCTCGACATAAACTGTGTTCTAGAATGTCTCCATGTGAGAATGCAAAACGGTTCTTGTTAATGATTAGCAGATTCTGGGGGAAAGGGGTGGGCGGGAGCGGCGTGGTTCTCCTTTCTTCAACTTCTCTTGACATTGCAGGGAAAAATCCAGCCAGTGAAATTAGCCTAAAAACCTCAATCCCTGGAAAACAAAAAAAATCAGCAGTTTTAAGGAAACACATATAATCCCCTTGGTAGCTTACCATGCGCCCGGTATGCATGCTGGGGAAAAAGGGGGTTATGTACTTTTTAAGTGTGGACAGCAGAGGGCAGAGTTTACTGATCAGATTCTGTTTTCGGGGCTGAGGCTTGAGGAGGAAAAGCAGCCATGTATCAAAAAAATTGTTCCCTAGGCCAAGAGAGAGAAATTGTTATGTCAGGGGAAACGAGCAAGATGGAAGGGCTTGAATCAGGTTGCATTTCTGTTAATTCCCTTTAAATTCTGTACATTATTTCGGGATTTTCATGAGAGGGGCTCTTCTTTGGAGAATCAAATGTCTCTTACTGTCGTTTGTTTATTTTGTGATAAACAAAAGCCCCTGTCCAGAGGCCTGCCCCTGCCCCCGACCATGCTCACAGCATCAGGAGGGAGGGTGGGGTTTGCTCAGCTGAGCTGAGCGAGGTACTTTGAGAAACCTCCCAGCTTCGCTGCATACCCGACAGAATAATCATGCATAACAGGCAGGATTTGACTCTATTAAGTTGTGAGAACACTCCCTGGCTGTGCATTTGTGACGTGCAGGTCTGCCCTGCTTCCAGGTTACATCGCAGGGTTGTGTCATCATTTCCAATATGTTCTTGAAATACAACGGCCAGTGTTGGCAAGGGGCAGGTAGCTGCCTATCCCAGTGTTACTGGTTATCAGTAGCCTCTTGCTGGCAAGTATACTGGATCATCTCACTGTCCACCGAGGGTTGCTAGGCTGCTCTGAGTCCGAGGTAAGGAAGAATAGCTGTCACCTGCACTTACTTACCTGGGGACCTGCCCCAGCGCCAGGCTCGTGGGCTCAAGGGCGTGGATTTGCTCGCCTGGTCCCTGATCCGTGCTGATGGACAAACACGTCGGTCAGAAGCCAGACTAGCCCTGACTCTGGTCTGCGCCGTGCTCAGTGCTGTTCTCAGGGGACCTTAGGCTTGGAGGGGCCTCACTCACACAGGCCCTGCCGGTGACAGCCCTGATGGCCAGGAGGACACAGGGAATGTCTGTCTCCCTTCCTGACTAATCTCCGGTCCCCAGTTTATGACCATCCCTGGGTCGTATCTGCTGACCTGGAGACGTCAGTGTGGCCGCCCGTCAGCTTCCTACTCTCTGCCAAGACCCTCAGTTCCATACAAGGAAGAGCTGAGATGTGGAAGCGTTAAGTGTGGCCAGCATGTTCTCCCCAGCCTGGGCACTCGGCACCGCCTGGCTCCCGTCCCTGTTCTGGTACCTGCCATGGTCTCCTGCCCCTCTGCCCTGAGTGTCCTTCCTTTGCTGAGCTCCTACTGGCCCACATCCTTCTGCCCTAGATCTGCGCCCCCTAGAAAGTATTCTCAGGCTCTCTGCCTCCCCTGTCCCACAATCTCTGAGTTGTTTCATGAGAGCGTTTATTGTCTGTGTGGACAATTATTTTCTTAAGTATCAGCCATGCCCACCAGCCCTCGAGAATCTCAAGGATAGGATAAAGGCTATTTCCTGCTTATTTTTGCACAGATGTGGTCCCCAGTACCCCTTGTGATGAATAAATGAGTGGACTTCGGTCAAAGCCCTATCATGGGAAAGCCAGTATGAGGAATAAGACCTTTAGTTCTTGGCTTCAAATTTCCCACCATCCGTCAGATCTACGCTCCTGGTGTTAGACAAGGATGCTAAGGAGAAACTGGTGTTCATGGATGGGAAAATGTGTTATTATTTAATTTATTAAAAATATGTTATTATTTTAAAAATATGCCATCCAGTTCCATACCAATTTGATCAAGTTGAATTTTCTCAATAAAAATTTCAATTGATATATTTTTTTTCTCATAGAACTTCAGCTGATTCTAAATCAAGGTAGCAAGTCCTTGGGGAAAAAAAAAGATTATATGAGTAAACAAAAAATTGCGTAAATGTGCTTATACTTTGATAAAAATGCATGTAAATAGACCGGAGGGATATATATATATATGTAGATGATATATATATATCATCTAAAAGTTTGATAATATGGAGAAAAATGAATTCACACACATTGTTGGTCATAGAAGAAGTTGGTACAGCTACTCTTGAAAGTAATTTAGAATTCTCTCTAATTAGGATTCTATATAATAAGAGTTGAAGTTGTTTATCCACTATACCCAGCAATTCTTCCTCCAGATGTAGTCCCTAGAATAAACTGAGATGCACAAGCAAGAATTAATGCATAGAAATATTCATTAGTAATAACAGAAGACAAAACAATTCAGTGTTTGTAAATAGGGAAAGTGTAAGTCGTAGTAGCTTATTCACAAAATGGAATACTATACCGTAATCAAATAAATGACTAGATATTTTGATACACCACAGCTGAATCTCAGAAACAACGCTTTACCTTATGATAAAGATTACAGATACAGTATGCTATCACCTAGGGCAAACGTAACTCATACAGAACCGTTGTTGTTTATTGTTGCCGCCCTATGAAGGTAAAGTGTAAAAACACAGGATAAAAAGATGCACACCAGCTCCAGGCTACAGGTTATTGGGGAGGGAAAAGGGAGGAGCGTTGTGGGTGGTACTGAGCTTCAACTGTTTCACAGAGTTTTATTTTTAAAATATTATTTGAACTACAACCAAGTGATAGCATGTTAAGCCACACGTGTGTTGTATTCCACATATGAAATATAATATTCTATTTCATAATTTTAAAAGAGTGAAGGTGAGTTTTTAAAGAAATATAGTAATCTTCATGTCAAGTACTGTTGGTTTCAAGGAGAAGAGGGAAATGTCCCTTGTCCAGGGCGGTGTGTGTGCAGAGGGCCGTGTGCAATGTGAAGGGGATGGCCTTGACCAGCAGGGGCCCTCCTGAAGCAGCCTTGGCACTTGAGACACTGACCAGAGCTTCTCAGTTCTGGCAGCCTGCCAGTGCATCATTTCCCCCTTCAGGTTACCGGGGACAAGCTTGCTGTACGTATCAGGGCCTCATACAGTGGCTCCTCCAAGGGCCTGATGCTCAAAAGAAACCAGCCAAGGAGGGAGGGGAGGGTCGAGAGCTAGGAACCGGGGCTATTTCCCCCTCGTCCTATAATTAGAGGGTGGCCCTGAGCAAATAGGTCTATTTTCTTGAGAAGAAATGCAAACCTGGAGATGCATGTGTTGGAATGGAGAGCTCTGTCTGAGCCCGTGCTCCCCTTGCTATGGGAAACGATTTTAATGCCCCTTTCCTAACTTAAATTAGTGCCTAGATAATAAAACTACACCGTTTCCCCCAAAATTCAATATAGGTGATATAAAATAAAATAATTTATAGTAAAGGAATATGTGCTTCGGCATGTAAGTGTTCAGGCCCTCGATGCCAGTGGTGTCCTGCTCCAGCACTGACGGCTATGGTGAGGGAGTCACAGCTTAATCCTGCATATAAAGAATAAATCTGGGTTGAAAAGAAAGAAGATTGGAACTCATAACAAATTGGGAAAAGGAAAGAGCAGATAATGCAGATGAACCCTAGAATAAGAAAAGTGTCAGGATAAGCGATGATAGACTTGTTTTATTTGGATGCGAAAAGAAAAAGAGGGATGTAGTCTGTTGAAGTAAGGGCTGCTTCGCGAGACAGTTACATGTTATCAGGGTGGAGAGAGTGGGGTCTGAGAATCTCAACGATGATCAAGTCTTATTCTTAAGCGTGGTGTCCAACCAGTGTCTTCTGTGGTTATGGCATGGACGGGTGGAGAGGCCATCTCCCTGGGATCTCACCACCTGTCAGGGTGTACATTCTGTCTGTGGCACTTAATAAGGCCTTGGAGACGGCATCCTTTGCTACCCCGTGGGGAACACATCATGGATTGGATGAAGAAACAAATCAACAGAGCAGTTGTGTGATCAACCCAAAGAACCCTATCAGAGAAAGACTGAAAAACAAGAGACAACTCGCCCTCTCCAAGAAATAACTTCAATATGTAATGTTTACAATGTAGATGTATCCCTGTGCTATAATTTTCAAACATATAGGAGGAAACACTGTGAAATATTTTTAAACAACCTTCCTAACAAAATTATCGAGACCTCTACATTTCAGTTGAGAGTGATGTTTGGTTCTAAGGCTGTTCACGTGTAACCAAGGTGATGTACCACAATATACTAACCAGACAGGATGTATAGGGCCAGGAAAGCAGCTTCTGTCTTCATAACTAGCTTGTTTAGTCCTTGGGCCCTTTATTTTCTTATCAAATCTTTCAGTATCATGCACTGAAGTAAAGTACCACTGATTTATCCCTCTGTGAGTTGACCCCATGAGCCACATGGCCTCTCATGGTGCTGGGATGGAGACCCCCCCCACCCCGGCCTCTACTCGAAATGCCAGCTGAGTCTTGCCCTCCTTGTGCTGACTGAAAATGCTCCTCATTTCAAAAATGCCTTTTCAGGCTTCCCTGGTGGCGCAGTGGTTGAGAGTCCGCCTGCCGATGCAGGGGACGCGGGTTCGTGCCCCGGTCCGGGAGGATCCCACATGCCGCGGAGCGGCTGGGCCCGTGAGCCGTGGCCGCTGAGCCTGCGCGTCCGGAGACTGTGCTCCGCAACGGGAGAGGCCACAGCGGTGAGAGGCCCGCGTACCGCAAAAAAAAAAAAAAAAAAAAAAAAAAAAGCCTTTTCATTCGCTGAGTATTTCGTTTTTCTCCAAGAGTCGTTTTTATATCATCAACTGGGCAGTAACCACATGAGAGCAAAGGTCATGTGATGTATCTCCTTTAAATGCACCTGCCCAGCAGTTAACTGGGGCTCAGGAAACATTTGCTGAGAACGTGGACCTTCTCCCTTGAGACCCCCGCATAGAGCGTGGATCTCACTCTCCTGTTACTCCTTTGCAGATGCTGACAGCAACCACTTCCTCCCTTAGTTATTGCTATTTCTGAAATGTACATCTGAATAGTTTCTGGCCTTACTGTCTATCTCCTCTCTCTGTATCGTGAAGGAATATTTTGATATACTTTTTCCATCCAGATATGAATTATGCTGAAGGTAGGAATGGCATCACCTGCCTCTCTTGGATCCTTTAGAGGTTCTCGCACCGTGCTGAGAATATGATAAATGCTCTGAAAAAGAGTATGTAGGTAGAATGATTAAAGAAGAAATTCTTTCTTCCTTAATTTATGTTGCAGTTCTCTCCAACTGAAGGGTACCTGCGGAAACACACACACACACACACACACACACACTCCACACTCTTTAGGCTTCATTAAACCTACATACATCTTCCACCTTGAAGACAGAGAAAGACTCCAAAATGTAAGAAAGATTTAAAATTCTCTTAGATTCTGACCAATATTGGGAAAAGTCAAGCGACTGAATTATTCCCCAAAGCTCATTTAGGGACAAAGTTGTAGGTTGCTTAGGCTTGTTAAAGCTGCTGCAAAGTGCTTAATTAAGGAATTGTAAAAATTAGAAACTGGTATAGGATATAAATTAAGACTATCTGGAGGCTAGAAAGATTTGGAGTTTTTTTTTTTTTTTTGGTTGTTGTTAAAATATCTAGCCAACTCCTGAAAAATAATGAGTGGTTGCCACAGTAACCGTGCTTTCACACGACACACGGAAGAACATGGAAAGGATTGGAATCAAAGGAAGCCACCTGGTTTTCAACTTTAATTTTGGAGAGAGAAATTCACCCAAAATGATTTATAAAACAAACTCGCTTATTTTTCCTTTTCAAATGATTATAGGGGGGAAAAAAGGGTTTTCTTGCTTTTTTAAAATTCAGAACACTAACTGGAAACCCAAAGGAAACAAAGACAGTTTCTTTCCATGTCAAAGTGCCGGCCCTCGGTCCACACCTCCCACGAAATTGCGCGCCCCGCAAAATTGCCCCGGAAGCTGTTTTGAGGGTCGCTGTCCTTAAAGGCCAACTAACAGCTATTCATTAAGTACCTTCATCTAGTCAGCAGTTGCTTTTAAAGAAGATACATCACGTGGCCTTGGTCTCAAGAGGTCACTGTCCAGTTGACTAAATATCAACAGCTCTTGGGAGCCCTTGGAGAAAATTCAAGTAGTCAGCAAATGGAGAGTACGAGCGATTAAAGGGAGAATGAGCACGGCTTAAGAAAAGAAGGCTCAAAATGAGGAGGCTGGTGGAGGCTGAATTCTCCATTGACAGGGTTCTGGAGAAGGTAGGCATGGGTGATTGCAGGACGGGGACAGGGCAGTACCCAGTGAGAGGCAGAAGCGTGGCCCACGGAGGGTGGAGAAGGAGACCCGCGTGGCGGGGTGGAGAGTGGGGCTGGGAAAATGTGGGCAGAGACTGGAGGCTAAGATGGGAGTGTGTTGGTGGCTTCAGGGTCCAAGGCTGGCACGGGGATCCGTGACAGCAGCAGCTTCTCTGATGGTGGGTCAGGAGCGCCTGTCCCCGTGACGTGGCTCCTGTTGCCCTGACGATCCAGCGCTCCCTCACCCCGAGCCCTCCACTACCCTCCCCCCAGACCACAGTCACATCCAGCATCGCTCAAGGTAGCTTGGTTTCTGGGAGCTGACAAGCGTGCCGCCAGCGTAAGACCTGGAGAAAGTGCCAGGCGCGGGGAATAGTCTGTGATGTGGCTCATCCGTCAGGGTCCCGGGGGTGACAGACGGGGCACCCACAGCAGGGCGATTCAGGAGAGTTTCTCAAAGGCACGAAGTGGGCATAGGGTGCAGGGGAGCCACAAGGGATGGTGCAGGACGCTGGGTCCCTTGCCACCCCCAGGTAGACGGGACAAGTGAAGCCAGAGGGAGAAGGGCTGCAGGCAGTGAGGGCAACCTCGCAGGGAGGGGCTGGGACGTGGACACCTGCCTTCACTGTTGGGTTCCTGCTGCCCGACCCTTGGCTCACATCACGTCACGTGACGTCCCTTGGAAGCCGGGGAGCGAGGTGGGCTGTGCATGTGGTCCAAGGGCACCATCGGCTGGGGCTGGAAGCCGGAGGACCCTCATCTGGTGAGGACCCCGTGCTGCGGACACATGGAGCTTGGCAGCCAGTTAAATTGTGCCTCTCTTTTCCTACATAGGGCGACAGTGCACACGAACCTGGAAAGGTTTGAGCCCCTGCAGCACCCCTCAGCCTGGTGCCGGGGAAAACCGCGGAACTTAGTGTCCTGATTGGGACACTTATGAGGGCAGATGTGCTATACCAGCCAGACATAAGCTAGACTGTGACTAGCAAAGTGGGAGCATATGCTCACCCTTCTCTCTGCCTCCCTTCCCCACCCGCCTCAATCACACTGTCCCCACTACGTGCGCCATCAGAAGCTGGAGGGTGGAGCAGTCATGTGGCATGGGATAGGCTGGCCATCGAACATTCTAGAAAAGATGCGCTCTGGCGTGCTGAGTGGTGGGATTCGGTGAGGCAAGAGTGAAAATCAGGCTATGGCAGGAGCAAATACTAACTTCTTACTACCTGGAGAGAAGCAAACAGGTCTGCTAGATGTGCTATTGAGCGACACCCCAAAACCTTCAGAAAGAGCTTTTCAGGGCCTGCTAGTTTGAGAGGGAATGCATCTTTCTGTGGCTGTAGTTTGTTGTAGAAAGTGACAGCTCCGGATGTGAGCAAATATGGCTACATGTCCTGTATCCTGCAGTAATTTGGTACACGTACCGCAAAATGGATGTTTACCTTCAAGATTGTTCCTGAAGCCTTCCTGGGGTCACCTTTCCTGGACAGGGCTCCCCATCACCTCATATTAGAAATCAGCTCGAGGTGTGGCCTTTCCACGAAACACATTAGAGGCGGTCCCGGACGTACAGTGGGTCCAGGCGACGTCTGCCCCTCAGAGCCTGTCTACACAGCACAGACCTTCCTCTGCAGGTGCAGACGGAGCGGCACAGAAGGTAACTGAGCGACTGTCTCATGGGGAGGGTGCTGTCAGAGTGGGAACCCAGCCCCCCAAAGAGCCTCTGACCCTGGCTTAGCACTGAAAGGATGAAGGAGTGAACGAACCTTAGTCGGTGTACACTTAGCACCTGCTTGGATTGTAGAACTCTGCAAAGAGTCCTTTTTATCTCTTCTACGTTCATCTTCACTGCAGTTTTGTTGTAGGGCTAGTTTTGATATTCTCAGTCCTTCCAAATGGATAGAGGAGAAAAGTGAATCCCGGGGCGTTTGGGAAGTCGATCAGGTGTTGCATACCGAGTTCATAGGATGGAGAGAAGAACTTTTGGAGTCATCCAGTGGGCGTTCACATCCCGGTGATTCCAGAGAGGAGGGGCAGGCAGGAAGCTGGGGAAGGGAAAGGATAGCACGTGCTCTGCTCCTGTAAGCGGAGAGACGGGCAGGATGTGCCCAACCCAGGCAGGCCACCCAAGGCTGGCACTCCCTCCCCAGCTCAGCTCACCATCAAACGTTGATCTGATCCACTTTGCTCAGGCCTTGCTGCCATCAGAACTCCTGCTTCATGAGGACTAACCTCCACAAACCCGGGGAGGAAGAGCCCCGAGATGAAAAGCTCCCGTCTGTTGAGGATTTTGCCACGTGTGTATTTGTGACCGGCTAGTTTGAACAGCGAAGGGTTGGTTAGTTTCGTGCCTCTCCCCTGTGTACCCAGCTGCTGCACTGATCAGATTCTTACTACCTACTCTGAGCAGCGGGGCCCAGGAGGCCCTCCTTGGAGGAGAAACAGCCCAGTCGCTCAGGTAGGTAGGCTCTGAATAAACACCTCTGCTCATCTCCCTTTAGGTGCCGGGAAATGGAGAGAGAGGCCTATGAACGTGGACCTTCTGGAGGAGATAACGTTCCCAGCCTCCTTCCCCAACTCTCAGTCTTTGGTTTCTATCACCCAGGTCTCCATCAGCCCCCCTTCCTCTCTCTCCCTCTTTTTCTAATACTCAAAGCCACAGCTCAAAATTCTGAGCACTGTTTGTCTTCAGGTTTTCTAAGATCCAGGCGTAGATGGATATCTGTATAACATCTCAAGGATTTGGCTTGGGAAGTTTTCACTGAAGGAAGAATAAGCGATACACCTGATCTTTTCTCTCCAGTCACGCAGGCGTCTTCCCATTGGTGACAGTCCAGGTGTCAGGCAGCCCCTCCAGCCTTTCCTTTTTCCCCGGGCCGGTTAGCTTCCTCCATTCAGACTGGCCTGAGGTTCTTCAATCAGAGGTTTGGAGGGATGGGGTGGGGATGGGAGATATGCAGCCTCACACACTGGGCAGTTTACCTGGACCCCAGGAGCCAGAACTGAGGACGGGCTGTGTTCCGAGGAAGAGAAGTGCCGTAATTAACACGGTGCTTTAGAGTTCATAGTGTGATTTTTCTGTACCTTGTAAAAGATACATCACCTGATTCTCTCCCATGTGAAGTTGGCGGAACTGCATCTTATCACAGAAAATATGGTGGAGTTGAACCTTTAACCTTGTAACCAAGTGCAGGGCTCTTTGAAGCACCAGAGGAAGTGCCAAAGGGAGCGGGGGCTTGGGTTGGACCCTTTGATGAGGGTGGAGAGGGAGGCTGGTTCCATCTCACAGGAGGAAAATGGGAAAGATAACACGGAACAGACAAAACACATTTAGACAAAACAAAAGACATTTGTTTTGTCTAAACCTATTTGTTTGACTTACGAGGGTCATCAGTGAGGTTTATGTGAAAGTGATGTCTTCCAAGGGGACCGTGGGTTTCTCCCAAACTCCGTTGTCGTCACGTGACTCCCTTCTCCAAAGCATTTCTGTAATCCTGGAGTGAAGGGGAAAGCTCCGTCCAGCTCTTCAGAGCCTGGCCCCCAGCTTCCTCCCACCCTGCCTTTCCAGCTTCCACGTCCAAAGACCCAGCTCCATGAATGCCCTCCTCCCCCAGCCCCCAGCCCTGGGGCCCCCGGAGTGCTTTCCAGACTCTATGGGAGTGTAGACCTCACCTGGCATTGCCAGCCGGTTCCTGATGAGCTGACCGGAAAAGAAACCCAAATTGCTGTCTTTTATCACCATAATTTTATAAAATAAAGGGCATTTTAACATAAAAAAACATGCAGGAAGAACATATTTTCCAAATAAATAACGTGGTTTTAAATGGAAAAAAACCTTATATTTACAAAACACACATTATCTCTCTCTCTCTTTTTAAAATTTTACCACCAGTTGAGACAACGTCCTAAGGACAAGTGATCCATGGACAGGCATTTAGGAGTCACTGACTCAGTTCACACTGGGTTGATAATATTTCTCTGTCTGTAATGTTCTTTCATATTTCATTTTATCCAAATTCTAACATTCCTTCCCATCCCCAAGCATTGCCCCTTCCCCACTCTGAAGCCTTCCCAGATATTTCACAGGGTCCACCTCTTCTGTTCTTCTTGTCAACTTGACCCAAATGACCTTCGTGGCATCTCTTATATAGTGATTAATCTTCACTGTGTCTTGCCAACGAAATCATGAGTGTTTTACGTCTCCTTTTAATTTCTATCATTTTTATCAAATGCTACCTCCTAAGTAAGCTCTCAGAGTTTGCTGAATGACTAGGACATGTTCTGTGATGTACTTCCTCTTCTCCAGAACCGTGTTGTTTAGTTAGATTTAATTACATTGTTTCGTTACATAAGTTAAAGCAGAGAGGAATTGAGAAACTGGCCTCAATGTATGGCATAGTTAAAAATCAGAAAGTTAAAAAAAAAAAAAAAAGCCATGGCTTTCTATTCTTTTTTTTTTGAATTTTATTTTATTTTATTCATTTTTTATACAGCAGGTTCTTATTCGTCATCCATTTTATACACATCAGTGTATACATGTCCATCCCAATCTCCCAATTCATCCCACCACCACCACCCCGCCACTTTCCCCGCTTTGTGTCCGTAAGTTTCTTCTCTACATCTGTGTCTCTATTTGTGCATGGCTTTCTATTCTAGCTTTCATATTCTGCTTAGTATTTATTGCTAAGCAAAGCAAAATACAGATCTTTGATTAAAGCTTTAAGAGAACATTGCACTGTGCGAGTTATTTGGAAATAGATACATAGAGTCTCTGATTTCTTGTCCCCAAGAACCTGGAATCCAGGTGATATGAGACAGATTGAGATGCAGTGAATATAAATATGGGAATCTCATAGTGAATCAGAATCTCAGGGAGACCAAGGGTAAGCACGTTTGGACAACTTGGGGAGACATTCCGGGCACGGGAGGACTTTGAAGCATGAGTGATGGGGGAGGAAAACATGGCTTGGTGGACAGAGTGTGTGGAAGGGTTACAGGTGTATTTTGCCTTGGCTTTAATTCTGTACTGGCTCTCGTGTGATTAGCTTTACAAAGAAGGGAAGAGAAGGGTGAGTCTTGTGAGCTTTGGTGAATCACCACGATCTCCTGTCTGCAAACTGGAGGCCTCATGACAGCCGGGGGTGTAATTCAGTCTGAGTCCAAACGCCTGAGAACTAGGGGAGCTGATGGTGTGAGTCCCAGTCTGAGGGCAGGAAAGGATGAGATGAGACGTCCCATCTCAACAGTGAGGCAGAAGAAGAGGGCGAGCTCCTCCTTCCTGTGACTTTTGCTCTGTTCAGCCCTCAGCAGATGGGATGGTGGCCACCTGCCGCGGGGAGGGCCATCTAGTCTACCAAGGCCACTGATGCAAATGCGCGTCTTGTCTGGAAACACTCTCACAGGTACACCCAGAAACAATGTTTACATTGTTACATTGTTTACAATGTTTACCTGGGCGCTGGTAGCCAGTCAGGTTCACACGGATTGGATTCCTCAACAGGGGCTCAAGAGACCTTACCTCAGACTAACAGAAGGAATGTGAAAAGAGTAGGTTTTAGCGCAGCATTAAGTACAACATTTTAATCAGAACTGTTGAGAAAGCAGAATGTGAGTGATGTCCCCAGGAACTGATTGTTCTTCAATTCAAGGTGTTCAAATAGACTGGTATGATACTGGAGATACTGGGGTTGGGGGGGAGGAGTGGTATTCCTGCCCCGACAGAGGTAGTGCCGTGACTTGCAAAAGAACAGGAATTTTAGAATCAGGTAAGTTTGGCCCAAATCCCAGTACTGTCGCTTTCCAGCTATATGCTGGACTCACTGGGCCCCTCAAGATTCACCTAAATAAAATGGAGACAGTAATGATAATTGTCTTAAAATGCCACTGGGGGTATTCAGTGAGACAACAAATACAGAGCATCAAGGGCAGGGCCTCACGCACAGTAGGTGCTCAGTCCACCTGTCTTCTGTCCTGCCTCCTAATCAGCTGGTCCTGGCTGCACTGGACAGACACCTCCTCACAGCCAGTTCATTCCTAGGGCAAGTCCCGTGCCCTCCCTAAAACTCCACCCCGCTCAAGAAATCGAATTGAAATGCAAGGAAATGAGGGTGACGGTGATGCTATTATAGGGATAACCCTTCATCCTTTCTGATGTATTTTAAAAATAAACTATTTACAGAATCATTACTTTAATCATGATTAGAAGGAGATTCGTTACAGGGCACTGCACAGCTATCAAATGCTGTGACACAGAAGCTGAGAACCACCGTGCCGGGTGGGTCCCAGGCCTGTCCAACTTGGGGGCATCACAGTGCTTCCGACAAGGTTTATGTGTGTAAGGTTCCATGTTCCAGAGTGTTTAGTTGTAAATTTCATAAGGAGGGCCGCAGAGGCACAGTGTGATTCCCCAAATCAGGATATTTACGGTCGATACAGTATCATCTGATCCACCATCAGTATGCTAATTTCAGTTGTTCCATGGTGGTGCTGCCCCTGGTATCCACGGTTCCCTCTGTTCCAGGATCCAGTCCAGGTTCACTGGTGTATTTAGTTGTTGTTTCTTTAATCTCCTTTCAACTGGAACGTTTCCTCCATCTGTCTTTCTTATCTTTCATGACCTTTACAGTTTTGAGTTCTTTTGTACCGTGCCCATCAATGTGATTTGTCCGATGGTTCCTCATAATTAGAATTTTGGCCAGACAGACGCCACAGGTCCTCTGTGGGGGAACTTGTTCCGCACGGTCTCCCTTTCCGGGCGCACCTCCTGCCCATCTCTTCTCATCTTATAATCACTCAGTTTCTGCTGAAACCCCAAACTTAGCAGGCTGGCTGGCCACTCTGTAGACAGCGGTGGCTTGTTCTGTCTTGATTGCAGGGGAACCACTCTTCTCTTTCTGTCTCTTCCGAACATAGGTAGTATTTTCAGGCCCGGCACTCAGGATCGGTAAAGAGGGCGATTGTCCTTTGGTTGAGATTTGAGGACACCACACAGAGGCTAACGCGGGAAAGCACGTCCTGTTTCAAGTGCGTCAGATCCCGTGTTAGGGTCCCCTGTTCTCTCTCTCTTTGGGCCTCTTGGATTCCCAGGGTAGTGTGAATGCGTTTAGCAGAGGCTTGTTTTTCCCCCTTCTGATCCTGCCTGGGGTAACTCCCGGGCAAAGGGGTGTCATAGCAGAGGACAGTGGAAGCGTGTGGAAGAGGGGAGGGGGTGTTCGCCCTTGCGATTTTACCACAGACTGAGCCTTCTCTTAATACCCAGGTGATGCCGCTTTCAGTGTATTTCGCAACAGCCTGTAGCATAGTTGCTATCATCATCATCATCATTTTTGTGATTACTTACAGCTTGATACTGACCTGAAATAAACAGACTGCCAGGTATTTTCTCAGCAAACATGGGTTTGTATGGGATCAGCAGAGAACTGCAATCCAGGGTCTGTAACCATGGCAAGTCACACGCGGATCCCAGCAGGGCACGGGAAGGAGGACGCTCTTATACAGGGGAAGAGGAAGTGGGGAGGAGGCAGCAAACAGAGTCCGTGGCTTTTTATGGGCGGAGTCCTGGCCAGGAAAGAACAGGGGGCTTTCTTCTTCCTGACTGGCCTCTGCTGTTGTCGCAGGGCCTGAGAGCTCCCCCTGCTGGTCTCCCCGCTCTATTTAATTGACGTTTCTGTTTCCTGATTTTTTTTTTACACCGTTTCCAGGATTGTTCTAGGAGCTCTGCATGGATTACTCTTGTTAATGACAATTAATGACAATCTTGTGAATTAGATATAACTGTCCCCGTTTAACGGATGGCGAAACTGAGGTACACACTGAAGTTTAATCTCCCTTATTTTAGAGGTGAGGAAGTTTGTAGCTCAGATTTTTTATGTCCTTGGCCTAAATTCACACAGCTGGGTAGCATGAGACCCTCCTAACTCCTAGCTCACTTTTTCCCATCTCATTGTGTTTCATATTAAAGTGCTCTTCATGCTTTGGCCAAGGTCATTTCCTTTAATTCCTCTTGGCATGAAAGAATGAGTTTATCCCAAGCAGTTTCTAGGTCTGGAAAATGAGATTCTGGGGATGAGAATGTTGAAAAGACAGAATAATTATATATATAATATCTATCTATATATAATTTATATATATAAATCTGTATATAATATAAATGTTTGTATTTACATACCTATATATAATCCCTAGAGGAGTCCTCCTTGAGGAATGGGCCATTTGCATCATCATAGGTGCAGGATCATTCTCTGGCCTGTTAGTGTGCATTGTCCTGGAATGTTTTAGAATACAAGTCCATAAACCTTGATTTAAGCTGGGGAGGGCCGAGGGGGACATTGCCAGCAAAATGCAGCTCAGCCAGACGGTTGCCATGCAGGCAGGTGACTTCTGGAGGAGATGTCGGCCCCCGAAGGGTTTTCTGCTCACGTGCGATTTCCCCTGACTTGCTGTCGTATTGCACAATCAGTGGGGCTCAGTTCGGTTCTCAGGAAAACTGTGTGTTTCTGCTCATGTTATCCGGACATAAGGATTTGGGCTCTGTGTTGTGAATTATTTTTATAATGATCTCGGGGGTGTGGAGAAGGGGGTGTGGCTGAGAGGACTTGGTAGAGCTGGAGGGGGTGTGAAATCCTGGTGCCGTACCGTCCCCTGGGGGAAGCAGACAAGCTGCTTGTGGGTGGGTCTTTGTCAAGGTCATCTTCAGGGGTCAGCAGTATCCCCGTGTGGCTGACCTCTGACACCCATACCAGCCACGCCACCAGGCAGGGAGGTGCCGTGTGACCCAGCCTGTGGCCTTCCTGCGGGGGACCTGCTGGTTGAGGGTGAGTTGGTGGCAGGACCCATGAGGGTGATGTCCTCACAACCTCACCCACAGGGACCTCTGTTCGATAGGACATCCTTCCTCCCTCAGAGAGGACTCCCTCACCTCTCTTGACCTGTCGAAACCCGCCAGAACTTCAAGGGCAGCTCCATTCTGAATCCGTTGTGATGGAAACACAATTCCAATGAGAGTGAGCTGGTCCAGGACTGGCCTGTGTCTGTCGTCTCTCCCCGTGGAGGGGAGAGAACTGGCCTTTCATGTGTCAGGCGTGGCATTAAGTGATTTAGACGTTCATTCATCTCTACGAGTCTAAAGATAACTCCCATGATGCAAATCTGTGGGTGAGGAAACCAAGTCCCCCACGGCTTAAATCACACACCCAAGACCAGAGTCAGGAATGGGGCTTTGGGATCTAAGGTCCACACTTTCTCATGGGTGTGGGACATGCCTTCGTTACCTGAGCCTATGGCAGAAATTCAGGATGTATCGTCTGGTAAGAAGGCTTTTCCATAACAGCTTGCCAGGAGTGATGGCACAAGGTTGAAACGTATCCTGAGTGAGGGGGGGCTCACCAGCCTTTTACTTTTGAATCTCTCCACTTGGAGAGATTCTCCACTTGGAGAATCAGAGCAAAGAACAGCCTCTTTGTTCTTAAATAATATTTATATTTTTTCAAATTCATAGTCAATTCTCATTAAATAATAGAAAAACAGTAGAAGGGGAACCCTCAGCACTTGTGTGGTCACCTGTCCTCCAAGAAACCCCCAACTTGATAGGAGCCAACGTAAGAGACACTACCTTGAGGGGAAATAAGGGTTCCTCACAACGTCTTTTCCTGGAAGGCAGCCCTCGCCTGTCCCCGAACCCCTCTGATGATGCTCTGTTCTTTGGACCAGTCCCCTGCTTCCCAGGTTAGGGTTAGGGTGAGTGCAGACAGGTGGAACCCCCGGCTGCCTCGGGACGCTGCTCGAGGTTGCCCTGGTTACGGCGGAGGTTGTTCTGAAGTCGGAGGTGATAGTTAAAGCTTCTCCAGAGACCTTCAGTGACGCGTATATTAATTAGAATGAGAAGGCAGGGGTGTGGTGGAAAGTGAAAGGGATTTGGGTCAAAGCCTCACTGTGCCATTTTGTGCGCACGGAAATTTATGCACCGTGAGATCAATTCCGTTGTATGTATTTGAGTGAAAAGTTATAGATCATTCCACACCCCCTTTGACGGAAAAGAAAAATTCCCAGAGACTTGAATGACTTGATCAGGTTCTCTGATTATTGACCCAGTACTTCTAGTTCTAGAAAATGATGAGAATTGAACACCAACATTGGGTGTTTATATAAGAATATCTGTATCAGTTAAGCAAGTTGGTAAAATGAAATCGTTAATGTGGGTGAATTACTACGGGGCAATCATTTGCGCTTGGTGGATTTCAAAGGAAAATACGGTAACCCTTGGTATTTGTGCTCTGTCCGTATAATAAAATATTATGTCATCCTTAAAGTCACATTTTGGAAGCATTGTTCATTACAGAAGAAAATCTCTATATTACAACAGTCAGTGAAAGCAGTGGGGAAACAGAATCTGAAGCTAGATATAGAGTCCAAATATCGTAAAAATACCGGAAAAAAATAACATAGTGACTCTCTCATACTGGCTGTCCCTGAGGGTGAGATTATGATTAAACGGTAATTCTGTTTTATTCTGCGTTCTTACAGGTACTTTACGATAAGCATCAGTTACATTTATAGCACCCCCCCAAGAACCCCAACACGCTTAGTTGAAAAGGTAAACAAGCAGGTATTAGTAGTTACGGTTCTATGGCAAGACTGGCTTGGGAAGTAGGTCACCTCTGAGAGGACGTGATGGTTTGTGAGGGTTTCACAGTACGCCACCCTCCTTGGGTGGAAGTGATGGGGTGGGTCCAGAGATGATGATTCTACCACAGCTACAGGCCTCCACATCCGTGGCTCGCTCCAGGGAACGCCAAGCCTTTCCCCTCTGGCCTCTTAGGAGTCTTGTCCATTTTCCACGTGATGTGACCCTTCCCTTCATGGCCCTCTGTTGGCTCCAGGTACACTTCCCTGAAGCCTAGGTACACCTGGAACCAGCCAGTCATTCCTCACTTGCAGACAGCCGCTCAGCCTCCTAGCAGGCCTCTCACGAGCTCCCACCCTAAAGACACCTGCAGAGGTGGGCTCACTTTGGTCTCCCAGGAGAGAAGGGGTGGTGTCTGACAGCAGCAACAGAACAGCAGTGATAACTGCAGTCATTTATCCAGAAAGCCCTGTGCAGGAGGCTTTGCTCTGTTGTAAGCACTTTGGGCGCAGGACCACATGCAGGTCAACTCCATAGCTCCAGGGTGCCTTAGCTGGATGCTTCCGACCCAGGACGTGCTCGCTAAACTTTGAAATATAAAACTGTATTTAATGCACCAGTCAAGTTCCTCTGTGAACTAGATGATTGTACTTAGCAGATTGAGTTAGATAGTCACGGATCTGTGACAAATTACCCCAGTACTTAGTTACTTTAAAAAAACAAGCATTTATTCTTTCACGGTGTCTGGAGACCAGGAATTTGAAAGTTTAGCTGGGAGGAGTGAACAGCCCAGATGCTGGATGGGCAGCATGTGCTGAAGGCCCGACTGGGGTGGGTGGGGGGATCCCGGGTGGGGGGATCCCCGTTTTAAGCCCATCCACGTGGCTGTCATCAGGGGGCCTCCGTTGGGGATGGCGTGGGCCCTTCCTCATGACGTGGCATCTGGTTTCTTCCAGAATAAGAGATCGGAGAGAGGGGAGGGGAACGAGGAGAGAGACCGACCAAGACAGAAGTGCAGTGCTTTTTGATGACCTCGTCCCCAAAGTTGTTCTCGGTCACTTGTTTTTATTCATTGGAAGCAAGTCACAAGCTCCAGGCCACGCACAAGTCGCCACCCCTTGAAAGGAGAGATCTCAGAGAATTGGTGGTCATACTTTTAAAATCACCACACAGTTTCAGGAGGTTCAATTAAGCAGGACTGAAGTTTAGGTAAGTCGTTCGAGGTGCTGGTGTCTGGTGGGGTTCTGAGCAGTAACAGACGTGGCCTTGCTAAGGTACCGTGTCCTGGAGACAGACCTCTAGGGGGCGCCGCCTACCTCTCGCTTAGGGCGTTCGACTCCGGGAAGAGCGGCTCAGTTTACCACAGCATGGGTCTCCTCCGTCTTTGCGATGCTGAGGGTAGAAGGACAGCAGATGTCTGTAGTTCACCTGCATCTCGCCATCCAGCTCAAGAAGGAGAAGGGGAAGGTCGGCCCTGTTACGGGAACCACCGCTAGGCTGCTTCATTGGGCAGTGATGTATATAGTTCCTTAGCTTTTCCTCACAGGGAATTGGTAATGCCACTTGCATCAGTAAACTTGTCCACTTCTCAACATGTGTATAAACAAAACAAGCCTCTAAACTCATTCTGTACTCGGAAAGTAAGTCATGCAAGGCTGGACGTATAGAGAGAAGCTGTAAACAGCTTTTAGGTTTGCTTTGCAAACACTTACGTCAGCACTTGTTCTAATATACTGATATAGATGGAAGAGTTATGATGTTTAGGGAGAACGGCAAAGCAGAAGCACATATTTTGCACAGAGTAAAATGTATATCCGGTGAAATAAAGTAGAAGTTTGCTGCCTGTAAGGGAGGGGCTTATTTGACTCCGAGGAGAATGGAAAACAATCTACTCCATTATCTGCCTGTCTACAAATTATAGCAATAGCAACTTATGTTAGCAATAAAATAAGCCGTTTATTCATCAGTAAATACTGAGTCCTAAGTATGTGCCAGACACTACATTAATCGCTTGGGTACAGCAGCGAACAACCAAAATCCTTGCCTTCATTGGGCTTATAGTCTAATAGGTAGAAACCAAAAAACAAACAAAAAAGTAATTCAGTAAAAATTATTGTATATTATCTGGTGAGGCATTCTAAGGAAAAAAATAAGGAAAGAATATAGGGGGGTTGAGAGGAATGGCTCAAACCCTGCTGTGTTCCCTGTAGCGGGCTGGGTGCTGGTGATTCCCTAGCCATTCGTTCAGTTTGTGTTCCCGTCGCTGTAGGAGGTGGTAGATGAATGAGAAAAAAGTAACGATCAAGTGATGGTGACTTTCAGCAGGTGCGTGAAGAGTGACTTTGGGTGGGAGAGCCCTTTGATTGGAGGGGGAGGGCAGTTGGGAGGTCCCTTCTCTGAGAAGATGCCCCATGAACCGAGACCAAAGGGTAAGACGGAACCAGCCTGTCACCCAGGGAGAGGTGAATGCATTACCTGCAGGGGACCTGGACCTCTGGACCACTGATGGGATGGACATGAGGCTGGAGTGGATGGGGGGGAATGGGTGCAGGGGAGGGGGTGGATGCAGGAGCTGCATCAGGGGCCCGGAGAGGAGAGTCTGTGAGCACAGACTCAACATGGGAACAGGGGAGCCCTGGAGTTGGCTCTACTGTAAGAATGGATGTGGAGATTGGGGGCACGCACCTTGGCAGCATGTGTGACGAAGCAGGGGCTGGTGCTTTCTTGGTGGCATTCAGGCCTGGGGGCAGGAAGCCAGACGTAGTGCCAGGCTCTGGTACGGAGATGCTCCGGCTCTGGGGATATGTGATCCCGACGCTGACCGGGGACCTTCCACACCTGGTGACGTCCTAGACCCAGGCTCAGAAAACCCACTTGAAGGCCCTTCACAAAGTCAGGCAGAGTTTCCATGCCCTCCAACACCCACTGGCGCTCTTAGTGATAATTTGATTTCATTTGAACTTCAGCGGTTTTCATTGCCTTTGAAATCTCATTCAGTTGGACTTAATAACAAATAAATAATTCATGAGGGCTGGGAAATGAAAGGCAAAGGAAAATAGAGAAATGTATTCTCCCAAACTCGTAAGGGGCACCGTGTACCTCAGCCCTTCTTCTGCGATCCGCAGGCCAGCTTGCTTCTGGGAAGATTCATGAGACCCCGGGGGTGGTGGGGTGCATTCACTCTTTCAGGACGCTCAGGACAGACACCACAGGACTTCCGTGGGCCTGGGATTGAGCCAGAGATGGGCACGCGCTCCCTCCTCCCCCAACTGCAGGCCAGCCTGCCCACTGCCCATCCGACTCTCGGTCACCAATTCTCCAAATGGCCCAACAGTTGTCTCTGAGCCCTTGTTTCCTTGCATGTACAACGTAGGAGCCTTTACTAAAACAATTGATTTAGACGAATGTCATGTATGGATATAAAAAGAGTAGATCAGGGTATTTACGTGGTGCTACGGCATCGCCCTAGGGGTCACTTGCTGGTTGCAGGGGCAGAAGGGTGAGCTTCTACCGGAGAGAGCTGCCCATCACCACCTTGACCCAGTTATCAATCTTCACATTCCCAACAGCAGGACAACCAGATTCTGTGATGCGGCATGAAGGGGCCAGCATCACATGTGCCAAGAAGGGACAGAGTTTAAGCTGAACGTAATTCAAGCTTTTAGGTCCCACTTTCAGTTCTTAGGAGATATGGATACGGGGTATCGACACGGACACCAGGAGGAGACAACCAGAAGAATCCACAGGTAGACAACTGGCCTGTTTTCTTCAACAGCCCCATGATGTGCTGGGGGGCTGGGAGCCACTAGGGTGGGCACACTCCCAATTAAAACACACATAGCCACCAAGGGCAACACGTGAGCCTTGGTTAAATCCTTATTCATACAAACCAGCTCCACAAAGCCACTCTTGAATAATTAGGGAAGTTCTTGGGTGAGAGTTAGATGGCATTCAGAAATTATACTCAGTTTTTAGAGGTGTGAAATGTTTTAAATTAGTTATGTGGCAAAATATACAGGGCTTAGGATCTCCATTCTTTTTTTTTTTTTTTTTGCGCGGTACGCGGGCCTCTCACTGCTGTGGCCTCTCCCGTTGCAGAGCACAGGCTCCGGACGCGTAGGCTCAGCGGCCATGGCTCACGGGCCCAGCCGCTCCACGGCATGTGGGATCTTCCCAGACCGGGGCACGAACCCGTGTCCCCCGCATCGGCAGGCGGACTCTCAACCACTGCGCCACCAGGGAAGCCCAGGGTCTCCATTCTTAAGAGTTGCCCCACACAGATTTTTTTTAAGATGCGTGCTAAACTGTTTACAGGGAAGATGTCTTAATGTTGTTTTCACTTGAAATAATTTTTTAAAGTGGGTAAAGGGTAATGTGCAAAATGAGGAACAGTTGTCACAATCTGGATGACGGGAATAGGAAAATTAATTATGCCCGATTGTGCTGTCTACTTTTCTAAATGTTTTTTTAACCAACATATTTTTTTTTTAAGTTGCCTGCAAAGCTTTATTGGTGGTATGCACATTTTATCTCTGGTAGGAAGTTATTCTTCTTAGAGGGTAAAGATGGTCGGAATTGATTGATTTGATTAACCACCCATTGTCAGCCATCAGGACGCTGAACTGCCGGAGGACTGAGGCCCTGATGGCCATGTTTTGATGGCAGAACAAGGAGAGGGGACCCTTCAGAGCTCAGGATCCTCATGGGGATGGGGGGTGGTCTGCAAGACCAGTAGCCTCAGATACCTGGAGGGTCCACGCCAAGGGAGGGTGAGAGGGTGACCTGCACCTGTGATGGGGAGAAGTGGGCTTCAAAAAAGGTAAAACACAGCATTTAACGCTTCGACAAAAATTGACCAGAAGGTTTCACATGGCTCTAAAGAGAAGTGTAGGTGATCAAAGAAGTCAAAGTAGGAGGGATGGAAGCTCTGTTTTGCCGGCTTTCTGAAGCTGTGCGTTTATCAAGTGTGGTTTTCAGGCTCCACGTGGGTGGGGAGGGGGGACCAGACTTACACCCTGTTGCGCTTCCCTTGAGGTTTCAGCTGCAGAAATATTCAATCCAGTGAGTTTCTTCAGTTCAATCCAACTCAAGTGTCTGTGCTCTTGGGTGCCAACTCAGCTCATCTAGTGCGGCTGTGGGCAGCACGGAGACGGGGTGCCTACCTCATATTTTACCGAGGGGTTGAGTTACCTGAAACAGAAAACTCCACGGGGGAATCTCTCCGCCGATTGGGCAGTCAGGAAGGAAGCTCTGCTGTCCCTTGAATCTGGTGTTTGCTACCATGTGGATGTGCGGTAACAGGGACAGGTAGACAAGGACAGAAAAGGGGAGAGAAAACCACGATGGGACGTCAGGCCGTCTCATAAACGTGCACAAGCTGAGAGGAGAGCGGGTGCGCGTCCATAATACACGGGGTGGGCCAAAGAGTGGTGGGGCTTTGGCGGTGTTGAGCGGGGTTTCCACAGGAATAGCCGGCCTTGACTTGTGTGTAAGTGATTCTTGGAAGGTTCCACTGTTAATCTCATCCCCCCAGGAGGAAAGGGTAGGGAGATCTCCATAGTCTGGAGGTGGTGGAGCAGATAGACATGGCCCCAGGATCTGGAAATTGCTATTCTATTCAAAGTTAGAAAAGATCAGCTCGGTGCTTTGTGACCGCCTGGAGGGGTGGGATAGGGAGGGTGGGAGGGAGACGCAAGGGGGAAGAGATATGGGAACGTATGTATATGTATAACTGATTCACTTTGCTATAAAGCAGAAACTAACACACCATTGTAAAGCAATTATACTCCAATAAAGATGTAAAAAAAAAAAAAAACCAGAACAAAACCTTTCAGGGTCTGGAGCATCTGAGTCTGGATAGAGGGAGAAGCAACCAGAGAAAGTGGGAGATCACTGTGGGCTGGAGGGCTTGGGGAGAGCAGTTTTAGGATAAAGGAGAGCAAGAGAAGAGTGAGGAGGGGTGGAGCAGGGTGGCCATTTGAGGGAGCTGCTGTTTGGTCCAGGAGATCCATCCCGTTCAGAATGGGGGTTCCAAGTATGAAAACAGAATTTGGATGGGTCCAGGAGAAGGGGTTGGACAATGTACGAGGCTCGGTTGGAGGGGCAGACACTTGCGTTGGTTGTGATGTGCAGTGATCGTCAGCTCCATCACCGGCGGAGCTGAGCACATTTTTTGAGCAGGGCTCTCCCATCAGACCTGCAGGGCTCCAGGGAGCGGAGAGCAGGCCAGCGGAATTGAGCTGAATTGGTAGGAGAGCTCACTGGCCCAACTGCTTCCCCCTGCTCTGACTCAGTGCCCTCACCCGTAACGCAGGTTGAGAATTGTGTCTGACTTGTAACCACTCTGTGAGCCTCAAACAAGAAAACCTACTCCAGGCTCTTCTAATCGTGCCCGGCACACGATACGCACTCAAGAAACATTAGCCGAGATTATTATTATCACGGGTGTTTATACTCCTGAGGCACCTGTCAGAGTGAATCGTGATTTATGCCAGTGGCTGATGAAAAGTGCTTATTTCAGTTATTTTCTTGTCTGGGTAGTGCCAGAGGGGACAGTAAAAATAACAACAAGCAGGTATGTTTTTTCTTTGTTTGCAAGCACGATCTAGTTGGTGAAATTAGATGTCTCTTCTGATCTGTTTTTCTTTGTCCTCACACTGGACCGTAAAATCTCACCTAAATATAACTAAAGAAAACCTCCAAGGAGTGTCAAGATGGGAGCATATGACTAACGCCACACGGATACTGTGTTGATGGCAGGCAGGTTGTATAATTAAGGGGAAGTTTCCTACATCATTAAAATATGTTTAGGCGTAAGACAGGATCCTTTTCCTTAACAGAAAAATGGGGAAACCCATATATTTCTAAATTTTTAAAAAAGTTTCGCTGAAATTTCATTGAGGCCCAGATAGGCAGGGATGGGTGAAAGAACCCATGTTTTCCAATTTACCCTCCTCTACTCCAAAAAATTCTCCTTGCCTGTTGGCCATAATGCATCACAGAGGCTGGGAAGGATGCTCAAAGATGGAGTAATTAGAAATGTCCAACATCCTTGAACTGAAATGCTCCTGGGACGTACACAATGTGGACAGTATCTCTCAAGTGTCACAATGAAACCGTCACCAACATTTACATCATAATTCCCATCAGGCACCGGGGAACTTGCTGTCAAAGAGAGACCAACCAGCTGATGAATTTAAATCAAATATGACGTTGTCAGCAAAGGAAGAATGAAGAAATCTGTGATGCTTTTTAGCAAGGAATGCATCGGCAGTAGATAAAAGGAATCCTTCAGCAAGTGTTGGGGAAAGTGCCTGTAAACCTTCTGATCTTCACAAAATACTTTGTGAGAATACTGTGCGAGAGTTGCACTCCTGGAAGAGGCACTCGGATCATTTCTCTCTCTGGCCAGTAACGAGGTGCTCCTGCCGGGGTCTCGTTTAGCGTAGCCCTGGACGCACTACCGGGTCTCAGCAAATGCCAGACCATTTCCAGATTCGCGGCAAACTCTCAGTTATCCGCAGCAGGCCCATCCCTTTCAGATGATCCTGACCCAGTTGTGCACCAGCTGAGTTCCCTTGAGCGAGTTACATAAACTTTCTGAATCTCAGTTTGGTTACCTGCAAAATGGGGATAACAGTGCCTACGCCACAGGGGTATCATAAAGATCAAATGAGATCGAGAGCTCGACACATAATAATAAAACTTCTGTTCAATTGTTGAGGTAGAGGAAGGAGGAGACCGTGGAAGACCACAGCACAGAGGTTATTTCCCAGTGAGCTTCAAAAACTCCCCGTGGGGCTTCCGTGGTGGCGCAGTGGTTGAGAGTCCGCCGATGCAGGGGACGCGGGTTCGTGCCCCAGTCCGGGAAGATCCCACATGCCGCGGAGCGGCTGGGCCCGTGAGCCATGGCCGCTGAGCCTGCGCGTCCGGAGCCTGTGCTCCGCAACGGGAGAGGCCACAACGGTGAGAGGCCCGCGTACCGCAAAAAAAATAAAAATAAAAAAACTCCCCATGAGTTTTATCTTCCTCAGAAGGAGGGCCTTAACTGCATGGTCTCACGCTCTCTCCCTGGGCACCCAGAGAGCCAAGACACATTAATTTCATTGCCAAACTCCCAACCTCCCTGTCAAAATCCCAGGCGCCCCGCAGCGGAAATAGAGTCGAGTCAGGGACAGTACTTTCAGTATTAATGATACAATTAGTCTTGCATCTCAGTGAACCCTCTCCTAGAGTTTCAGTTTTCTAGATGTTTCCACCTGTGTCCAGGAGGCGTCCGCAGTCTTTTCTGCTGCCAGAGGGTCTGCCCTGAGGTACGTGAACGTTCTGTGACACTGGGTGTTCAGGTTTGTGCTGAATGCCAGCCTGAAGCCGTGGGTCTGTTTCTGAGACGAGTTTGCCTGGAAATATGAGGGCTGAGGCAGGTGTGCTTGGTGGAGAGGGTCAGAATTATTCCTCAGTCCTGGTCCTGCACTGCTGGCCGCCTCCACAGGCCCACTGGCGTGCTGGAGTGGTGAGGGCTGAGGTGGACACCAGGATTCGGTCCTCCAGGCAAAGGTAACCTTACGTGAGAGTTCAAATTCTAAGCAGAAGGAAAGGATCTCGCTCCAGTTACGAACAACTTAGTTATAAAGTCAAATATAAAGCTGAATGTGTGTTTGTGTGACAAATGGTCAGATTCTTACCTTTTACAAAACATTCCGTGGTCATAATTCCTTCACACGCCCACTCTTATATGGGCATGTGCTGGGTATGCTAGCTAAGACTTACACACTTAAGTTACTCAAATAGATTATAAACTTTTAAAATTGGGGACTGGGGCTTCCTGGGTGGCGCAGTGGTTGAGAATCCACCTGCCAATGCAGGGGACACGGGTTTGAGCCCTGGTCCGGGAAGATCCCACATGCCGCGGAGCAACTAAGCCCGTGCGCCACAACTACTGAGCCTGCACTCTAGAGCCCGCGAGCCACAACTGCTGGAGCCCACGTGCCACAACTACTGAAGCCTGCGCGCCTAGAGCCGGTGCTGCCCCCCGCTTGCCACAACTAGAGAAGGCCGGCGTGCAGCAACGAAGACCCAACACAGCCAAAAGTTAGAATGAATGAATGAATGGATGGATAAATAAATAAATGGGACTGTCTTTTGCTTCGTTTAAATTTTCTCCTCTAGGAGAGGGAACCCTCCTACACTGTTGGTAAAAAATCAACTATAGTTAAATTTTTAAAAAATTCTCATCCAAATAAGAATTTAATAAATAATGGTTGAATAAATAGACGCATGGATGGATAGATGGACAGACGGATGGATGGATGGATGGGTATTTACTCTCTTGAATAAAACCTATATATTCAACTTTGTTTTGCAAAAGAATGCATAAAATACTTGATTCAAACTACTTATTTCTGATTGGCCTTTAAAAATCAGGGTCCCTGTTCCCTTGTTGAAGGGACACGAAGCATCCATGTTCTGGCCTCTGCTGCTCCACAGGGGCCTCTCGGTAAATTTGACCTGAAGCAATTCATTTATGATTAGATTTGCTAATTCTTCCGAAAGTCAACTGAGAGGCAGCCGGTTCCACTTGTACTTTTCTCAGTAAAACAAAACCTGAGGCATCTGTGCTTCAGCAGATGTCTGAGAATTATCTTCTCCGTGTTTGTTTGAGATTCAAACAGTCCTTCATCTCAACCACTCTTGAACTGTTGGACGAGCCCACCTTTATAAAGCAGTGGTTTCTTCTCGCATCATTTCTGATCCATCTCTCAAGCTTTTGTTTATCCAGATATCAAAATTGTTCAAGACCTCTCTCTTTTCTGAGAAGGTGAACTTGGAGAACAGTTCTATGAAAATAAGGTAGTAGGAATCGAAAAAAGAAAAGAAATAAGCAAATCCCAAGCTCTGACTGAGCCCAGGGCAAATGGAATCCTTCTTCTTCAGCTCAGTTTAAGTTGGTGAAGTGGCTTCCTCAGAATGAAGACCTCAAGGTTCCCTAAGATCCTGAGACATCAAAAAAACCCCTCTTCACAGGTTTTCGCTTTCTGTAGCAGCAAGGTGAATCCATGGGAATTAATTCATGCTTAACCTAAAATATACATTAAAGGGACTGCTTGCTCAGACGGTCAGAAACTTAATTTATTCCACTCGTTTCCCAAGCATTTCATTTACTAGATCTATTAAGACAGTCTGTAATTGCATAAAAGATAAAAAGATTACAGTTTCACATGAGAGTCACCAAGTGGTCACTCAAAATAATTTATTGTCAGGATCTGTGTACAAGACACCCTGCTTTTTGTCTTCGAGGCATATATATTACCTTCAAGGAATTATCTTTTTGCCTATCTTTAATCCATCCTTTTTAAGGACTAAGTACTATAGCCCTTGTCTTTTTCTTCTCATATATTTTGTTGACACACTCAGCACATTGGCGTTTTTATCTGTCTTTTAGGGGAAGGGAATCTAGGTTTTGGACTAAAGTGGGACAAAAAACACTCTTACCTCAATTCTAGTTGAGACTCAGATTCCTTTTGTCCTTCCCTTTAGCTTCTCTTGCAAACCTTTATTTTCTTCTTTGTTCAGTGTGACTTGGAACGGGCCGGTTCACTACTATGCGACATAATGACTTGCAAAACGAATGTCAGACGCCTTGCATTTTCGAGGGATTCATACTAGAGACTGCTGTTTAATGAGCTTAAATTAACTGAGCATATGCTAAATCTGATCTGCCCAGTGGGGCGGATGGGAGAAGACTGGATAGGATGTAGAAGGTACAGGTGAGCAGACAAGTAGCAGAGCCCCGTACAGTGTTTCCGAGTGAGGAATATGGCATGGCCCCGTAGCTCCCCTGATAGACAGGTTTTTCCATCCTGATAGAGCCCAGTGCCGAGTTCTGGGACTGAGACACGGAGGTGACATCCATATCTCTGCCAGTCTGCTTTAGGGGCTAAGCCTGCTGGGATCGTGCATACGGAGAAAAATAGTAATCTCGATGAGACTGAGCTTGGTACAGATAATGGGACCAAAGAGGAGATGCTTGTGTCTAAACGTCAAGAATGTCATATGGAAGCTGAGAGGCAGGAGGAAAAAAACAAAACCTGTGAATGATTATAAGGCGAGTGTGTCTAGTGTCACCTGTGTTACTGACATACAGCTCTTCTTAGAGATTTGGCAGGTTCAGAATAAGCAACAAGGAAATACAAGTAGTTTATCAGGCAACTATAAATCTCTTCCTTCTTCACATCTGAAATGGCATCTCCATGAAACGTCTTCAGCTCTACATCTGAGACAGCAGAACGATGACAATGCATTGATTTTTGGCAGAGGATGGAAAGTCTCCAGAGATGCTGTGAAATCTGGGTGTCTTGTTTCCAGAGGATCACTGGTATTTTTATAATACATGAATACTTTCCTGAAGGTTAGTGGTCCACAGGTAATAGGGAGGGGCAATAGGCCTGTGGAGGTCATGAACCTTTTGTGGAGGGCGTCGGGTGACTTTTGACAATTTAATAGACACGTGGACACGTACTGTTGTATACAGTGGGAACACCATGAATGCCTGCCCTGGGTGAAGGGAGAGACCTATGCCAGTGGCCATCAAGATGAATAGTGGCCAGCCAGCCAGGACTTGGTCCCCTCCAGTGATATTCATGCAAACCAAACGTGTGGGTCAATGATGGGAGTTCGGGGAAGCAGGGCAGAAGGGGCTTTCGTCAGCTAGCAAAGAAGGCAGAACTCTTCCAAGGTTTGTTCAATGCGTGTTTCCCAGACAAATCCCACATCAGGCAGGAAAGCCTTCGTGGTGCCCTCAAAGTGGAGTTGGGTCTGCTCCAGTTCCTTATCTGATCTTATAACACATCCATCAACATATACACACACAGGTTCTGATTTAGCGCCTCTAAAATAAAAACCAACTGTGAACACTTACAGTTTTATATTATCTCATGTGACACAGCAAAGCTGTGAGATAGATAATATCATTCGTAGCCTTTTTACAGGTGAGGAGATGGAAATGCAGAAATATTAAGTAATTTACCTGTGATGGGTTGTCGTAACATCAACCTGTGATGTTGGGAATTTCCCAGATCTTCTTCCATGTGTATGTGGTTCTGAGTTAGAGTTGGCCAAAAGTGAAGTTGTGAGAGATTTGGGAGGTAAAACGAAGTAGCAGTTAGAGATGATGAGACACAGACGTGGAGCTACGGGAAGGCTCCAGTTTGTCTGCCCTTCGCTGCCCAACATCCAGCTCTCTTTCCCAACTGCCAGACCCCAGGGTCCCCACCAGATGCTTTCAAGCTCCCTTCCACAGGCCTTTACTTCCCCGTCTGCCCCCACAAATGTGGAAGGCCTGATTCCTATAACAGATATTACTCTATAATACTCAGAGTTTCACTCCCAAACTTGAACTCTGACTCATACAACTTTTGATTTGTTCCGTTCTCTCACTGCATCCTACCGTGTTAAGATGTCTCCTTTCTTCAACCTCCTTTCTACATTGTACATGTTCATTTTTAAAGAGATTTTCCTAAAACTTAGTGCCTTGAACTAAAAAGTGAAGAGTTGGTTGTAATGCTGGAAATTTGTCATCTATAGCAATCCCTGTGCTTTATAAGAATTACAGAAGTGTATCCTTATCAGATAAGTTTCTAAAAGACTAATATATGGTTGATTAGAATCAGTATGCATAAGAAACACTAGCTTGATGGGAAGTTGTAGGAAGTCATCCTGGAATTAAAATTCATAATGGTCAGTCTAGCTAAATGTTTATCAACTTCATTGGTTTTCAAAGAATCCACGCTTGACTTCGTTAATTTAGTATTTTCCTATTCTCTATTTTATTTATTTTGCTCTGTTCTTTCCTTCCTTCTGCTTGCTTTGGGTTATTGTGCTCTTTTTTTCATGAGCTTCTTAAGGTGGAATATTAGGTTACTGATTGAGATGTTTTTTCTTAATATAGTTCACAGCTATGATTTTCCCTCTAAGCGCTGCTTTCACTGCATCCCGTAAGTTTTGGTATGTTGTGTTTTCATTTTCACTCAGCTCAAAGTATTTTTAATTTCCCTTGTGGTTTCTTCTTTTAATCTACTGGTTGTTTATGTGTGTGCTGTTTAATTTCCGCATATTTGTGTGGGGTTCATGACTTTCCATCTGTTATTGATTTCTAGATTCATTCCATTGTGATCAGGAAAGATACTTTGTATGCTTCCAATCTTTTAAAATGTATTTTAAGACTTGTTTTGTGGCCTAACATATGGTCTGTCCTGGATAATGTTCCATGAGTGCTTGAGGGGAATGTGTATTCTGCTGCTGTTGGGTGGAGAGCTCTGTAGAAATTTTGTAATAATTCATAACAGACCACAGTTTCTAACATGGGCCAGAATATGCCGAGTGCTGTGTCAGCTCAACATAAAACACACACAAAATTCAATTCTTCTTTTTCTATTTCTAAAGCCATGTAGATGCCAAATTCAAATATAAGCATATATTATCTTGGCTGTCCGCTGCTTAAAGTGACCTATCAACCCAGAGACCATTCAACTGACTGTATTTCTCACAATTCTAGTAATTACTGAAAACAACCACATGTGACTATTCTGTTCAACTGAAATATCATTTTATCTTATTTTCCATTTAATACAATTAAGAAATTTGCACATAAAGCTAAGGAAGAACACAGCTGCAGGAGACACTGGACTTCTCTCAGGGTGTCTGTGTAGGTTGGCTCAAAGGTAATTAATTACCTTCTGGGAGCCCAAAGTAAAACATAATGATTAGAAATGATTATTCCCATCACTGACCCTTTACCACACCATCCCTGAGTTGCAGAGAGCAGCTCACACTTGTGTGTTTGTTTACTGACCACAGGTTGTAGGGCGTGGAGGATGAGACCATGACGTGGAAACATAAAGCGTTCAATGAACTTAAGATCCAGAACCTATTAAAGTGTAAACTGCAACGGAAACCATGTAAAACCAAGGAAAATAAATCAAGAGATGGCAACACACATAAGATGTGATCTTGAAATAGCATCTTTTAACATATATGCCTCCCTGTGTATTATATAAAATAAATATAGGTTATTAGAAAGATGTGGGGTTAAATTGTCTGTCACTTTCTAGCTCAGTGACGTTGGGCATGCTTCTCAGACGCTGCGAGCTTTCATGCCCTCGTGTGTGCGTTGGCAGTGACAATGGCACCTGCTTCAGCGATTTGCTGTAGTCGTTAGCAACAATATCTTAAAGTACTGTTCTAGTGCCTGGTATACAATGTACGTACCTTTAGCACGTTTAGAGTTGTATTTTTACCACTGTTAAAAGCTGTTCTTTTAGGTTGAGTCTTGCTTATGAACTTTCGGCCCTGACCATCAGGCCGTACCCCCCCGACCATCAGGCCCTCCCCCCTCTGACCATCAGGCCCTCCCCCCTCTGACCATCAGACCCTCCCCTCTCTGATTATCATACCCTCCCCCCTCTGGCCATCATGCCCGCCCCCCTCTGACCATCAGACCCTCCCCCCCGACCATCAGGCCCGCCCCCCTGATCATCAGACCCTCCCCCCCCGACCATCAGGCCCTCCCCCCTCTGACCATCAGGCCCTACTCCCTCTGACCATCAGACCCTGCTTGCTTTCTCCCCCTCCACTGCTCCCCACGCCCCCAGCAGCCATCCAGTGGGTCTGAAGCAAGCAGCCAGCGGCACTCAGGGACAGACCCTTTGGCTCTTTTTCCAAACAATGAGCACCACGTCCAAGTGCCAGGAGTTGAGCTGACAGACACGCTGGGGTTGTTTACAACAAGGAAAAGGAGTCTCAGGGGGAAACCAGTTGATAACAAAGAGCATGAACTCGAATGGACTGAACTGCTGTCTGCCCTCCCCTAACAAAGCCTTCTGTGTCTGACCCACGTCAAGCAGTTACATCAGCGAATATCTTTCTGCTCGTGGTGCTTCTGCCCCGCCCCACCCCAAACCCCTCCCAGCCAGAGCGGCCTCTTCCTTCAGAGTGAACTCCGGGGCTTTGTTTGAGGCAGTCCTGTGAATTTGCCTGATTTAGCCTAATTTCAACTGAAGCTCAGTCTTAAAACTCTTCCTTTACACATTTGATCAACATTTACACAGAGGCATTTGCTCTTAAGAGTGTTAGGGATGCAGCTCATTTTTTCCCAGCGAGAATAACTGACATTTTACAAAAGCAGGCTGCGTGATCGATTTCTTTCTTCCTTTCTCAGAGCTGCCTTGTCCCAGACCCAAGGCTCTTCTTTCCTTATGGCCTGCAGACAGGGCAGTGCGCGACGCATCAGGGTTAAACTGAAGAATGGCCCATGACCAAGTGTGCCTTCCCCCAGCAGACGTTGCTGGGTTCCCTCTGTGTGCTGGTCACCAAGCTTGGCGCCAGGGACTCAGGGGCGCACCCTCTCACTCATTTGCTTGTTTGCTTGTTATTAACTTGTCTCTCCCACTGTCTTCAGTGTTTTATATCATTAGGAGGAGATATAGTTGTGGAGCGATGAGCTGGGAGAAATGCTCTTTCATGGGGTCAGTGGGGAACACCCCTCTTAGGGTGATGCTTCTGCTGAGGCTTAAGGGATGAGAAAGCACTGCTGATCCTGTGAAGAGCTGGGGACCAGAGGCGGGAGAAGACAGAGATGGGAGGGAGGCTGCGTCGGCAAGAAAGAGGCATCTCCAAGGAGCCTGAGATGGGCAGGTGCAAGGCTGGTTATGGGACACGTGAGAAGGCCAGCGTGGCCGCGGCAGGAGGAGTGACAGGGGACAGCGACGCACCAGCGTTGAAAGGGGCGACCAGATCCAGACCCGGGCGAGGAGTTAGCATTTTATTCTGAATGCCAAGGGTGCTGGCGGGGCAGGTAGGAAGGAGTAGATGTTTCCAAAACACACTCAAAGCAAAGCAAAAGTAAATACAGAATTTACTGATGGATTTGGTTTGCAGGCGGGGTGGTGGGGAAAGAATTACGGTGGTGTCTGTGTTGTTTGCTCTTGGAGCCATCAGTTGAATACTGACACCGTTTTCTCTAACTGAGAAGAGTAAGCCAAGGACAGGCTCCTCGGGGTGAGGGCTCAGTGCCTGCGGAGCTGGGACACCCGTGAGATGTCCAGGCGGCAACGTCAGCTCTCTGGCTGGGGCACTGGGGGGGAAAAGATCAGGCAGGAAGAAAACGTGGGAGTACTTAGCAATAGATAACGTGCAGGGGCAGGTAGTGGCTGCTCACAGCTAGGAAGGAAAGGCAGATAAAAAGAGAGGACCCTCAAGAATTCCAGGGCTTCCCTGGTGGCGCAGTGGTTGAGAGTCCGCCGATGCAGGGGACGCGGGTTCGTGCCCCGGTCCGGGAGGATCCCACGTGCTACGGAGCGGCTGGGCCCGTGAGCCATGGCCGCTGAGCCTGCGCGTCCGGAGCCTGTGCTCCGAAACGGGAGTGGCCACAACAGTGAGACGCCCACATACCGCAAAAAAAAAAAAAAAAAAAAAAAAAAATTCCAACGGAGGAGACCGAGGGGGTATGTCAGGTGAGGTTGGAGGTCCACTGGTTACGCAGCACGGCGGTCTTTGGAGACCCTAAGAGGAAAAACTTACGGACACTTCACCAGGAAGAGTGGAAGTCAGAGCGAGATTAGAGTTCGCTAAAGGGTGACGGGACGTAAGGAGGAGAAACACTAATGCAGAGGTGCCTCTGAGCCAGGAATGAGGCAGAGGCTTTACCAGGGCCAAGTGAGCACATGAACTCGAATTCCCAGAAGTCCTTTCTGAGTTTGACTTGCCTCTCTTTATATACTGCCCGGATTTCTGAAAATTCGACTGCAAAGCCACAGTGTACGTGTGGAATTATAACTTGGCTTTACTTCTGTTAAATAAGCTATAGTCACATTATAGAGAAGCGTGACTGTAAAACATAATGAAAATGATGTGCAGGAATCCTAGGGTGACCGGGAAAGGGCCACGCACGTTGGAGGGAAGGCACGAAACACACTGGCAGGTCTAGGGGAAACGATAAACGTGAAATGGCCGATCTCCCCATGTAGCATGCATGGCCTTTACAGCCAAGTGCTAATTCTGACCCACCATCAGTAGGGCACGTGCTTTGGTTATTTTACCAGTGGACAAAAACGGGTTTGCAGTGTTACTTTGTTTTGCTCGTACGTGTCAGGTGTGGCCGCTCCCTGGGTTCGGGAGTGATGCCTGGGGCTAGAGACCACGATGAGCTCACAGTACAGAGATTAAAACAGAGATGATCTTTGTTCTGTTGGAAAAAGCCTAGAATTAACAGGCCACCAAAAAGTCATCCTCTAGACTCCTGAGCAGAATCATAAATTGGCTTCCTGCATATTTCGTTTCCGCTTAGATGTAAATGTGCACCGGTTTGCAGGAGTTGGTTGCTAGGGTCCTATCAGTTACGCTGTTGCTCCAGGAATTCAGGCACCCTTTCTGTCTGGGGTCATTGAACTTGAAGGGGAGGCATTAAGTCTATCACCTAGAAATTTGCAACTTCTTTGAAGTTCTTTTGGCTTCAGGAGAGGTAACAAATCTAGAAACTGTCAATTTACAAAAAAGTATGTAAAAAAATTTACATTTTGCCTGACTAAATATCCAACAGTGAAATCAAGTGAAGCTGAATTGATACGAGGGGAAATTGACCTATAACTAAGGTGACCATATCATTTATCGTCCAAATGGGGAACCTCAGGAAGGGGAAAGGGGAGTTCTTAGCATTCGTGTCAAGACAACAGACATCACCTCGGTCGGCCTTGGGGTAAGCCAGGATAAATTGTCACCTTATGGAGGGTTCTCATTGGCTAGGAACATTTTGGGTGTACCCTTCCCTGACAGGAAAGAGAAGAGACCAGGAGATCCCCTCTTGGTAGATCCGCTAAACATGTTCTCTGGATCTGGTTCCCAAGATTATCACAAGTGTAGTTTTTAGGAACTTGCATTGCAATTTTATGCACAAATTTTAAAAGGTTTTGCTGTTTTTTCCCTCTTGTTGCTACACACTCCAGTCTCTGTGAATTTATGCCTGGAAATGTGGTTACAATGTATACGGTGCAGAACTAGGATATTTCAAAGCTGGCTGAAAAATTGAGGATATATAGGAAAGAGAATTTGTATGCCCTAGTTTATGAGGCCAACTCCACTTTATCTTCTGAACACACTAATTTTGCTATCCTTGAAGACTTTATCATTTGAATTTTTAAAAAACCCCATTTTTCCCCTCTAGGCATACTGATTTTCTTTACGTCTAAGCCCCAAGCTGCCTTAAGTGATATTTCCCAAAGTCTTCTACTCTCTCTACCCTTCCTGTAGCTCCTTGCGGGATTCTGAGACTGGGATCCTGGGGTTAGATTTAAACTAATTAACTTTAGTCAGTTGTGTCCCCTCTTCTTATTTTCCTTCGGAATTTCACTCCTTTTTTTTTTTTTTTTAATGCTTTCTGTATTGCTGAAAAGTTAAACATAATGTTAATTTTTACCATCAGGTCAATGATAATTGATACGGTTTGGGCATTTGGTAGGCACTGAGTTATGTTGTTTTAAAGCAATTAAATTAATATCTCAAAACCAAAAACAGAAGCTAATTCCAGTGATCGCTGTGGACATTTTAAGAAAACAATGATTGCTGTGGACGTTTTAGGAAAGCACTTGCCAAGAGAAAGGGGACATCGAGGGCTTCCCTGGTGGCTCAGTGGTTGAGAATCTGCCTACTGATGCAGGGGACACGGGTTCGTGCCCTGGTTCAGGAAGATCCCACATGCCGCGGAGCGGCTGGGCCCGTGAGCCATGGCCGCTGAGCCTGCGTGTCCGGAGCCCATGCTCCGCAATGGGAGGGGCCACAACAGTGAGAGGCCCAAGTACTGCAAAAAAAAAAAAAAAAAGAGAAAGGGGACATCGAATATAACAATTTTTTTCTTATGCCAGAAATACATTATGTTTATTTCAGGTACAGATAAGAAAAAGAACTACCATCTTTGATGAGGAAATGGAATCATAAAAAAGGGCTTGACTCCCGTTGGAGGAGGTCCCCAGCACATCACTCGCTGAGCTGCCTGCTGTGTGTGGGGAGGTCACGCAGGTGACCCCATGCAGCCGAGCTCTGTTTCCAGGGCCTGCAGTTTGCTGCCCCCTTCTTTCCCCCTATTGTGCTGGGGGGAGAGGGGTGGTAGACAAAAGGGAGGATGCTGCAACGTCACAAGAAACAGGTGTTTCTGAGGGTGGGAAGACGTTGTTCCTTCCCTTGGCGTGGTCGTCTACCATGGGCCAGATCGGGATCTCTATTTGTCCAAGAACATAGATAGGTATTCCCTTTCTGAGGCTGTTCTTGGTTGGACCCTGACCCTACAAGGGGCTCCAGCTCTGACCTCTGTGCTTTCCAAGCAGCGGACTGAGCTACACCTGTCCTTCGGAAGGATACCAGTTCAGTTCTACTTCATAGGAAGAAGCTCAAGTCTTTGTTCCTATGAGCACAGAGGGCTCAAAAGTGTGCATGAAGGCATGAGAGAGGGGAGAGAAGGGGGGGTGGGTCGAGATGGTAGATCAGGAGCCAGAGGACTGATCCAGAGAGGGGCCCCCGCAGTGTGAAACCAGGGCCATTGGCCTTCACCACCCCTGGCCAGCTGACCTTGATATTCCATGCATGACTGCATGCATCCCTGACATTTATTTACGTGCATGAACTTCTCCTCCTGGAAGAGGCTCTGGAGCTGTGTCCTCAGTGATCTGTCCTGTCGACTATGGCTGTTGGACCTTGACAATGAAAAGTGAGCTGGTACGCCTGGTAGCAGCCATGCCTCCAGGCGTTTTGCCAAAGGCAACCTCAGCAGGGACCTAAGTCAGATTTTTACTGCTTGGTCTTGTCAAGCCTGGGAGGTGTAGCCGCAGAATCGTCCATGCACTGTTCAGTGATAGGGCAGATGATCACCTTCTAGAGTACCTGGCTTTAGCTAAGTAACCCAACATGCGGCGTATTCCTCTCTGGGCCAGAAAGAGAGCAGTGGCAGTTGAGTTCTGCTTCTTCTCTACCTTGTTGAGGACATCTTATCTTCAGCATGGATCTTTAAAAATTCATCCCGTCACCCCTATCCCCCCCAGACTTGGAGATTTCTTTCTCCCAACTTGCTGTCTTTAGATACTCAAGCTTGGAGAGCGCTGGTCACCTAAACCTGGGCATGAAAGAGAGAGAGATGGTGGAAGCCGGAAGGGATCTTAGCTGACATCTCCTGCATTCTCTTCGTCGGACTTGGAGTAACTAAGATGCTAGATAGGAGGGTGGCTTCTACAAGAAGACATCTCTGGCCAGAGCCCGGTGTGCACCTCGGCTTGAGAGCTACTCTACTACTTAGTGGTTCTAGATGGTGGCTCCCTTATAACCCGGGATGGTTCATGTCCAAATTCCGGACTAGAGTTCTGGTGATTTTTGTTTGTTTGTTTTCTTTGATGCCGGACCTGGGGTCTAGAATCCTTCTTGGAAGAAAAAGCTGCTAAACCCAAAGTGACAGGTGGCCAAACCTCAACCCTCCTGCTCTCCCTCCTTCTGCTACCTTACCTTGAAATCACAGTCATGTTCAAAGAGGACGTCGTTTTAACTTCCATCGTAAATATAGGCAGACCATGTTTTATAGCACTTCGCTTGATTGCACTTCAAAGATATTGTGGTTTTTTACTTTTTTGTTTTACAAATTGAATGTTTGTGGCCACTGCATCGAGCAAGTCTGTCAGCGCCATTTTTCCAACTGCATTTGCTCACTTCATGTCTCTGTCGCGTTTTGGTAATTCTTCCAGCATTTCAAACTTTTCCATGATTATTGTATTTGTAATGGGGATCTGTAATCAGTGACCTTTGATGTTACTATTAGGACTCACTGAAGACTCAGAGGATGGCTAGGATTTTTTAGCAATAACGTATTTTTTAATTAAGATATGTGCATTGTTTCTTAGACACAATGCTGTCGCACACTTAATAGACTATAGTATAGTAAACATAATTTTCATATGCCCGAGGGAACCAGAAATTTTATGTGACTCACTTTACTGCAATATTCCCTTTGTCGTGGTGGTCTGGAACCAAACCCACAATATCTCTGAGGTGTGCCTGTATAAATGTAAGTGTAAATATGATATGAATTCACAATACAAATGAGATACAGCAAGGATCAGCTATCTGAGATGTGGCAAAGACCCATGGAAGATGCGTGGGACGGATGTTTTCAGGTTTTTCTGGAACACTTTGCCAGTAGAGGAATGATTCTTTTTGTCAAGTGTAGCGAGCATCAAGGTGAACATGAAAGAGGCAGCGTGTTTTAGTAAACAGAGCAGTGAGGTAGGAGTCAGCAGGTAGCAGATTCAGAATCAGAAGCCCGTGTCTTAACTGAGGGAACTGGGGCAGACAGCTCAATTCCCGGGTTTTATCTTTAAGTGTGGGCATGGGGATGGATGAGATCTCTATTTACCATCAGTTCAGCAGGATGGTCGCAGGTGTTAGGAGGGGAAAAGGTGATCAAATAAGTGTTCTAGATTCTCTGCAATGACATTTCCTTATTTATGGTAAGACTTAGAACCTTTTTTTTTTTTTTTTTTTTTTTTTTTTTTGCGGTACGCAGGCCTCTCACTGTTGTGGCCTCCCCCTTTGCGGAGCACAGGCTCCGGACGCGCAGGCTCAGCGGCCATGGCTCACGGGCCCAGCCGCTCCACGGCACGTGGGACCCTCCCGGACCGGGGCACGAACCCGCGTCCCCTGCATCGGCAGGCGGACTCTCAACCACTGCGCCACCAGGGAAGCCCCCCAAGAACCTCTTTTTAGCTGATGTGAAAGCTTCCAGAAGTGAGGGTAGCAGGCGGCAGAGCCCAGACTTAACCACCGCGACGCCTTTTTTTCGAGGAGTATCCGTTGTGGCTGATGATTTCCGGACCCATGTTGGGAAAATGGAATAGATGATCTGAAAGGCTTTTTCCCTCATGATATCTGCAGCTGTGGTTGCATATAGAGAAGTCGAAAATGAGGGTTTCGTGTCAAGGGTCCTCACGGCCGGATCCAGCAGAGCTCTGTGCGATTAGCAAGGCCCATGTGGAAATAGGTCATCTTCAGCTGCTTTCTGTCTTTTGTTCTGTAATTATAAGGTGCATCAGGAAAATTATCAAATCCTATTTGGAGAATATTGGATTAGCAGCATGTTTGATTAAATCAATAACTGGAATGGTAAGGGAGTTTTCTCGCACTAATTACATCTAGAAGAACTAATGTCTGTGGGGAGCAAATGTGAAGCTTTGTTCATTATGTAAATGAAGGTAACTTAAGGATAAAAACAGGTTTTGAAAAGGTGCTCTTTGGATCCTGGCTGAGATACGGCTAATGGAGAAATACTCCAGGAGAAAGAAGAAACTGTCTCGTGAGCATTTATATAAAGTCTAATTATAATAGAAATGAGTTCAATTCATAAATTGTGTACTCCTCTGAAAAGTTAAATATTAGCCTGAAAATACAAAAATTAGTTGGATCTTGCATTTTTACCTACACACGCCCCCTTTTTTTTTTCTCCCACTAGGTAAAACATAATATCCTTGAAGGATAACACGGCAAGCCAAAGCGTTTTGCAAATTAGTGTCAGGCCTTGTTCCCTTCTTCCTAAATTTAAGCTTGGCGGGAGAAGTATTTTCAGTTTCTACACGTTGAATCCTAGATCTTGGCGTTCTAGCTGGTCACAATACGTATTGAAAAGGAAATCAGTTGGTCACAATTGTACGCTCACCAGTGAGTCTATGAGCAGCTATGGATTTTATCCGGTGGAGTATCTGCAGAGCTAGAATGGGTGTAACCAACGTGTGACCAATTCAAGACTTCATAAATATTGAGTGACTCAGACACATCATGTATATGTAATGTAGAGTGACAGTTTCCATGCCTCGTGTGTATATAACGCGTAGTGACAATTTTAGTGTTTATTCAGCGTTTCCATCCCTTTCTATGTTCACGTCTCCATATTTTATGTATGCCTAATGTCTCATAAGTTACTTAGCACATCCTACAAGTTTCACTGCTCCCATTTGATGTCTCATTTTTTCTAGCAGAATTGAATAGTCTCAAATAAAACACCAAACTCACATTACTAGTTTAAAACCTAAAAACAAAAAAAAAAGAAAAGCAAATCACTAAACTCAAGTCTCCACCAACCCTCATTGTCAGAGAAACCGGTTGGACGGCTGATTGATTTGCTGGTCGTACTGCTGGCTCATCCTTGATCTGAGTAGTCCTCTTCCGTCGTCAGGTGTTTGATGTCTTAAAAGGAAATGGGACTACAGGTACTGCCTGAGAGCCAGTCCTCAGCTGGGCTTAGCCCACCGAGAAGATACAGAGGGTCACCGTCCTCTCCACCGCTCAGACTACAAACTGTAGCTGTGCTTCTCGCCCCTCCCTGCCTTTCCGTTCCCTCCGGAGCCCTCGCCACCATCCCCACCTCGACAGGGCCCCTTTCATCCCCTTCTTTCTCCCCCTTTCCTGTGGCCATGCCCCTGCCTCAGGCCCTCCCTCCATCCCACGAATCTTGTAAGAGGCGTCTTCCTACTCTTTCTGCAAGTGCATTTCATACTTGGCAGCAAAAAAGGAGGTTTCACGTCTTCAGCGGATTTCCATCGCCTTCGTGATACAGTCTGCACTCCTGGGTCCAGGACAAAGAGCCTGCCATGATGTGGCCTCATACCGCATGGCGCTACCTGGGCACGCCACACGTCAACCACGCGACACGGCTCATCGCTCCCTGGATGTACCATGCATTCGCACGTCTTTGAGCTTTGTTCCACGTTTATTCTCTTTTCCCAGGATGATTTTCCCACACCTCTCTGCTAGCAGAAGCATTGCTCATCATTCCAGTCCCAGCTCATGTTGACTCCCCTGGAATGCTTTTCTACTCTGTGAAGCGATCCCCTCCTCTGTGCCCTGTACTGTGCTGTGTACAGTACTGGGCTCTGGACTCAGGCGTCCCCTGTCTTTCCCTGGTTTGTGAACCCTGGACAGAGAGAGAGAGAGAGACAGAGACAGAGAATATAATCATTAATCATCGTCGTAGTTATCCTAATTACAAAGAAAAGGCCAGGAATATATTAGGTGTCTTAAAAATGGTATCTTATTTCACCTCTAAAATAGCACACCTCACAGATAAAGAAATGGATTCTCAGAGGTGAAGTGCAGTCCCCGAGTCCACACAGCTAGTCAGCCAAAGCTCTGAGGTTTAGTCACTTCCTGCTCCTTTTCCAGGGCCATCCTGCCCAATCACGTGTGTCTTCCCAGAGATTGGCCAATGGACTTCGTGGCTACAAAAGTGTTTTTGAGTAGAACTGAAGAGCTTTCTGTCAGGAGAAGTGCCCTGTGTCAGGATATAAAGGCACTCCAAGGAGGGGCCAGATAGGATGCTCGTCCTTGTGGGGCTCCCAAGCCAGAGAGAGGTTCTTTACAAGCAGACACACGATGACACCGGCCAAGTATGAAACGTAATGTGGCTGGGAAAACACAGAATAGTTATCCTCCTTCAGTTTCCTCACTTTGTAGTTTTGTTACAACTTGGGGTCCATCAAAGAATAGATGAAGTGAGAAAAATGTGGGTCTTCAAGAGGGAAAATGACAAAGGCAGGGCTGTTCCGAATCTGGGGCGTCGTGTTCTCCGCCGTATCTGGGACAGAAGTTATTTTCAGTAGTGGCTTTTGAATCTATGGGGTGCACTTGACCTCTTGCTTCTGTGAGCTCAATGACTCACCCTCCTGGCACTGCCTTGGCCTTATCCCCAGGAGGCAGAGAACCAATTCAGTGGTGCCCACAGGACCATGCCAGCCTCCCCACAGGCTCCGTGCACCTCCCATGGCCTCCGCCGATCGGGTCCACACCCTGCTCGGCAGCCTGTCGCTGGGACGAGACACACCCCACGCTGAAGAGCTTCCAGGCAGCTTCCAGTGGTGGAAACTCATGCCTGAAGATCCAAAAAGCCTTATTCAGTGTCACACTGAGCAGCGTGGAAACTCAGTACAAACTCTGTATTTGGAAACATTTCCTCCCTCAGTAGACAGTTTGGTTCTGAATCCGTGACATGTGTAGTTTCTAGGTATCACCCAGGGGAACCTCAAGGATGCAAAAAAACAAGGCTAATTCTTCCTTGGCTGCCTATCCAGTGGACTCTCCTCCCCACTTGAGGCTAAGACTAGTCGGGCCCAGCTGCTCCGCGGCATGTGGGATCTTCCCGGACCGGAGCACGAACCCGTGTCCCCTGCATCGGCAGGTGGACTCCCAACCACTGCGCCACCAGGGAAGCCCCTAAGACTAGTGTTTCTAGCAGAGAAATCCAGGGAGGAATCGGAATTTTGGGATAGAAGTCTCTGGAACTGTGATCTCTTGCCCATTCCCTTGTCCTCTTGATAGTCATGTTATTAGATTCGTCCACTGATACTTTCAGAGAGAGGTGGTAGAGAGGGGAGACCCTGAGCGTGTGGTCTGGGGAGAAGGAAGGAGATGCTGTGAGAAAATGGCCAGGTTCCCAGATCTGCTTGTTCCCACAGCTCCCGTCCTCGTGGCCCTGCTTCCATTCGATCCCAGGCACATCTGGGCTCCTCCACGCCCACACTTCACGGGGTGAGTTCCATCTAGAACCCAAGTGGTGTGTCAGTCAGTACTGTTTCTCTTCCTCAAGGAATCTCCTGTGATCTGGTCCCTGCAGGATCGCCAGCTTCCCCTCCCTGGGAGCGAGTGACATTTCATTCCTGTGTGCACGCTTCCTGTGGGTGTGCTTGTGCTCCTTTGTTTGTGCTTTCTGTGTGCACACGTACTCACTCCAGACACACAGGATCCCTTTCTACCCCAGACCCTTGGGACACGTTGCTCTCTCAGACTCTTACCTGTCTTTTTCTCCCAGTACCAGTTCGTCCTCCAGATCTCTCCTTAAACACTGTTGCTCTCCCTGTGGTGTGCTTTTGTTGAGACCTGTGTTTTTTTTCTTGGTGGCATTTATAGAGAAGGATCATTATTTAATGACAGTTGATGTCTTCCCCGGCTAAATGGCAAGTCGCAGAACTAAGTCGACGTTGTTCTTCACAGAATCTCCAGGGTCAGCCATCCCTGACCTTCACCAAGTGTTTCTTAACTGAATGGATATATTACAGCTGAGATTTCGCTCCTTAGGAGTCATAATTAAATTTAAATTATAGGCTTGAGGGGCTTCCCTGGTAGCGCAGTGGTTGAGAGTCCGCCTGCCGATGCAGGGGACACAGGTTCATGCCCCAGTCCGGGAAGATCCCACATGCCACGGAGCGGCTGGGCCCGTGAGCCATGGCCGCTGAGCCTGTGCGTCCGGAGCCTGTGCTCCGCAACGGGAGAGGCCAAAACGGTGAGAGGCCCGCGTACCGCAAAAAAAAAAAAAAATTAAAAATTAAAAATAAATAAATTATAGGCTTGGGGTATTTTTAGTATGCCTCTTATACCACGGAAATTTGTGTTACCACATAGGACCCATTGATATTTCTGTAATCTGACACACTTCTAAGCATGTTACAGAATCTTTATTCCAGATTTTTGGAAAGGTGGAGAGTAGGTTTCATTTAGTTGGGTAGCCGTACTTTGTAACCTTTCGTCGGTACATTTTCAGACACACATCACTTGTGAATCTCCTAACTCCTAAAATGCTCTCACAAGCTCTTCAACACCTTGCTTCTCCCTCATTACTCAGACACTTCAGATCTGGAGGATGGCTTTTGGAAATCTTCACTCATACTTCCTCCAAGACAGTTTTCTTAAGGAAGGTAAAGTACCATAAAATGTTATTACCAAAACTTTGGAACCCGTTGAAAAGACGATGTCGGTTTAGGCAGAGCTCTGAGAAAACATTCATCTACTAATAGACGCCTAATAGTAGAAAACTTGCAAAAATGACAGAAAACATAATATTATTCCCACTGGTGAGCATGGTCCACCAAAAGCCAGCCCCTAAAAATTATAGCACAGTCTCATTGCAGAACTGTGCTCCCTGAAAATACAGTTTACCTGTAGACAGAGGTGGTAGAACTGCTCTGTCTTATCTCAGTGTAAATCCACTCAGGACACTGCAGGAACCTGAGAAGAGAACCCTTGGGAGACATGCTTAGGAACCCAAGTGTCGCCTTCCACCTTCCTGATAACAGTTCTCTAAATTGTTTATTAGGGTAGAGAGATGACCAGACAACTTCTTTGTTTCCACCCCCTCGAGGACCGCTTCTTAAGCCTTCTTTTATGCCGACTCTCTGAACCCAGCTGCACCTGCCTCTGGCCTGTCCAGTCGGAGGCTACCTCATCCCATCCCCCTGAATAGTCCTTCGAGGAGTGAAGTCCATGCTGGAAATCAACCCTCTTCCCATCGTAACCCATCTCTCTCACAGCCTATGCAGGCCGCCTTCTTCTTTCCAAAGCATTCAGACCCTCCGAGTCCCCTGCTCTAGAGCGATCATACACAAGCAGAATCGTAGAAGCATATGATCCCTTGGAACATGGAGGGATCAGAGTGATGTGTGAGTCTGTCAGTGGCGCCTCCCCACACCCCATTCCAGTGATGAAATATGATATTTCTACACCGAATTGAAATCTCTGAAGGATGGGGTTACAGGGAGAAATACATACATCACAGAGCAGGAAAGAGCCAGTTGGCTGGTGTCAGATTCTTTGCCAAGGGCCGGTGGTGCGTTGGACACAGAACAGTGCTGGGGGAGGGGCAGCCACAGGGGCAGTGCGTGGGTGGAATGTAATTATCGTATTGGAAAGGGCCCAAGCCCCTTGGATTAACACATACCTTTCCTGTTGAAGAGGGTGCTCAGGGGATGATCGTGGCCCCCGGCTGTTTGCCATGACCTTCATTTCCCCTCTCGCGGGGCACTGAGCCAACACACACCTCACGCAACATCTTCACTGATTTAAATTGAAAGTGATTGTGGTCCGCAGGGCGTGATCAATGCCGCTTCTTCCTCCAAAAGTATTGGGCCTTTTTTACCTCCTTCCCTCAATTTATAACGCACTGTTGCCCTGGTGTTGCCCCCAGAGCCTTAGCTGACGTAATTCCTGGGATCTGGGGCTAGTCTATCCAAGCCCAGGGTCTCTGGAAGAAAAGAAATAGACCAGTTTTCATAAATCACTAGCCTGACTTCTGCTCCCTGTCTGTTCCCTTGGAATCCATACCTCTCCTTTGCAAACGAGGTGTTTTTATGAACAGAAAATATGTGGACTTTACTGCTTGGCCTACTCTCTCAGAAGTTCATTGAAAGCTTGCCTACACACCAATCACGGCTCTTTATGAGACACAGTCAAGATGTTTCGTGTGTAGGGTGCCAGTGAACACACTTCTCCAGAAGGAGCCAGTACTATTTATACTTCCTTCAAGTGGATGAAAATAGCAAATTGGAAATGCTAGATTATGGCGGTGAAGATGCTTTTTGGAAGGAAGATATTATTGGAAAACCTCGAGACGCTCAAAAGCTTGAGGAGAGCCCGGGTCAGGCAGGTAACTCCCTTAGTAGACATGGATAGAGAAGCTCATTCTGTGTCAGCACGGCTCACCTGGAAGGTAGAGATCCACAAGTGAGATGCCAAGCGGAACCCTTGAACTCGTTGACCGTGGACTTGATTGTCACGTGAGTTCTTTCATCGTGAGGGTTTGTACTGATCCTCCGCGGGCACCAGCACACTGGATCAACCAGGAAACCGATACTGTCACAGCCTAGACCTGGGACTGCACAGGTGAAATAGAAAGAAAAATGCCACCCTGCGTTTGGTTGGGAGGAGGGCAACTCTGCTGCCCAACAAGGAGTCTGAGTGATTATTTTTCTAAATCGATTGTTTTTTAAATATTAATTGAACACGGTAACCATTGATGTGAAGCCAGTTCAACACAAAGGGCATCTAGGCCAGTCAAGGGACTGATGTGAATGGACAACATCACTTAGCAAATAAATACCATAGCAGCTCAGGCCAGACAAGGGAACACGGCAGTTACCTGAGAAACACCTGGACCCGGAACACTTCCTGTCACAGCAGGGGCAGCCTGAAGTCCTGTGACCCCCATCTATCTACATATAACAGAAAGGGCCCCTCCTTTCTCTTAAGAACAGAGGAAGCGGGCCTGGCCAGACTCAGATGAGATTCTCAGGCAGTGGGACAGGGTGGGAGGGGGCACTACGCCCCCTAAGTCCCATGTACCCTCAGGGTGCATTGGCCCGCTCTCTCCCACTTGATACCCATCATTCCATCTATAGTTTATGCTGGGCCGCAACCACACGGAAGTCTCCTTGGCATCCCCTTCCTGCTTCCAGCAGTACACGAGGCTCCGGACAGCTCCCATAGCCAGTTGGCTGGAAAGAGAGAGAAACGATGGCGTTGCCCTTCAGCACAAGAGAGACCAATCAAGATGCTGCATTGCTCTCATATCTACGTGACCTTCGAGTCATAGTCCTGTCTCTGCATGCAGACCAAGTTTACCCAAAATAGCTGCCCTGGTTTCCCGTTCCTGCCTCTGCCTCCAGTTTTCTGAGCTCTGGGAGTGAGCAGTGGCAAAGAGCCCTGCTAAGCGAAAGTGTCAAGGAGTAGCCCATGGGAAGATGCCCATCAGATTCCTCCAGCACATGACTTAGATCTGATGGGAGTGGTCCAGCAACGGACTGCCCCATCTTGCACTGTATACTTCTTACCCTGCCCCCTACGCCACTCTTCTTTGGTCTTCAGCGTGCACCCGAGGCGCGCCGACTCCAAATTCAAAGCCCACATTTATGCCTTGCTTACCCCCAATCAGTGATCTCTCTATTTATATGCATTTTTAAGAAAAGGGCCACATCTGATTAAACCACCATCATTCTGTTAGCACACATCAACCCACATATTATAAAGAGAGGCCAAATATCCCAGAGTAATTAATCTTACTCACACCACGTTTGCTCTGTAGATTTCATAAGATAATCACGTAAACGTGCGTAACTCTTCACTATATTATAGTTCATGTCACTCTCCCTGTACAAACCCAAGGAGCTGATTTTAGGAATCCTTTGAAATACCTGGAGGATTCAGCTTGTTAGCGTCTCTTTCAAAATGCCAGCATATACACAATAGCCTGAATTATTTACCTAGCACTATCTAAATCCATGGAGTTTTAGAAACATAATTTAAAAAGGAAGGTTCACTTCTAATAATAACACAGTGATTAACCACAGCGATTGGAGAACTGCCTCAAAGCCTTTTTGGAAGTAGGCAGAGTATAAATAAATCAGCTAATATGTAAATAAGATGCCTGAAGCTTTGTGACCTTCCGGTTCTCAGGTTTCTATCTATCAAATTAGACATGGAGCCCACTAAGATATCTCTAAAGTCCCATGGATGTCGAATTCTATGGGTTTTCTGTGAATCCCAGGTTAAGTGGAAGGCCCTTTGGCTTTTGACTTTGATGGTAGTCTTGGGTGAAAGTGGGGTCCGCTTTCCTGCCGAGTTCGTGTCCCAGCATTGAAGGGCTCTGGGGTCATCCAGAGACACACCCTCAAATTCTGGAGAGTGCGGGCACGTGGGCCGTTGTTGGTTACGGCGCCTGCGTACTGAGACAGTGATGTTCAATTTTAGCAAGTCATAATTAATAGTCGATTTTCTTTCTCTACGGAAGAAGGTAAAAGCATCAAACGTGCTTCATGATGCTTCTTTCTCTTGAGCCTCTGCAGTGAGTTCCCTCGTTTTACACCTGGAGACGTTGAGGGTTCTGCCTTGCTCACCTGAGTTTCTGCAGACATCAGAATTTTATGACCTCGCACTGTGCTTTGGCGCACAGAAGCTGCTCAATGGATATTATTTGAACGAGTGAACGAATGAGTGAATGAATGAATAAGAAGATAAATGAACGAATAAATTTGGTGCGTGTTCCTAAATCCCCTTGAGTCCTGGATGTGTTTGCAGCATTCCGTTGCTTCTGCTTGTATTAGAGGGAACCTTTATAAACCTGATTGCCAGAATCCCGTCCACAGCCCCTGCCGATTGAGAAGCAATTACACTGGCACCAAATTAGAGTTTCTGTCCAAACTCATGTGAAGTAGGTGGCTTGTCCTTTATGTCATGAAAAGAAACCCTCAAGAAAATATTTCTCAGTGGTCCCGGAATAAACAATAGATGGAATGACCCACATTCGCGGCCGTCCTGAGAAAAGGGTTAACTAGAGATGAGCAAAGGATTGGAGAAATTGGTAACCGTGGATTTAACTTATCAATGGGCTCATGTTGAAAATGGATTCGGATATCAGGTACTGCCCTGCAGGTAATGCCAACTGCTTAATTGCAGTAGAGCAAATCAAAAAGACCTAAACCTGATACCCAGAAAGAGACATCAGCTGGAGGACACACAATTACTTAAGCATGACCTATTCAGAGTGTTCTTCTTATTTGTGCCTCAGAATTGAAAGATACCGTATTCCGGAGAAAGGTACAAAGATGACCCCAAGATAAATTGATAATGACCTCATCCTTCATTCATCCTACACGTACTCAGTTAAGCGGTTTAAACAGTGATAAAGGTTGTTATTTATAAGCATATTAGTAGAATATTTGAGTTTAAGTGAGATTAACACAATGTGCTGAACGATGGATAAGAAACTGCTGTTTGGTTGGCGTTAGATAACTTGGTTTTAGATTTGGGGTTATAAACTGAATGCATACATCAGTGGGCAGATGACAGTGAACACAGATATAAAGACAGTCCCATGTTTATTGTTTATAATGTTCCCCCAAATATGTACAAACGTGGGATGTGAAATGATAAATAATAACATTCTATGTTATGAGATTAGGGGTAGTTCTGAAAGCTAGAAGGTATTAAAAAATCCCTCATTACCTCTCAGCTTTAAGATAAAACATTAATATATTTGTAGTAGTTACACATTATTTAGTTTTGTTCTTTATACAGTTGACTGAATTTGGTTGGAATTTCATTGTAAAAAATTCTATTCATATAATTCAGCAAACTATGGAAATTAAGTTAATATGATCTGTGCCTCATATCATTGGAATCACTACTATCATTTTTGCATTTTTCTACTCATTTTTACCAAAAAAAAAAGAGCAAAATGTGAAAATAAAAATCACGCAAACACTTATGTGGGGGGGAAAAAAACATAGATGACGCCCAAACTAACCTGCTCTCAGGCAAACAGCATCACAGCAAATGTTCATTTGCCAGCGATGAACACAGTTCAAAGGTCGACACCTAAACAGCCTTCCATAAGCTAGCACATAAGTCTCAAAGAGCAGATTGTTCCCAGGTCAAATGACCCTCCAAAATGTATTCTTTTCTAGTGTCCTATGCTAAATGGCAGTATTAAGACACCCACGGGTGTAAGAAAGCTGTGGAAAGTAGTCTAGGATTTTGCGGTCATCTGCGGTGCAATGTCCGTAGGCTGTGATGCCTACAGGGCAGTCTCACGACTGCTTCCTGTGTGTAGAGCTCTTGTTGTACTCAGGAAGGAAGCCAGGAGAAGCAGAATTTGCTAACCCAGAAGTAAACAGGCAGCCAATACAGAATGTGTTGTGGGGTGCCAGGCAGATCTTCCCCCACTGATCACAGTTCTTGAAAGTTCTAAATCGAGACTGCTTGGTATTAAGTCTTCGAAGTGATGTAACACGTTGACCCAATCAGAAATTGCAATGCTGTTAGTAGATTTCAAAGTCTTTGAGTGATGTAACTGGGGAATATAAGTTTAGCTCTCAAATAAGCTTCAAAGCAGTTTAACGTTTTATTTTTGAATAAGCAGTAGATGTTTAAGGAAGAAAAATGAAAACGCAAATTAAAAAATTTTTGTTCTAGTTCTGTGAAAATGCCACTGGTAATTTGACAGGGATTGCATTGAATCTGTAGATTGCCTTGGGTGCTATGGTCATTTTAACAATATTGATTCTTCCAATCCATGAATACGATTTATCTTTCCGTCTGTTTGTGTCATCTTCAGTTTCTTTCATCAGCTTCTTATAGTTTTCTGGGTACAGGTCTTTTGCCTCCTTAGGTAGGTTTATTCCTAAGTATTTCATTCTTTTTGATGCGATGGTAAATGGGATTGTTTTCTTAATTTCTCTTTCTGATCTTTTGTTTTTAGTGTTATAGAAATGCAGCAGATTTCTGTGTACTAACTTTGGATCCTGCAACTTTATTGAATTCAGTGGTGAGCTCTAGTAGTTTTCTGGTAGTGTCTTCCATGTATAGCATTACGTTATCTGCAAACAGTGACAGTTTCACTATTTCTTTTCCAATTTGGTTTCCTTTTCTTTCTTTTTCTTCTCTGACTGCCGTGGCTGGGACTTCCAAAACTGTGTTGAATAAAAGTGGCAAGAGTGGGCATCCTTGTCTTGTTCCTGATCTTAGAGGAAATGCTTTCAGCTTTTCACCGTTGAGTAGGATGTTAGCTGTGGGTTTGTCATATCAAGTAAATTAAAAACAAGCAGAAAAAGAAATACAAAAGTGACCCATAATCTAATCACTCAAAGATATCACTGTAAAGAGTTTGGCAAATATTCCTTCTGTAATTTTCCAGGCATCTGTGGTTCTGTTTAGATCTCCATCTATCTATATACCACATCTATTTATGCATATAAATATGTTTACTTTACAAAAGTGGTGTCACTTTGTTCTGTCACCTGTCTTTTTGCATAGAAACTAATTAGGAACATGTTTTCATGTCACTAACGACACATTTGTCATTTTTAATGGCTGCTTGACATTCTTTTCTTGGGCTAAACCTTGGTAGATTTCGGCACCAGGCAGTCTCCAGCTATTAACTGCAGGGCAGCTAGCCTTCTAGTACACACTTCTGCACGTTTGTTAACTAGTTTCCTTAGGAAAAGATTTTCAGAAATAGAATTGCTAGGTCAGAGTTGTGTTTTTAATACATTTGATATGTGCTAGAAAGCTTTCTTTTGGAAAAGTTCTGTTGATTTACTCACCAGCTGTATATAAAAGAGCCTTTCTACTCAGACACTCCTCAGCACAAGGTGTTATCATTCTTTTTAATTGTTGCCAGTCGGATAACTGGTGACTTAGTTTGCATTTTGTTGATTAATAAGTAAGGTTAAATTTTTTTCATGTTTATTGACCATTGTTTTTTGTTTCTTTTGCCTCTTCATGTCATTATTCCTGAAATTTGATGTGATTTTTTCTTATTTGTTTGTGTGTTTGTTTATTTACTATGGTGCATCTCTTTTTTTCATAGATGTTGCAATCACATCCCACCCCCATCTTTAGTTTATTATATGCCTTTTAATTTTATTTGTATTTTATGACATACAGAAGTCTTTCATTTTTATGTAGCCAAATTCACCAATCTTTTCCATTATGATTACTGACCTTAAATATTTGGAATCTCTGTGAATTCACTTTTTCACCAGGATATTTAAGCTGAAAAACAGCGGTGGATTTGACATTGCACCTCCTAAAGCCATGATGATTTCATTTGCAGTGAGAGTCAATGAAATATGGGTAGAGAGTCTTTTAATATTCAGAATTGAAATATTTTAGAAGGAAGGCAAAGTTGAGTCCCAGGCAATGATGCAGTTACCAACTGTGGTAAGTGGAATTCTAAGACAACCCCCCCGGCAACTATAATTTCTGCTTCCTGTTGTACCCACACCCACTCCCAGTTATTCAGTGAGGCACAAATCTACGTGCTGCTGTGAAGGGATTTTGCTGATGTAGTTAAGGTCCCCAGTCAGTTGACCTTCGAATAGGGAGATAATCTGGGTAGGGTGATGTAATCACACGAGCCCTTTAAAGGCAGTTTTCTCTGACTGCTTTTGCAGAAGAGGAGTTAAGATGCTCCGGATGGCCTGGGAGAAAGCACACTTCCTTGTCATGAGCTGCCCGTGGGGGCCACAAGCAAAGCCACATGGCAGGGAAATGTGGGTGCCTCTGAGAGCTGAGAGCTATCCTGGGTGACCTCCGTCCTACAACTACAGGATATGAATCCTGCCAACCACCAGTGAGCCTGGAAGAGGCTCCATGCCCCCAGAGAAGTTCACACCTTACTTGTCCACTCCCCCAACCTGCAGCATGTGGTGGGGGATGTCTTTTGTACAGCAGGTGCTCAGCGTGGAGACCCACAGCCATAACTGAATACCCATATCTAAGAATTTCATATCACCTCTGTATCCGGCCCCCATTGTTCCTATAAATATGCTGGGTATGGGCTTCCCTGGTGGCGCAGTGGTTGAGAGTCCGCCTGCCGATGCAGGGGACACGGGTTCACGCCCCGGTCCGGGAAGATCCCACATGTCGCGGAGCGGCTGGGCCCGTGAGCCATGGCCGCTGAGCCTGCGCGTCCGGAGCCTGTGCTCCGCAACGGGAGAGGCCACAGCAGTGAGAGGCCCGCGTACCGCAAAAACAAAAAATGCTGGGTAGCCCGACCAGATTGGCTCGTATTGGAGAAAGACTGGTTGAAATGGTGACTACCTAACACAGCCATGAAATGCATGAAGAGACTCTGGGAGTATTGTCTATCTGTCTCTTTCCCTCCTTCTCACTCTTTCCTTTCTCTTTCTGAGAATGAAGATGCACGTAAGCATAGGAATAAAGCAAAAGTTTGAAGGGAAATCTGTCAAACGGTTAACTGCAGGTTGGGTGTGGGAGCTTTGACTTTTTACTTATTTTCTGTGTTTGATTTTTTTTCACAACAAACATGAAATTCTCTTACAATTTTTTTTTAAAAAAAAACAAAGACAGATACAGTGTTATCTGTACCTCAGGTTCCTGTTTCCTAAATGAACCCAAGTCTCACAGTTATTAAGCTTCCCCCGCATCGTACCCCCTCCCATATGTATCACGTTTGAGACTAGCTCGCCAAGTTTCCTAGGAGCCAGAAA